>NC_133797.1:4869951-5599951 GCF_043250625.1 Sebastes fasciatus | reverse complement strand
CACAGTTTAGTTTACTGAAATGTTAAAACTTATTTTATTATTGTGTATAGGCTACACATTTTTGCAGTTGGAGAATGTAAGAATCACTCTAGGCCTACAACAATGATTAGTGAAAGTTAAAATGTTAAAAAATAACCTTTAATCATTTCTATATCAATTTTTTGTCAAAGCCACAGAGAGCCACTGGAGAGGGGCTAAAGAGCCGCAGGTTGCTGACCCCTGTCTTAGACTGTTCTCTCTCTCTTCCAAACACACTCACACACAAACACACACACACACACACACACACAGAGCAGTGGCTATAGCTAATAAAGTTCAACCCTTGACATTCAGCTTAAGATTGCGAGCAGTGCAAACTCATTGCAGAAACAGATGACCACATTGCAACCATTTAGTTACATTCTGTTCTTTCCATCTCCTCTTTCTTTCTTAATGGGCATATTATATACACTTTGTAGAGTTAATTTAGTATATCTAATATAAATATACATATATATAATAATATCTAATTACCAACATCCATTCTCATATGTTGTAAATGTCTTAGTAGCTGGCTCAGGGGAATTCATCTGCACGTCTTCGTGGGGATAGTTGGCAAACTTCCTGTAACATGCTAGCACTAGTCACCCAGAATAGCCCATCAAGCTAGCTGACGTGATAACTACCAATAGGGTAGCTAGCTTGGCTGCCAACAGGACAAAGAGTTAACACATTGTATTTCAAAAGACATTTTTGTAACATTGTCTCCTGTCTCACCATGCTTCTTTGTGTAGCAGTCTATACTTTGACAAAGACCCTTACCAAAAAGAAGATTATTCAAGTGTGCTATTAGTGTGCTATTTTTAAACTTAAAATACGAGAGTATACTTTCAGTTTGCTTTTTATGTACTTATCAGAGATATACTTAACACAATTATACTTTTGTACTTGGCTTAAACTGACAATTATACTAGGTTTATGCTTACTTTTTGATAGTCTAGCCTGTTAGAATGTGTGAGAGTTTGTAAACGTATGTTTTGATATGAATTTACGTCAATTCATCAATAATTTTCTACGTTTTTGCATTCTCCGTTCCCCGTGGAGGCATGTGAGAAGAACTATTTTTTTATATATTTTTTTAATCTCATCACAAAACATCAAGTCAAATAGCAAAAGGAGCCAGTCTCTTTATGTGATACATAAATCATTGGCTATGTACTACAGTAGAAGTTGAAGAAAAGTATACATCCAGTTGAACAATTAAACTAGTAGATATACTATACTTTAAAGTGTACTTTCATAAACTAAAAAAGTGGGCTACAAGTATATAACTAGTAAACTAACGGAATACCCATAAGTTCACTTCATAGTATAGTTGCAGTACAAAATACAACTTAGATGTAATAGTTGTGTTCTCAAAGTTTCCTATTCTTACACTTAAAGTACACTTAAAAGTATACTTTTATAAACTAAAAAGTGGGCCAATTTAGTCCTAGGATACTACTAGTACATTGATATCAGTATACTTACTACATAAAGTATACTAATATAATTGATTTTATTCAAGTTTACTTCATAAAATAAACTTGAAGTATACTACTTTTTCGTAAGGGGGGAAGGATATATAAAAGTGGACGGTGCAGCATTGCTAACATGATGACCCTCAGAGGTCAGTACCATGGATGTACAGTAATAGAACTGGACAGGGTGTGGCTAGACTGGCTTGCTAATACAATTATTACTCTAAATCATCACGTGTATTATGCGTATGTAATTTTTTAACCATGAAAGGTTTTCTGTTTTCTCGCCTAAAAAAGTGTGTATGTGGAAAGCACAATGTGGAAGCAAACCAGGAAGTGGGAAACTTTTTTGACTTGTGCAAAGGAGAGCAATTTTTATTCACGTGAATTTTGGAGTCCAGTATCCAGTTCTTGTTGACATCCGTGGTCGGCACAGTCCAGATGGTATGCTCAGATGGTCAGGTCACCAAAAGTTAAACCCCACACGGATTTACTTTGTCTCCATGAACAAATGTACTGATCACGCGGATTCTATTGATATGAATTTCTTTTGGTTCAAAAGTTTTGTCGTAAATGATAGTCGGACCGGGACCTTCCGCACAGTTTTTTACCTCTTGTTGACAGACTTCAGTATCCCAATTGTATTTCTATTGATATTAAAAATGTATATATTATGCTTGCTTACTGGAGATGAGAAGAAATTCTTCCATATTCAAATTACTGGCATTTCATACATGGTCCATCTTTCAGCTTGCCTCACTCAACCCTTTACTCAGCCCTGTATAAACACAAACAACGTTTCTGCACCTCATTTTGTCACCTTGTTTTCTCTTCAGCCTCACTGCCAGTTAATCAGTCTCCCCTTGCTGGTCTATCATAGTAATGACAGGCTACACAGGCTATTTGTGTGTGTGTGTGTGTGTGTGTGTGTGTGTGTGTGTGTGCGTGTGTGTGTGTGTGTGTGTGTGTGTGTGTGTGTGTGTGTGTGTGTGTGTGTGTGTGTGTGTTGGGGGGCGGGGGGGATGTTAACTGTTAAAATGTTAACATCCACTAACAAGTTCTTGGTGGCACATTCAGGGACACAAGTGTGCTTCATAGGCCCTGTTCAGACCTGCCATTAACAACATGCCTCCTGAGTGATCCGAACACAAGTGGAAAGCTTTAAGTACGTCTGTTCACACCTGGCGTTAGAATGCGTCTCCACATGCGTCTTGAGTGACCACTTGTGATCCGATCTTACTTCCTCGCTCTATATGTGAATAAACACGCAGTAAACACATGGCTGATACAGCAGACGATGTGAGGTAATACTACATGAATGCCACTGGTAATATCCTACACAATTTGGGTACATTTCATTAACATTAAAATAAAAGGTTGGTGGTCCCTGGGGACCTCCATGCCGCCGGCACCGCTGTCTTTGCCAGACACCAGCAGGGTACAGAGGTTCAGAGAGCCGGGGAGGAGAGAGAGCGGGCGGGCGGGTATCAGCTCTGTGCAAAGCAGTGGAACAAAAACACCGACACATCTCCAACAGCACTTTGTGTCTGTAGATATGTAAATGGACTTGCATTTATATAGCGCTTTTCTAGTCTTCCAACCACTCAAAGCGCTTTACACTACATGTCAGCATTTACCCATTCACACACTGATGGCAGAGGCTGCTAAGGTGCCAACTTTGCCCATCAGGATCTAATCTAAATACTCATTCACATAATCACCCCTTAACCAATCTGTGTTGATTTTATCTCTCCAACAATTTGCCCAATTTATTATCTCCGCCAGGAGATTATGTATTCAGTTGTGTATGTGTGTGCATATGTGAGTGTGTGCATGCGTGAGTGTGTGCATCTTGGTGTCTGTCCACGGCTAATCTTGCATAATGCTGGACCCATCGGCCTACTATTTTTTGTGCTCATTGATGACTGTATGCTCGAGGACCTCTCATGGTTGCAGTGATTCACACTTTATGAAAACATATTTTATTGACAACACATTTTATTGCCTGTTCATACCTGACTCCTGAGTACTCTTAACCGGCCGGTAAGTGCCACAAGTGATCAACACCTGCTTCAGTTTGGAGTCTTGTTTCAGCTACGGATTACAAATTGTTCCTCTCTTGATTTGTATGTATGTATGTAGGCTACTGTATGTACGTATGTATATCGCTTTGCAAATGACAAACTGAACCGAGTGCTGACTACAGCGGAGCCCATCCTCTCATGTCAGTAGGAGGAGAGCTAGTTAGCTGTTAGGCAGTCGTTGGGCAGCAGAGGCCTGCGGTGTGTTTGGCCAACAGAGATTTACAGAACAACAGATTTAACGTGGCTAAAATAGCTAACAGAGCTAACAGCTAATGTAACTAAACACACAGCAGGACTGACAGTTTCAGATGAAGCGTTACACAGTGAACTGCGCTTTAGCTGCACGGAGCCGGTGCAGACTTCTGTATGGAAATGAGAGCATATATGTTGCATGAGGCGTGCCAGTGAAAAACGCGTCTGATACACTTACGGTCTAGACGGGGGTGGCAGTTGTGGTTTGTATTCATTCAATCAAACATTACAGCAGTGGTCGTTGCAGACACACCTGGCGGAGATCTGGGTGTGGTGTACAACTAGGCTGTAGTACAGTATATTACAACAACCAACTGACAAACAAAAGTATCTTTCCCTTTAAAAGTTACATGTAAAATAAAAAAAGATATATTTTTCCAGAGAGTTCCTGTAAGAGGCACAAAGTCATTTCTAAATATTGTATGTACAAACCTCTATTTTTTGCTTCAATGTGGGTGCTGATACATTAAAACACCAAGATTTCTAAATTTCTAACCCTGATCAAACTTTGAATCCTTGTTGCCAAATAGGTATCTGTCTTTTATTCATTACATCAAGTATTGGCGGTAAATTCAGGAGACCATTTATCGAAAAAGAAGTGTCGTTCAGGTGCCATCTGAATAGTCATGATCCTAGTTTTTCAGGGTTAGTCAGGGTTCAGCAACCTTTACTATCAAAAGAGCCATTTTAGGCAACAAAAAAAAATCTGTCTGAAACATTTGAGCGTTGTGATGAAGGTAACACAGCCTAAAGTCTAAGTATATAGTATATAAGTCTAATGCAGTGAGGGTGCAAAGTGAAAATGTACGACGGAGTCTTAGGGTAACATTGAGGGGGAAAAAATCTGAGATTTTGAGAATGAAGTCATAATATTACGAGAAAAAAGTCATAATGTTACGATAATAAAGTCATAACTTTACGAGAAAAAAGTCTTAATATAACAAGAATAAAGTCATAACTTTACGAGAAAAAAAGTCGTAATATAACGAGAATAAAGTCATAACTTTACGAGAAAAAAAGAAAATAACTCGTAAAATGACTACTACTATACTACTATATATATATACTAATATTATGAATTTATTCTCATAATACTACGACTTTTTTTCTCCTAAACCTATGATTTTATTCTCCAAATCTCAGATTAATTTTTTTTCCTCAATGTGGCCCTAATACTCCGTCGTACCGTCGTACCATAGACCTACAACAATGATAAATAATAATGAAAATGTAAACGAAAAAATAGTTATTCATTTCCACTAATTTTTTTAAAAATCCACAGTGAGCCACTGGAGAGGGGCTAAAGAGCCACATTTGGCTCCAGAGCCGCAGGTTGAAGACCCCTGGCCTAAGTAATTCAAGATTTAAACCCTGGTGGATTCTGCATGACACGGCTATCCATTCAGATTGATGATCTCCACTGGCAACAACCTAGCAGCTGCTCTCTCAATCTGAACCAACTGCGGGACCATCCAAGATATTACTTACCATAGTGCATGTATCATCTTTGTCACATGCCCAGACTGTTGCTTGCTCATCACATGCTCTCTCATATTTTCCCTCTGCCCATTCCCCATTCCAGTCACTCAGCAAGTTTTCTCTGTTTATTCCGGGCCAGCCCACCAGAGTGATAGATGCCCCCTCTCTTGGCTCAAAAAATAACCATCACTGGCTACAATAGTAATAAAATGGTATTTTAATCGGGCTTGGCTCGAGGGGTCGCTATGTGGCGATAGTGCCACACTCGCAATATGAAGTGCCCCGCGTGTAGGAAAGCAACAATACACCTGCCCAAAGCCTTTGGCAATGAAAGTGAATGGCACAAATTTGATGCCAAGTCTGGCTCATTGTGTGTCGCCCCGCTGCAATTTGATTGCCAAGTTGTTGTTGTCTTTATTCGCTCGTAGCTGGCAGAAGTTAAAGAAGATAACTGTGGTCACCATGTGGATTATCTTCCACAGCACATATTTGAAAGTCTGCCTTTTGAAGAAAAACTTGAGATCAAACACCTCGGTACCCACCAGCTGCAGAATATCGTTATAAACCAGACCTCTGGTAAAAAATAATCAGATCAAACATGGAGTGGATCTCCAGGAAAGATTCTGTTTTGCTTCCTCTGTGTGTGTTATTCAGAGGGGAAGGTACATGGTCAAGAACAGGCTTTCAGGATCTCAAGCACCTTTTTGAGAGGATTACCAAACATAACAGCAGTAGCACCAATAAAATTGGGCTCGCTCAGCAGAGCAATATAGCTACCCAAACTGACAGCACGTAGCCTTCAGATGGGGAATTTAGCAGTATAACAGCAAGTTGAGGAGGACAGGTACATGCTCAGATGGATTATTACATGTTAAACTGTGTGGGAAATGTGAAATAGCGCATTATGTAAAATTGTAAAATTGTGTAATTTTCTGGTTTTGCATCTGTCAGAAGTAGTTGCCCCACCATTTTTTTCCAAATAGATAATAACACAAGTTCCAAGAAAAGGGGGCTGATGTGGTTATAAAGAAGGAGAAGAGTTGACGGAGTTCAATTCATGACTGACAAACGTTTCTCTCACCTCCCTCTGTTTCCGGTCTTCATCTGCTCCGCCGGCGTCATTGCAGCCAGGGAACCACTGTAACCAAGTTTAGCTGCACTTCTACCGTGAATGTAACCACAATAATCACTTCTTAACCAAAAATGACTGCATGCTCCAGTGGGAGAAATGAACAACATCTGCAGGTTGCATGGTGCTATGTTCTACAAAGCCCCATAGAACGTCACACGGAGAGGCAAATTTGATTCGTTTTTTTGGAACACACATTTCCTGATAGATGGAGCTGGAGAAAAATGGAGAGGATGCTCTTTTCTTATTTTTGTGGATCTCTAGACACACATGTTGAATAGCCATGAAAAGTGCATTTTGTAGCCTAGCGTGTGACCTTCAAAGGACCTAAACTGAATTGAATTTATCGCCCCATACAGTAGGTGTATCAACTAACATAATATAGCTATGTATGCCAGATTGTCATCTAAACACCCAAACACACAAAAGACCCTGCAATACACAAGATGCACAAACTGGAGCTAAAAGACCCACATTTAACATATATGCATTTAATACAATTAACTAGTGATGTTACGTGCTGTGCCGAGGCTTCGGGGCGTGTGTCGAGTAATCCAGGAAGTTTTCCGCGATGCGCGTATCGATGCTTGTATCGTTTTAGACCGATGACGTCATTGATGACGTCCGAAGCCTCGCTGCCCGGCCATACCGCGTGACTGGTTCATGAAGTGGTTCAGATCTTCACTGGTTGAACCAATGCCACTTTTAAGAAGTGACACAGAACACTAATATTAACCCTCCTGCCATTATTATATTATATTACACTACACTACAATACAATTATTGACCAAAGGATTGGTTTACACACTTAAGATGCATTACTCACAAAACAATTACAGTTAGTACATGTACTGTATGTTATATACTCATAATATACTTACTAGAAAAGAGACATTATATTGTATATTATATAGATATAAATGGATTACATGGTAATATATATTTCTTTTCATTGTGTATAGTCATTCCCAACAGCCTTTACTGGCGCAAAATACAGTATATCACAGATCTGTGGTCCCAGTAGACCACGACCAGCACTGCTCCCAGTAGACCACTTACACATAAACACCAAAAACTGATAATAACCTGATATTTTCAGGTGGACTTCATTCATTCTCATTCTGCAATATCATTTTCCACTTGTGCAATTTTGTTAATAGTCAGTTTATTGTCAATACTGTATATACTGCTCCTATTGTTATACTTCCTTCTATTTAAATGGATCATATTTTATTACACTTTGTTTAGCTCTTTTTTACTGTGTTAGCTGATGCATCTTGTTTTGTGCACTATCCCCTTTGCTGCTGTACTCTGCAAATTTCCCCACTGCGGGACTAATAACGGAATATCTGATCTTATCTTATCACATGGTTAAGATCATATCTGCCTGTTTTACACTCTTTGACCACCAGGTGGTTTTGTGCACATGAAGCCTCGCGCAATGAACCCTTTTCCGAACCAATTTGCTGGAAAGCTTCAAAGCTTCACGAAGCTTCAGCTCGCCATCACTACAATTAACCATTGGGAGAATGTTGAAGTATAACGTGTGCAGTTTCTGGTCAATAGTTTGCATGTGATTTGTGGGGATGCCGGTTTTATTGTGAAAAGCTCCGGGCGGAAGTGCATCTCGTCTCGTTGTCCCCGATGACTGCCGGCTGAAAAAGGAGTCAAGACCTTCCGGTAACAACAAAGATCCAAATCGACTATTAGCGAAAGGTATTTATTGAATGTGTTGTGCACTCGGGGATGGTAACGTTACGAGTGGCCGTTAAATGTAACGGACCCGTCGTTGTGCTCTCCTCTCGGTAGCGACGTTACCGAGCTGTGCAGTGAAAACACCCAAAATGGCGGATAGATGTGAGTCCTCGTCGGGTGGCCTGTAGCGGGAGATAAACATCTATATATACATCTATAGATGTATATATCCCGGTTTACAAAGACGCCATCTATCCTATCATAATACGAACAGTTGCGTATGTATGTAGTTAATTGATTCTATAGACTGTATGTGTGTAGGGGTTTTAATCCAGATGTTACAGGGCTGTTTGTGGTTCAGGGGCTCTCAGTAACGTCACTGACTGAATATTAGAAAGGTACCTGACCGGTCCGAGTTGTACCAGAATACTGTTACAAATACGAACCACCTACAGCAGAGGGAGGAGAAATACAGAGTGAGAATAGGATATGATGTTATCCCTCAGGGGTTTCCACCAACATCACTGTTTCAAGCTTTAAAGGCCCAGACACACCAACCCAAAGTCTGAACTAATAATACGATATTAAAGGTCCCACATTATAAAAACGTGAGATTTTCATTTTTATTTTTTTTATAAATTTATAAAGCAGGCTTAAGTCCTATATAAATACTGTGAAGGTATCGAAACGCTCAATACACAGGGAAATACACACAGCCCGTATTCAGAAACTCTGCATTTGAAACAAGCTGTCAGGAGTTCTGTCCATTCGTGATGTCACGGATATACAATATTTAGATCCTTGACACAATTTTAAACGTAAACATTCTAAATGTGTCCCAGTTTATTCCTGGTTGCAGTGTATGTGAATGTCATCAGCTGACAGGAAGTACACATGGACCCAAGCTGTTGCCTAGCAACGCAATTCTGTTGCAATTCCGCCAAAATGCGCTAAAACGGCGCGTTTCAGACAGAGGGTGAATACAGGTATACTCAGGTCGACAGTATGAGGAAAATAAAGTTTTTTTTGAACATTAAAGCATGTAAGCATGTTCTAGTAGAAATACAAGCATGAACATGAAAATGAGCACGATATGGGACCTTAACTAATAACGCCTAGTTACGTGAAATCATATACTTAGAGTTAAATTGAAGCGTTATTGATGTTACAGAGATGTCCATTAACGTCTGTTATGAACATCACCCCCGCATTGCATTGTGGGATATTAATGCCGCCTTAGTGTCCAGCGTTGCATGCTGTAATATTTCACCTGAAATAGTATGCAATTTGTGCACTAATGGTTTCATACTAAGGTTTCGGACATACTAAAATGTCTCACATACATAAATTATAACGTTATCATGATGTGTTCAAATGTAATCTCGTAAAATGAAGTTTTTGGCGAGGAACTTGAATTAATCCAGTTGTTTGTAGGAGATGTTTTCACATCAATATAAATAAATATTAGAGAGGGGATTATGACCTGTTTAACTTCCAAACAACTTACCAAGATTATTTTCATCAAAGCAAATATTTAAATAATCATAATCATTTGAATTGTGTGTTTTTATGCAAATAACCACTATAGATGACAATAACAAAGTACCGTACAGTACTGTGTACACTACCCTCCCTCCCCCCCAAAATAGGGCTCCCCCGGAAGCCACGGTGTAATTAAAATATATCAAACATTGAATGACATCAGATCTCAAATGTTATTCCTTCATTTAGCGCATAGATTACAAAAGTGGCAGCTAAAATGTTTGAGTGGCAGACAAAAAAAAGACTTGTCTGCCACAGTGGCAGGCGGTGAAAAAAGTTAATTTCAGACCCTGCTCGTTAGCTTGCTTTCCTCACTTTTGTTTCTCGTGCACTGATTTGTTTAAGCCGAACAGCCAATCAGAGTGATTTCTCTCACCGGCGAGCGCCGCCGGCGATTCAACATGCTGAAAAGCCTCTGACACAGTGAGACTAGAGCCGACGGTGTGGGACGCACCATAAAAACTAGGCCGACAGATGCTCACTGACGGCCCCAAACTGACCATGAGCTTGGTGTGTCAGGACCTTTAGCTTCTATAATGCTGTCTCTGCGAAGCAGTGCTGACAGCTTCTCCATTTCTGGGATTTAATAAAACTAAATTCTCCACTTTCTCTACAGAATGATATGTTGACCATTGCATATAGGGATGCTAATTTGAAAAGAAAAAATGTAACCGATAACTGACAAGATTTGTGCCTTGCATGGAGCGGAGCGCCAGCTGCGGTGTTTGTCTGCTGAGTCCCCAGTTCACCCGTCCGGGAGCGTTACTGTAGCAGCCGCGGTGCTGCGTGTAGTGTCGCGGACATGCATCCCCTTTCCCAGTAAAAGTCTCCACCGCACATTCCGTTCTTGACGTCAGTTAACGGTTAAACGGTTAATTATTAACATCCCTAATTGTATAGAGACTTCTGTGGTAATATAATGCAAAAATGAGTCACCCCTTGTGCCATATGTTGCATCAGAAATCACATTTTGAACTTTAAAACTCTTATGTGCTGACCCTCGAGTGTTCAGCCAGTGACAGAAGTTTAAATACACCGCTCTGAATATACGTTGTCTGTCTGTAGAGAAAGTGCAGATGGATGCTGTTGTTGCATTTATTCTACACTAAAAAGCACTGCGAGAAGTCAGCACTGGTTCTAACGAGATAAAATGCTGAGGCTTGGATGTTGTTGTTTCAACTGCTTTTTCTGTTGAATTCTGTGGGACCTTTCTATTTGGGTAATTTTCCAGACAGCTAATGTTACTCTACATTAGTGAAATGTACGTGAAGTAGCTGTAAAAGGCATTATAACCAAACTGACTCTTTGGAGGACTGGTCAGTCATAGCTATATGCCAGACCTTCTAAACATGTGGCTTTACGGAAATGATATGTCAACCTGCATGTGATGTTTTCTTCAGTTGAATGCTGCTTTGCTTAACTTCCACTAGCCTATTTAACCTCCGTAACTAATATCTGGTGAGATGATTGGCAACAAAATCATCTCTTTGTCTCTGGTATAGTTTGCCCAGCATGCAAGCTCACCTTTTTCTTATAATAAGTAAATGTTTGGTCAAAGGTTGCTCGGCTTTTTCTGTTAAAAGGTATCATGTCTTCAAAGACTGGAGAACTTTACTAAAATTGATTGTGCATACCAACTTATTTTTTGATATATTTATGACCTGACATAGATTAAGATGACAGGGTGGATTAATATCTCATCACAGTTTGACAGGAGTGACACTATTGCTAAAACAAAATCATTTTTAAGGCAGCTTGGTATGTTGTTAAAAGAAAACATCCAACCATTCAGCCCAATTTGGGCTCAGGTACAGGATATGGAAAATAAGAGAGGGTGGCTAATGATACCAAAAGTATGTTAATTTTTTAGATCACATGGGCTGTCATATCTGATGATAGTCTGGGACAAAAACTTTGTGCAAATACATACAGCAGTGATGCTCAACTTGTGGCCAGCAGGCCAGATAATTTGCAATGAAAATAAATTGATTCACAATAGGATTTTGTTGTAAACTTTTAATGTAAATGCGGTGCCAGAGTGCATAAAAAAGCATCAAAATAGATTAATACAGCTTGGTCCGGACTAATCACCGAATGTCCTCATATCCTAGAAATTATTAACTGACCCCTGGCCTCCTGTCATTTTTTTATAAGGCCCCCGGGTAAAGCAAGTTGAGTGTTCCTGACATACAGTCAAAGCCTGCAGGTATCTTCAATGGACTTGCTTTCTTCTTTAGGTCTTGCAGAACATATCGGTAGGGCTGGGACTATATGCTTATCTCTGATTTGATACTATCACGATACCTGGGTGCCGATTCAATATGTATTGCGATTTTTAAGTATTGCGATCCGATATCACGATTTTTAGCAATTTTTGTGAACTTTTTTTAACACTAGACCATGGGTAAAAGTTGAATCATACACTTTCTAGGGACTTTTAATTGGGAATATCTCTAAATTGATACAGTAAAAACGCTTGATTACTCTGTTTCCAACTTCTTAAATATGAATTTTCTGGTTTCTTTACTCCCCTATAAGTGTAAACTGAATTGTGAACAGACATTTCCCTCCAGTCAGAAAATGTCTGTGGACAGACATTTTCTGACTTATTATTAACCAAAGAACCTATTAATTAATCAATAAAATAATGGTTAGTTGCAGCCCTATTTCCCTCACAAATTAGTGGTATTTACTTTTTTAATTTATAATGTAACGTGTTATACTTCTGGTGAATATAGTCCAATTAATCCTATTTCCATATATGTATTTTGTATACACCCTTAATTAACATCTTATTTTGAAAACTGGACAAAGTCACATGTCTATACTTCCGCTAACTTCGCCAAGTCTAAAACTAGCTCTCTCCATCAGCTCCGTTCTCTTTATACACCCATGGTCAGCTCCATCGGGGCCGTTTGAATGCATTTAACATAAATGTCAGTATATGGTTCTCTACAGTTGTACTGTCGGCCCATTTGACCACGGAGATGAGAGTGACGGCCGGATACCGCAATACGATAACGTTACCTGTCCATGACAGAGTTAGCATGCAGCTTTAGCCGTGATGTCTAGCTCTGCTTTTCCTGCAATGTGTGAAACCCAAAGTGTTTCCATACTTTACTGTATGTGTACTGTAGTGTTTACCATACTTGCATACCATACTCTGCTTTCTAGCTTCGGCTTTGTTTGTTTTTTTAAACCGATATGATGTGACATTACTCAGACTACAACAATAAAAGCCGTAACTTCCTTCTACCTTCTTCTATCGATTCAAGCTAGGAATGTGAATTCCAAGCAAAAATACTATTCGAACATCACTGGGAATTAGTTGATTATTATTCGAAAATTGCTGCAGTTTATGCGATTATTTGTCCTGCATTTTTAAGACGGGATGAATATTCGCATAAACGGTTAGATTTTTTGAATAATTTAACAACTATTTGAAAAATCGAAAATCATGACCCATCCCTAATTCAAGCAGTAAAAAATCGTAAAAAAAAATATATATAAAAAAAAATCGTGATACATAGGTGAATCGATTTTTTTCCCACCCTTAATATTTAATATTTCAAACAGGCCTACATGTTGTTCAAGATGTTTAGTTAGAGCTCAACATTTTATTATTTGAGTTTTACTGGCGTTATGCAAAGAAAAGTTCACAATTTGTATGATTGTTTTGAATGCATTCCAGGACATGGTAAGTGTGATTTAGAATTTGTAGACATTGCAATGATCTAACGTCACCTGCAGGGAATATTCAGGGAAAACTGCAATATATGCTTGTAGAAGTGTTTTGTTCTGCTGTGAACATTTGGCAAAGAGGCTTATGCCATTTTTTGGACAAAGTCCACTGTGTTGAAATGTTGAACATGCATTGTAGGCCAGCAAGTGGTTCTTTGGAAACAGGATTATATATTTTTTTTATTTTTCTATAAGAGCTTTAGGCTTCTTTGTAGTGTCCCCGTTGGTTAAATCCATATTTGCTGTGTTGCATAATGTTGCTTTGCTTTCCCGTCCTGAAAGAAAAGCACAGTGGGACTACAGGAAAGCGATCTTGAAGGGATTTCTTAGTGCTTTGACAAATTTGAAAGGAAAGAAACCACAAACAAAATGAGGACTGAGCCAACTTGTAATAAAAAAAAATACGTGGGAAAAAGGACTTCATCTGAAACCTGCTTTTGAAATGAAAAATGAAAACTTGTTCATCTGTAATAGTATATTTCTGCTTTCCATCTCACAGCCTCGCTGTGCACACCTACAGTAATTTGCACCCTGCTCCTACCCTTCGTTTGGAGCCCAGTGCAACATTCTCTGTTGCCAACCGCACCAGTGGAACCCATTTCATATTTGGACCTGTGGCTGGTGCTGCTGCAGTGACAGCTCTCCGATTGGCTCAGATTGAGACTCAGGCGCAGATTGCTCTCCAGCAGCTTGCTACTCTAGCAACCATAACTGTTGGCGACCAGTGTCACAACAACAACAACGGACTTGCGGCGGCATTACCTCCTCACCTGGCCCTCCTGAGTCTTCTCAATAGACAGCAGGTGTCAGCTGTTGGGTTTACCGTGGATTCAAACAGCAAAACTTACAGAAACACACGGCCGAGTCTGTCTGCTGCCATGTACCACCACCACCACTCCCAGCAACAAGCGCCACAACCCTTCTCTAATGGGCCCAGGCCTCCACATCATCAGCCAACTCCAAATCAACATCAGAATCGTTCTCCCTCCAATATGCTGTCGCAGGTGATGGGTTTCCAGTTTCCTCGTCCTACCCAGCTCCCTGATGAGCTAGAGTCCGCCCTGGCTATCCGGGGTGCTAGGGACATGGATCACCGCCTCATTGACCACATGAACCGACCGAACCAACATCAGAGCCATGGCTCAGGTTCTGGGATCAGTCAACATGGAAGCTACGGCTCTAACCCAGCAACACTCACCTCTGATAATCAGCCTGGCCACCAGCAAGGAGTAGACTGGTCAAGCTACCAACCTCCAACTAAACTGTTTGCCGGTCCTCCACCTAGTGCTAGCCACCAGTCCCAACGACACCAGGGACCTCAACAGCAGCCACAAAGTAGCCATGCTGGAACAAGCATGCCAAGCTGGACTGTCCCAGTAAATGACTCACCATCACCCCAAGCACGGCAACCTCATGGTGGCGGAAGTGGTGGTGATGGTCAGGCTTTGTACACACCAGAGAGTGCAGGAAGCATCTTGGCTAGCTTTGGACTTTCAAACGAGGACTTAGAAGTACTGAGTCACTACCCTGATGATCAGCTAACCCCAGATACTTTACCATTCATACTCCGTGACATCCAGATCAACAAGTCAGGCAACCAGAAAACTGTGGCTTCCACTTCCTCATCCTCGTTCTCACGCAGCATCCACGATATGCCTTCCCGCTCTTCACCATTGGCACATTCAAACTCACCAGAAGTGCCCAGCCTTCTTACTGTTACACAGACAGCAGGAAAAGTCATTGACTATGGTCATGCCAGTCGGGCAAAGGACGAGAGTAATACAAGAGAGACTTTCAAAAGAGAGCGGCTGTCCGGTGAAAGGACAGTTAAAATGTACCCATCCTCGTCGTCCTCCTCATCAGTTCCAAAACTAGATAAAGCTGAAAGGCGGCAGGTTCGTTTGGAACACGGTGAATCAAGCAAGCACGGTGACCGGGACTATCGAAGGCCGAGTAGCGACCATCGCAAGAGCAATCGGTCGCCTGGGAGAGAATTTCCACCAGCATCCAAATCACGTAATCTAGACCGAGACTACAGGCGTGAAGCACCCAAACCTAGATCCCCATCTGAAACCAAGAGCGAAGCATCCTCGAGGCGGTCTCTCTCTTCTTCGTCTGGCTCAAAACTACACAGCAGCAGCAAGAAGTTACCTACCCCCACCATGATAAGTGATTTCTCAGCTGTGTCTCCAAAGGTGTATCCCCATACCTGCTCCCTGTGCCACACACAGTGTGATCAGGAAAAGGTGAGTGCCAACCTGCCCTCGTACCAATATCTGAAAGGAATACCTTCACATGTTAAATTTTAGTCTACAACCATTCTCCACCAGGCAGTTATCAAGATGAGAGTGATTCTGATGCCATTCAAATAGTGTTTTGCATGGTTTGTAATTTCCGTTTAAATAAGTGGGTCTCGGTACAGTTGCTCTAAAGGATCCAGCAAGCTTGTAGCCAGCAAAACCCATTGTTTTGAATAATGAATGCCAACCATACAAGCATACTCTAGTTTCCTTTGAAAGTATTAAGCCAGATATTTGTACCCCACATGATAACTGCATGTGGTCAATGCTGAAGAGACTTCAGATGCAGCACCGCTAATTGCTGCTGAGATGGCTAGAGATGCACCGATTGCAATTTTTCTCGGCCGATTTTCGAAGAGCCTGACCTGCCTATTCTGATTTTCTTTAAGAACTATAAGTGACGGCAAGGCTCCAGGTTAACTTTTTCCCCCACCGCCTCGAAACCCGAGTCCCAAAAAAATTGTAAATGTTATCCTTTTACTTTGTTATTGTCAGGTGGTTCCTCCACAGCTTATATTGCAGTTGTGACAAACTGTGAGCTTTACGTCAAATACACTCATGCAGAACTTCCATACCGATGACCTGTTTTGTGTGTTGCTGTGACATAACGGTCTGTGCAGCTTTGCCTCAACGTTAACTCTCATTCGGCGGCGCCACACGTGTAAATGTGGCAAAAAAAAACGGAAATATGAGACCGATTGGCTGGTCACCGGCCATGGTGCATCTCTACAGATGGCAGCTATAAAAACCCTATTTCACTTCTTCTCGTGTGCGTTTTGTTCTCGGTGGAACAATGATTTCATTGTTACGTTAAGAACAAGTATGATGTGGGGCATGGTTTATTTGATTGACAAATTATTATGATTTGGTTGCCATGTGCTCATCCTACCACAGCTCCACCCAGGCTTTCTCCTCTTTGCCCAAATTAGGATGTTCTGACTTACGGTAACTGACAAAAATGGCGGTGAGCAGATAAAACCAGGCTTTGAAAATTCCCCTCAGAAACCTGTGGGTGATGTCACAGACACTAAAGCCATGTTTGTCAAAAGACAACTGTCTGGTGAAGTAAAATACAACTTTAAACTGTAAATGTGTCCTGAAAAAAGGCCAGAAGAGCCACGAGACATGGTAAAGCCCAAGTATTAAAGGATACAACTTTGGAACTACTTTCCAAATACAACAGTTTCTGAACTAGAGGTTTCATGTGCAAGTCCATTAAAACTTTTTCGCACACAACCACAAGAGCGGTACATGCAGAGAAAAGGTACATAGGCTGTTTTGCTCATTAAATGAAAGAGATTAAACAAACCTATGTGAATCCAGCATTAATATGACAACCCCAAGTACCACACCCGTCTACAGTTCCCAGGAAATGTACAGTGAAGAAACTTACCAACGTTTATTTTTCTGAAAACAGTGTGTATTTAATGACCTCCAGTAATCGTAAGGTTAAACATTCCAATCACATCCCACATTTTTGTGTGACAATCCTGGTCCTTGAACCATTTCATAAAGAACCTGCTGTTTTTTCAAAACTAATATTCTATTGGTTTCCTGGGTTATAACCTCCCCCAATATTAAGTTTATTCATGAAATGTTTCACTTGGCATTTTAAGGGTGATACGTTTAAGAATTCCGGTTATCGGTTATAAAGGACAGATACTGTAGCTGCATGATTACATATCTTTTAATGGACAGGGGAAGATGTCTTTAAAAAATTGGTATTAACTGATCAATCCATAATAGAAATATTTCTTTTTCAACAGTAATTACTGTTGAATAAACTCCTTTTGTTCTCTGAGAAAATCCAGCGCTTTGTCTCTGGCTTTGGGTTGGAGTTTCTCATGTTCTCAAATGATGCTGGTATTGACTATAAAGATGAATAACAAAGTTTTAAAATGGCTTGTACTCTGCTTCAGTGTTGTAACAGTAATTACTCGAGTGTGACTCTTAATTCCATCAAGTATGCCAGGTGTGGAGTTTTTGAAGATCCAGTATATTTGGACAAAAGCAATTCTACGGTCATTCCTTTCAGCTTACATTGTCTAAATAAAGGTGTCCCCAAATTTACAAAAATGTCATTAGCAAAATTAAGGTTGTAGCCTGATGAATAAATAGTCCCATTATCACTCAATTGCATGAAATGATTTAGCAGAATGTGAAGTGGTCAAGGTTCTATAAGGTTTTTAGGTTTCAAATCTAAACCTCTTGATCGTTGTAGACGTGGGAAACTTGTTGAACGTAAGGAATTTCTTTCATTTTATTTTGAACAAAATTTTCGTACACCACAGGCTGTGACAGAAAATCCATATAACATAAGCAACTGATTGGTGGATGAGCAGATAGTGGTGTGATAAATGACTTGCCCTATTCAAGGCCTTGGAACATAACTCGTAAGTTAATTGAAAAGCATTTGCAACAAGAAGACGAAAAAAACTTTGTTTTGATTTCTTTTTATTCTTCCAGTGATTATGTATTGTGTTAATGGTGAAGATTGATAGTCACACTAAAGATAATGGAAAGTAGAATGGACACAGAACATGTCTACAAGACTAAGCATTGTATTGCATTTCTGCTAGCAGTTGTAACATAATTTGAACATAAATATGGGATCAAAGAACTGGGCCTCAACTTTCGGTTAAGGTTTCACACCATTTTAAGAAAATGACACCAGTAAGCAAAGATCCACTTGAGTTTTTGTCTCAGTACTTAAGTCTTTCGCTGTAGATAAATGAGTTATCGGATTGCTTAGATGAAATGTGAATCTAGCTTTGTTGAGGATTGCTTCTATTTGTGTCTGATTGTGTTATCTTCCTCTCCCATTTGTCGTTTTTCTTCAGGACTGGGTTGACCATATTAACACCGTCAACCACACTGCTGCCTGCAGAGACCTGCGCAACAAGTGAGGACTAGGGATGTCAACAGTTAACTTTTAATTATCTGATGAATTATTAATTATAAATACGCATGTCGGTCAACAGGTTCATTTAGGTCTATATGTAAACTTAAAGGGTGGGTCCATCTGCGTTCTATTTCCATTTATTTATTTATTTTTTTCCAAACGGTAACACCCACTCGGCTGTTGCAAAAGGTAGTGACGCAGTTTACCAAAGTAAGCTAATCAAAATTAACAATAATGTGAACGCTAGAACTAGCGAGCTGAGTCAGAGTTAGCTGTGCAAGGTTGGGAATTGGGTTGGTTTGGTTTTGTGCATTGTATGTATACTGCGGCGTTCTGTGAGGTAAAATGACTGTTTTTGTGAATGGAGTCTGGTCTGGTCTTTAAGACCGCATCATAACGGCTTCAGTTCCTCGTCGGAAAGAGCTGTCTGATAGCGAGGTAAAGCGGGTGTGGACCGGAGCAGCAGAAAAAAACTTATTTTAGCCACCTAAAAAAAATCAATATCAGTTTAAGTGTACGCTATATATAGAATATTTTCACAGCTTCAGAATAGATGTGTCATCTGATGGGCTCTTCTGATTGGCCTTTATACCCCATTAAACTATTTAGAACGAATATCGGCTGATAACGATCAATAGTTGATCGATTGGAGCAGCCGTGACCTGAACAAAATGAGGCAATAATCTTCAGCAAAGCCAACGGAAATTAAAATAAAGGCAGGACATTTACTACACAAAACATTGAAATTGGATGCATATTTGGAAATATACGCTTCAAAATGCAGCACCGAAGCTCTTTTTTGTTACACCTCTGGAGGATTACAGAGAGAGGGGATGATAGTGGCATCATCAATGTGTGCAAAAACGTAACATGTCACAGAATGATGCATGTTTTTGGGATAACGTGTACACACAGCATTTTTAGCTACCCATTTATCATATATTAGACTACGTTGTGTTATCTAATATGATAATAAAGGCTACGTTTACAAAATGATTAGACACTTCTGAAGACAGAAATGTATATTTCACTCACTCAACCATCCCAGCAAAGATTTGCTTCACATAGTGAACCTACTAAAGTTTTTCAGCTGGTCATGTGGCGACTGTTGGATAATGTAAGAGTTTGTCCAAACATAATAAAATGAGTTTATATTTCATTTAGTTTGCTAATTGCTTGATAATGTAATGAACTAAGACTGGGTTTGGTACTTTATGACAGAGAGAACAGGCGACAGATGGATCTTTTTGCAGGTTTATTTGGAAAGATAAAAAGTTAAAAAAGGTAACGTTACAAATAGAACATGTGCAAACACGCTGGCGGTACTGTGAGGTGGTCGGCTTATTATTAACACGGTGTGTTTCTGTGTAAAGTTACAGCCGATGTCTCTCTCATTCAGCAGCCTTGTTATGTTCATTTAACGTTACACTACGTTGTCCCTCACCGTCCCGCCATCTACCGCTTTTTTCCTCCTCGCGACGGACGGCCAGGAGCTCCCACACCTCAAAGTCTCGCCACATATCCGTGTGGTCTCGTCCGTCGTTCACCTCCAGTGTTTCTGAAATCATTTCCTGCTGCCGTCCCACCGTTTGTTTATGAGCCACGGTGACCTGTGACAGTTGCGTCACAGACTGTGCGCCCTCATTTGCAACCGAATGGGTTTGTTAGCGACCCTGGTCCGTGCCAATCACATCGAAATCGACCCTGGTCCGACCCACCTCTCGACCTGGGTTGCAAAGGCAAGTCAATCAACGCGGGTTAACCCTTTCATACACACAACCAACCCTGGTTGAGTCCTCGGTGTGAAAGGGGTATTAGATGCTTGACCTTCTTTGTGAGCCACACATTTACTTCTGCTGTCTAACTCGGCTTACGATAGGCTCGTTTTTAGGGAAACAGCTGTCCGTTTGGTTTTATATTCGGGAATTGGCGTGAGCAGTGAGAGTCAACCATATTCCTGATGTGCAGGCTGTAGAACCAAAACAAGCTGACAAGGGGTAAATCTGGACAGAGCTGCAGAGCAGGGACTTAATTCTGAGTGGGCCTGGTACTACAAGCAACCATTTGACCTTACACAGAACATCATCGAACTCAATGCAGATTTTAAATAGTACAGCTTTGTGTCGATGCATACATTTGCATTTGGTACTTCTTTTCAAATACAAGTTCAGGAGTAGAAAATGTTGAATGACATTCTAATGGGTGTTTGTGTGTCTGTCAAGGTACCCTGGCTGGAAACCAAATATACCAAGGTCAGTTGGACTCTTGTTCTTATGTTTCCAATAATCTGTTTTTAGCCGTGCCTAGCAGCCAGCTGGAGTCAGTCCTGTCAGTTGGCGGGTCCCACTCATTTAAAATATTTTCAAGTGATTAACAAATCACTTGACTGTGCATTTATAGCCAATCTGACACAGATCTTATTGTTTTGTTGGGTATCCATGTGAAAGTAGTTCTATTCATTGTTTCGGATATCTTGTATAAAATTACTACATAGTGTAAAAGTGAAATTATTGTTATTGTCTATGTTTTAGAACCTAAAACATCTAACTAACTGATATGAATAACTTTCATAACACAATATGCTCACTACCTAATACAGTGGAAACCGCTTATAGTGATCACGTCTGTCCGGGTCAAATTGATAAGCGGATGATTATTATAGCCACATTTTTGTTGTTGTGCATCATTTCTAATACAAATTAATTGATATTTTTGTATTTATTACATGAATATAAAGTAATGAAACAGACCGATCTGCTATTTACTGGCTCGTTGCCAATTCTTCTGCGTTTTCCCTCACTGAGGGTGAGGCATTGCCGGGTTTGGCCGGCTCTGCAGCGCCAGCGTGCATGCAGAACAGCGCCCCTTTGCCAGGGCTCCTCGTTCTCTCACCCGGTAGCGGCGTGGAGGGAGACGGGCGTCGTTCTTCATGAGCTGTCGCCTCTGCGGTGCAGAGGAGCCGGTCAGCAGAGTTTCACTTTGGCTTATCAATCCACTTGACGAGGGCGGTTTCACCCACAGATGCTTTCCCCGTACGCATTTGTGTTTTATTCATGAGAAAATTACTTTTCCTTTTCCCGTCATGATATCAATGTGCACGCAGCATCAGCCTCATGTATCCAGCTGGAAAGCAGACGGTGCACGAGGAAAACTATCACGGAAGTAAAGTAAAAAACTCAAATTCAACTAACGTAGTTTTCAAATGTTTTTCCATATGTTCCTTGTATGAAAAGATCCAAAATACACACTGTTAGCGGAGTACTTGATTACTTTAAACAAATTATTTAAACAGCGTTGGTGTAGGAATGATTCTGTCTCAAGCGTTTTGATCCATATAAGCGGTTGCTCACTGTAACCGTGCAGTTACAGTTTCCAAGCAGTTTCCACTGTAGTCTGTACCTAATAGTCAATAACATCTTTGTTCCAAGGTCTGCTTTCTGAATAGAATATGGGCACTTGAATACACAACAAGCTGTATCCACAGCAGTTTTAAACAGTTGTTTGGTGAATCCTGAAATCTTAACCAGCCATTGTTGCTCGGGCAGCACAAAATGAAAATCAATGATCTATGCAAATGTATGCCTTTGAACTACCACTTGTCACAATCCACTGTAACCTCACTGGTTATGTCTGTTCATCAATGTTGTCTTTTGTCCAGTCGGAGTGGACAGTACGGCAGCCGGGCTCTGTGGGATCCCAAGAATCACTCTCCATCCCATTCTGTGTCTCGATCCCTCTCTGGTTCTCCTACCCCAAGTCCTCCTCACGGCAAACACAGAGTGGGCCCCCATCCCTATAGGCCGCACGCAGAGCCTTACTCTCCTCACTATCAACCTCGCCACCAACTCTACACAGGTAGGCCGCACGCTAGAGAGTAGGCATAACGTGTATGTTATGCAATGTGGGGAAATAATGGAGAAATTACTTAAGGAATGCCAATGATGTTAATGACATGATATGAATAATTTCATTGTTTTTCACCCTCAAAGTTAGAAATAATAGAAGGATGTCCTGGGGCTGATTTGCAAAAGTGGTAATGGGCTATTCAGTGGATTTCGAAGTGTCTTGATATTGGCTTTATTATCTCTAATCCATCTCCAACCCATCATTTATTGTAAGCCCTGGTACTGAATGTACACCACATGTCAAAAATTGCATCATTCTCTCCCTTTAATAAAGTGATCTTGCTTTCTGCACATTTTTACCAGTAAGTAACCGAAAGGTACATACAGTACAAATAAGCAGTTTATTAAATGCTTCAATATACTTGAGTATTTTCTTCATGTTGGAAATGAAGACTTTATTCAACCTTCTTGCCTCGATAGATTTATAAGGTACTTCTCTCCACAGATGCAAAACACTACATAGAAATAAGATTTAATGCAGGTTATACAGAATTATCTAGTTCTCAAGCATAGCTCAAATTTGAATGGCATTACTAATTTGAATGTAGACTTACTGTAGGGTAGGTGAACACTGTGCTTTATTATGCAGGACATATTGCATTGGACTTGGTAAGGGATGAATGAGATCAGGGAAAATATGTCTAGTAGGGTCGGGGAAAAAAATCGATTCACCTTATGTATCGCTTTTTTTTATGATTTAGAAATTGACTTTTTTTAATGCCAGAATCAATATATTTGCTTAATTTGAGTCTATGCAGGGGTAGAAGGAAGTTACCGCTTTTATTGTTATAATCTGAGTATCAAATCCGTTCCGTATCCTTCAACCAAAACAAACCACAAGCGGCCGCTGTGAGCCGAAACGAAACAGTAGAAAACGACGGAGGGTCTGCGTGGATACGACCTGCACCCTCACATGTTAAATCCAGCGTGGTAAACACTACACATCCAGTAAAGGATGGAAACACTTTGGGTTTCACACATTGACAGGAAAAGCAGAGCTCGACATCACGGCTAAAGCTGCATGCTAACTCTGTCATGGACAGGAAATGTTATCGTATCGCGGTAACGTTGCGGTCGAGCCGGCTGTCGCTCTCATCTCCGTGGTCAAATGGGCCGACGCTACAAGTGTAGAGCACCCATATACTGACATTTATGTTAAATGCATTCAAACGGCCCCGATGGAGCTGACCATGGATGTATAAAGAGAACGGAACTGACGGAGAGCTAGAGACCACCTTGGAGAAGTTAGAGGAAGTATACACATGTGACTACATCCGTTTTTCAAAATAAGGTGTTAACAAAGGGAACTGTATGTACAAAATAGATATATGGAAATAAGATTGATAGGATTATATTCACCAGAAGTATAAAACATTACATGTAAAAAACAAAAGAAATAGAAAATAAAAATAAAATACAACTAATTTGTGAGGGAAATGTCTTTATTCTTTGGTTTTTGGGTTGCTCGAAAACAATTTAATAAATAATGCCTGACTGATATATTTAACTTCAGGACGTCTCTGACTACATACACGGTGAAAATCAAACATTTTTAATGTATTAATTTTTATATTTTTAGTAGAAGTGTATGATTCAACTTTTTCCCATGGTCTAGTGTTAAAAAAGTTAACAAAAAACACAATATCAAATCGCAATACTTAAAAATTGCAACATATATCGAATTGGCACCCGAGTATCGTGATAGTATCGGATCGGTAGATAGGTGCATCGTCCCAGCTCTAGTGTAGTATACCCACTTCTAAACTCGCCCATCTTCATTTGATCTCTTAAGAACACTGTCAGCACTGTCACTCTGGCTCACACAGTCAGGCCTAAGAAGAGGGACAGGAAATCATTAGGTCAGTCAGTGTGTATGAAAGATTATTTTGTTGGCATTTTGAGTTTGAGAGCTGATAGTGTAGAGAGACAGGAAACATGGGGAGAAAGAAGGGCTTGACATGAAACAAAGGTCCCCAGTCGGAATTGAACCATGGATGTTGCAGCTATGTGGTATGCAAGATGTGGAGAATCCCATTTACTGTGTTTGTAAATATAAAAAACATACCCTGATATCATAAAGCCTTTATAAGCCTTCATCCCAGATTTGAGAAACCCAGGTTTGATTAGAAATGTCCATATCGTACACAGGGGCTTTAAATGACCAAACATTTCCTGGCTTTGCCTTTTCAAATACAGGGATTTCTTTTTTTTCTTTTTTCATATAATTGTAAATTGACTAAATTTAATTACTCTTTTTGTGAATATCTTTTTGCTCCCCTGTCCTCCTCCCTATGATTCATGGCGTGTCTACAGGGGGTTCCTCTCGCAGTGGTCTGAAGCGTCCGCATGATGTTTCAACCAAGTTCTCCGCTGGCCCCGGCCGACATCCATCCTCCTCTAAGGCGGGTCATAGCTCCAAACATGGACCGTTACAGTCCTCCACCAAAACTGTCAAGAGCGGGACGAAGCCCGCAACCAAGACGACTAAGACGGCAAGTGCCAAGGCACCTGACACAGTGGTTGTACACAGTTTTAAACATTTAATGTTCTATTTAAACAAGCAATCTTTTTCCGAAATATGTGTTGAGGGAACATCGCAAAAATGAACACAACCACAAAAACACATTCTAGTGTGTCTTTATTTACTCTGTTCATTCAGTGGCAGTTAAATGACTGAAACGTTGAACTTTTCCTAATATGAGTATTGTTGAGTTTCCTGCTCTAGCCAGTTTCAATTTGACATTATCATAATGTTCCCCAAACCTGCTTAATGTTTGAAATGAGTACAGTAAACACTAGCTTTTACATCATTTTAGGTGTTGCCAATATGAGCTTGAGTATTTGTTATTTATGTTGGTGAAGCTTACAGATGTTAGAGGCTGATTTCGGGCACAATGCTGGAAAAATGTTAGATCTGGTGGCTTGACAAGTTGATATTGAATTATTTCATTGTTTTTTAAAGGAACAGTGTGTAACATATCAGGGGGATCTATTAGCAGAAATGGCATGTAATATTCATAGCTATGTTGGTTGCAATCTGCAACCACACCACAAGATGCCGCCATATCTTACACACTACCTTTCAGCCACCTCAGTATTTTCTTAAGCCCAACCACAATGTCATTGTGAATAAACATTCACAGTTTAAAATCATGCATTTTTTTTTTTGCTTCTGGTTGTCTCAAAAGGGATTTTCTCCTAAAACTAACCTAAAAAACGTATGCTGTTGGTTTCTAGTCTGCCAAGCTTCCACCAGCCAAAAAGAAGAAGAAAATGGTGACTCCAGCCTCCCAGGATTCGTCTGTTGCAGATCGTCTGGTGTATCTGACGGGCATTCCAAAGGACGCGTCTGAGCAGGAAGTTACCGACTTGGTTGGGTCCTTTGGCAAGATCAACAACGTGATCCTCATGCCATGCTCAGAGGAAGAGAGCGAAAAGGGCGAAGGACAAAAGGTGCTATTTAAGTGTCACATAAAAGTTATTGATGGCAAGAAATTTGACTTTTGGGATTTTTACTGGTGTTAGTTTAATTGAAAGCGGAAAAAACAATTGTAATTTTATTGTTTAAAGGCAGGAAGGATATAAGAAAAGAACAAAACATGCAGGCAGGCATGAAGGGATGCAACACCTAGAGGTTTACCGATATGGATTTTTTATGGCCGAAGCCGATTTTTTGTTTTTTTACAGAATCGGACAGCCGATGGCCGATATATGATGTAGAATTTTTTTTGCCGATATGTTTGGCTGGTTTTCTTTTTTCCCTCCATCTGATAAAATATAAAAGCTTAATAATAACAAATGATACACAACATTTCTTAACTTAAGTAAACATTTATTGAACAACACTTATGGTCTGTCTCTCCAATCTGCATTTTGTGTCTGCACTGCAGTGCACTTATATTTGATTTTGTGCATGACGGTTAATAGTAGTAATAGTACAGGGCTCAAAACTTTTTAAGCACCTTTCCAAAACTGTCTTAAAGTATGTTTTTTATTTATGTTTGTTGACAGACACTGTTACAAGCTATATGGCCATAATCTAAGTGATCACAAAAAAATTATAATAACTTTGTTCACTGGTATTACACAGCCTGCTGCTCATATCTGCTCTGCTGCGGACTACACACTGGCCACTAGCAGTGACGTCATAGAGGCTATGTAGGACCCGTAGACCGTAAACACGTTTAATGAGCGAGTGAACTTTTTGCTAAATGTTTCGACAAATTGCTCGTGTTTCCGCCCTCACACGCAAACTTGCACTTATGACGAGCATTGTCAGCATCAACTCCAGTAAAGTGTAATCAAGCTTTTGAAGTTTAGTTCTACAGCAACAACAACAAAGGGCTGCCCGCAGACGTGCCTGCTTGCTAATCGGCTTAATATGCTCAGGCATCGGCCGATGCTGATTATGAAAAAAATTTTAAAAAACGGCCCGATTAATCGGTCGACCTTTACCAACACCCCACTCAACCCATACACAGACTTTTAAATAAACACAATTCAAAAGTTGTTCATTCATTCATTACTGAAAGCTGATGATAGGCTGATGTTATGTAGAGATAGTACAAATAACACTAATGGTTGAACTTTATCACAACCTTTTTGCTCATTTAGGGAATATTACAGCAAAAAGAAATAACATACAATCAAAAGCAATCAAATTAAATTTGGCCATTTCTTTTAAAAGGATGATGTTTTTTTCTGTTGTAGAAAAATTAGTCAAATCAACATTTTCAATAGAAATAGCAGTCAGCCTCTCCATTACTCCTGAGTCCTAAAATCAGTAACCGTGGATATGTTACGCTGTGAAAATGTCCTGGTCCTGTGTTGCAGAACGCCATCATGGTCCCACATTCTAACTTTGTCACCCTCCCCTGTTGCAGGCGTCAGTATGCATGGTGAAGGCTGAAGACGCCCAGGCTCTGGCTAATTCCACAAATCTCTCCATCAGAGACCAACAAATCACTGCTTCAGTAGCCAAGGTACGGTGTGGAAAATCTACATGTCATTCACATATCCTGTTTAAACCCTGCAATACATAAAAACATGGAACCTCCATCACAAATGCAGAATAGGTTCTTATTAGGGCTGTCAAAGTTAACATGATAACGTGTTAACGCAAATTTGTTTTAACGTCACTAATTTCTTTAACGCAACTTACGATTTTTAGGTTGTAGCGGGCTCAGTTTTAAAGCTAGAATGAAGATACTGGTTTCATATGAAACAAGAAAACCTAAGGAAAATGTCGGAGAAAGCCAGAGTGAACAAATTGATGGTGTTTTTAGTAATGTACCATGTTGTGACTGTTTCTGTTTGTATTTTAGTGCAAAGACTGATATTCAATTCAAAGGGGACACAGAGAGCGCAACATCAGAAACCACAACACTAGAGATATTGAGACCTTTTGTGATAACTAGGTCCAGAGTGTGACCCCTTTTTCAACATGGATGTTTAAATCTTTGGACCATATGTACCGTATGTATTCTCATGTACACTTTCAGTAAACACGTTTTATTTATTTGTTTTAGAAACCTGATGCGGGACAGTCTTCTGATGCTAACAACAGGTTTGTCACAGTTATTATCATCTTAAGCATTTTTTCCGACTCACCCTGCCAATTTCAGAACTGCACTCGTTGCACTCAACTATTAATATTTCTGTCTTCGCAGCAAACCTGCTCCGGGACAGGACAAAGGTGCTGGTGGGGAAGACTCTGGTAAGAAAAAAAATAACTGGGAGTTTGCAATACCCACCAATGAAATAAATCAGTGCTGATATAAATCCAAATCTATCATCGTCAAGAAATGCTCAGTACATCAACTAATAATAACTGTATCTTAAAGATATAATATGCAGCATTTTCCTAAAAAAACAGTGCATAGACTCCTACAAAATCCCTCTCAATCATCACTTATGACCACTGGAAGTGTGTGTGTATCTACAGAGACCCTGCAGCCCTCTGCCTGTATTTTCTCTCTTCTTATTATTTTGCTGCGTTCCAGATGTCCCAGCTAATAACGTTCAGTTCGTCACATCTCTCGGCGTCTGATACCATGGCACAAGTCCCCATTTAGCGTCTGTATGGTGCAAAGCGGCTGTATTTGACGACCTGGGATGAGAAATGTTTTGCTCGGAGAATGTGCTCCACACATGCGCAGTCGATCGCTACGCTACCACTTTTCACATTGTGGCTGCGTGGACAGGTCCGTGCAGTCACAACGAATTACCTGGTACATGGATGTGGAAGATATAACTTTGGTTTAAGCCTTCCACAAGTCCACAAAACGCATGAAGACTGGATGGGCAAACTCTGTTGCTTCAGGAGACCCCTCCATGCTCCCAATCATCCCCCCCCCCCCCCCCCCCCCCCACAGGATGCACGAGAAATTCTTCCGGAGCTGGGAGTTGACGACCTTGCGGTCAGGAGCCTCAGCCAGATGTTGCCAGTTCACCCTCACTACACGTTTGGGTTTACCAGATCTGTCCTGCAGCCTCCCCCGCCATCCGATCCAACTCACCACCAGGCAGTGATCAGTCGACTCCTCTGAATGTCCAAGACATACGGCTGCAGATCTGATGATTCAACCACAAAGACGATCATCGATCTTTTGCCTGGGTTGTTCCGGTACCAAGTACACTTATGAACAGCCCTATGCTTGAACATGGTGTTTGTTATGGCCAATCCACAACTAGCACAGAAGACCAACAACAAAACATCGCTCAGGTTCAGATCAGGCAGGCTGTTCTCCCAATCATCCCCTTCAGATTTCTCCATTGTTGCCCATGTGAGAGTTCAAGTCACCCAGCAGAACTATTGAGTCCCCAGAGGGTATCCATTCCAGGACCGAGAGACTCAAAAAAGGCTTGGTACTCTGAGCTGCTGTTAGGTGCATAAACAACAGTCATAGTCTTCCTCTCAGAGACTTGCAGTCGCATAGAGGCGACCCTCTCGCTCCCCAGAGAGAACTCTCAACAACTCCCGTCGTCTCTCACCCTGGGCAACTTTAGAAAAGGCGAGAGTCCAGCCCCACTCCAGGAGTTTGGTTCCAGAATCAGTGCAATGCATAGAGGTGAGCCCAACTATATCTAGTTGGTGCTGCTCCACCATCCGCACCAGCTCCGGTTCCTTCCCCTGCCAGACAGGCGACGTTCCACGTCCTTAGAGCCAATCTGTGATGCCAGTGGTCGGCACAACTAGGTTCGCAGTGCACCCGAGCCCAATACCCATCCCTGTGAGTGGTGGGCCCACAGGGCGGCGGCTCCATGTGCCACTTCTGTAGCTAAGACACACGTAGGCGGGTTTGTGACGTCATGGCTTGTGGTTGTGGTGTTGAAAATATACTCATTATAGCACTTTTTGCCCCCCTATCTCTTCCTCCTCCAACTCCCCACTGCAGGAGGCGAGGCTGACCAGAAGACTTCTGATGAGGTACGCAATGCATACACAGATTATAAATTATATATAACAACATTGTGAAAAGGGTTGGTGAGTGTTGTCAACCAACTCCTGGGGCTAATATGTGATTAATTGGACATATTCTTCTTTACTTTATCAAATTTGCAAATTTGCACAAAAAAAAAATCTGTTTTGTTTTGTTTTTTAAATTGAGATCATCACTTGTTATAACATATCAGTATTCAGGCATCATACGTCTCAATACGATGTCTCCTACAGAAGGGCATGGTGTTGATCACAGGACTTCCTGAGAGCGGCTGGTCAGAGAGTGACATCATCAAGCTGGTCCAGCCCTTTGGAACTCCCTCTGACATCATTCAGGCGGCACAAATTGGAAAGGTAGATATAAACACAGTTTCCATCTGAGCTTTTACTGTTTCTTGGAGAGGATAAAACACAACTGGGCAGCAGTAATACAAGCAGCTAAAGTCCTGAGTTCCTTGATGTTTTTGCAAGATAGTTGGCTTTCTCTGTTAGTTTAGACTCCAAACCAGCTGTTCCAATAGGATGGTCAGAACATATGATCATGAATACCAACCATATTGTTGTTGTTGTTGTTGGTATTTCCCCAGTTTGGCAGTTTATTACTCATATTAGTATTAATATATTATATACTGATTTGTTGTTATTATTATTTTATTGACACAAATGCCCTGGAGCTCTTTATCAGGGCAGCTAACGTGTTAGGGTGACCATTTCCTGTGAAAGGCTATATGTGTTGGAAAAATACCGTTGATGTGCCCACAACACAATATTAAAACCATTGTTTTTTTTGTATGTTAGGTACTTGTGTCAGTGCTAGACATGGAGATTGCTCAGGAGATAGTGAAAGTCCACGCCTTCATCCCTGCAAAGATTCAAGACTCTGAGCTGAAGATGATCCATATCAAACAACGTATCGGTCTCAGCACACCGGTAGGGCTCTTCATCCCTTACCCAGTTTTCCTCTACAGTATATTGATCTACTCTTCTCCTCTGTTGCTGTCTAATGTTCTTTCTCCATTATCTCGCTTTGAAAGAGGTTGGTTCTTTGATATTTTACCGTGTTGAACAATGAACGTTAAGCAATAACTGACATTTATACCAAAAACTCTCTCCACAGGTGGCTCTCTACAATCTTCTGATGGGATCAGTGGACCCATTAGTGAGTTTTTCTACTAGTATACTTTTCTGTCCAATTTATTTTAATTATTGGTTTATTGATTTAACAGTGACAGTGCACAATAAACTTTGCTGTAAATTTGCCAGAGTTAGCCAAAAGGCAATTTTTCATCTTTAATCCCTCGACAATGGTTAGGTAATTGATCATTCAAAATTGTGTTTATGTGTTTGGTATGGATGCAAATTTTGAATTTTTTTTGTAACCGATAACCGACCATCGTTAACTGATTATTAACCGGCAAGATAAGTGCGTCGCATGCTATTTTTAGTACCTAACAAGCCGCCCAGCTGCACGAAAAGCCAATGCACAAACAGGTTAATCATCATTTATCACCAGCTGCAGTGTATGAGCAAGACAGACAACTGAGTCCCCAGTTCACCCGACCGGGAGAGTTACTGTAGATGCCACGATCCTGCGTTTATTGTCCCAGTAAGTCTCCACCGCACCATTTAGCTGCAAGGTTGTCAGCGGTGTGTCTGCCTGGCGTACTCTGTCAGCCCGGAGTAACGTTAGCGAGTGTCCGGCAGACCGTGTGTGTGTTTGTGCTACGTTAGAAGCTGTAGCGTTGCTGGTGGCTTCGCGCTCGCCGTTGTCACACAAATATGGTCCGTCAGTGCGGCGGTGAGTGTGGGGTTGGTGGTGGTACTGTTTATTTGTCGGTGAATAAACTCCTCAAGACCTGAACCAACTTCCTGTATCTGCAACTCCGATTCAGACTCACTTAAGATGGGTTGTTAAGGTGGACCAGCTTTTCTCCTTAACCTGACGAGCTGCTCCTCTGCGTTTTTTCTCAGCTTTTTAGCAATTTTTTTAATATTTCTTTTAACCGATAGCATTAATAGGTTAAAATCCTTAATGTCGGTTAATTATTAACATTCCTAGTGTTTGTTGATCCAAAGGTAGATTTCCACAAAGTTTCTTATCGCACTGGTCCAACCTAAATGAAGGTGCCTCACAGTGACGGCACGACATCACATCCTGCAGCTGCGTCACCGTTTTTTTTCTGACACCTCCTGACTGCTCCAATTATCCCGCTGTGTTTACTCCCTGTGATGCAGCGTGCTCAGGGTTTTTTTAATTAAGCAGTTTGAAAGAAATTTTGGGCAGCACTCTTTAGATTCAGATCTCTTCTAAAGATTAGTGATCTTTGCAGTAACTTTTTAAAAAGTAGTATTTCTCTCTTTGACATACATGTTTGTTGAGGTTCTGATTTATTAAGATAGAAAAACAGTGAATTAGCAAACAAAACAATACTCATCATATAGTGTTGCAGGGTTTCAAGGGGCTATGATAGCATCATTTATTGACATAATAAATGACATACTTTGAACCGATTTGTTACATCGCTGAACTGGTGATGAACCAGCAATTGTCCACTGGCTAATAATGTTCCTTTGCATCCTGCAGGAGAGCACCGTTCCAGTAGGCTGGAGCTGCCTGTTGGTGATCAGTAATGTTCCCAACACGCCGTCCGGCTCCTCTGAGGTCCAGAAATTGGTGCGACGCTTTGGCACCGTCATCAAGACCCTAGTGCTCAACAATACGGTGAGGACTGTTTGTCTGTGCAGCCGCAAACATTGCTAATCCATCATCTCCTGAACCTTCTGTGCCCTCAGTCGCAGCTATGTCCTGCGTCAAGAATCCATTCTCAACCCAAATCTGTCATGTCTCACCTCCTTTATTTATCGGGCAAAGAAACCTCATATGCCGTTGACATGATGTGTCTCTTCCTGCTCAGGTCATTTGCGAGATGGCAACTGCGGCCATGGCCCTGTCCGTTTACAAACGCTTCCAGACGTTTCCGTGCATCATCCAGAACAACCCTCTGTTCTTCTCCCGCAAGCCTGACCCCAAAGCCAACACACAGACCAAAGTCATCACTGCATACCTGGATTCACCTGAGGTTGGTAACTTTGACAAATGATTGATGAGTAGTTATGGGATATCCATTTAGACACATACTAATGGCATACATTCCTGCAGCTTTAACTTGTATCAAACACCTGAATGCACAGGTTTGATGCGACTCCTGATCGATACCTCTTTGTCTCTGATCGTAGGATACACCTGCGAATGGCAAAGGCAGCCAAGCAGCAGCAGACGAAGAGGAGACGGCACAGAAAGAGAATTCTGCATCTCCATTGGATGGGATTGAAAAAGACGGTGATGGGATGGACGAAAAGACCGAGGTTGAAATGGACGGCGATGGGAAGGACGAGAAAGCGGAGGTTGAAAAAGACGGTGACGGGAAGGACGAGAAGATAAAGAGCACGGAGAAGATGCTCGGTGAAGACAACGCTTTGGGAGAAAACTGGAGCAAAGATGACGAGATCAAAAAAGACGAGATCACCATTGCTCTTTCTGAGCAAAACGTCCAACCAGAAGGAGCCTTGGATACAGACATGAGGGAAAAATCAGCTGTTAAAACTGTCATGGAGACAGCAGAAGAGGACAAAGTCGTCGACGCACCCACAGCGGGCCATGACGAGACTCCTGCTGGTGAAGAGACAAAGCCATCTAGCGCTGATGGCAAAGCAGCTTCCCTGGAGACGGCCATGCCAGAGCTCCCTAAGGTAAAATATCCCCAAAATCTGCCTCTGTTTTTGGAGCCAGACTGCGTAGCTAAGGTCAGAAACCTCCCACATATTAATATGATATTTAGAGTTTTGACCTTATTTTTGATCCGCGTTTCAACAGGTTACTCAGGAGATGGTTAACGCGCTGCTTGTGGAGTGCCGAACAAGAACCGCCAGCCATCCCAACAACAACAACAACGCAGCAGCTTCCACCGACGGAGAACAGGGGGAGACACAAATGGAGTCAGAGCCGGGCGAAAGAGCAGCAGATGAGACAAAAGAGCCAGCGAAGAACCCCTCAGAGGAGCAGGCGAAGAAGCAGGAAAGGGAGCGAAAAGAGAGGGAGGCAAGAAAGGAGAAGGAGGCGAGGGAGAGGAAGGAGAGGGAGAGGAGGGCCTGGGAGAAGGAGGAGAGGGTCAAGCGGGATGAAAGAGGCAGGAGGAAGAGGGAGGAGGAAAGGAGGGAAAGAGAGAGGAGGGAGAGGAAGAGAGCCTACGGCGAAGGCTTGTCGGGGTCGAGGTTGTCGTCCAGGTCGGAGGGATGCAAGCAGAGCTCCTTGAGGGACGAACAGTACGACAACTCTGAAGCGGAGAACAAAATGGTGAGAAGGCGCTGTCGGGTCAGAAAGTGTTGAATCTCTCCCCTTTATTCTTCTTTATCCTCACCTCTATTCTTTTTGTCCTGTCATGGAATCAGGAGGAGGAGGAGGCGTTTGATGACTTCCCGTTCAACATGAGCGACTTTGTGACGGTGGATGAAGTCGGAGACGTGGCCGACCTTCCTTCCCCTCCTCCCCCCTCTGTTCTCATGGAAACCACAGCGGGAGGGGAGGACGCCCACACATCTGTCCAACAGAACATTCTGGGGGTACACAAAAAAAACTTCTTCTCTGCATGGTTATTGGGGTATTCGGGGCACGGTACGGATTGATCGTACCTGATATGAAAACGCCCTTAAATTTCCACAATGTAATGACATCGTGGTCCTCTTCTGTTTGTAGGACACGGCCATTGAGGTGACCGCAGAAACGACAATGTCAGATGCCCCGGCAACCCTTGTGAAGCCTGACGAGCACGCGTCAGAGTCTGAACCTGTGACTGAGCCAACAGCTGAGACTTCACACGGTTCAGTGTCATCAGATTTAACACCGATCGCTGCAGCGTCACAAGAAGAGTCTTCACCCGGCCAAACACTTGTTCCGACATGTCAACCAGAAGCCCCTGAGACTGAGACCACATCGGAGACAGGTACAATCTCGCACTCATTAAGTCTTTGTAATGATGTGAAGATAAAACACCACCTCGTGTACGTTTTCTTTCTTTTTGTGATTGATTTTGGCCTGAAATCTGTCGTTATTCTTTAGAAGCCACACTGACAGCCGCTCTGGACTCCACCACTGAGGTTGAGTCGCTTCCCGCACCTGTAGCTTCAGCCGCCCCAGCTGACTCCTCCTCAAACTGCCCAGCGACAGGAGCAGTGACTACGGAGAGTGAGAATGATCAGAAAGAGGGCGACGCTGTCAATCGCAGTCAGGCTAAAAAGGAGGAGGAGATGGTGTCGGACAAAACGGAGGACCAGGAGAAGATGCAGGATAAAGAGGACAAAGAGACCGGAGCTCCCAATGTGGAGACAGGTGTGGTTTCTTTGATTTAGTTTGAATTAGACCTATGGGTGGCAGCAGTACCTTAGTGGTTTGAGTTGTGTCAAACGTACGGCCCGGGGGCCAGACCTGACCCGCCAAAGGAGTCCAATCCTGGTTTCCTCCCGAGGGGTGGGGGGTCACAATTCTCCCATATTTCTCCAGATTTATGACAAATGCTCACACTTTTTCTTCCTTTTCGTTATTTTAGCCTGTTTCTGGAACTGAGCAGTGTGTATAATCCTTACTGTCTCCACCCGGACGACAATAGAGCTACACAAACTGTCGTTTCCCGGCGGAAGAAAGCAGTCTATGCTCGCGACACAGCGCAGTTTGAGCTCATGTTTAAGCTGCGCTCGCCACAGCGTGCAGCGCCCAAAGTTGGGCATATTATTTCCATACAATCATATATTAATTGGGATTGATGTTGATAGATATGAGTGGACACTGGCAACCATTTAGTTTGACATTACGTTTAATTATTTATTTATTTTGAACATGTAACAAAAACCTCAGTAAAAAACAAATAAAATGAACAGTGAACATATAGCAAACTATCAATAAACAAATAATCAACATAAATAAATATTACATGTCCCAAAAGGAGTAGGAAGAAGTACAGCCTACACTTTTATGATCCTACACCTTCTCCATAACTCGAACAATTAACTCAATATTTATCATATATTCCTTTTTTTTTATTTCAATTCCAACCTCGGTAATGAGGTGATGTTTTTCACCGGTTGTCCACGTTAATCAAAAGATAATCCTTTATTATATGTTGATATAAAGTGTTCCAGCAGCAAAAGGACCGGCAGTATCTCTCCTTCACACACCGCGGGTGAAGCAGTCTGTCACTGAAAGACCTATTTAACAACACACAGAGGGAGCAGCGCCTTTTGTAGTCCGTCTTCAGAACATTGTAGTTTCACCACGGCAGACCCGCGTCACTAACATCCACTGCTGTCGCATCATAATTACGGAATCTAATGAAAGAGCAGTCGGATTCTCTCAAAACCGCGGTTGTCTTTTCCTTCTGATTTCTCTTTCTCATCTTTCCTTGACCTCATGATGATTTCCATCGAGGTCAAAGGAAAAGTGGTTAGGAAAAGACGTTAGGACGCAACTTTTTGACTTTTCGACCGCAGCTTCAGGGCTTTTTAGTCCCCTTTCAAGATTTTAAAGAGGTCTCTGTCCCTCACAGGAAACCAAGAGAGGTCTGAAGATCAAACAAACACCGAAGAGGAGAGTGTAAAGAAGAAATTAAAGACGGGCACTCCCACCAACACAGACTGCTCCCTCCCTCCTTTTGACCCCAGCAGCCCAGTTGGTAAGACACTCGTCTCTATTTGTTCACTGTTTGCCGTTACATTTTCACTATTGTGTTCATCTGATTTTTACATGTATGCTCACAATGAGTTCACTTCATGTCTGTGTGTGTGTGTGTGTGTGTGTGTGTGTGCGTGTGTGTGTGTGTGTGTGTGTGTCCACAGGTATGGAATTCTTGGTTCCAAAGACAGGTTTCTTCTGTAAGGTGTGTAATAGGTTCTTCAGCGGAACCAAAGAGGCAGAGATAAACCACTGCAAAACCCTCAAGCACTACGAGAACCTCCAGGTAGACAGCACACACACACACACACACACACACTTGTGTGGATGTACTGTTTAGATGGAATTGACTCTTTGAGCTTTCTCCTCTTTAGGGATGTCATGATACCAGACATTTAGTAGACGATACCAATTACCTTGGAGAAGTTAGAGGAAGTAGACACGTGTGACTACGTCCGGTTTTCAAAATAAGGTGTTAACAAAGGGAACTGTATATACAAAATACATATATGGAAATAAGATGAATTGGATTATATTCACCAGAAGTATAAAACATTACACGTCCCTTATAAATTAAAAAGAAAATACCACTAATTTGTGAGGGAAATGTCTTTATTCTTTGATTTTTGGGTTGCTGGATAAAAAAATGTAATAAATAATTCCCGACAATGACTGATATATTTGACTTCAGGACGTCTCTGACTACATAGATGCTGAAAATCAAAAAAATTTACTGTATTAATTCAGATATTTTCCAAAGTAAAAGTCCCTAAAAGTATGTGATTCAATTTTTTCCCATGGTCTAGTGTTAAAAAAAAAATTAACAAAAATCGCAATAAATCGTAATATCGAATCGCAATACACATCAAATCGGCACTCGAGTATCGTGATAGTATCGAATCGGGAGATTGGTGAATCGTCCCAGCCCTAATTATTTATGCAGGGGGACCTTATGATATATGATTACCTTATTTACGATTGTTTGACTGTCACTACAAAGGATGTTCACTAAAAAATGAGGCTGTCTCATGCCAAAAAATTATTTGTTTCTTGACAAAAATGTAAGATGAAGTGATTGCAGCATGGTTAAGTGCCATTTTATGGGTTTGTGATAATATTATTCATCTTTTCTCGTCAAATGGGGCATTTCCCATTCTTCACTTTTTTTTTTTTTTACACTTATTGTCAGGTGTCAATCTCGCAGGACATTTGTTTGGTCACAAAAGCCAGAATAATCCGGTCTAATCCAGTTTCCTTGTTCATTCTCTTCTAGAAATACCTGCAAGCCACGAAAACGGCGAATGTGACCGTCAAGCCCGATTCCATCTGAGCTGCGGCTACGAAACTCTCGACTGAATTCATCATTCCCCTCCTTTTGTAATTTTTTTTTGTCTTCATTTATCAACTAAGGGTCCAGATTCTCATCGATGTAGATTAGCCTCATGTTCTGTCTCAGTTTGAATATGTGGTATTTTTGTTCATGTACAATTTAAGACAAATGTGTTGAAACTGTGTTAGAGTGAAAGATGGCTGTCGGTATGAACTGTACGATCAATAAAAGGGTTTACTAAATCGTCTGTTATCACTCATTCACGAGGTTTATGGTGCATGCTCAGAGCTTTGACGTTGGAGTTGGGAGTGTGGTGGCAGTTTCTGTTAAAACAAGACACAAACCAACGTAACAACTTGTCTTTCAGTGAATTTAATAAAAAGGCATACATTAATAACTAAAGCATCTGCAGATGGACTCACGAGCACAGCCACCTGTTGTGGACTGTGGCAAGTGAGCCCCGAATACAAAGAGTAGTCAGTATTTATACATTTAAAGCATAACACGAAGATAAGTGCAAAGAAGAAAGGAAGAGAAGGATAGAAAGTGTATCAATGCGTCAGCACACAGCAGACAACAGCATCACAAGACATAACAAGTATTTCAGCAATCTGTTGTTTGCAGTTACAGAGATCTAAAATGTCAGGTCACTGTCCTATGGTGACGAAGTTGAACATGTGAGGCCCTGAGATTATCTAAAGGTACATTGTTAAACTGCAGATATGAAAATTGCCATTACAGGAGACAACATGAAGAGAGAAACTTTTAACATCACTGCTCAACATGGCAACAGCAGCTATTTTGACCAGCTTCATTCACCAGGAAGATTGAGGAAACTACCTGCAATAAAGTTACATGATGGAAACTTGTAATAGATTTCCCTTTTGTTCACACTAACATCTTACTTGATTTTATTTTGACACATTAGAGCTTATTTTGTCTTGTTTTTCTAATGAATTGGTCTCAATTTAAAGAGTAACTTAACGCTAAATCCACTAACTTTTTTTAGTTTAAACATTGTGTGTGCAGTCAACTGTCAATTCTGGTCTCATTCTATAGTGTCCACCATTACAACAGAAGTTAATTTGCCTTTTCCAGAGAAAGTTTCAGTGCTGTCCTCCAGATCCAACCGAAATCTGAAAAAAATGTCCCTCAATGACTTGCAAAGTAATTCCCACAGAAGAGCAGGATTGGTCTATGTGTGATCGACTTCTGATATTTCCTCTTAATCAGTGAAGGGATTTGGCACTATATTGTGATGATTATGATGTGTTTTCAATAAAAGTATGCCACAATCTGAGATTATACAAGCAGTATTCAGACGTCACTGTGTGGCTCAGATCACAGATGGGCCTTTTTCACGGAAGACTTTTTGACTTCTCACAGTAGGAAAATCACAGGTGTAAATAATGAAATTAAAGCTTTAGTAGGCAACACGTTTTTGGCATCATTGGGCAAAAATATCCATAATAACCTTTCAGCATATTGTTATTCAAGTGTTCTGAGAGATAACTAGACTTCTGCACCTCCTCATGGCTCTGTTTTCAGGCTTTAGAAAAATCTATCCCACAGGTCATTTCAGAGAGAGAGAGCGTTCCTATAGGCTGTGCTCCGGCTGGTGGGCGGTGCTTGGTATTTCCTCAACTGATCTCAACATGGCTGCCGGGTCACAAACTGTCTCATTTTACAGCTAAACAGTACACTACAAGATGTTCCTGAGAACATTTGAGGAGAGAAATAGGCATTACAGTAACAGAATATTGATTCATATTTGATCAGCGCTGCCTAGTTTGACCGTTTGGTCGGAGTTTGCAAGTGATTGACAGCCGGCTCTCATAGACGGCAGCTGGACAGCAGACTCCAGATGACTGGTACACCAGAGGAGCAGGATTTTTTTTCAGATTACCTGTCTCATGCACTACTGTCCGGATATAGCGACCGTTTTATAAAAATAACGTTTTTTTAATTCACATTTGCTCCAATCTAGCCCACTGCTGCTTTAAATCAGTTATTGAGGAAGTACTACTGTTAGCTTTGATTTGCTTCCTTATCCACAATAAGTGCTCAATTTGTGTATCATGTGTATTTGCATGTAGTCTGACTGCACTGGGTGTGGCTCCAGGGTCAGTCACTGGGAGGTAACCAGTACAACCACAGTCTTCTTTCTACTGGTGACTGGTGAACAGTGTGATAAGAGGAGCTTGATGGTAGTTGCTGTATTTGTCATGTTAGTTTGGGCCAGTTGCTCACTTCTCTGAGCTCTAGATTTGATTTATTATTCATTCATAGTCACAGAAATTTGGCCTTCAAAATAGGGATGCACCGATCCGACTCGTCCAGTCCCGATACCCATAGCGATACCTGGGTTTTGGGTGTTGGCCGATACCGAGTACCTCTTTCTCTTTCTTCTTCTTCTTCTTCTTCTTCTTCTTCTTCTTCTTCTTCAGTGATAATAAACTTTATTTGTATAGCACCTGCCATACAAGAAATGCAGCTCAAAGTGCTTTATGATAAGGAAATTATGTGCACTGAGTGCTTCACATGAAAATAGACATATAGAGTGAACATAAAAACAGGGATAGCATGCCATAAACAACAATAACAACAAAGGAAAACAATAATGGGGTCTGATCAGTCTCAATATTAATGAATGCACACAGAGGGATTCACAATTTAGTGATTTATATATAAATGACTCTCTCCACAAACATAGTTTTCAATGCAAACAAAATAGTTATTGTTGTATATAAATGTAAAAAAAAATCCACATGAAAAATAAGGTTCACAAATATATTTCTGACGCACACACAAATATTTCTTGTTTTAAATCAATGTAATAGAAATCCACAAATATATGTATTTAAAAGGTATTTGCAATTTTCATCAAACCCCCCCCCCCCCCCCCCCCCCCCATAGGGACACGCTCATGTGATTGGTTGAAACTGGAGGGAGACATCTGATTGGCTACAGACAACTTCCTGTTGAATATATGGATCGGTGCACGTCAGGGGAGTCTCATAAAACCCCACACACAGATTCAGTGAAGTTCACACAGGATACGCAGTTTGTATATGAATGTAACAACATCCAAATATGTTTTTAACGAAAACTGCAAATAATTTTACATACATATATTTGAGAATATATGTATGTAAAAATTTAAAATGGCACTTCATATGTAAAAAGTTGCCAATCCCTGGCTGCAATAGCATCAGTTATATCAGAACTGGAGAGTATTTCTACATTGAAAAGGGGGGAAAGCCCTAATGTCTTTACTGTTTAAGACACCCACGGTCTTGAGAAGAGGTGTAATGAGGAAAAATAACTAAAAACACCTGTGTGCGTGTTCCATTAGTGTGAAAAGGATGAACACATGGATGGAATTGAAAAGAAAAAGACACATTAGTAAATAGAAAAACAAAAGTTAAAAGTATTTTTTAAATTCCTATTTATTCGTATTTAAAGACTTCCATTAAAAAAGAGCAGAGAGGAGTGTCTGGAGGCGTGCTGGAGAGGCAGAGGGGCAGAGGGAGGAGTGGAGATTGTTTTAAAAGGGCATACCTGAAACAGCTGCACCTGTCGAGCAGGTTGGACTGGACTGGGGGGGGGGCTGAGAAGGAGGGGTCAACAGCACAATGAAGGAAGTCAAAAGGAGGGGAATGTGACAAGTGCTAAGCAGAAACAGGGATTGATATGAGGAGAAAGGACTCTAGAGAGGGAGAGAAAGTCTTGGAAATACGCTGCAGCTGTTTTACCACCACTGACATCTCCTCTGGGATCACTTCAGCCCCCTCTGAGCAGGTAAGACATGTTTAACTCAGTAGAAACAGGGTGGAATCCTCTGTCGTTCAGTAGAAATCTGTGTGTCTCTTACCATATTATGAAGTTTTATGTGTCTGGATAGTATCTAGTCCATGTTGATGGACTAATCACAGCAGTCTGTAGTACATTTGCAACATCCAACCTGTTATCTCAGAGTAAGTATGTGAGATAACAGACATAAGTATACAGTATTAAGTAGTGATACTTAATGCTCCATCATTATCAAGAATGTTAAAAGGTGTTAAAAGGTTCAAGCTAACCACAGTGTTTGTTATGTGTCCAGCTAAGCGCCATTTCCAGTAATAGTCTACTGTTTTTCTTATTAGAAGTATATGAATGTGAGTAGTGTGTGAAAGAATGTGATAAGGTGGATAAGTGAAGATTGTAGAAAGCACAAATTGCACCCATTACTGGCCTATCTCTTGTTCCTATAGAGGCTGAACACACTTTGGACAAAAGCGTCTCCTAAATGAACGTAATGCATTTTGTGTTGAGAAACGAATGGCAGATAATGCAGCTTGTAGGCACCAGACACTTTTATCAATAGCCTTATGGGGGCCTGTTGACATTGTAGCTTTACAGTTTCACCATGCAGAACTCAACATGTGACTCATTCACTCTCTGCTCAGGTAGACATTACTCCTATAACTTTACATAGCTAAGAGTTTGCTGCTATATTAATGCCCTTACGAAAAAGTAGCGCACTTCAAGTTTATTTTATGAAGTATAAGTAAAGTTCAAGTATATTTCCCCTAAGTATACTTTAAGTATACTAATATCAATGTACTAGTAGTGTACTTGTAAGTGTAATAATTCAATACTTCTGGGGCTAAATTGGCCCAATTTTTAGTTCCTAAAATATACTTTTAATTGTATAAAATTTAAGAACAGTAAACAACTAGTTTACATTTAAGTTGTATTTTGTACTGCAACTAAACCATGAACTACGGTATACTACTACAAGTGAATAGGTATACTGTTAGTTTAATAATTATATTGTAGCCCACTTTTTAGTTTATGAAAGTACACTTTAAAGTACTCTCAGTTTAATAGTTTTTATACAGCAAGTATACTTGTATATACTTGTAGCCCACTTTTTAGTTTACGAAAGTACACTTTGTATACTTTAACTTATAGTACTTAGCCAATGATTTATGTATTACATACTTGCTCCTTTTGCTATTTGACTTGATGTGTCGTGATGATAAAAAATAACTAAATGTTTCTCTCATGCCTCCACGGTGAACGGAGAATCCAAAAACGTAGATAATTCTTGATGAATTGAAGTAAATTCACATCAAAACATCCTTTTACAAATTCTTTAATATACTCTATCAAAAAGTAAGCACATACTACGAGCCAAGTATACCTCTCTCTAGGCCTCTGAGGCAAGAATACTTTTATTAAGTATATCTCGATCAAAAGATTAAATTCAAGTATAAGCCAAGTATACTTTAGACTTTTCTGTATACTTGTCCGTATAAGCTAAGTATACTGTACTTAAGTATATCTCTGATAAGTGCATAAAAAGTAAACTGAAATGATACTCTCTTATTTTAAGTTTAAAATAATTATACTAAGAGCACACTTGAATAAACGTCTAGCACGTAAGGGTGCTCTGAATATTGAATTTAGCAACTTTTAAGAATGTGCAACTTTTCCATAGAATGTAAACACATATAAATTCAGAGCCTTTCAGAGCTCTGGTCCAAGGCTTAACCAAACCTAATCATTCCCTTTCACTTCATTCTATTCATGTCAGCCAATTTGTGGTTGGGAGACGGCATATTTGCCCTTGGGAAACTGTCCAAGTTTGTATATCAGTAGACGGTTTAATCACGGAATCAGTCATGTAAAAGTGAATTGCTTGTAAAAGAAATAGAACGAATACTAACAAGAGAAATGGGAGGGTAAGAATGTAAGAGTTGACTTCCTGGTGACGATGCTGACGATAAGATTATAGAACCAGAATGAAATCTTGATCTGAAGCTTTGACATACAGTATGTGGCTCCAAAAAACTCTAAATACCTCCAAACGTCACAGGAGAAACACACAATCAACACTGTCTCATTTCCTCTCTCTATTCCAGCTATGATAATTATGCTCAGGTTGTTTACTGCACTCTTAACCCCATTGTTCTATAAGGCTCACCGATGGGGAAACTGGCACTACCTGTACTGCAGCTCCTTGTGATAGAATAGAAAACTGCATGTGAGCTACTTTCATTCTTCAGATCCATACAGGTTTAGTTCTGGGTTAAATTAAAATTAGGATTAATTTGCGGGGTAATGGTTAAGATTAGTGAGGTTGAAATTAGGGGAAAGATACGACACTTGGTCCTTACATGTAGCAGTACAAATAGATGTGTGCCAAGTGTATCTATGACTCATCATTTTAGCTGCTAAGGACTGTGGCTGACACCTACATTGCAAATAACGTGTGTCCCATAAATCAATAAATCTCCCAAATCGTTGACAGTAGTAGAAGTGGCAGTTGTGAAAAATGGCAATTGTTAATGAATAAATACAAAATAAATACTTATAATTAAAAGACATTGAAGCAGCTGAAGCTGAGTTATCCTGTATTTTAGTCCCCAGAGTGGGTCCCACTCCAGAAAACAATGCAGCTTCATAGTCTTTTGTTAGACCCTCCATGCCCACATCAGGGGATGTTCACAGGGAATTTTAATTCCTGTTTAAAGGTCCCATATTATGCTCATTTTCAGGTTCATACTTGTATTTTGTGTTTCTACTAGAACATGTTTACATGCTTTAATGTAAAACAAAACCTTTATTTTCCTCATACTGTCGGCCTGAATATACCTGTATTTACCCTTTGTCTGAAACGTTCCGTTTTAGCGCATTTTGACAGAATTGCAACAGAATTGCATTAACATTGCTAGTCAACAGCTTAGGTCATGACATTCACATACACTGTAACCAGTACATAAACTGGGACACATTTAGAATGTTTTACGTTTAAAATTGTGTCAAGGGTCTAAATATTGTACATTCGTGACATCACAAATGGGCAGAAATCCTAATGGATTGTTTCAAATGCAGAGTTTCTGAATACGGGCTGTGTGAATTTCCCTGTGGGTTGACTGTTTCGATACTTTCACAGTATTTATATAGGATTTACATGAAAACATGAAAATCTCACTTTTTTATAATATGGGACCTTTAAGTTTTGACCAATTTGTTGCTGCATTAAAAAGGTTTTAAATTAAATTAAATTTTGAATTGTAATTCCTGTTAATTTAGAAGAGTTGAAGTTGCTGATGCACGATTTATTAATTTAATAATAAATAACAATTCAGTAAATGTGTATCTATGTATTTATTTGTCACATTTTGTTTTACAAAGTTAAGAGAGCAAGTCAAGCCTGATGTTGCCTTACACATAAAAGAATGATCCCAGCATACAGCTTATTCATTAAACGCTGGTATCAGATCGGTTCTCGGTATTGGCCGATACCCAAAGCCCAGGTATCGCTATCGGTATTGGGAGTGAAAGAGTTAGATTGGTGCAACCCTAATCCGCACCCCCAGTTTGTAATGCAGGCTTTGTGTTAAAAATGTGTAGTCTCCAAGCCCAAACTGAGATAACGTTGGTGACATCAACGTCTCAGGGTTATTTTCTCACACTTGACAAGGCTCCTCTAGAGGCACACAAGACACCATAACAACTGTTATCACAGGTTGGGTACTACACGCCATAATGAGCAAACTGATCTTTATGTGTAAAATCAGGATGTTGGGTGAAAGTTTTGTTTAGTATAAGCTAGGTTACTAATTACCTTTGTCTTCCAAGAACTGGATAAAGTTGGAGCCATTAACCTGAAACCAGTTGCCTTCCAGCTATGAGGTTTAGTATACAACACTGATGACAACGCTACGTCAGAGCCATGTGGTTATCTGAGAACAATTAAATATACACCCTCCTGCCAATCAGAATCAAGTATTCTCTGTTGCAGTGATGAAACAACATTTTGCTTTTACTTTAACATTTTTTGCAAAATATCTGAAAAAGTTTTAAAGCTTTGCCTCGGACATCTGATTTTTGCTCTCAGCAGAGTTTCCCCTCCCAAGAAGTTACAATTTAGTAGAGTAACTGAAGTTGTACTTGACTCAAAAGTATTACTGTGAAGTTCCAGTCTTGGCAAAACAAAAACAAAAAGGACATAGTGACACTATCTGTTGTGTTGTATTTAATCAGTGATAAAGACTAAGGCTGTCATCATTCTGTGTTAATCTTATTGTCAACAAATTCCATGAAAATACCAAAACAAACTATCATTTCCCATCTCTTAATACTCCCCTACACAGTTTGTGGTACTCCGCCCTAAGTCTATTTGTTCCTATTTAAGATGTAAATCTTTAAAAATGTATTTTATTTATTTAAAAGAAAAAAAGGTCCAGTAATTTCCAAAAACAGCGAGCAAACGTTTTTCAAACAGTAGGAAATAGTGCATTTGTCTGGGACTATTTTCAGTGGCGGATTAATCCACATTTGCTGCTCTAGTGCGTATTTGCGGCAGCAAGGCGGTGTATGTGGGATTGAGGTAAAATAAGCTACAGCGTGTGTGTTCATGATAAGGAAAATTTCACCACTGCAACAGTGTGGCTCATTAATGAGTTTTTAATGTTTTTATGGACAACAAGCTCTATGGCACAGAGGAAGAAGAGATATCAGGCTTTGATACACAGCATACTTGTTAGTATAAACATTCAGTGTTGGTTTTGGTCTGTTGTTGTCAGTAAGAAAAATATAGAATATCACCAGACTCATCTTTTAAGGATGCAGGCTGGTACCTAATGTTTCTGACTGCAGGATAAAGAGTAGAGGACATGTGGATGACTGCAGGTTTTGAGTTTTGTTGTCATATTTTAATAATGTTCCAACCTAGCCTGATTTTCCTGATCTCGCAAAACTACTCACTTGTATTGTTTTAGTGTGTATGTTAGGGTGTGTTTAAGTGCTGGAGGCACACACTCATTCAGATAGACTACTGACTGCAGTACATTGTTTCTAACATGCGGATGCATGTGTTGCAGGTGCAACACTCACTCCAATAACTGACATGGTTCATGAATAATTTTAGAAGCAGGATTTGTTTTGGGTTAAAAATGAAGGATTATGATTAGGTTGAGTATGAAAGGACGGCCTCTGTCTTTTTGGGAGTTTGACCAATTCATCACCAAACTCCAATCACAGGATTGGTACTAAAATCACCTCTACTCTTTAGTGTCTGTGATAGATCGCTGTTAAGTCTACAGTGTGTTAAGTAATCATGCTTGGCTTGTATTTTCCTGACAGTGAGAAAACTGGTATTACCGACTTGCGGTTGTATGCCTTCACCAAACGGTCAATTTGCAAATCATCACTTCCTATTATCCTATTACTAGCGTATTAGACATTTGTGTGAAATTGTCATAATTAGGATATGAATTCTTGAGTTATGGCCAAAAAATGTCACAGTGACCTTCACCTTTGACCTTTGACATTTGACAACCAAAATCTAAACAGCTCATCCTTGAGTCCAAGTGGGCATTTGTGACAAATCTGAAGAAATTCCCTCAAGGAGTTCCTGAGATATTGCATTCACAAGTATGGGCTGGATGGATGTGAGGTCACAGTGACCTTGACCTTTGACCACCAAAATACAATCAGTTCATCCTTGAGTCCAAGTGGGCGTTTGTGCCAAATTTGAAGAAATTCCCTCTAGGCGTTCCGGAGATATCGAAGAATTGACCGTACATACGAACAGATGAACGGATGGTCAAGCCGAAAACATAATGCCTCCAGCCACAGCTGTCAAATGACACAAAAACTATTTTGATAATAGATGCCATTAGAGCTGAGTGAGAAAATTGTTTTGGGTGACACCGTGAAAACATTGTGGGTGTGTTGCTAAAAGCGATGAAGATGAAAAGTGCAAGTCCAGTTTGAAGGCTCATTACAAACACAGTTTTTTCTGCACTGATGTGAATTTGTTTTTCACTGGAATCGTCTGCACCGCTACTGTCAGTGATTGATTGTGTGATCAGCTGCTGCCATAGTAAATGCAAATACATGTAAACTGAAAACAAGGCCAAAAATGTGTGTAAATCTGGTCCCACAGTATTTCACATTACCATAGGTTGCATCACATTCTCATTCCCCAACTCGTCAAATACCGCCATTTGGTCAGTGCCCCTCGGCATCAGAGACCGACGCACGGGGTACCCCTCTTGCGTTACTTTTGGACGTGTCAGGGACGGCGTGTCAGTATACGCTCGTTACGGGCATATCGTCCTTTCAAAATGAACTGCCATTTTCACAGGAATTTAGGTTTAGGCAACACAACCACTTAGGGTTAGGGTTAGGGTTTCGTCCATTTCCTAAACCTAAGTTTAGGAAACGGACGTAGTTAACGCTAACTTCACGGGACTACCGATCACGTGACTCACGGGACTAAATGACAAAATAAGTCACCAGTTACTTTTTGTTTTTCACACGGGCCACGAACAGTAGTCTCCTGGGTCTAAGCCCTGTGTTTGGTTGACCCCTCCATCTACACTCCTGCCCGCCCTGAGCGGACTCTAACGCTATTAATACTACATCACATGCTCTGACCGTCGAATAATGCCGCGGGTGGGTTTACATTGGCGTTAGTTCGCTTACAGTCACTTAAGGGCGCCTCTGTGCGTCGGTATCCGATGCCGAGGGGCACTTACCAAACGGCGGTTTTTGACGAGTTGGGAGTGAGAGCAGGTTGTAGGAACCTGTTTGAGTTGGTTTTTTTTTTTTACAATGCCTGCAAGTAAGGAAAATTGTGTTTTATGCATCAGGTTTGATGTAGATTCATATCTTTCACAAGCAAAACACAACAAATAGCAGATGAAGAATATAGTATGTCTGTCATTGTGGTTTTAAATATCCTGAATTGTGTATTTCTTTCTAATGGCAACACTATCTCTCACACAGCTTAACATTGGCTATGGCAATGCCTGCGGCCTTTCTGTCTGAAGACCAGTTCACCTGCTCGATCTGTCTGGAGGTGTTCAACAACCCAGTCTCAACACCATGCGGCCACAGTTTCTGCCAGGCCTGCATCTCCTCCTACTGGGATGGAGGAGGAGGGGCCATCAAGTTCTACCAGTGTCCCCTCTGCAAGGAATCCTACCGCGAGCGACCAGAGCTCCATATCAACCGAACCCTAAAGGAAATCACTGAACAGTTCAAGGAGATAGCCGACATTGGAGAACCAATAAATGGAAGAGGTGGAGGAGGAGTGGAGGATCATCACCTGTCTCCACCCCAGAGGCCGGGGGAGATGCCAGATACCATCTTTGCTGAGATGATGACCCGTTTTCAGCGGCTGCCCTATCCAGATGTACCTCACCCCCAAAGCCCCAATGAGCACCGCGACCCGCCTCCACCCTACTCACCTCCACCCTACTCACCTTCCCGCAGGTGCCAGACTACATTTCTAAGATTACATTAAAATTGATTTGACTCATCTTTAACACTTCACAGATAAGGATATTACTAAAAAAAGCAATGGGAATAAGTAAATGTAGCATAATGTTGTCAGAAATTAACCGTACATTTTTTAAAAACGGACACATTTATGGTATGATGTTGAGTGAGCCAAACAACAAGCAAACATACCGAGACAGAGAAAAGTTGCTGCTAAAGTGTAAACCTTTTTAAACAGGATCTCAAGGTGCAGTTGGGGGGAGGAAAATGTCTGGTTTGGAGGACCTCAGAATTGCTTCTCAGCCCTGCTGATGATATGGTTCTGTTGGCTTCATCGGATCATGACCTTCAGTATACACTGGGGGAGTGATTTACTGATCCAAGTGAAGGAGTTTGAGTATCACAGGGTCTTGTTCACGAGTGAGGGTAAAATTGAGTGTGGGATCGGCAGTTGGATTGGTGCAGCGTTGACTGTCGTGGTGAAGACGGATCTGAGCCAGAAGAGCAAAGCTTTAGATTTACCAGTCAATCTTTGTTCCAATCCTCACTTATGGCCATGAGCTTTAGGTAGTGACTGAAAGAATGAGATTGTGGATACTGAAAATTAGTTTTCTCCATAGGGTCACTGGAGGTAGTCCGGATAAAGGTCTTTACACAGCGGGGGCATGACAAATAAAAAATGCAAAATACTCACCTGCGAATGTTATATCCAGGGCTTTTATTATGAAAGGTAAGAACAGAAGGAGTGGATCTGGTCTGCGCTGCCTTTCTCAAGGTTGAAAGGAGTCATAAAGTTTGCCATCCTGGTTCAGACTAAGGAGCCTCATCAATACAGGCACAGCTAAACCGGTGCAAAAGCTCAGAAAATCTGTGTGAAAGTACTCATGACAAAAGCAACAGTTGAAAAAAATATATTGACGTGTGAATTAGTCGCACAACAAAAGCGCCGCCAGTGTGTAACGGCCTTAATGTTATTATTACAATACATTAACACAGTGATCGTATAGTGGGTTAAAATTCATGTCAAAATAAATTAAACAGAACTGAAACTGTCCCTCTCTTAAACAAAGAAAACATAATTTGTACAGATTTCTCACACCAGACTGTTACCTTTGTTGTCATTTTATGATACAATTACAATGAATCAACATAGTTACATTACAACACACCGAAGGCAAGAAGACAAATAATATCCAACCCCCCAAAAAAATTAAATAAAAAAAATTACTGATATGATCAATAATAAAATTATCAAATTATCAAAATAGTTGCTGATTAATTTTTGTTACCACACAGGTTCACTCTGAGCGGTCCCAGTGACTCTTCCCCTAATCCGCCTCTGTGTCCCATCCACCTGAGAGGGCTGGAGTTTTTCTGTCGCACTGATAACACCTGCGTCTGCTGCATCTGCGTGGAGACAGAAGAGCACCGAGGACACAGTGTCATCCCTGCCAAGAGAGAGTGGCACATCAGGAAGGTATTAGTGTGCGTGTGTGCGTGTGTGTGTGTGTGCGTGTGTGTGTGTGTGTGTGTGTGTGTGTGTGTGTGTGTATGTTTTTACTGTAACTGCATCATCAGAAGACAGATTGTTTCATTGAGGTTATATTAAAGATTAAAACATTTGTGACTTTGGCAACACCTAGTAAATGTATAAAGAAAAAGACACTGTGGTAGACAGTGAAAACATGAATTTGACTCAGGGACAATGGAAATGAATGGGCTGAAAAGCAACACACAGGGTGCACCAATTTTCCCGAGGCTTAGGGCTCATTTACCTACAAACAAAAAATATTAAAATTGTAAGATGCTCGAACCACATGAATAAAGGTTATGGTAAGGTGTAGCCTAGAATATGTGACAGGTTTCAGCGTTAGGAGAAGGCTGCTTATTAGTATTGTTCTAGACATAGTAAGGTTAATCCCAAGCAAACATGTGCTTTTCTGTCTTCTCTAGTCCCAGTTGGGTATTGCAGAGGTGGAGCTGAAGGATCTCATCCGTGAGAGAGAGAGGAAAGTGGAGGAAATACACAACTCCTTACGAGAGATACGGGTGAGTTTTCAGTCATGCATCGAGGTGGACAGGTTCAGTCCTGATTTAAGACTTTCACTTTACAAACATAGTAGTTTTAAACCAACAATATAGGTTTTCCTAAACCTAACTAGGTGGTTTTGTTGGGTTGTTGTTTTTGTTTGCACTTGCTAGTATGAGCAAAGCATCTGTATGTGACCATGTGCATGTAATTAACATTGTGCATACCGGCAGAGTCGGAGCTAGTAACTTTGTAAATTAATAAGTACGAATGCTGTGGGGGCAGAAGAAAAAAAAAGGAAACGTCAATAATAATAATAATGACGACAATAGTAAGCTCTTGCTGCTAAAGTGTAAACCTTTTTTTCGTTCACTAAAGGAAAATGTCTGATTTGAAGTCCAGAGTATGGTCTTGTTATTTTTAAGTAGTTAGACTAAACTATAACATCATCAGTGGTTTGTCCCACACTTGGCCAGAAAAATATCCTCCGGTCTGCACCACAGTTTGCTCGTGAGCTTATATAAGTAGATGACATAACAAACGTCCACCTCACCTCTACCGCTGTTCATCTTTTATTCAGGCTGCTGCTGAGAGAGAGACAGACGGAGCTGTTGGTGTGTTTTCCAAACTGATCTCCAGTTTGGAACGCTGCCAAGCTGAAGTCTTGGAGGTAAATAACACTGACACAGGACGTATGGAGATAATCTCTTAACAAGAACTAAATGTCTTTTCTGTTTTCACTGAAATAAAAGTAGGCAAGCCCTCTGATTATTAAGGGAAATGAGCATTTTCAGGTATATTAACTAAGCTCCGGGGCATCTGTTACCTCCAGGTATTGGAGATGACTCGGCGTGCGGCTGAGCACAGAGCTCAGGGCCTGCTGAAGGAGCTGGAGGAGGAGATAGCTGAGCTCAAACAGAGGAGTACAGCACTGAGCCAGCTGGCTCTGTCTGACGACTACATACTCTTTCTCAAGGTATTGATGAACGGAGGGCTGAATACAGTGAAACAAGAGAGTATCAAAAAATACAGTAGTGGTAAATACTCGACTAGTTATGCATCCAATAATGAATCCACGAGGACAGTGGTTCTCAAACTATTTACACCATGTACCACCTCAGAAAAAATGTGGCTCTCCAAGTACCACCATTATGACCGATGTTAAAATACAGTAGTGTACGCCTATACCCTAGTCAGCAATGCACAGTTCACGCAGGAGGCAAATTTATCCCTAATAAGAATATTAGCACTGCGTGTTTGGTTGTAAGATGCCGTTTGAGGTGCGATGGTTTCATGGATTCATTGCAAAGAACATCACCACATACTGCAGCCTGGGCCCTTCCTCCGTCCTGCTCCAGCTGAATCCAAATTTGAGGTAACTCGAGTCACATGTCCTTACTGTTTTGCGCCGTTTGCAGCTAGCAGGTGCTTAGGAGACTTCCCATGGCGCTGCTGAAGTAGCCGCTGGCACTTGTGCTCGGTTCACTGTCGTCCACTTCAGTTTCTACAGGGATGCTCGAAATATTCTCCTCCTGATCCGCACTTCTCCTCCTAATAGTTCCCGTTTGGAGCCACAATTGCAGTGTTTTTGAACCCTTCATCATTTTAGCTAGAGTATTTTAATTTGATGTTACTTTCTTCTTTACTACATCTCACATGGAAACATTGTACTTTTTACTCCACTATATTTATCTGACAGCTTTTGTTACTTTATTTTACAAAGAAAACGTAACCTCCGCTTACTATCTTGTCATCACAGTTTAGCTTGTAACTATTCGTGGATTTTTTTGCACGCACTACTACCCGACTACTACGTAGCTGCTACGTGGCGGGGTGGCAGCGCGTGCATAAATTTTTTTGTTTCAAAATAAAAATATTACAGCAAAGCCAAAACTTATTTTAAATCCCATTTCGATGATGTCATGGTTAAGGTATTTTCATTTGTAGTAGTATTTTGATAGTTTTATATGTTTTTAAATAAATTGTATTTAATTTTTTAAAAATATTTCAGAGATTCCTCCGCGTACCACTAGAGGGAGCACGCGTACCACCAGTGGTACACGTACCATAGTTTGAGAACCACTGCACTGGGATATCCACTAGTTAATTTTATAGTCAGTTATTAAATCTAGAAACATTTTTGGCAGCAGTGGTTATAGTGCTTAGCCGAAGAATCTGAGGTACCTTTTTCACTCCAGGAACTTTTCCATGAACTTCTGTAGAAACTCAGGACCTTTTCTAGCATTTTGACCAAGAAATCCCTGCTCCTGATGTACTGGCCAGAATATAAGACGAGCCTGAATATGGTCTCAGTCCAAGGACAAGATCGTCATGAAACATGAATTGTGCCTCACAAATCATTTTTATATTGACTACATTGTGGCTGAGCAGCTAGGGTAATGACACCCTGGTAACAATAATAAAAGTCCAACTTTTGTGTATTATATATCTATTGTCGTAACGCGGCTCCTGTAGGCCATGACAAATACGGGAATGGACGTAATAGTTGAATACTTGGTTGAATAGGGCCATAAAATAATGTAGCTTTATGTTAAAGGGATAGTTCGGGTGTTTGGAAGTGGGGTTGTATGAGGTACTAATCCATAGTAGGTGTATTACTCACAGTAGATGACGGTCGCTATCTACCCCCAGCTTGGAGAAACAGACAGGAGTACCGATACTGGAGTAAATCAATACAGCGCTGCGGACGGGATCGTGCAGAAAAACGTGTCCATGTTTTTTTGACATTTCTCTCTGCAGACGTTCCCTGCCCTGTCCACCCCTCCGCAAGCTAAGGACTGGTCCAGTGTCTCTGTGGTATCTGAGCTGACCTCAGGGGGGATCCTCAGGACTGTCAATCAAATGATGGAGCGCTTTCAGGAAGAGATGAAGAAACTGCCAGAAGTCTGTAAGTCTTCATTCAGACCGAGGGTAAAGCTGGACGGTCAAGTAAAGATGCTGGAAACATTCTACCGTGTACATACTAAAGCTCCAATCCAGAACTAGATGAACATTTTTACAACCAAATGGACCAAGTGTAGCAGTAGTGTAGCAGTAACTTAATTTTTGTTTCTGTGGCAAAGGATAAAAACATATATCACATGTATTTTTTGTTCTAGAAGCTCTGATGCCTTTCTGATTCGGAGCTAAGATTGTATATTCACTGAAGACTGAACCGTACAAGATCCAAACAGTGGTATTAAAGAAATGTTCTTTTCCCTAATTAACAGGCCAGCGATCCTCGTTGGGCCAGTCCGTATCCAGGCCCAACCCAAGTAAGATTCTGATTACCCGACAGCACACAGTTTATGCAGTTCAAGTTTTTCGGATCCTGTTAAATTCAACAAATCAATAAAAAAGTGGAAAAAAATAAATAAGAAAATAAATATATTCTCTTTTTCCTTGCAGAGGTGAGGAGGGTTCAAGAATATGCAGGTAAAGGTTTAAAAGTAATAATTTCTGCCAATATGTAATTTTAACTCACATATAGTGTTATTTTCATTGGTAGTTTAATCACCAACCATCACTCTCTCTCTCTCTCAATCTTTCAGAAGACATCACTTTAGACGCCAACACAGCCCACCCACGTCTCATGATCTCAGCAGATGGGAAGCAGGTGCACTGTGGCGACAACCATCGGTCGGTATCCGACAACCCTGAGCGCTTTGACCGGGTGGTGTGTGTGCTCGCCAGCCAGGGCTTCAGCTCAGGACGGCATTATTGGGAGGTAAGTGGGACACAATCAAGCTTATATACTGTATACAGTATATATATATATATATATATATATACACTGATCAGCCATAACATTAAGACCACTGACAGGTGAAGTTAATAACATGGATTATCTTGTTACAATGGCAACTGGCAGTGGGGGGGATATATTAGACAGCAAGTGAACATTCTGAACTTTGAACTTTGTGTTGGAAACAGAAAAATGGGCAAGCGTAAGGATGTGAGCGACTTTGACAAAGGCCAAATTGTGCTGGTTAGACGACTGGGTCAGAACATCTCCAGAACTGCAGGTCTTGTGGGATGTTCCCGGTCTGCAGTGGTCAAGACCTACCAAAAGTGGTCCGAGGAAGGAAAACCGGTGAACCGGCGACAGGGTCAGACCCGAGGCTCATTGATGCACGTGGGGAGCGAAGGCTGGCCCGTGTTGTCTGATCCAATAGAAGAGCTACTGGAGCTCAAACTTCTGAAAAAGTTAATGCTGGTTCCGATAGAAAGGTGTCAGAACACACAGTGCATCGCAGTTTGTTGCGTATGGGGCTGCGTAGCTGCAGACTGGTCAGGGTGCCCATGCTGATCCGTGTCCACCGCCAAAAGCGTCTATAATGGACACGTGAGCATCAGAACTGGACCACGGAGCAATAGAAGAAGGTGGCCTGGTCTGATGAATCACGTTTTCTTTTACATCATGTGGATGGCAACGTGTTGGAGGTGTTGACTCGGCCTCTCGGGGTGGGGGGGCTTCAGGGCTCTGCAAACTGAGTCGAGCTTGTCGCCTGCAGGTCACCTATGCTGTTACATGCAATGCATGCTGGATATACTGAACTCTTCTTCGCTTCCCTGGAGTCAACGACCACGAGTGGATAGCCCACTGGAACAGTCTGCCATTGCAACTCAAATTGTGTATGTTTTTGCCATACTAACTTATATCGCTACCGCCGGCAAAATACCTCTGCTAATGAAATCCATGCTCTACTTTATAACCACAGTAGTTCTGTCCAAGCATGTGACTAAAATGCCTATTTGGAATACATCAGGCAAGTGTATTTCACCTATGTTTCTAACCGGTAGTTGCCAGGTTGGGTGTCTTTTTCCCCGTGAATCAGAGTGTATTTCACCGGTGTTTCTGATGGTGAGTTGCCGAGACTTGGGTGTGCGACACAACTATGTCATGGCAGGTGTATTGCTTAGGATACAAGGAAGCGCAGTGTCGAGTGCAGAAGTTGTTTGTACTAGCAGTTCTCTTGTTTGTATGAGCGAAAAATTGCAAGCAGCAACACCGCAGGCCAAGCATTCGACCCGTTCTGAACAGCCATGTTTTGCACGGGCACTGCACTGGTTTAATTTCAATTTAATATTGACCTTACCCTAATAGATGGAAAGTCTGCACTCCTTGCAGTAAACTGTACCCTCTTCTAGGTGGAGGTGGGAGGAAAGACCGACTGGGACCTGGGAGTGGCAAGGCGGTCCATCAATCGGAAGGGCAAGATCACTGTAAGCCCTGCCCATGGCTACTGGTTCCTCAGCCTGCGGGATCGGACCGACTACGCCTTCCGAACAGAGCCCTCAACCAACCTGACAGTCAGCCTCAGACCGTCCCGGATTGGAATCTATGTGGACTGTGATAAGGGACTATTGTCCTTCTACAACGTGGAGGCCAGATTGCTCATCTATACATTCACAGATATTTTTTCTGACACCATCCATGCGTTCTTCAGCCCCTGTACTAATAAATCAGGACGGAATGAGGCTCCACTAATCATTTGCCCTGTTGCAATGACAGAATGAACTGAGCCAACAAGTTAAGGGCATTACTAATGCCTCTACAGGCTTCCATATATGTTGGAAGAAGACTGAGATGCAAAACATACCTCTGGAACAGATTTGATCACGTCTGCACTTCATTCCTTCATTGCAATAGTGAAGATGATGAGCAGTTAACTTTAGGCTAAGATGTCACTGATGAGGTTGTTTTATGGGCCAGTGTCAAAATTTTAGATTGAAGTCAGCAGTTGTCAATATTCGGTTATAACATTCAGAATCTTCGGGTTTGGCCCTATTTAGTGCTGAAAAATTAAGTATTCAGACAGACTGGAGCACAGAGACTCCCTCATCTGAAACCCAGGGCAACACACTAGAAATCAAAATAATTTGATGGATGAACAGTATATTATACATGGCCACAGATAGCTTGTTAACAGCATGGATGTATTTTGAGAACTGGATACTGGAATCCAAGATGGTAGCCCTACCCATTCAATCAATTTATCCAAATTTTAGGCTTCCTCTGGCTTCCACTTTTTTGGGCCCATAAAGCATGCATACTAGAATCCTTCTCTGGCCGAGCTGGTTTAAAGCGTGCACATTAAAGATTTCCTCTGGGTGAGCTGTCTGACTTCCTGTTGGCTCATGTGAGTAGAATTTAAATAATTGACTAACGTGGCTCTTCGAAAGTCCAATTGTTTCCAATTCATCTAGTTATTTCAGGTTGTTTCTGTCTGTGGTTTGAATTCTTTCAAAAATGATGTAGTAGTTGTAACTTGACACTACTGTAAAAACCTATTGTTATTATTATTATCAATATTATTATTTTTATTATGTTCGCTTGTATATCGTCTTTATCTTTTAACACAATGGTTTACTGGAGTCTTAATTTTAAACCTACTGATCATCATTTTTACAGTGTGGGTGACGATGAAAGATACCCAAATGAATTTTCTTCCAGCTCACTGTCCACCGCAAATTCAAAATGTTTACAGCAGGGTGTTTGTATTCTGTTGTCAACAGCGAACAATTAATTATAGATTCGATAAATATATATTATAGAAGTGACGTGATGATGCGATTTAAACCTTGTTCTTTTTTTTTGTCTTTTCTTTCTTTCCATTTAAAATGTAATGTAATGTATCAGTCTTAAGAATCTCCTGTGGTCCTATCTGCTTCTCAAGTGATCCTCTATGGAGATGGAAAGTCTTAAACTTGGGACAAACTTGAAGACCAGCTGAAACCTGTCTTATAAACCTTATGACTGAGTTAATACCCTTGCAAAACCTGCGAGAACGCCAATTGTCGTCTTTAAAAGGTAAAGCTAAAACAGCATTTAAAGCAGTTGGGGAGACCGGGGGCAATTGTAACATCTCAATTATCTCCAATCAGAAACGAGACAGAACCATGAAACTCATTATGCACATGGTCTGTGATGATCCCTCTCTGCTTGCTAAAGGACAAACTGATGTCTCATACTTATCAAAGTTTTTCAGCCAAGACTCATTTTTGAGGTATAAAAGTAATGTTTTTTTTTATCTGCAGTATTTTCTTCATACAGTCTTAACCTATAATGTCTATGAATTAAAATCGGTCTAGTTTTGATTACCATTGTATGTCTAATATTTGATATCTTTGTCAGATGTTAGCTTTGTTGTTTCTAGCCAGGGTTGCTTTTGTCATGGGTGGTACACTTGGGTTGGATTGTAACGCTGTGTTACAATCGACCCCGACGCCATCAAAATAGTGTCTGACTAAGTAACAATCAAAATAAATGTTTGTTTTTTTAATAACTTGTTTTGTGTTCAGTTTAAATGTTTATGTAGACTCTATTCATCATGTCTTTTACGGCAGAGTCCAGTGTTTACGTCTCTTGCCTCTCTGGGGACCGGGGTTCAATTCAATTCAAGGGTTCAAAAAGAAAGTAGTGCCATATTGGCTGAAAATCAACACATAGCCTGCTGAAACTCAGTGGTCTTGAAACTCAGATTTAAAACCTGGTTGGAGCCATTTCATTTTTACACATTTTAAACAAGGGGACTTGTGTAACATCTCAAATTGCACCAATCAGAAACAAGACAGAACCATGAAACTCATCATGTGCATGGTCTGGGATGATGCCTCCCAAAGGACAAACCCATGTCTCATACTTGTCGCCGTTTTTCTGCCATCACTTTTGAGGTATGAACGTAATTGATTTTTCAATGGATATTAAATTGTTTTAAATATATCTATATTCTTGGTAGTTTATTATGGTCCTTGGTATATATAGGAAGGTATTACTTGTATTGTTTCAATTGCCCCCGTATGCTGTTACAATCGCCCCCGCATGTTGAGGCAGATGTAACATTTGACTTCTAGTGTATCAATCAATATTCTGACTCGAACATTACTTGTAAAAACATCTGATGACAGTTAACAAGTAGAACACAAATACAAGTTACATAAAAAAAATTGTATCCGAATAGCTCAAGAGGTTTTTGAGTAATGACATCAAAACCAATTTTTTTTTTACAATTGCCCCCGGTCTCCCCTATAGGGTGCCTCTCTAACATAAGAGGCACCTATGTAATATAAATGTAATTAAAGAGGAAAGTGTACAGTATTCATGTGAGAGGATACTTTATTGACATCAGGTAAACAGACAAATGGTATAGTCCTGATGGGCACAAGTGCAAAAGGACACAGGATAATGTATGGTGTCAGGTCATTTACAACTGGCTGCAGATAAGCTAGCTGCTAACTGCTGAAAACTACATAGGCCTACGTGATGCAATCAGCTACATTTTCCAGGGACAGTGTCATTAGAGCTGGCTAAGACATCTTTAGCAGGATACATTTTTGTCAGGCCATGTCTTATAGCCTAATCAAATGTCCCTACTTGTGATTAAATAAATGCACTTTCAAGTTACGATAGAGATTTAAGAACGATTCAGCAACTACTGTATGCTAAAGGGTTAGCATGGAGTCTATTACTCAACAGAGCGTATGCTAAAGGGTTAGCATGCAGCTGATGATCCACCAAGAATACACGCACTATCTTAGAGTTAGCTATTCAAATCAGACAATACACCAAAAACTTGGTCTATCCTGTAATAAATAACTGACACGTTTGGCTGCAGCTTCCGTTTTCTGAAGTTACAATGCGGTAAATAGCCTACAGTAGTCCTAAAAAACAGCCATTAACATATATCATTCACCTGCCCTGTCTTAGTTAATTTGGTCAGGACAGTTGATTTGGTCATACTTCAGCATAAATCATGCAAATAGGCCTAAAGGGGGAAACTGCAATCCCTTTCTCTGTTACAGTATTTACCGTATATTTAAAACAACTTATACCTGACATATTATCATTTGATGTAAGCTGTCTTATACACATGAAGAAGGCTATGCTGATGTCAACAGAACAGGCAAATAAATGTTTTTATCAATCATAAAATACAAATTTCTCCTTAGTTATAAAATATAACATAATATTAAAGATAACAATAATGGCATATCCTGCCCAATCAGACAACAACACTTTCTGCTTTTTAAAATGCCACATTAAACTATTTTGATAGTAATTATAATAATATAATATAATAATTATAGTAGTAATAATTTATTGTGCTGTTTAATACTTTGTAATGCAATGTCCCATATTATACAATTTAAATTTCCAGCTGCAATTAAAATACATACAACAGTGTGACAGTGTGGTGGTATGGGAAATCCTCATGATCTCCCCTCTTTTCATTTATGGCTATTTAGAGATACAGGAATAACTTATACCATCATGTCATCTGATAGTAAGGTGTGATGCAGACAGGTGGATTGGTTAGAACGCTGCTGAGCAGTCACAAGTGGCTCTTATTGCAAAGCGTGCCAACGCTGCCACAGTGCACTGTCGTCACCAATGTTGAGTCAGTTTACTTTACGTGATATATCGATAGGAGGCTGCAATGGGAATAGTATTGGTGCAATAATGAGGTGCAGGCAGTAACATATTTGGTGGCAGCCATGGAATCAGCAGTAAAATACAAATAACAAACATCGCCCAACACCATCGCCTACTATTGTCCTTATTTTAAGGAACCTCTCGCCTGCCTTCCTGCTTTATCATCCACGGCCGTACAGTTCAGAGGATGAGATCGGCGCATGACGCGTGCATATACAGATTTCGGAGGAGACCGGCGGCGTTGAAAAAAAACTGCTGTGTCACAACTACTTGCTGACTGCTAACGTTACGTTAAATAGCAGCCCACTTCCGTGTTTCGGTACAGTTGGCTTTCCCACCTGATGCAAACTGTACCCGAGTACACATGATCCGTGCCCGAGACCACCTTTTCAAGTGGACTCGACTACGGATCGACGAACTGTACTGTACGAAGCATTCACACTAATCAAACAAACTGGATTTTGGGGTCAAGTGTACCCGGATCCGGGCCCGGGTCCCTGATGTGAAAGTACCCTTCAGTATTTTTCACCCTGGACCCTGTTTTCCCATGTTCTTGTGTCTAAGTGACTAATGGAAACAACAATTTTTGGCGTTTTAATTTTAACGTTCTCTCTCAATACTGGACCAATTTCAAAAAAGTATTGTCCCCACTAGTCACTAATGCCTGGATCAGACTACACGATATCAGCCCGATTATAGCCTGACACGGTCGTCGCAGGGGATCGGGAACGATAAATGAGTGTTGTGTACTCGATCCGATAAAATCTATCCTCTTATCTTGTGTAGTTTGTCATAGTACACGACAACCGACGCCACATCTGGGACGCCCCACGACACCCCGAGGAAAAGTCTAGCATGTCAGAATTTTTCGTCTTGACGCGCCTAGTGTGACATCTCCAACGACGTGTACCTTTGCGTTGACCAATCAGGTGCTCTCTCCAACACGCAGTCGCAGTCAGGTCACTTGGTAATAAACAAACATGGAGAAAAGGAGGAGGGATACCGAGTTTGCTGCTGTCAGGTAGGACAACGAAACTGACTGAAGTATGGACAGCCCGTACCGTCCTCTATGTGCGTCCCAGGAGCGCATCCACAACCCTTTTTTCTTTCTTTTCGCAACCAAAGACCGCCAGCATCACACACAACGCTTCTGTCGCCATAATTGACAGTTGCTTCAACCGCCTCCCGGATGACGTCTGAACTTGCACATGATCGTGGAATACGACGTGCCATGATTGGTCGTGGTCATACGTGTAGTCTTGCTAGTCGCCCGACCAAGACACTGCAAGAGTTTATGGCGCTGTGATCGTTAGATCTGACATGGTGACCATCGTCAAAGACAAAAATATTGTGTAGTCTGATCTCGGCATTAGACACAAAAACATGGAAAGATAGGGTCCAGGTTGAAAAATACCGAAGTTATCCTTTAACAGAGAAATGACTGGCTGGCTTTGATCAGAAACACTCATCAACCCACCGTTGAAATTTTGTGCAAAGATTGAATAACATGGATTATTGCACCATTACCATTGTGTAAGTCTACTGCTTTTCTTGATGTAAATCACAAACAGTTGAAGGTACTGTGTTTTGATGTGTTCTTTATGGTCGGTGTTGCACATAGTTAAGGAACAGGGGACATTATGAGGCATCTGCAGCAATCTGGCTTTTCCTTGGTTGGGCTGCTGTAAAATATAATATATTTGCAGTTACTTTACAGTCAGTACTGTCTATATACTGTATGCGTGGTGCTGATCATGACTTTTATTTTCCAGGCAGTGGCTTGGCGTGTATGTGTGTAATGTGTAAGCTGGCTACTGTTGAGTGCTGGTTTACTATACCTCCAACAACAGAGGCGCATGGCTATCTAAATTGGATAACAGTTGTCAAATGCCCATACAGAGCTGCAGGCTGGTAGTATTTAAGCTTTTTGGTGGAGGAGCCTCATTATCAAGCAAATATTCTATATGACACAGCATTTTTTGATTGTTTGACCTATTTTCCAAAAATTATTTTGGAATGCCACAATAGCAAAACACAGCATCACAGATGTCTTCCCAGTCTAATAAAACTGTTTCTAATTTGGGGACCACATTTTGGTGTTCCACACTAACACTCAGGGCCCCGACCCAGTCTCTGATTAACATGGTTGTAGATACATATACATTATATGTGTGCATCTTTTCATCACATCCTCTCACGGCTGCCGCTGCTGCTGCTGCTGTGCTTTGTGTGGCCGTGTTTCTGAGCACCCAGACACCTCACCCCCTCCAGCAGCATGGAAGTCCCGTGATGTGGGTCTGTACAGAGGAAGAGAAAGGGATGAGAGGGGACAGTTTGCATTCACTCCTGGCATTTACACTTGTCAGGTGTCAGGCTCAGTCACAGCTGAGTTAACCCTCTGAGACCCACGGGATTGCCCGACTTTACTGTCTTTCAGGTTCAGTTTTAGAGATAGAGAGAAGCTACAGATGTCATATAAAACTAAAAAACCTAAGGGATCATGGGTGACAACCATGCCATGCTAGCTTGTCGGGAAGGAGGCTAAATAACGCTCCAAATTTACACTATATTTTGGCGAGGAAAACTGGCACGGCCATTTTCAAAGGGGTCCCTTGACCTCTGACCTCAAGATTTTCTGAAAATTTTAATGATCACTTTTAAAGCATTAAATGGCGTTGCTCCAAATTACGGATCTATTTACCCCCTAGGTGCCTGGGCGTTCCCTTAGATCAGCGGATGCAGCTCTGCTGGTTGTTCCCAGATCTCAGCTTTTGACCAAAGGTGACCGGGACTTTGCGGTTAGAGCCCCCCGACTATGGAACACTCTGCCTATTGAAATCACATCTTTTAAGGCCCTTCTTAAAACATTCTTTTAAAGGAAAGTGTTTTTGAATAATTGATATGATGCTGGATTTTATCATCCCTCTCTGGTCATTTTATTCTGCCTTTAAAAAAAACATTTTTTTCCCCCCCCAGATGTTTCTTGTTTTTATGATCCCTCTGTTGTTTGTATTTAATTTTTTTCTGATTTATTGTTTTTTGCTGTTTTTTTGTTGTTGTTCTTTTCTGAAAAGCATTTCACTTTGTAACCTTGTTTAGAAAAGTGCTATAAAAAATAAAGTTTATTATTATTATTATTATAAGATATGTGAATGAAAATGGATTCTATGGGTACCCAAGAGTCTCCCTTTCACAGACATGCCAACTTTATGACAATCAAATGCAGTTTAAGGCAAAAAAAACATGCAGTTTTTTGCAAACAGTATAAATGTGTTATTTTCTCCTATTCTAAAACGGTATATTTGAATATTTCTGCATACTGGGGTCCCTAAACAGTCTTGGAATTACATAAATTGGGTATCACTGTAAAGCTGAGACTCTTGTGGTTCCAAATGTATTGAAAAAAAAAGAATCTCGATATATAGGTTAAATCGATTTTTTTCCTACCCCTAATGAATTCTTCCAGCAGAATCCTCATAGCTACTCTGATTTCTCCCCTCAAAAACCAGAGCCTCTTCCGTCAAATCTAACTGCGTACAATAACCATTTGCTATAAATCTGTCAGAATTGTGAGTGGTGGTGAAAAAGCTACAGAAACATCTCAGAAAATAAAAATCAGTAACATCTTTGGAAAAACATGTTTGTGTGTATTTGGGAAGTTAACCTGGCAGTGGCATTCAAAGCTTGATTGGCATGTGTCGGTGCAACACACTACATACTCATAACCTGCCTAGAATTTGTATGAGATGTATGCACAGCTTTATTGAGTGTGTGTGTGTGTGTGTGTGCGTGTGTGTGTGTGTGTGTGTGTGTGTGTGTGTGTGTGTGTGTGTGTGTGTGTGTGTGTGTGTGTGTGTGTGTGTGTGCGTGCGTGCGTGCGTGCGCGCGCGCGCGTGTGTGTGTGTGTGTGTGTGCTAGCACATACCAATGACCTTGGCCTGGAATTTGACCTTCAGACTGCTGCCTTTTCTCCCTCTGGTTACCAGAGTGATCTCCTCCTGTAGCACCCCCTCCTGGTGAGTCCTGTACTCACACGTTACCTTTACTCCTCCTTTAAGAGAGAGAGAGAGGGTTCATCAACATATTCATTTACTTACACTTATTTTGTATTTTGCTTGTAATTTTGTATGACCTGTTTAATTCAGTTGCACGGACAGAGTCGTATGTGTTGTTTCATCAGTAATATGTTGTTACTGATGAAATAGTGATGAAAAAAAAACCTCAATGGGAAAACACAGAGTTGCAGTTGCTCGTGAAGCAGTCGCTGGCTAGACGAGGGGGCAGGATATTAGCTCTCTGCCAAAAAACTACAAAGATATTTAAGTGGCGGTAGGCCTAACCCTAACCTCAATTCCATAAGAATCTTTCAGCATATTTAAGTGCTCTAAGAGTAGACTTCTGCACCTCCTCATGGCTCTGTTTTCAGGCTTTAAAAAATCTAGCCTGTGACGGGAGACTTTGACCAATCCCAGGTCATTTCAGAGAGAGAGCGTTCCTATTGGCTGTGCTCCGGCTGGTGGGCGGTGCTTGGTATTTCCTCAAATGATCTCAACATAGCTGCCGGATCACAAACTTTCTCATTTTACAGCTAAACAGTACACTACACATACAGTAGTATGCCTGTTTTAAATTTAATTTAAGTTACTCGCTACTCGAGTAATTTTTTAAGTAAATACCTTTGTACTAGTACTAGCATTTTTTTTGCAAAGTACAGTTTTTGGCTACCCTACCCACCACTTGACTTGTGTAAATTGTTTTCATTAATTTATACTGTAACTATTAGATAGCGTACAGTTTATGGTTTGTGTTTCGGGTTTGGGGGCGGCAGTAGCTCAGTCCACAGGGACTTGGCTTGGGTTCAAATCCCCGCATGGACCAAGTACTGACTGTGGACTGGTAGCTGGAGAGGTGCCAATTTGCCTCTTGGGCACTTCCCTTGAGCAAGGCATCAAACCCCCCAACTGCCCTTCATGGGCAGCCCCCTCGCTCTGACATCTCTCAATTATTGCATGTGTATAGGTCCTGTTTGTGCATGCGTGTATGTATTTCGGTCCTGTGTGTAATGTGTAAACTAACTTCTTAAGCTAAGCACTCATTCGATGGTTGCCTCACTACAAAAGATGCAGCAAACTGAAAAAAAATGCTCTGTATGATCAGGGCCTTACCCTCCAGTGTGGAGTTAATCCGATGGACCCGGAGGCTGGGAAACTTCCGAGTTGGAGAGGAGGAAGGAAGACAGGAGAGCTCTTTGCCCAGTGTGGGGACATCTGGGACGGTGAAGACAATCTCATAACAGTTGTGGCACTTCAGGAAACCGGCCTGGAGAGGGGAACGACAGAGTACAGGCAAAGAGTAGGGTTGTGAATGTAAAATCTACGGTAACTACAGCTGTCAGATAGATATAGTGGAGAAAAAGGTATAAAGCCTTAATATACCTCCAATACCAATACCTCCAAACTGTAAAATAGATTGATACTGGATTTTTGAGGCAAATACCAATATAGATATTTGATAGTTAAAAAAAATTGTCTATGTATATATTGGCCTTTTTTTCCCTTTTACATTAAAACATAAGAAACATTTTTTATGAGGTCCCCTTTAATTAGTTTTCCCCCTCCCCCCAAGAGTTATTAATAAGACATATGCTGAACAGGACTCTTTGAAGATGAAAAACTAAGCTGCCAGCGGGCTGCCGCCAGCGCATCAGTCGTTACAAACTCATGCTGTGAGGCCAACAATTCAAACCCACAGAACATTATCTCAACGTTACCAAAGATAGGCTGAATTTAGGGAAATGTGTATAAAATGATGCACAAGACATTAACCTCTTAAGCCCTAGGTTGCTGGAAGGTGTGGTTCGCCTACAGACATACCCAAAATAAAGTAACATCAGTAACAATCAGTAACATTGTGACTGTTACTATGCCTGAGTAAATTGTGATGAACCAAAGGAAAACTTTACATTTTTATCCTCGCCTAAAATGTTTTCTAGATTAGACAGTGGATAACACCATTAGAGCAATGATGTCATGCACAGAGATGCCACTGAATTCATTCAGCAACTCCTTGACTACAACTGTGCCAAAGCAGATATAAATAACACAAAGCACATAGATTCTACAAAGGTTTTAGGCCACTTGAATACCCAAAGTGTGCCAAATGGGTTTTCTACCTCTTGAAAGGGAATCTGGCTATAAAATACTACAGATATCCACTACAGGAGGCTATGTGCACACAGTGGAGCCTTTGGCCATGACATTTACCCTGTGCATCATCACATTCTACCATTGTGCACAGTATAAAACCAATAAAAAAACAACTAAATTGAATAATTTTGACTCCAAATGGAGTAGTTTTATTATAATAATGAAAGATGATCAAGAAAAACTTAGATAATAACAAATAAGATCCATAACAATGTAAAAACACTATGAGAACAGGGAGAGTGAACCACAACAGGGAAGTTGCCGGCCAGACAGCTACATAAAAGCTGACACTAAAAAACCTCCGTAAAGCCGAGGGGAGCTGCAAATTCAGCAGATAATTATCTGTGGGTTCATCACTATGTGACCCCTTTAACATTGTCGCATTGTTTTCACATCGACATCCATTACATTGCAATTATAAAAATATTGATTATAGCTGCATGCATATGATGGGCCATGAAACAGACCCTCTAGTTCCATGTACACACACGAACACACCTTGACCAAGTAGCTGCCATCCTTCTCCAGGATAGCAATGAGACTACAGAGGTTTGACTCGTCATCTCTCCGCGTTGGAGAGCCGGGGGGCTCGTCGTCGTCAGGGAAATGCACCCCGGTGCCCTTCGAGGTGGAGCCTGGTGACGGAGAGAAAATGCAGTTTTTTTGTTTTTTTTAAATTATATTTTTATTGACACTTAGCAACAAACATACTTCCATAAAATAAGTTACAGACCCTGTATACATACAGTACATTACCCACCTATGTCTGTCTAAAGTGCCTTATTTTAAGATTCGTTATCTTTTCAATATCACACAATCATAGATTTGCAAATACATAAAATCTGGCCTGTGGGGTGTTACATAGTTCTCCCAGTTTTCCCAGCATGACACAAATAATTCCAATTTATGGTTACCATATGCTGTTATCCTCTCCATTTTGTAAATGTCCATTGTAATGGAGAAAATACAGGTTTTAAAACATCCAGCAATCGAGGCAAGCACAATTATGGAGGTGTGATTATAAATAATGATAATCATATCTTGATGTTGCAACAAAGCAGAAACAGCAACATGAATTTTAAAGCAGTAAAGCAGGAAAGTGAAGATGCAAAGAGAGCAGATTTGAGTCAACAGAAACATCTGGATAAATGAATAGCATGCTCACTACTTCCTACTGGACAACACCACTGTCTAGGAATGAAGAAAAACAGATGCATCTGTGCATTACAGCTCAAAAACAGCACGGACATTAAAGTGTTACATGAAGGCAGAGCAGTCAAACATTAAAAATAGAGTCTAAGGATAGACCCAAATGTTCTCCCCCATTCACTGTTGACATGTTGAATTTCAAAACGTTACAAGTGAGCTGATAAAATGTGGCTGTATAGGCCTCTATCGGTAGACAGTAAACAGTAAACAGTTGAATATCAGTGTTTTCAGACTTAGAAGCTTATTTCACTTGGTGCATTGAGCTGAGTAATGTTAGTCAACGACAAAATAAAACGGCAACTTTCTCTGCCGTTTTATTTGCTGGGGTTGGCGTTGGTGACGGCCCAGGATTTGGGTTGCTTTCTTTGTTAAATATCTTAAGTAGGCAGAACGTTTTTGGGCACCATTGGGGGAAAAAAAATCCCATAACAACCTTTCAGCATATTTCAAGTGTTCTGTGAGAAAACTAGACTTCTGCTCCTCCTCGTGGCTCTGTTTTCAGGCTTTAGAAAATCTAGCCTGTGACGGTAAACTTTGACCAATCACAGGTCATTTCAGAGAGAGAACGTTCCTATTGACTGTGCTCCGGCTGGTGGGCGGTGCTTGATATTTCCTCAAGAGATCTCGACATGGCTGCCGGGTCATAAACTTTCTCATTTTACAGCTAAACGGTACACTACAAGATTCTACAGCTCCCCTCCTTTCTGTGTACTGTTACTGGCGTGTTTGGGGGATCTAAAGTACACCAGCTAAGTTTACAGACGTCCCATAACTGTATGAAGGCTAAACTACATGCCAGTGAACTGTAGCACTCACACACAGCGGCACACACTTACCTTTTCTTCTTGTTGCCATGGTAATGTGGTTAGGAATTAGAAAGCGTCAGACAATACCCGACAGATGTCATCACTGACCTCCAGAGTACGAGGACAGACAGACAGAGAGGAACACAGAGAGAGACAGTGCCATGCTTGTGAGGTCTGACAGTTGTATCATTTACTAAAGTGAAAACAGTCTTCAAGCTTGAGATCTTTTTGCTGTCCTGGGCTTCAGAAACAGACGGTGCACTGCATAGAGTATCAATATCACAGGGCTCCGCTCGACCTCAGTACTGTATTGATCTTACACGTCCCCGTCCCTCCCTTCATGTCTTTCTCTGTCCTACACTTTGCAACGCAAAATATGCTTGCATGTAAATAAACAACATAGCTTGTGCACAGAGTTTCAGTTCTGTTACAGAAGCAGGCTTGTGACTGGAAGGTTGGATCCCCGGACTGGCAGGATGAATCTGGGCAAGGAAAGTGAAAGAGCAGTACTTGCCCCTCCCTCATTGCCAACCCTAAGGTGTCCTCAAGCAAGATCGTAAACCCCCAGCTTCTCATTCTGGGCAGTTTGTGAATGTGAACAAGGTGTTCCTGAAAAAGAGAGGATTGCTGCATCGCTCTCAGTGATAGTTGTGATGTATTCACACACTGATGGTTCGGCCTTCAGGAGCAGTTAGGGGTTCAGTATCTTGCTCAAGGTCACATCAACATGACAGCCCGGCCGGCCGCGCATGCTTTTAGTGCATGTTTGTGCATGCGAGGGTGCCCCAACGACTAGCTCACGGCCGCCGCTCTACATTGCTCTCATATGGCGGTTACAGCTGAAGCGTAGCGCCCACCCTCCGGTTCCCCCACAGGTAGACAATGTTAACTCTGTCAGCACTGTTGCCGTTGTCGGTGCTGTTGGCACCGTTAGCTGCGAGCTGCCGGCTCAGCCGTCGTCATGTTGAGAGCCATGCAGAGGCAATAGAAATGCTCCCAATCTCGCATTTAGCACCTTTAAACATAAATTAGATACCTACCTTATAGAAAATAGGACATTTGCATTGGTGTTCACAAAACAAGAAAAATACTGAACATGAAAGATCAGGGTGGCTGAGGGATGCAGCAAGGACGGCCCTGTCTCCTAAAAATTACGTTCCCATACAACAAAACGGCATTGTGAAATACGTTTTGAGGGAAACATATTTTGTCACGGATTATGTTTGTTTTTTATGTATCACAAATATGTTTGTGTTGTTAATGTAATGTAATGTTTGTAACGATAGTCCACGGAAATCCGCGTAGGAAGGAGGCCGGGGTAGTGGACGGGTCAAACAAACACCGGACTTTCGTCCAGGAGACCGCTGTTTGTGTGAAACCAAAAGTCAAACTTCAGTTGTTTGAATCTTGATGTTTTTTACTTAACCTAACCAACTAGTTTTACTGTATTTTTGTTGTGTTTTGTTTCAATGTCAAAGTCATTTTAAGCCAAACCATTATGTATTTTTACTAAGTAGTATTTTTGTTGAGTTTTTTGTTTTGTTTTGTTTCAATTTACAAAACCAGAGTTTGCATCCTGTGTGAAACCAACAACATGTCTTTGTGTTTGTATATTATTCTAACCCAAAACACAAAGTTGTCCCCTAAACTTAACTTTTTTTTGTTTTGTTTTTTTGTTGCCTAAACCTAAAGAAGCCTTTTTGTTTGTGTTCAGAACATAACGTTTCATTCAGTTTTACATGTTAGAACGTGTTGCTTTTAAGTTTCAATAACTTTTACAACGTAGTAGGCCCCCCTTTGACCCACATCTATGGTGCTTGTAGCGACTGATAACGCCTATTTAAAGGTCCCATATTGTAAAAAGTGAGATTTTCATGTCTTTTACATTATAAAGCAGATTTAAGTGATATACTGTATAAATACTCTGAAAGTATCAAAATGCTCAATCCACAGATAAATACACACAGCCCGTATTCAGAAACTGCGTTTGAAACAAGCCGTCAGGATTTCTGTCCATTTGTGATGTCACAAATCTACAATATTTAGACACTTTCAAAGTTTTAAACAGTTTTAAACGTAAACATTCTAAATGTGTCCCAGTTTATTTCCTGTTGCAGTGTTTGTGAATGACAACAGCTGACAAGAGGTAAACACGGACCCAAAGCTGTTTCCTAGCAACGCAATTCCGTCGCCATTCCGTTGAAATGTGCTAAAACGGAGCGTTTCAGACAGAGAGTGAACACAGGTATATTCAGACAGACAGTATGAGAAAATAACGTGTTGTTTGAACATTAAAGCACGTAAACATGCTATAGCAGGAACCCAAAATACAAACATGACGACACTAGGGGTGGGCGATATATCGAATATAGTCGATGTATCGCGGCTTGTCCCACGCGCGGTATATAAAATGACTACATCGCAAACATCTACTACAAATTGTCATGTAATGTTTTTAAGCCACCCCGCCGGCATGAAACTCGCTTTGGCATTCCTTTCTCTCCCTCCGGCTCCCTCTCAGACACACAGATACATACGTCACAGACTCCGCCCCCATCCAGACCGCTCTCCTGGGCCAGCGTGTTTTTGTTTATGGAGGGAAGCAGTGGAGAGAGGGAGCCTGGAGCCCAGAGAAAGCGAAACAACTGAAGCGTCAAAGCAAGTACGGTAGCGAGAACACGACCAAAGCAACCAGAACCAGCCCAGAAGCAAATGACTCTGGCTTCCTCGCTTTCCAAAGCAATCCCATATGACAAAAAAAGTGCAAAATGGAAAGAAATCATGGCCGCTGTAAACTAACGCTGGTCAGCGTAGTTGAAAAGCCCGAATTCAAAACACTCATTAAGACACTTGATCCAAAATATGAACGTCCAGCTTACAGAACCAAAGCTGTGAGCCTGAATAAGTGGACCAGACTGCAGTTTTGGCCACACAGTAGGCTACACCTCGCGATTGGTTAGTCCTTCTACACTGCTGGGAAAATAATAATTTTTATTATCAGCAATGTCAGAACAGCTTACTGGTAAACCTAACAATAAGTTACTTTACACTTATTACACGCCATTAAAAACGTTGTGTGTGTGTGTGTGTGTGTGTGTGTGTGTGTGTGTGTGTGTGTGTTATGTATTTATCAAAATATATATAGCATGTATTGCCAGAAAACTTTTTGGTTAAAGTGAATACGGTTGGATACTGTTTTATTAAATTGAACTTGTGATTTCCCCCTTTTTGCATGCAAGATTAAAATAGTTCCAACAGAAACCACTAATGAATATAAACAAGAAGGTTTTAATGCAGACATATGCTGCAAGGACTACAAGAATCATCATATTGGTGTGCATGGTATGCATCAAAGGGTTAAATCGAGCATTTATGTAGTGCTTAGAGAATATTTGAAAATATCGCGATATACATCGTGTATCGCGATATTGCCTAAAAATATCGCAATATTATTTTTAGACCATATCGCCCAACCCAACACTACACGTCCCCTTTAATGGCCTGATAACAGTCGAATCGGGTGCGGATACCAACGTCGGCTACACTACCCACTCTTCAAAGTATAGTGTCTTTCATTGTAAAGCTATATGGCAGAATTTCACATTTAGATTTATCATTTTACAGAGTCCATTACAAATAGGTGACAGGCTGCAGGCATGATCATAAGAAAGAAAGAAAGAAAGAAAGGGGCCCTAAACACGCTGTCACTGTGAGATAGGTGAGGATGGGATGTCTCATTCGTGGAGTGAGACTAGAGAGAAGGGCAACACCCCTGCTCACAGTCAATGAGTGTCCCTCCTCCTCAACTGGGCGGACATGAGCCGTCTCATTGAGCTCTTGAACACATCAACTGCTGAAGGCGTGATCGCATAATGGATAGAATCAGCCTTACTAGTGCGCACGGACAAACAGGCCTAAATGAAAGTGTCCCGAGAGGACAAAACAGCGACACACGCCCATCAGCTCAGCATCCTGCAGTGAAATGAGTCAGCCAGTCCCCATGGGGAATACGTACCGCTCAGTGCAGATGTGCCTCTCTATATTCACAGCATGTCTCTTGTCCCCTCTGAGCACCGACACCAACATCTGTCCCGGTGTAGCGCTGCCAACATGGTCCTGCGATGTCCAGACAGAGAGGACGCTTAGACATGGCTCATGATCGCGGGCGTGCGCCTTCTCGGCGGACACGCGCGCAGCGATGATTTACCTTAATGTGGGACAGCATGCATTGTGCAATAATTATGGTTATTTATAGGGTTTTGTCTTATAATGTGTTATTTAAGATATGGGGGGGGCTGCATCTCTGTTAAAATTATTTTTTTTCAAATTTCTGCAGGTTGTTGTTTTTATGCCTATGTATTATTACTGGTTATTCAGTTACTATCCATAATGCAGTGTGTGGTAAGCAATGGGTGTCTGCAGGTTCAAGTTTAAAGCTTCAGTAGGCAGCAAATTTTTGGCATCATTGGGCAAAACATTCCATAATAACCTTTAAGCATATTGTCATTCAAGTGCTCTGAGAGGAAACTAGACTTCTGCACCTCCTCATGGCTCTGTTTTCAGGCTTTAAAATGTCTACATGACGGGAGACTTTGACCAATCACAGGTCATTTCACAGAGAGAGAGAGCGTTCCTATTGGCTGTGGTCCGGCTGGTGGGCGGTGCTTGGTATTTCCTCAGCAGATCTCAACATGGCTGCCGGGTCACAAACTTTCTCATATTACAGCTAAACAGTACACTACAAGATGATTCTGGAAACATTTGAGGCGAGAAATAGGCATTATAGTAACATAATATTGATTCATATTTGATCAACGCTGCCTAGTTTGACCGTTTGATCGGAGTTTGCGAGTGATTGACAGCCGGCTCTCATAGACGGCAGCTGGACGGCAGACTCCAGATCAGCTCTGACTGGTTGTTGTCTGTGAAATTGTGCAGATGCAGATTAGGAGCGCCGGAGGACACAGAGGAACATGATTTTTTACCTGTCTCATGCACTACTTTCAGGATATAGTGACCGTTTTATAAAAATAACTTTTTTGAATCATATTTGCTCCAGTCTCTTCTACTTCAGGTTTATTGTGTTGCCTCAAGGTTTGATGTATCGGTTTCTAACAGGCCCTCTGCCTGTTACGGTTGTATGTGTTCCCTGTATAGTGAAATGAAAACATTTTAATGGTTTAACATTTGAACTTTGCAATTCACAGCAGATTCGTGAGTGTTTCCTACATTAATTAAGGTGATTTAGGCCTTTTAACAGACTTTTCAGTGTCCCATATTTTGGACATGACTGTCCTTAATTAGGAAATAAAGATTTGTCTGAGAAAACTTGGCACTAAGAGTACTGATATATACTGTTTTGTGGGCCTCTGTTCATATTACAGGAGGTTCGTGAGAAACTTTTCACAACATGCTGCACCGCTGAATCACTTGGTAGGGAAAAATGTGCCCTTTCAGTGGACTGCTGAGTGTGAGGCGGCTTTTACCTACCTCAGGCAGGTGCTTATCTCCTCTCCGGTGGTGATGCTGCCAAATTTTGCACTCCCATTTAAAATCTGCACTGACGCTTCCAAAGATGCAGTGGGAGCGGTGCTGGCACAGGAAGTTGAGGGGCTTGAGAGGGTGGTGGCCTACGCCAGCCAGGCTCTCTCCCTCACAAAAAAGCAGTGGACCACGTTTGATCGTGAACTGTGGGCAGTCGTGTGGGCAGTACATGAATTCAAACACTATGTGGGACTGTCTACTTTCTCAATCATAACTGACCATCGTCCTCTGCTGGGCCTCAGGCGCATGGCTATGGACCATGACCCCACAGGACGGAGGAGTAGGTGGATTTTGGAGTTGGACCCGTTAGACTGGGTCATGATTCACAAGGACGGTTCCCGTCATAACAATGCAGATGCACTGTCCCGCCGGCCTGTTTCCCCTCCCCCTGTTGACCTGGACACTTTCGTCTGGGGGGCTCACCATTGCCTCTGTGGAGGAGCCAAACTGCTCCTCATCTCCAGACACGACACACATGAACCCGGAGCCTACCTATTCTCTCTCCATCAGGGACTCGGAGCTGCTGCCCTTGCAGCGCGAGGACACGGACATTAGCACAGTGTTGGCTTGGTTGGAGCAGGGCATAACGAGACCGCCTCGCAGGCTCCTCAGGGGGTCCTCTGCTAATCTGAGGAAACTATGGACAGAGTTTAACCATCTGTCACTCATTGAGGGACTGCTGTGTCGGACAGTGCATTCTGCATCATCGGGGGAAGAGCAAATTCAGGTGGTGATCCCCTCTTCCATGGTGCCGGAGCTCCTGCAGCAGTTCCATGGGGGGCCGGCCGCCGCACACTTTTCAGCGGAAGGTGTGTGGGAAAAGGCCAGGCAATCCTACTACTGGCCCTTTATGTTGACAGACATTAAACAGTGGTGTGAGAAATGCAGAGCCTGTCAGACCCAGAGGTGCCCAGTTCCCAGGCAGTGAGCACCCATGGGGGGGTCTCAGGCTGTCCGGCCGATGCAGAGGGCGGCTGCTGACATTTTGGAGTTGCCTCTGACCTCCCGGGGAAACAGATACATTTTAGTAGTGGAGGACTACTTCACTAAGTTTGTAAACTTGCACGCCCTACAGAACCAGACAGCTCAAACAGTGGCCCATTGCCTGTTTAAGGACTATGTGTTAGTGCATGGAGTCCCGGAAGTTCTCCACAGTGATCAGGGCCGCCAGTTTGAGGCAGAGGTAATTCAGAGCCTCTGTAAACTGTTGGGCATAAAGAAAACGCGCACCACTGCTTACAACCCCAAATCTGATGGCATGGTGGAGCATCAAAACAGAACTCTGATCGATCAGCTGGCTAAGATGTTGCTTTCTCATGGGGGTGAGTGGGACACGTATGTGAAGCAAGTTGCATTTGCATACAACACCTCCAAGCACTCCAGTACACGGTTCACCCCCTTCTACCTCATGCATGGGCGCGAGGCACGGGTTCCAGCTGACGTGTGTGTGCCCCTAGGCATTCTGGACTACCGGGGCCCTGGATCGCCACTAGAGTATTATATGTGCTGTCCATGGCGGAGCGGCTGGAGTCAGCATTCAGCATGGCTAGGCTACAGCGTGGGTGCGCTGGTATGGCTAAATAACCCCACTGAGAGCCGTACCAAGCTGGCGCCACACTGGAAGGGCCCCTATCGGGTGGTGCAGGTGCTGGCTTCTGGAGGGGAAGCTGTACTGACATACCCCATCATCAACCCCCTGGACTCAATGGAACGAGCCCAGGTTGTTCACCATGACAGACTCAAACCTTACACTCTGCCATTACCGACACAGACTGTTCCTGCTACTCCTCCTCCCTTCACCTGCCCTCCAGCCTTGGGGGCTTTGCCAGCCTCCCAGCTTCCTGTTGGGGAGGGTCAGTTTCAGACTAGAGGATTAGATTATGGACTTGATGGGGACTCAGTGGGGTATGAACCCACTCAGTCTCGCAGGGGGAGAGTGGTGCGACCCCCTTCGCACCTTAATGACTTTGTCAGGTTCTGAGTTGTATATGTTGTAGCCTTGTTGCACTTTAATGTTTTCCGTAGTTAAGCACTGTTTTATAGGAGGTATTGTTTACACAGATCCCGGAATAAACTGTTTATTACTGTTACTTTGGTTAAGATACGGGGACGTTTCCATTTCAGGGGGGGAGATGTGTAACAGACTCTCCTACACTTGTTCATGGGTTAAAACTGTATTTTGGCGCAGAAGATGTTTGGTCCTTTTCAGTTGCCGTAGGGCAGAAAGATGAGTTGGGGGGCTTCCGCTATGGGTCTGTTGTGGTGTGGAAAAGGTGAAATAAATAAAGCTGGCGGCAGTTGCTGCTCACTTGTCATTCACCACGTCGTTTGTTATTTTTATATTATATCAGTTAGACGAACCCAAGGCGCACGGCTACACTAGCAAAGAGCTAATGTAGCTGTGTGTAGAAGGCCATAAACACACAAACTGTTTAGCACTTAATATTATAAGTTTATTAAGGGGACCGTAAGTACATTGTGTTTAGTGGAGAAATGCTGAGTTTTGTTACATGTTAGACACGAGGAGTGAGAGTGGCGTTGTATCTTTGCCGCTATGTTAGGCCTGTGTAGGCAATGTAGCAGGAACGTTACGCCGCCATATTGAGCCTGGTCGAACAGCAGTGGCAGTAATGTTATAACTCACAGTAATTGTAAAGCTTTATTGAGTTGATTTATATTGACAGAGTAATTTCTTTCTTTCATGACCTGTCATACAGGTCAGGTTTTTTTTGTTGTTATATCTGTTTAAAGTTGGACTTGGAGTGGAGAGTTTGCTGTGTGTGTGGGACGACACGCACAGCGGGAGACAAGATGGCGAGCCAAACCCACGGACTAAGTTTCTAGAGACCCTGCTTCGTCGTGCCAGTGAGAGGATCCACTGCAAACAGATGGACTGTTGGTAAACTCACAGCCAGAGCGGTAGGAGTATTGACCCCCTTCTTCTTTATTTTTCTTGATCTGAATTGATTCAGAAACACATCTGGATTCATAAACTGAACTTGATCTGGAAACAGAACTGGATTCGTGAACTGTTTAAAACAATTTGAATCAAATTGAAGTGTTATCTACTGTATCATCAATCAATCTGCAACTTATGGAGCCACAGTCTACAGTAGCTCTGTTTCACACTACATTCTAAGCGTGCCCACTTTTTAGCGGTCCAATCAAATGTGAAGGATTTGATTTAAATCCCTCTTTCTGTACACCGCTCAAATATTCAGTTTCACTGGGGAATAGGTTACAGAAGCTAAAGATGCTCTAACGCAGGGGTGCACACACTTTTTCAGCATGCGAGCTACTTATAAAATGACCAAGTCAAAATGATCTACCTACTATAAAAATGCAAAACATATATTTATTTATAAATATATTGAGTATTCTTTATATGTACAATATATGTTGGTGTACCTTGCATAACTGCATGAACCCATATTGTACAATATAACTGTACATTTTTTGTCATTACCTTACTCTGATGACTTGCACTGAATGGAATCAGCCAGGGATGCATAGTCCGGACAGTAGCTGCTGATAGCCAGCCTCAAGCACACTTCCAAATGATCATCAGTCAAGGTGGAATGGTATTTGGACTTAATAATCTTCATGTGGGAAAAGGCTGACTCGCATTAATAAGTGGAGCCGAATAATGCAGTCAAGGAGGTAGCACATTTCCTCATGTTGGGGTACTTTTCCTCTGTGAGTAAGTTCCAGAACTGTCCATGAGCCCTGGACTTAAGCTGAATGTCAGCTTGTAGTGTCAAAATCTCATCCTCCACTCCAGATGAGTTCAGGTGAAACAGTGTTGCAATTTGTTGGCTGACGTCTATTTAAAAAAAAAAAAATTTTTTTTTTTTTTTTTTTTTTAAATGCCATGCGATCTACCCACACTACCTTCGCGATCGACCGGTAGATCGCGATCGACGTATTGGGCACCCCTGCTCTAACGTCTGTTTCACTGGGAATTTAAAGGTTGAATTCAAACAGAAAATTAAAGCTGCGAGTAGCGATGAACGGGCCCTCGCCCCTCCTCGCGTGTCGGGGGTACTGGCTGCAAATGACAAACGGTTCATGAGTTATGAAATGGGGCGTGGCTAATGTGTAGGGGGCGGGGATAACAATACCAACTTAACAGGGCACTTCTGCTGAGTGATATGACACCTCCCATTAGAGTCTACAACAAACGGTTCATGAGTTATGAAAGGGGGCGGGGCTAACATCTTGAGGCGGGGCTATGAGTATATTTTTGCATGTAAATGTCCTCAGGACCGGAACCTCATCATACCTTGAGAAATCTGGGGCAGATCGGACTATGTACAGTTGAGTTACAACAACTTCCTGTTTTGTGGCGAAGGGCTCAAAATGGCCGCCACGCCACGGTCAGGTCGTTCAGTGAAAACTCACCATTTTGATAACTTTTCATCCATGAGGTCTTAAAATGGTCCTGATCAAATTTCAAGTCGATCTGATCAAATCTGTTGGAGGAGTTCGTTAAAGTACAAGACCTATAAAACGCCAAAAATGGCCGAAAATCTAATATGACTCCTCCCACAAGAGTCTAGAAACAAACAGTTCATGAGTAATGAAAGGGGGCGTGGCTAATTTGTAGGGGGCGGGGATAGCAATACCAACTTAACAGGCACTCTCTGCTGAGTGATATGACACCTCCCGCAAGACTCTACGACAAACGGTTCATTAGTTATATAAGGGGGCGGGGCTAATGTGAAGGGGGTGGGGATAACCTTAACCAATGAAACAGGAACTCTCTGCTGAGTGATATGACACCTCCCACAAGACTCTACGACAAATGGTTCATAAGTTATGAAAGGGGGCGGGACTAATGTGTAGGGGGCGGGGATAACCTTAACCAATGAAACAGGAACTCTCTGCTGAGTGATATGACACCTCCCACAAGACTCTACGACAAACGGTTCATGAGTTATGAAAGGGGGCGGGGATAACATCTTGGGGCGGGGCTATATATCTATATCGACATGTAAATGTCATCAGAACCGGACCCTCATCATACGTGAGAAATCTGGGGCAGATCGGACTATGTACAGTTGAGTTACAACAACTTCCTGTTTCGTGGCGAATGGCTCAAAATGGCCGCCACACCACGGTCAGGTCGTTCAGTGAAAACTCACCATTTTGATAACTTTTCATCCTCAAGGTCTTAAGATGGTCCTGACCAAATTTCAAGTTGATCTGATCAAATCTGTAGGAGGAGTTCATTAAAGTACGCTAAAAATGGCCGAAAATTGCATATTAAATTCCAGATGGCTGACTTCCTGTTGAGTTTTGGCCATACCTCCAAGATGCTTTTTTGTGCGTCTCCACATGTTACATCTGTCTGCCAAATTTCATACATGTAGGTGAAACCGGAGCGAGGGGCTCAAAAGTCCTTTTGCAATGGCCAAGCCCGAGACCCTTAAAATATCGAATTTTTCACCGCGACTGATAAGTGTGCCAAGTTTAACAACTTTTGGGGCATGCTAAGGTCGTCAAAAAAGCGATTCATTTGAGAGAAAAAGAAAAAGAAGAAGAAATGCTACAGTTTCAATAGGGCCTTCGCTGGCCCGACGTTGTCGGTGCTCGGGCCCTAATAATGGTGAAACAGCAGTGGGAACTAGCATTGGAAGTTCAGAAGATCTGAATGAACCTCATGAAAGTTATAATACTGTGACAAACAAGCCAGCATGTGCTCATCTGGAAAAACTTTTTCCCACGTCACATATATCTGAGTCATATACTAAGTCATTATCATGACTGTTTGCAAACTTATTGTCTTTTTTTTCCTCAAGATTTCCAACCCCAGGTCATGTGTGCGTTTTGGAAAAGACTTAAAGTTTTAAACGTTTTAAAGTAAAGGTCCCTGTATAATATAATATAATATAATATAATATAATATAATGTCAAATGAAAAGTCTTCCTCCGTTTTAGCGATCATGCTTTCAGTCTATAGGCTACCCCTAACATTGCTACTGAATTCCTATTATGTACTCACTAATAAGAGCAATCAGAATAACAGGCAGATAGTAGTACATAACTAAATGATGGTAACAATAAATAATATTAGTTATGATCTGAATTTATTGAAATAATGGTGACAATACAGCAATTATATAAAAAAAATAATCTAAGCATAACCAAAACATGACATCAGTTTTATTGTTTGCAATATTAGACACATATTGCTTTTAATACGTATCGTACATTGCATGTTTTAAACACAATATCATGTTAGATATGAACATCAATAAGCTAACATTAGTTTATAGATTAGCTAACAATAAGGAACGTTAGCTAGCTCTTATCTGATGTTACAGAAGCAAACGTTTTATTTAACAGTTTTTCACCAAAATCTTTGGGAAAAGAAAAAAAATCTTAACATTAACGTTACTCTTCATAGATCATAAACGTTTGAATATAAAATTACTCATTGAAATCGGTTGAGAAATGTAGACGTTATACTGCTTTTTATGCAGAAAAACGGCAGCTCCCCCGTTCCCCCCATGGAGTTACAGGTCAGTCTTGCCCTGTCCAATATGGCGCCCACGTTGACGTACTATCCAGGAGTCAATGCGGCGTCTATGTGTGTATATCTATGGGTGGCCCTCTGTGGTCCAGCCAAAACTCATGCAAAAAGAACCCTAGATGGCAATGTGAGAGTATAATATGATGTGTGACTTTGAAAAAAGGAAATTGTGGTTATAGTTCTGTGGATTAAATCCTTTTTATTTTATTTTATATATTCCTGTGTGGAGGAGATTCTGGAGGGTTCCTCTGTTTAAGCCTGAACCACTCATTATTAGAACCAGGATCGAATTGTCTTTCCCAAACCTTTAAGACATTTTACATGGGAAAAAAGATCGATTAGACTTCTCAGCTTCCTCTCTGGCCTCATTTTCATACCTGGACTGCAACTTCTCTACCTCCGCTCTCAGTTCTCTGTCACGCTGTTCATTTAATTCATTCATCATGTTTGTCATCTCCCTTTCTTTCTCCTCTCTCTCTCTCTCTCTCTCTGCTTTGCTTTCCGCCTTCTCCATCTTTCTCTCTTTCCTCTCCCTCTCCATCTCAATTTCCAACCTCACCTTCTCCCTCCTCCTCTCCTCCTCTCTCTCTTTCCTCTCCCTACTCATCTCCTCCTCTCTCTCTTTCCTCTCCCTACTGATCTCCTCCTCTCTCTCTTTCCTCTCCTTCTCCATCTCCATCTTCAACCTCTCCCTTTCCTTACTCATTTCCTCCTCTCTCTCTTTCTTCTCCTTCTCCATCTCCATCTTCCACCTCTCCCTCTCCCTACTCATCTCTGCCTCCCTGTCTTTCCTCTCGCTCTCCATCTCCATCTCCAACCTCTCCCTCCTTATCTCCTCCTCTTTCTCTTTTCTCTCCTTCTCTTTCTCTTTTCTCTCCCTCTCCCTCTCCCTTCTCACCTCCTCATCGTATCTCTCTTTTCTCTCCCTCTCCATCTCCTTCTTCCTCTCCTCCTCTTTCTCTTTCAGCTGCCTATCCATCTCCATCACAAACCTCTTCTTCTCCTTCCTCCTCTCCTCCTTACTCTCCTTCTTCCTCTCCTCCTCTTTCTCTTTCAGCTTCCTGTCCATCTCCATCCTCTCCTTCTCCCTCCTACTCACCTCATCTCTCTCTTTCCTCTCCCTCTCTCTCTCAGCCTGGAGTTGTTCATTCTTTTCTTTCATCTCTTTTTCATATTTCTCTTGTAGTTTTCTCTCCACTTCCTCTTTTTCTTTGCGTATTTGCTCTTCTTTCTCTTTCAGGATGCGTTGTTTCTTTTCTTCGATTGCCCTCTCGGCCTCTTGGAACATCTCGTTGGTGCAGTGGCTTCCTCCGTTCTTCTAGACTAAATGTCTGATCTTCTGGAGCAGCTCAGTGACCTGAGAGCGATTCTTCAGCTCATTATTGAAGACATGGTACTGGCCATTACATCTGGCCACGAGTTCCTGCAGCTCTGAGCTTTCCGTCAGGAAGTCCTCAATAGTTTTGTTTTTAAGAAGGTCTCCATGAGTGAAGAGAACCATGCTGTATCTGTCTGCAGCCTGGCCGAAGATTTCTTGAATCTTTTGCACTGTCTGCTTTTCCTCTTCAGTGTATCTGCCCAGCTTGATGACCACCAGGAACACATGGGGTCCAGGAGAAGCGTAAGAGATGCACTGGCTGATGTCTTTAGTTGTTTTATCCATGCCAAACCTGGTGTCGAACAGGCCCGGGGTGTCGATAACAGCAACCTGTTGCCCGTCCACCTCAGCTTTGCTCTTGGAACAGTCTACAGTCATCGACTTTGCACTGAAAATTGATTCAAAGCGCTTTCGCCCCAGAATGGTGTTTCCAGTGGCACTCTTCCCAATTCCAGTCTTCCCCACCAGCACGATCCTCATCTTCTCCTTATTTTCTCTGCTCGATCCTGTGTAGAAGAATGAGTGAAACAGAATAAGAATCTACACCTGGTTGTACATACATTGTACTTAAAACAATTTATACAAAGATAGGAGTAGAGAAATATCTATTCTGCTGCTTTGTCAGGGTCAAAAAAGGAGTTTGTTGGAGGTTCCAATTATAATTTTACCATGTGGGAAATTCAAACGTTCCTTTTGCAAACTCCCCAATTGAGACAAATACATGTATTCATGCTGGCTCATCTAGCTTTCTTTCTACGATCTAATATGGCTTCCGTACACTGTTCACTTCACCGTGTGGCAGCAGGTCTTTTACCCCTCTGTCAGCTGAAAGTGGAACTGCATGGTGGAAACCTGTCCACATATCCACACATTTGTTCGAAGGTTTCTTAGAATTTAAAAATAAACATTTATCTTACAATAATAACGTTGATAATATAATAGTTTATCTCTGTGACATCACCCAATACACTAGAGAAAAGCTTCAGCTGAACCAAAAGACAGAAATAACAATACATGACAAAAAAAATAAAAAATAAATAGCAATCATCTGACTCAAACATTTTACTAGTGACCAAGAAATCATGTTTTTTATATGAAAAGTAGAATTCCAGAATTTGCAATCAGATTATGAATTTAGAACTAAAGGTTAGGTCAGAATAATAAAATAATGTATTTGCAGTCCTACTCAGTATAAGTTTATAGAAGTATTAGTCTACAGAAGTACATTACATAAAATTAGATTCAGCAGTGATCCCTGTTAAAATAACTGTACTTTAAAACATGGATACTTTATCATGTCACTTACCGAAGTTGCTGGACATGTTTGGCTGGTAATAAGTTCTGTCCATGTTTGGGTTAAAGAGTACGGAGTTGATTCTGCAGCTGAACTGAGTTCAGAGTGTTTCCTGCAGCCCCTTTTGTAAGGCTGTTCTAAACACACCCACTATAGCTGCACACAATGAAAGTGAAACTAAATCTTTATCTGGTTGTTGTCTGTTATTGAAGGATCTCTTAATAGATGTTGTATAAATGAGAATATATTCAAAACACAATATACAGTCTTTAATCATTTTGAAGAAAATAAACTCGGAAAAACAAGTTTGGAAACTTATGTTTGGTGGATTATTTCTCTGTTGTTACAATGCTAATTTGGCATTGTATTTTACATGGTTGGAAAGCCTGTTTATTTACCTTCACAATGATGTCCAACTTGTAAGGATCATGCATTTGTGGGATGAGCAGCACAGCTGATTATGTGGGTAGCGCCCAAGAAAATTTTTCCCAAATGCTCTGCCAATGGTAAACGGTGTATTCTCCTGTTGGTGTTGACTCTTGTTTTGAGTTGTTTGGTGGATTGGATGATTGAACTCTCTATCAGTAACAAGGAACAAACAAGACATATTGGCTATTTTACACTTTATTCATTTAATACACCGTCAGGATCCTCCGTAGCGGTGGAAGATCCATACGCAGCCACAACAGCCTGGCACCTCCTCCTCATGCTGGTCACCAACCTGGTCACACGTTGCTGTGGGATGGCGTTCCATTCCTCGACCAGGATTTGTTGCAGGTCAGCCAACGTGGTTGTGTTGGTCACTCTAACACATGGGTCTCAAACTCGCGGGCCAATTGTGGCCCGCAAGACGATATTTTGTGGCCCCCACCTTGATATGAAAGTTTATTGTTAGTGCGGCCCGCGAGTTTTATGTGAATGGCACTTTGCCGCGTTGTGTGTGGAAGGTCCCTTTGTTGCGCGAGCCCGGGCTGAATGAACCTACCAATCACAGTGGGGTATATGGCTCCCGGGGGCGGGCAATCGGTCGGGCTTGATGCAAGCAGAGAAACATTTCACAACAACTATGGCGGCGCCTGTGTAACATCGCATAAGCTTGATTAAAACTTGATTTATACTTCTGCGTTGAATCGACGGCGTAGCCTGACGTGCACCTCTCCAGAAATGTAACTACACGTCGCGGCGACGCAGACCGCAACAGCTGTGATTGGTCCAGTCTCTCAGCGATGCTGAGCGGCCAGGACCCCGGACAACCACAGAAAGTTCAACTTCTCTCTGCCTCGATCTTTTCAGTGTTTGTATACACAAATCAACTCAGATATATTTTCTCTTTTCGGCGTTCCAGTAATGTCAGTAAAAGTTCTGTGGTTCAACAGTTATTAGCTCCAACTCCGCTCAGTTTCTGTTTGTAGTACAAGAAGAAGAAGAAGGAAACTCATAGAGACGCCGCCGCCAACTAGCGGTTTGGTGGTGTAATTGCAGAGCAACACAAACACAGCAGGCACAACTTTATTGCGGAGTGACACCAAGTGGAATGAATATATATCTTGTCACACAGCCCCAATCATGTCTTTTTCAAAGCCTGCAGTGAAGAGAAAGGTTGGTGACGAGCACAGACAATTTCAGGAAAAGTGGGAGACGCAATATTTCTTTGTTGAGCACAGGGGCACCCCGACGTGTCTTATTTGCACAGAGAAAGTTGCGGTGCACAAGGAATACAACCTGAAACGTCATTACTCAACTAGGCATGCTGAGGAGTATGCAAAATACCAGGGAGATGATAGAGCCAACCGGGTTGCCAATCTTAAAACATGTTTACTGAGGCAACAAGATTTCTTCAAGAAAGCAACCAAAGAGAATAATGCAGCAGTCGAAGCTAGCTACGTGGTTAGTGAGATGATTGCTAAGGCGGGAAAGCCATTCACAGAAGGCGAGTTTGTCAAAAAGTGCATATTACAGGCTGCAAGTATAGTCTGTCTGGAAAAGAAGGGTCAGTTTAGCAACATCAGCCTTTCTGCCAACACTGTGGCAGGGCGCATTTCTGACCTGTCAAGTAACATTTATGATCAACTGCGTGAGAAAGCCAAATGTTTCCATGCATACTCAGTCGCTCTTGATGAGAACACAGATATCACTGACACTGCCCAACTCGCAATGTATGTCTGTGGTGTTGATGACAATTTTGAAGTGATGGAGGAGTTGCTCACAGTAATTCCAATGCATGGCCAGACCACCGCTCAGGAGATATTTCGCCAGCTGTGTGATGCCATTGTGGATGCCGGTTTGCCATGGAAGAGGTTTGTTGGAATAACAACCGACGGAGCGCCATCAATGACAGGGAGGAAAAATGGACTGGTGGCACTTGTTCAAAGAAAACTGGAAGAGGAGGGTGTGGAGGAGGCCATTGCTCTGCACTGCATTATCCATCAGCAGGCACTTTGCAACAAATGCCTGAAGTTTGACAATGTGATGTCTGTCGTTGTGAAATGCATCAACCAAATCAGATCCAGGGGCTTAAAGCACCGGCAGTTCTGTGCTTTTTTTACAGGAAATGGAGTCGGAATATGAGGATGTGCTCTACTTCACCGAGGTACGTTGGCTCAGCAGGGGAAACGTCTTGAAGAGATTGTTTGAGTTGAGAGCAGAAGTGAAAGCCTTCATGGAGAAGGATGGGGTGGCTGTTCCTGTGCTAAGTGATTCCAAATGGCTCATGGACTTAGCTTTTCTTGTTGACATCCCGCATGAGCTGAATGTACTGAACAAGAAGTTACAAGGCCAGGGGCAGCTCGTCAGTGCTGCCTATGACAACTTAAGAGCATTCTCCACAAAACTTGTGTTATGGAAAGCCCAGCTCTCTCAGACAAACCTTTGCCATTTCCCAGCATGCAAGGCACTCGTGGATGCAGGCACACCATTCAGTGGTGAGAAGTATGTTGATGCCATTGTGAAGCTACAGGAGGAATTTGATCACAGATTTGCAGACTTCAAGACGCACAGAGCCACTTTTCAAATTTTTGCGGACCCCTTCTCCTTCGATGTGCAAGATGCCCCTCCTGTGCTTCAAATGGAGCTCATTGACCTGCAGTGCAACTCTGACCTCAAAGCCAAGTTCAGGGAGGTGAGTGGAAAAGCAGACAAGCTTGGGCAATTTTTGAGAGAATTGCCCCCCAGCTTCCCTGAGCTTTCCCGAATGTTCAAGCGGACCATGTGCCTTTTTGGGAGCACATATCTGTGCGAAAAGCTCTTCTCCACCATGAACTTCATGAAGTCCAAGTACAGGTCCAGACTTACTGATGATCATCTTCAAGCCATACTGAGGGTTTCAACTACTTCCTCCCTCAAGCCAAATGTGGCTCAGCTATGTGAGAGGAAGCGCTGCCAGGTCTCTGGCAGCAAGGAGTAGGCAAGAGAAGCCATGTTCAGAAGAACCGTTCATGTTCTTCAATGTTCCATTCATGTTCAGGACAGTTCATGTTCAGAAGAACCGTTCATGTTCAGAAGAACCCATTCAAGTTAAAGAACTGTTAATGACGTTTGAGAAGATTGTTGTTTTTTTTAACAAAGCTTTTTTTGTGGAATACCTGATGCGGCCCAGCCTCACCCAGACTCTGCCTCCAGCGGCCCCCAGGTAAATTGAGTTTGAGACCACTGCTCTAACACGTACAGCACGCCCAAGCTGATCCCACCGGTGTTGAATTGGGTTGAGGTCTGGACTCTTGGCGGGCCGTTCCATTCTCTCTCCCACATTGTGGAGGTAGTCTGTGATAACCCTGGCTCTGTGGGGGCGAGCGTTGTCATCTTGGAGGAGGAAGTTAGGTCCCAGATTGTGGAGATATGACTGGTTGCAGAATCTCATCCCGATATCTCACTGCATTGAGATGGCCTTCAATGATGAAAAGCCTTGTTTTGCCAGTGACATCATTGAAGGAACGTACAACCACGCTGGCTGACCTGACTTTCATTTCATAACGACACTTTTCATTACAAACAAAGGGAGATGAAAAACATGAGTGGCTAGTCCCCACTAGCCAGCCAGCTAGATCCTGATGGGAAGAGAAACCACATCATGTTTTAGTTCTCGTCTTACTTACATTCACACGGATGTGTGAAATGGCATCAGTTATTGCCCAAGTACTGTCTCAATTCAAAATCGGCCTCAGGCCAAATGCAAATTTGAAAAAAACAAACATTCGAAATGTGTCCCAGTTTATTTCCTGTTGCGGTGTATGCAAATAACATCCGCTGACAGGAAGTCGATTCTGCAGCTGAACTGAGTTCAGAGTGTCTCCTCCAGCTACTTTTGAAAGGCTGTGCTAAACCACACCGACTATAGCTGCACACAATGAAAGTGAAACTAAATCTTTATCTGGTTGTTGTTTGTTATTGAAGGATCTTTTAATAGATGGGGTATAAATGAGAATATATTCAAAACACAATATAAAGGCTTTAATCATTTTGAATGAAATTTAAATGAAATTTATTGAACAATTCAATAGCTTATCAACTTTTTTGTGAAATCTTTGTTTTTGTTTTCACTGAATTTCATTTTTATTCAATTATTGCTATTATTAATTTATAAACTGCCATTTTCAAATGACTTTCATTTCATAACAAAACTTTTCATGACAAACAAAGAGAGATGAAAAACATGAGTTGTTATCACCCCTCACCTTTTAGTCAACATCCCCACTAGCCAGCCAGCTAGGTCCTGATGGAAAGAGCAACCATATCATGTTTTAGTTCTTCTCTTACTTACATTCACACAGAAAAGAACAGGCCAAATGCATATTTGAAAATACTTAGTAATAGAAAATTTCATGAAAATTAAATCCAGTAAAAAAAAAATAGCAATAAGTTGCAATAACTATTCATAATTTCTGGTACATTTATATATTTTGTTCCATTTATTCAAATCCAATTATTTATTTCATAATTTCTGATGTATTTTTCTAATATTGACTGTTTTATTCTCTAAGGGGGAAACAATAGCTTTCATTTAATCAGTCAAAGAAAATGTTCATGTTACCCAAGGTCTTTAACATCCTTTGTGGCATACATTAAAATATACCAACAGTCTTAAATACATTTAATGAATATATTAAGTCATTGTAGAGCAGAAGAGCTCAGTATCATGAGGACATGCAGAGAACTGCTGCCATTTCCTCTAAATACTGAAGGAAGGGGAGAGCTTTGTACTGCTTTGTGCAACAGGATCTGCAGTTTGGAAGATCTGTTGACCGACATTAGAGGAGCTAGCATTTTGCTGTTGTTACTGTGACAGGTCGTGATGACTTTCTGTGCAGATGAACGTGTGATGCTTCCGTTCAATCTGAAGTGTACTATTGGGATGCCAACGATTGAGGGACACATGAACTAAAGTGATTGTGTTCCGATGAAGGTCCCGACATGTAGCCCACGAGCCAATGATGAATAGTGGAGTAAGAGGGAGGCTGGCGCTGAGACCGTACCGTTATATTCTCCCCCCAAAAAACCCACGGATGACGTGTCCGTGGGAACTGAGTCTGTGGAATTTGCTTTCTCGTGAAGAAGAATGTATGCCGTTATGCCACTGCACAGTTGTGTGTGATGTTGATGAGGTCAGCCATGACGAAACACTGTTCAAAGTGGATTGTGTGATCAAGCATATGTCAGAAGGTGACGTGTCTCTAGCCTTATGGTCACAGTTGAACGCCGTAGCTGCACCGTGGTTATGAGGTGACGTTGTTTCCACATCCAATACATTCTGACAGACCTTCTTTAATGCTCGTAGATTTTGAGCAAATTATTTCACTCCATTCTCATTCCCGGGCGTCGGAATACTGATGCTTGTCGCAGCCATCGCATATATTGACTGTTAAGGCTTTAGTGTTTTTATGAGGCACAGGGCTTACCTTTACTACGATGTTAGACTTTTATTTATTTATTTATTTCGAGCATGGGTTGGAATCTGCCTCCAGCTGCCGTGAGCCACGAGACGTTCACTTGCAAACTAGTCAGCGCTGATCGATTATGAATCATTTTCTGTTACTGTAATGCCTACTTCTCTCTCAAATGTTTTCATAAACACTTTGTAGTGTCCTGTTTATCTGTAATTGAGAGTTTGTGACCCAGCAGCCATGTTGGGATAAAGTTTGAGGAAATCCCAACACCGTTCGCCAGCCAGAGCACAGCAAATAGGGACTCTCTCTGAATTGACTTGTGACTAGTCAAAGTCTCCATCCTCAGCTAGAATTATTTTTTTTTGCCCAAGTACTGTCTCAATTCAAAATCAGCCTCCAGCCAAGAACAGGCCTTTGTGCTGGAGAGCTTTGTGCAACAGGACCTGTAGTTTTGAAGAAGTGCTGCCATTTCTTGTAAATGCTCAGGAAGGGGAGAGCAGAAGTCAGAAAAACAGGTGACAAACTGACACTGAATAAGCTCTACACACATTAAAGACACTCGACCTGCTGAACATTTACCTTAAAGTTGAGATTAATGATAAAAATGCCTTTTTAACCCTTTTAGATCATATCCCCAGTCATATTGTGCACCTGTCACAAACGTGTGAGGTTCTTATTTTGGATACCAGCGATTAAAAGGTGTTTCCACTGTCAAGAAAGAGCCAATACAATATATTCAGTTTAAAAGATTTATTTAAACTGCTAAAATTATCACCATTAAAACAGATAAATAAAACCAGTTAAAACAGTGCTAATTGAAATAAAACTACAATAAAATGTCCTTAAAATGGGGGTGCAAAGTCCAAGTGCACAGCAGGCAATAAAATAGTTCAGGAAAGGGGAGTATTTGAGTCTAAAAATGTCAAGGGGGGAAGGGGGGGACCTGAGGCCGTCGGCTCCTCTGCTCCGGCCCTGTAGCTCTGCTGTATCCTCGTCGTCGTTACGGAGGGAAAACGGGAACCTCAGTGGCCAGAGCACACACAGCAGCAGCTCACACACACACACCAGAGATTGCTTGGTTCACTTTCCTTTACTTAGCTTTTAGTAGGCGTTGAACCAAGTCTTTTCACTCCCGTTTAGCTTGTCCTGCAGCGGTTCGTCCGGTCCCTTGTCTTGGCCGCCCTGTCACTCTGTCGGCCGTGTTCCTGCAGCTCTACCGTACCGGTGAAGCCATCTCTGTCCAGCTCGTCCTGCAGCGGTTCGTCCGTTACCTCGTCCTGGCCGTCCTCTCACTCAGTCGGCTGTGTTCCTGCGGTAAAGCGTACCGGTGAAGCTGCCTCGGTTCCAAACTCGCGTGTCCAGCTCCACTTCCTCGTTCCTGTTGGTTCTCTACCTTTGTTCCTTCCCCTTTGTTCTCCCTGCACACCTGTCCATAATCAACTTAAAAAGAAGCCCAGCGTCTCTGTGTGCCAATCCGGAGCTGGCAGGGGTGTGTCAATCAATTAGTCACAGCTGTCTCTCACCAGTTAATCACCTTGATCCATAGTCCATTCCAGTTAAAAACAACACAGTAAAACCAGATATGAAACGTAAAAACCCATGTGTAACCCACCTGATGAATAAGTATACACTGGACTAGTATAACCTAGATTCATAGAGAGGAATAATGAACAGGAATCGGACACCACAATGAGTAAGCAGAACACAGAATTAAGTTTAAAGGAAAATGATTGTATTGACACAGAATAAATTCACAATTACTGCCGGCATTCAGTTTTGTTCAGTTTGACATGTATATTGAACTGGGTGCACCCTAAAAAATAAAAGTAATCCCCAAAATAAAATGTTGAAATCCAATTGTCTTTTGAGGTCCTTCCTCACAGTCCTACCACACTGACAGCAAGGTAGATGAAAGTTGAAAGCGCTCCTCAATCCAGGTGCTCAGCACGGGTAGCTCGCCATCCCCCTCGTCAGGGAGAGATTCCAATCCAAATCCGGAGTTCAAGGGTATCCAGAAAACCTAGCCTGTGTAAAATAACACGGCTTATATAGCAATATATGCAAATCTATCCAAGCTCTTAACTGTACAGTTTAATTTGATCAATATCAACATATAATACAACTTTTCAATGCTTAACCCATGAATGTAGGATAACTGTTGTATCACAATATTAACTTGCATCATAATATTAACATATGAAATATGTCAACCTCACTATTATTATAAACCACTCAATAGTAAAGTGTAAACAACACTATTAAATGACTTTAATAATTGTGAACCCATTTGAGTTTGTAGATTATTATGCAAACAACCTACAGTTTAAACATTAAATACTCACTATATGTGAATATTGTGAGTAAGGCAATGTGAATACTTTCCCTGTCACAACACTGACACCTTGCGTTGATGCACACAAGCAGCACAGGGATGAACAGAATCAAGCTAATCTCATAACCCATGAAATTCAGCTAAATAATCCCTCTCTGTCCACACAATGTAAATAACACACACATATTACACACACATATTTCTTTCTGCCTCTATCACCAAAGAAATACAAAATATAATTTTAGAATACAACTCAGTGGCAAAACATTTCGCTATGTTAGCTCACAGTGCATTTGGCTCGTGTTGCCATGTGCGGCGGCTGCTTTAATGTTTGGAACTCACCGAGAAAATAAAAGAATAAAACGATGTTCTCAGGTCGCTTCAATAGGTGACGGTGCTCTTACTGGCTCATATATAGTTTTACTTCTCTCTGTTCAGTAGTATATCAAGTATAAGTAGCAATAATATCACTCTGTAAATCTAGCTTCTCTGCTCTCTCATCAATCTCCGTTTTTTCCACACTCCACTGCGTCTCTAACCTGAGTGAGGAGGCGGGACTTGGAATGTTTTACACCAATAGCAACAGTTATTTCACTTCGAACCAATGAGCTTATTTGTTGTCAAGTTTTTGACCGGTAGAACACATCCTGATGCAAAGTTAGAACTCTGAGCAAAAACGGAAATAAAATAAACAGTGATAAATGAATTTCAGAATAAAATAAGGAATGTGGTTATTTATTAAATAAAAGGAATTTTCAGTGAGGGAAATATCTCTAAATGTTTTAGAAACAACTGGTTTTCCCAGAGGGTTACACATGCAATAATAAAACGGGTAAACATGAAACACCACAACATCAATAAAAACAATCTAAGAAATGCATGTACACACATGATTAAACCCATAATAAATAAACGTGCAATACTGGATCAAGTGATTAAACAACTGTATCTCCCTGTGACACACCTATTTGACAATATATGCAAAAAAAACAATTTCTTCTTATTTTTATATTACAATAGAATCATCTTTTCTTCCTGTAGAACAAAATATGATGTGTGCTTATGTAAGATAGGACCAACCAATAATAATATCATCATGACATCCATCCATCCATCAATCAATCTGTAACTTATGGAGCCACAGTCTACAGTAGCTCTGTTTCACACTACATTCTAAGCCCGCCCACTTTTTAGCGGTCCAATCAAATGTGAAGGATTTGATTTAAATCCCTCTTACTGTACACCGCTCAAATATTCCATTTCACTGGGGAATAGGTTACAGAAGCTAAAGATGCTCTAACGTCTGTTTCACTGGGAATTTAAGGGTTGAATTCAAACAGAAAATAAAAGTGAAACAGCAGTGGGAACTAGCATTGGAAGTTCAGAAGATCTGAATGAACCTAATGAAAGTGATAATACTGTGACAAACAAGCCAGCATGTGCTCATCTGGAAAAACTTTTCCCCACATGTCACATATATCTGGGACATATACTAAGTCATTATCATGACTGTTTGCATACTTATTTTCTTTTTTTTCTCAAGATTTCCAACCCCAGGTCATGTGTGCGTTTTGGAAAAGACTTTAAAGTTTTAAACGTTTTAAAGTAAAGGTCCCTGTATAATATCATATAATATCATTTAATATTATATAATATTATATAATATATAATATATAATATAATAGGGCTGCATGGTGGTGCAGTAGTTAGTACTGGCGCCTCACAGTCAGAGGGTCGCAGGTTCGAATCCGGCTTGGGGCCCTTCTGTGTGGAGTTTGAATGTTCTCCACGTGTTAGCTCGGGTTTTCTCCGGGTACTCCGGTTTCCTCCCACAGTCCAAAGACATGCAGGTTAGGTTCATTGTTGACTCTAAATTGCCCGTAGGTGTGAATGTGAGTGTGAATGGTTGTCTGTCTCTATGTGTCAGCGATGGACTGGCGACCTGTCCAGGGTGTACCCCGCCTTCGCCCAATGTCGGCTGGGATAGGCTCCCGCGACCCCTAACGGGATAAGCGGCTGCAGATGGATATAATATAATATAATATAATATAATGTACAATGAAACATCTTCCTCCGTTTTAGCGATCATGCTTTCAATATGTAGGCTACCACTAACACTGCTACTGTTATTACTATTGTGTACTCACTAATAATAACAATCAGAATAACAGGCAAATAGTAGTACATAAATAAATAATGGTAACATTAAATAATATTTGTTATGACCTGAATTTATTGAAATAATGGTGATAATACAGCAATTATAAAAAAAAAAAATAATCTAATAGCATAACCAAGACATGACATCAGTTTTATTGTTTGCAATATTAGACACATATTGCTTTTAATACGTATCGTATTTTTCATGTTTTAAACACAATATCATGTTAGATATGAACATCAATAAGCTAACATTAGTTTATAGATTAGCTAACAATAAGGAACGTTAGCTAGCTCTTATCTGATGTTACAGAAGCAAACGTTTTATTTAACAGTTTTTCACCAAAATGTTTGGGAAAAGAAAAAAACATCTTAACGTTAACTTAACGTTACTCTTCATAGATCATAAATGTTTGAATATAAAATTACTCGTTGAAATCGGTTGAGAAATGTAGACGTTATAGTGCTTTTTATGAGGAAAAAACGGCAGCTCCCCCGTTCCCCCCATGGAGTTACAGGTCAGTCTTGCCCTGTCCAATATGGCGGCCACGTTGACGTACGATCCAGGAATCAATGCGGCGTCTATGTGTGTATATCTATGGGTGGCCCTCTGTGGTCCAGCCAAAACTCATGCAAAAAGAACCCTAGATGGCAATGTGAGAGTATAATATGATGTGTGACTTTGAAAAAATTTAAATTGTGGTTATAGTTCTGTGGATTAAATCCTTTTTATTTTATTTTATATATTCCTGTGTGGAGGAGATTCTGGAGGGTTCCTCTGTTTAAGCCTGAACCACTCATTATTTGAACCAGGATCGAATTGTCTTTCCCAAACCTTTAACAGATTTTACCAGAGAAAAAGATGGATTAGGTGTCCTTGGGTGTCCAGAAAGGCGCCACTAAATAAAAGGTATTATTATTATTATTAGACTTCTCAGCTTCCTCTCTGGCCTCATTTTCATACCTGGACTGCAACTTCTCTACCTCCGCTCTCAGTTCTCTGTCACGCTGTTCATTTAATTCATTCATCATGTTTGTCATCTCCCTTTCTTTCTCCTCTCTCTCTCTTTCTCTCTCTGCTTTGCTTTCCACCTTCTCCCTCTTTCTCTCCTCTTTTCTCTCTTTCCTCTCCCTCTCCATCTCAATCTCCAACCTCACCTTCTCCCTCCTCCTCTCCTCCTCTCTCTCTTTCCTCTCCCTACTTATCTCCTCCTCTCTCTCTTTTCTCTCCTTCTCCATCTCCATCTTCAACCTCTCCCTTTCCTTACTCATTTCCTCCTCTCTCTCTTTCCTCTCCTTCTCCATCTCCATCTTCCACCTCTCCCTCTCCCTACTCATCTCCGCCTCTCTGTCTTTCCTCTCGCTCTCCATCTCCATCTCCAACCTCTCCCTCCTTATCTCCTCCTCTTTCTCTTTTCTCTCCTTCTCTTTCTCTTTTCTCTCCCTCTCCCTCTCCCTACTCATCTCCTCCTCCTCTCTCTCTTTCCTCTCCCTCTCCTTCTCCTTCTTCCTCTCCTCCTCTTTCTCTTTCAGCTGCCTATCCATCTCCATCACAAACCTTTTCTTCTCCCTCCTCCTCTCCTCCTCACTCTCTTTCTTCTCCCTCTCCTTCTCCTTCTTCCCCTCCTCCTCTTTCTCTTTCAGTTTCCTCTCCATCTCCATCCTCTCCATCTCCCTCCTATTCACCTCATCTCTCTCTTTTATCTCCCTCTCTCTCTCAGCCTGGAGTTGTTCATTCATTTTCTTCATCTCTTTTTCATATTTCTCTTGTAGTTTTCTCTCCACTTCCTCTTTTTCTTTGCGTATTTGCTCTTCTTTCTCTTTCAGGATGCGTTGTTTCTCCTCTTCGATTGCCCTCTCGGCCTCTTGGAACATCTCGTTGGTGTAGTAGCTTCCTCCGTTCTTCTGGACTAAATTTCTGATCTTCTGGAGCAGCTCAGTGACCTGAGAGCGGCGATTCTTCAGCTTATTATTGAAGACATGGTACTGGCCATTACATCTGGCCACGAGTTCCTGCAGCTCTGAGCATTCCGTCAAGAAGTCCTCAATAGTTTTGTTTTTAAGAAGGTCTCCATGAGTGAAGAGAACCATGCTGTGTCTGTCTGCAGCCTGGCCGAAGATTTCTTGAATCTTTTGCACTGTCTGCTTTTCCTCTTCAGTGTATCTGCCCAGCTTGATGACCACCAGGAACACATGGGGTCCAGGAGAAGCGTAAGAGATGCACTGGCTGATGTCTTTAGTTGTTTTATCCATGCCATACCTGGTGTCGAACAGGCCCGGGGTGTCGATAACAGCAACCTGTTGCCCGTCCACCTCAGCTTTGTTCTTGGAACAGTCTACAGTCATCGACTTTGCACTGAACTTTGATTCAAAGCGCTTTCGCCCCAGAATGGTGTTTCCAGTGGCACTCTTCCCAATTCCAGTCTTCCCCACCAGCACTATCCTCATCTCCTCCTTATTTTCTCTGCTCCATCCTGTGTAGAAGAATGAGTGAAACAGAATAAGAATCTACACCTGGTTGCAGTGGCGGCTGGTGGATTTTTTTTTGGGTAGGGCCAATCAATTTCAACAAACATCCTAGTACGATTCAATGCAAAAAAAGGTATCAAAAACGCATTACTACTTTGCAGTTAAATTTTTATCATTTATTCCAACACTGACATAAGGACATCTTATTCATACAATTCAGTATGTTAATATAACATACGACAGATCATTTATAAAGGAACTTTGCTCTTCTGTCCTTCTGAGTGGCAAACCTCTCAATGACCTTCTTATTGAAGTCAGGCATGTTCCTGACAAGTTTCTTCTCCATGGAGAGCATAGCCAGAGCATTAAGGCGATCCTGTGTCATGGTGTTTCTCAGGAAGGTCTTGATCCCGCGAGAACTGACATGAGCCCTGACGAGAACAGAGAGAGACACACGTGAACGTGCGCGCGCACACCATGGGCCAAATCAGTTTGGCCCTCCCGGAAGTCTTTTTTACGGCGCTGATTGGATGAATTGTATGTCATTCATGCTTGTAATCATATATCTTTAATCAGTGATTGGCTGTACTGCTTATTAGACCCGCCTTCCTTGGGCCAAATCCATTTGGCCCCAGAAAGTGCACGTGCAGCAGAGCAGCTGAGAGGTGCACTAGCAGAGAGTTCAAGGAGGAAAGCAGATATTTGGCGCAGTTATCCTATTTTACAAATATTACGGGTATATTCCATAGGTCAAAAACACACATATTGACAATTTTTATAATTTTTAGAATTTTTATAATTAATAATTTTATAATTTTTTTTTTTTTTTTGGTGGCTCAAGGTGGGTGGGGCCAGGCCCCGTGGCCCTCTATTGGCCGGCCGCCACTGCCTGGTTGTACATACATTGTACTTAATACAATTTATACAAAGATAGGAGTAGATGTGATATGTAGAATTTGATTGAAGAAAGCTGATCAGCTATAAATAAACTTCTAGTAATAAAAACAGTTATAGTGACAAAAGATTAATTCATAGTTAAATGGGTCATAAAAACAACTGAAATCCATGAAGGGTTAAAAACATTTAAAAGGTTTGAGTGTTGAAAATAAAGTATTTTTAAAAAGATTAAAAACACTTTAAAAACATTATTATGGTTAAAACCTCTTTAAATGTCAGAATATGTCCTATCTTCCTGTCCATCTGTGATCTACCTGCTAAGTCTGTTCTGAGATTGATTAGTGATACCTGCCGAGGCCTGAATGGGAAGCTTGCAACTACGGTGCCTCATTCTCATGAGACTGCCAGAGAGTAGGCATCGTGTCACGAGTCTCACTACAAATATTCCCCTCTTCAGGTACAGAAATAAGTATTTCATACTCAAAACTTTCAGATACGTTTACTAAGCTGTCGAGTTCTGTTTTATTAATATGCTAACCTAATGTCGAGTGTTTTGTACGTTTTATTGGTATTGTTCGAGCGTGAAGTCAAACACTGGTTCAAGCTTGTTAGCTCTGTTTGATCCTGCCGCTTTAATAGCGCCACAGGATGGCAGTGCAGCGCGACTCATCGCGTGTGTATGTGTGAAGACATAGTATGAGCCAGTGAAGTGTATATGTGTGTTTAAACGTAAAGATGATGTATTTGAGTGTTAATTATAAAGTGATTGTTAAGACAAGAAATTGACAGAGGAAATTTAGAACAATTTATGTCGTATAGGATATTTTTGTTTAATTATTCTTGCTTAGATATTTAATGTTTATTGATTTATAGACTTGTTTGCAGTAATATGTAATCTGTTATATTGAATTTATCCTGTTTAATAGAAAGAGTGACAAATGTGAATTTGTGAATTTGTTTGATTATCTAAAGAAATGTGAAGTAATAGAAGTAATTAATATTTGTTAATTTGACCTAGTGTGAAAACGAAGATGCACATAAATGCAAAGCATTATAAATTATAAGAATTTGTCACTGTAAATATTGTTTAAGTGAATTAAAGATTCTCATGAGACTGCCAGAGAGTAGGCATCGTGTCATGAGTCTAACTACAAATATTCCCCAATTCAGGGCACAACATAGAGAAATATCTATTCTGCTGCTTTGTCAGGGCCAAAAAAGGATTTTGTTGGAGGTTCCAATTATAATTTTACAATGTGGGAAATTCAAACGTTCCTTTTGCAAATTCCCCAATTGAGACAAATACATGTATTCATGCTGGCTCGTCTAGCTTTCTTTCTACGATCTAATATGGCTTCCCTACACTGTTCACTTCACCATGTGGCAACAGGTCTTTTAAACTACCCCCTCTGTCAGCTGAAAGTGGAACTGCATGGTGGAAACCTGTCCACATATCCACACATTTGTCAGAAGGTTTCTTAGATTTTAAAAATCAACATTTATCCAATACACTAGAGAAAAGCTTCAGCTGAACCAAAAGACAGAAATAACAATACATGACAAAAAACATAAATAAATAAATAGCAATCATCTGACTCAAACATTTTACTAGTGACCAAGAAATCATGGTTTTTATATGAAAAGTAGAATTCCAGAATTTGCAATCAGATTATGAATTTAGAACTAAAGGTTAGGTCAGAATAATAAAATAATGTATTTGCAGTCCTACTCAGTATACGTTTATAGAAGTATTAGTCTACAGAAGTACATGACATAAAATTAGATTCAGCAGTGATCCCTGTTAAAATAGCTGTACTTTAAAACATGTCACTTACCGAAGTTGCTGGCCATGTTTGGCTGGTAATAAGTTCTGTCCATGTTTGTGTTAAAGAGTACGGAGTCGATTCTGCAGCTGAACTGAGTTCAGAGTGTTTCCTGCAGCCCCTTTTGAAAGGCTCTGCTAAACACACCTACTATATCTGCACACGATGACAGTAAAACTAAATCTTTATCTGTTTGTTGTCTGTTATTGGAGGATCTCTTAATAGATGTGGTATAAATGAGAATATATTCAAAACACAATATACAGTCTTTAATCATTTTGAAGGAAATAAACTCGGAAAGAAAAGTTTGGAAACTTGTGTTTGGTGGATTATTTCTCTGTTGTTACAATGCTACTTGGCATTCTATTTTACATCGTTGGAAAACCTGTTTATTTACCTTCACAATGATGTCCAAGTTGTAAGGATCATGCATTTGTGGGATGAGCAGCACAACTGATTATGTGGATAGCACCCAAGATACATTTTCCCAAATGCTCTACCAATGGTAAACAGTGTATTCTCCTGTTGGTGTTGACTCTTGTTTTGAGTTGTTTGGTGGATTGGATGATTGAACTCTCTTTCAGTAACAAGGAACAAACAAGACATATTGGCTATTTTACACTTTTAATTTAATACACCGTCAGGAGCCTCAGTAGCGGTGGAAGATCCATACGCAGCCACAACAGCCTGGCACCTCCTCCTCATGCTGGTCACCAACCTGGTCACACGTTGCCATGGGATGGCGTTCCATTCCTCAACCAGGATTTGTTGCAGGTCAGCCAGCGTGGTTGTGTTGGTCACTCTAACACGCCCAAGCTGATCCCACAAGTGTTGAATTGGGTTGAGGTCTGGACTCTTGGCAGGCCGTTCCATTCTCTCTACTCCCACATTGTGGAGATAGTCTGTGATAACCCTGGCTCTGTGGGGGCGAGCGTTGTTTCTTGGAGGAGGAAGTTAGGTCCCAGATTGTGGAGATATGGGATCGCCACTGGCTGCAGAATCTCATCCCGATATCTCACTGCATTGAGATGGCCTTCAATGATGACAAGCCTTGTTTTGCCAGTGACATCGTTGAGGGAACGCACAACCACGCTGGCTGACCTACAACGAATCCTGGTTGAGGAATGGAACGCCATCCCACAGCAACGTGTGACCAGGTTGGTGACCAGCATGAGGAGGAGGTGCCAGGCTGTTGTGGCTGCGTATGGATCTTCCACCGCTACTGAGGCTCTTCACGGTGTATTAAATGAATAAAGTGTAAAATTGCCAATATGTCTTGTTTGTTCCTTGTTACTGATAGAGAGTTCAATCATCCAATCCACCAAACAACTCAAAAGAAGAGTCAATACCAACAGGAGAATACACTGTTTACCATTGACGGAGCATTTTGGCAATTTTTTCTTGGGCGCTCCCCACATAATCAGCTGTGCTGCTCATCCCACAAATGCATGATCCTTACAAGTTGGACATCATTGTGAAGGTAAATAAACAGGTTTTCCAGCGACGTAAAATACAATGACCATTAGCAACAACAGAGAAATAATCCACCAAACACAAATTTCCAAACTTTTTTTCCCCGAGTTTTATAAATTAAATGTATTAAACGATTCAATAGCTTATCAACTTATTTTTGAGAAATGTTTTTATTTTGTTTTTCACTGGATTTCCTTTTTATTCAATTATTGCTATTATTATTTTATAAACTGCCATTTTCAAATGACTTTCATTTCATAACGACACTTTTCATTACAAACAAAGGGAGATGAAAAACATGAGTGGATAGTCCCCACTAGCCAGCCAGCTAGATCCTGATGGGAAGAGAAACCACATCATGTTTTAGTTCTTGTCTTACTTACATTCACACGGATGTGTGAAATGGCATCAATTATTGCCCAAGTCCTGTCTCAATTCAAAATCGGCCTCAGGCCAAATGCAAATTTGAAAAAACATAGTAATAGAAATAATTTCATGAAAATTAAATCCAGTAAAAAAAAAAAAAAAGCAATAAGTTGCAATAACTATTCATAATTTCTGGTACATTTATATATTTTGTTCTATTTATTCAAATCCAATTATTTATTTCATAATGTCTGATGTATTTTCCTAATATTGACTGTTTTATTCTCTAAGGGGGAAACAATAGCTTTCATTTAATCTGTCAAAGAAAATGTTCATGTTACCCAAGGTCTTTAACATCCTTTGTGGCATACATTAAAATATACCAACAGTCTTAAATACGTTTAATGAATATATGAAGACACTGTAGAGCAGAAGAGCTCAGTATCATGAGGACATGCAGAGAACTGCTGCCATTTCCTCTAAATACTGAAGGAAGGGGAGAGCTTTGTACTGCTTTGTGCAACAGGATCTGCAGTTTGGAAAATCTGTTGACCGACATTAGAGGAGCTAGCATTTTGCTGTTGTTACTGTGACAGGTCGTGATGACTTTCTGTGCAGATGAACGTGTGATGCTTCCGTTCAATCTGAAGAGTACTATTGGGATGCCAACGATTGAGGGACACATGAACTAAAGTGATTGTGTTCCGATGAAGGTGCCGACATGTAGCCCACGAGCCAATGATGAATAGTGGAGTAAGAGGGAGGCTGGCGCTGAGACCGTACCGTTATATTCTCCCCCCAAAAAACCCACGGATGACGTGTCCGTGGGAACTGAGTCTGTGGAATTTGCTTGCTCGTGAAGAAGAATGTATGCCGTTATGCCACTGCACAGTTGTGTGTGATGTTGATATGAGGTCAGCCATGACGAAACACTGTTCAAAGTGGATCGTGTGATCAAGCATATGTCAGAAGGTGACGTGTCTCTAGCCTTATGGTCACAGTTGAACGCCGTAGCTGCACCGTGGTTATGAGGTGACGTTGTTTCCACATCCAATACATTCTGACAGACCTTCTTTAATGCTCGTAGATTTTGATCAAATTATTTCACTCCATTCTCATTCCCGGGCGTCGGAATACTGATGCTTGTCGCAGCCATCGCATATATTGACTGTTAAGGCTTTAGTGTTTTTATGAGGCACAGGGCTTACCTTTACTACGATGTTAGACTTTTATTTATATTTATTTATTTCGAGCATGGGTTGGAATCTGCCTCCAGCTGCCGTCTATGAGAGCCACGAGACGTTCACTTGCAAACTCCGACCGAACTTTCAAACTAGTCTGCGCTGATCAATTATGAATCATATTCTGTTACTGTAATGCCTACTTCTCTCTCAAATGTTTTCATAAACATTTTGTAGTGTCCTGTTTATCTGTAATTGAGAGTTTGTGACCCAGCAGCCATGTTGAGATAAAGTTTGAGGAAATCCCAACACCGTTCGCCAGCCAGAGCACAGCAAATAGGGACGCTCTCTCTGAATTGACTTGTGACTAGTCAAAGTCTCCATCCTCAGCTAGAAGACTTTTTTTTTTTTCTTTTTTTTTATTAAAGCCTGAAACAGAGCCTTGAGGAATTTTAAAATTCTAATTATCTCTTAGACACTTGAATTACAATATGCTCAAAATCATTATGGAATTTAGCCCAATGTGCTAATTTTGTTGCCTATTGAAGCTTTAAGGCTTCTGCCAAAGTGAAGCGACAGTGAAAGCGCCGGGTCATGACGAATGTCTTACTTACATTCACACGGATGTGTGAAATGTCATCAGTTATTGCCCAAGTACTGTCTCAATTCAAAATCGGCCTCCAGCCAAGAACAGGCCTTTGTGCTGGAGAGCTTTGTGCTGCTTTGTGCAACAGGATCTGTAGTTTTGAAGAAGTGCTGCCATTTCTTGTAAATGCTCAGGGAGGGGAGAGCAAGGTTTGAGGAGTACAGTTAACACGGGGAGGTGTCAGAAAACAGAAGTCAGAAAAACGGGACAAACTGGCACTGAATAAACTGTACACACATTAAAGACACTCGACCTGCTGAACAGGCTGACCATTTACCTTAAAGTTGAGATTAATGATAAAAATGCCTTTTTAACCCTTTTAGATCATATCCCCAGTCATATTGTGCACCTATTTAACAATATATGCAAAAAAAATCTATTTCTTCTTATTTTTATATTACAATAGAATCATATTTTTCTTCCTGTAGAACAAAATATGACGTGTGCTTATGTAAGCTAGGACCAACCAATAATAATATCATCAATCAATCTGCAATTTATGGAGCCACAGTCTACAGTAGCTCTGTTTCACACTACATTCTAAGCCCGCCCACTTTTTAGCGGCCCAATCAAATGTGACGGATTTGATTTAAATCCCTCTTACTGTACACCGCTCAAATACTCTGTTTCACTGGGGAATAGGTTACAGAAGCTAAAGATGCTCTAACGTCTGTTTCACTGGGAATTTAAGGGTTGAATTCAAACAGAAAATAAAAGTGAAACAGCAGTGGGAACTAGCATTGGAAGATCTGAATGAACCTAATGAAAGTCATAATACTGTGACAAACAAGCCAGCATGTGGTCATCTGGAAAAACTTTTTCCCACATGTTACATATATCTGGGACATATACTAAGTCATTATCATGACTGTTTTATACTTATTGTCTTTTTTTCCTCAAGATTTCCTTCTGACAGACTTTATTCCTTATACCCACTATGTGGATATTGCAGTGTATAAAAGATATATATATATATTGTAGGCCCAGGAGTTATGAGGTATGATATGAGTTATGAGAAGAAGCTGTAATCAGGGTTTAGCAGTTGTCATTATGCTCTAACACTTCCTCCTCTTCCTTGCTGTGTGCTAAAAGGGTATCAATGACCTGTTATATATATTAACATTCATTGTTATATTAGTGATTAATATATCATTATAATACAATAACAATCATATTGTTGTTGCTGCTGTTGTTGCAGCATTACTCTTTAAGTTTTTCCAGTAGCTAACCAGAGATGGAGACCCCAGTTATCTGGATCATCAACCCAGATGCCCCCAAGGATCGTCAACAGGCTGTGGTGATAGCGACCAAAGAGGCCCGTTGCTATCGGGAGAAGAAGCTGGTGTTCCCCAACCCTCCACAGGAGCTGCTCAACCAGACCACCGCCCTGGCTCACGCAGAGAGGCTCCTTCGAGCAGAGGTCATCCCCGGGCAGTCGCGTCAGAAGTGCCTTGGAAAGCTGGTGTTGCCATTTGGCCAGTATGAGAATAACCCATTTTACTGGCTTGTGGCAAATGATGTGGGCTACATTAAATAGTAAGCATATTATATTTAATACCACTGTAGGCTATGCATTATAAATACCATTTTCATGGCTTGTTTAAAATAAATTACCTGTATATCTGCTTGTGCATTATCATAATTGCTGTGATATTAATGATGACAGTACTGAGTTTATGTATAATATGATTTCAGCATGCTTGACAAGCACAGAGCAGAGGTGACAGACCCACATAGAAAGGGACAGGTGGGGAACCAGTGGGTGAAAGACTACCACATTGAATACGCAGAGAGCTTCCCACAAGTCTCCGCTCTCCTCGAGGCCAACATCGACAGGTGTATCTACGGTCAGAGAAGATTTGAGCATCACACCTTTCAGGAGATGCGGGAACTCTACAGCCAGTACCACACCCAGAAGGACAGGCCTGAGCAATTCAGTGCTGAGCAGAGGGAGATGATGCACAAGGCCTACAGCTCTGTGAGGAGGTGGCAGAACACACCAGTCACCCACATCTTAAGCGTGCAGATGAAGCGGTTCGAAAAGTAAATAAAGGAGAAGGAGCAAGTAAGTGTTGATTTGATTATTTGTTATGAACAGGAAGGGCAGAATAGCATAGTAAACTGAAATGTTTGTTTGCTTTTGGTAATTAAAGACTGGTACGTCATAAAATCTAGATAGTTACATTACATTTGTTGTCCAGCGACTGCAGGCATGCACCTCCCAGTTCGACCCCTCATCATGGCAAGGCGATGACGCTGAACTGGTAGCCGCAAGCCAGGCAGTTGAAGGTAAGTGAGATACAGAGTTAATATACATCAAACCATTACAAAAAAAAAAATCAAAATGCAAAACTACTTTGTTTGGTAAATTCTCAGACTTGCTCAAATCCCAAGAGTCACCATCCGCTGTCCAGCCCAAGCAGCCTGAGTCCACTGTCCATCTCATCTGCTGACCTCCCTCCAGCACCACACCAGCCAGCCATCCTCGCTCCACCAGACAGACTACCCTCTGATGGAGTATGTGCCCACACCCAGTACAGCAGGGACAAAGGTGTTAAAGGGAAGGACGGACCTTGAACTTTGACCCTCTTGCTCATATATCCACTGCACAGAGGATTGTGGGTCAGAATACCCAGAAAAGCATGCTGGCTTACATACTGCATTTGACATACAAACACTTCACCTCTGTTGTGGACAAGTTGGAGTGATAAGCTGTAAATATGCTGTATATATCTGTAAATATGGTACAGTTGCATTGTATTGTAAATAGTCTTTTAAACTGTACTGCTGTGTTGTTGCCAGTAATTTGTCCAATAAGGTGATCTGGAGGAAAGACTCTTAAAAGAATTGCATCTAATCGGACAAACTAAATAGTTTTCATTTTCTTGTATATATTAATGTTCATATTGTTATGACATTTCATTCTTAGTCATGTTCAGTGATACTTGTCTGCACTATAGTTCTGTGTTTTTTCTAAGTGTTCCCCATTTCATGCACTTTGTTCATTAAAATGGTCTGTGTTACAGTAACAATGAGTTGTGGAATATCAATTAATGAATGCAACAATAGGGGTATATTTGTTTTCATCAAAAAAATAGGGACACAGAGTACCAGATTACTTGCATGCACCTATAGTACAATGATATCAGATAATTTTGCATATATAGCAATAAAAACATTAAAGTAGCTTTAATCAGCCTCAGAAATATTAAACTACTTTTAATCAGCCTCCCAATAGTCATAAGGGACTTTGTAAAGACAGAAGTGACAAATATAAATTAATGGCATTTGGGAAGACAAAGCATTCTCGTACAAGTATACTTTTGATAGAATAAGCCGTATTTCGTTGAAAAAAAATCTGTCCAGTAACAAGTGAATGAATGACATGAATTATGTAGCATTTGCTTACACAAATATACTTGAGATTCTGTTTTTATAGCACCATAATTCAATGGCTTCAATAGGTATCACAATTAATAGACGATTTAAATCTATAATGGCCAATGTCACATATGGAATGAATACAGATGACATCAACAGTCTGCAACATTTGGGGTGAATGGGGGTGAGCTGTATTGTAGATTCCTCCTGGACTGCATATTTTCCAGTAATGGGGGCCTTTGTTTGCACTCTCCCCTGTAATCATATACAAAGAAAATGTTAAAGATCTATAGGTATAAAGGGACAGGTATAGCAGCTGATGGGATGTTTTATGGTGTATGCGTCTGCTCTCTTGAATTGTTTGCTATATTTCTGAAATGAACTTAAGTCAAACATCACATTAGTGGAAAATGATGGAACTGTCAGGCTGCATCTATAAAGTTACACCCAGTTGGCAGAAGTACTCTGGTGCTGCTCTGCTGAAGAGTACATAAGATGTTATCTGAAAATGGTGACACCACACATCACAAAAATAATTAAAGAAGTCCTACACATAAAATGACATTTGTGCTTGCATGATAAACAAACACATTGAATAATAACAGAAACCAGTAAAGTATCATGTCTTTCTTCTGGATTCACCATATCAGGGTTCTAAATGAAGACTGAGTCTGCTCCATATTTCATATATTTGTTGAATATATGCATATTATATTATAAATCTACATGCTGACTACTCAATAACAACATTCTGGTGCATGCAACATAGTTTGACCCCTTGGGGTCACCACTTCCCACGCTGCCTTGCTCTGGTGCTCATAAAACCATTTAACCACTCGAGGGCGCCATTCCTGATTCTGCCATGCTCTAGTGCTCATAGCACAGTCTGGACACTTGAGGGAGCTACTACTTCACTTTTGGCTGTGGACATTTGACCAATTGCATTGGGGGACAATTGCACTTCCGTACAGCTGGGGAAGGGGATTCATCTTTTCCTTAATTAAGGGTGTGTGTTATGTTTGTTATACTGATGTATTCAAAAATGCGAATCAGTTCTTGTGTTGACTGCAGAGACACAAGGCTCAGATCTTTTATGCAAATAAAGGGTCTTTTGCATCTCCACCAACTTCTCTCTCCTGAGTCAGATTTTTCACCTACAACATCAGGTATGATTTCATGTGTAGGGAGGACTCAGCATTGTAGCGTTGGTTTAATGACAGCCAGTTACTTTTTCTGTTTTCTGTACAGTTTAAATTGTAAGGCAGTTCATGGCACGGAGTGCAGGGCAGCATTAGACTACAAATAGTTTAAGTACAGTTATCTGTGTGTAGAAAACAGAACTTTGTTACTGTGGAAGTCCTGATCTGCCTCAGAGCTTTTCAGATTGTTTATCGCTTCACCGTCTGTAGCAACAGAGTCAATAGATTAGCTAAATATGCTAGTGTAGGTTATCTGAGGCCACTTCTTCAGGTCGTCCTCCCATCCCTCCATAGTAGAAGGCAGAGCTATGATCACATTATCCCGTTTGAGCTGTAATAGGTGGTGTTCACACATGTTTCACTAGATTTTTTAATACAATCGGTCTAGGAGAGACGATTACCATGGAAAACGGTTCAGTGACACGACGCGCCGGAAGTAACCGACATAATTCACGCAAGGCATCATGGGGGCTAGGAATAAAGTTGATTCATGGCTTTAAATACAGATCAATAAGATCCCTTCCTGAACAGATTTCACAATCAGCAGATGGATTTATTAGTAGTTTAGCTTTTGAAATTGTAATGAAGTGACAGTTGGTTGTTATTACAGCCCAGAGCCAGTAGAGGGCTCCAGAGGATTACCCAGAGTGAGGTGCAGTGTGTATAAAGCTCAGGACGGCGCAGGAAGCGCCAACACCTACCTCAGTGACTGAGCTCAAAGCTTATTTTGGACTGTTGAACTTTTACAATAAGTTCCTCCCGAACTCGTCTACATTACTGGCAACTCTGTACAAATTAATGAGAAAGGATGAAGTGTGGTCTTGGGGGCCAGAGCAAGAAAGGGCTTTCAAACAGTCAAAAGAACTTTTGCAATCCAGCAGTGTGTTAGTGCATTATGATGAAACAAAACAACTGGTACTTGCCTGTGATGCGTCTCCATACGGGGTTGGAGCATGTTAGCTCACCGCATGTCAGATGGAGAGGAGAGACCCTATAGGGTTTGCATCACGTACTGTACGCTTTCAGCTGCAGAAAATAACTATTCCCAGCTAGATAAAGAGGGATTAGCTGTTATATGTGGAGTACAGTATTTTCACAAGTATCTGTATGGAAGAAAATTTGTGATTTGTACAGATCATAAGCCACTGATAAGTTTATTCCGTGAGACAAAAGCTGTAGCACAGATGGCTTCACAGAGAATAATGAGATGGGCTGTACTGTTAAGAGCATATGAGTATGTTATTATGTACAGAGCAGGTAAAGACAATGTTAACACAGACGCTCTTAGCCGTCTCCCACTTCCAGAGACACCCAGAGGTCCAGCACCGCAGGAGAATGTGTTAATGTTGGACCAGGAGCAGAGTCAATTAATGACATCAGACCAGCTGCAAAAAATAGACAACTAAGGATCCCCTACTCTCCGGGGTCCGTGAGTAAATCCTGAGAGGATGGCCCAATAACCTAGACAGAGACTTTATGCCTTATAAACAGTTATATCAGTCGCACCCTGGGATGAGCCGCATGAAAGGCCTGGTAAGAGGTTACATGTGGTGGCCTCGAATGGACACTGACATTGAGGACAAGGTAAAGTCACGCACCACATGCCAAGAACACAGAAAGGCACTGGCGTGTGCACCCTGCACCCTGCACCCCGGGACTCCACATTGATTATGCGGGTCCTTTTATGGGTGATTGTAGATGCTCACTCAAAATGGCTAGATGTATACCTGGTGACCTCCACTACATCAGCAGCGACGATAAACTGTCTGAGGAACAGTTTCAGCACACATGGTATCCCAGAGATGATTGTGTCTGACAATGCCCAGTATTTTGTATTAACAAAAGAGTTTATGACACCAAATGGAATCACACATGTCACATCGGCACCGTAACACCCCTCATCTAACGGCTTGGCTGAAAGAGCTGTGCAAACATTCAAAGAGCTCATGAAAAAGAGCACATGGGGCGGCCTGACGTCTGGTTTAAGATAAATGAAGAAGAAGAAAGAAATGAATTGGGAAGGAGGAAGGGAAAGATAAGGGGAGAAAAAGAAAAAGAAAATCCCTCTCCCAACACGGAACAGGCTCTCTCCCAACGGGTCTGGGGTCTGTTCAGAATGGGAAAAAGGGCGACAGTAGACACCTCTGACAGTGAGCCCCCTCCCCAGGGCTTGGGGGCAGCTTAAGGAGGATAACCTGTCTCAGGAAACAAAAAAATACAAATACAAATAAAGACCAATATATAAAGACAAAATATTATAACATAACATTGTTGGCCCATGAGATATTATAAGCCAGACCCCCCCCCCCCCCCCCCCCCTCTCTCTCTCTTTACCCTTTTCTTTCTCCTCTTTAAATACAATCAAACACCCTACAACCCCAATTGAAATACGTCACACTGATAACAGTAGGTGTTTAACCCTGTTTATGTTGGTGGGTATGAATAGATAAGCAGAACGCAAGAACAGTGGTGTTTACTATTTTTTTTAAGTTACACGAGCATTTGTTGTATTATTATTGTGTGTTGAGTCACTGTAAACTACAGAGAGTAGTTCAGATTTAAGAGGGGAGGGATGTTATGAAGTGACTGTTGGTTGTTATTACAGCCCAGAACCAGTAGAGGGCTCTAGTGCCATACACATGGTAGGATTACCCAGAGTGAGGTGCAGTGTGTATACAGCCCGAGCAGCAGAGGCTGTACACCCATGTTGGGCATGTTGTAATGCATTTCAGTGGTTCCTGCAATAAAGCCAGTTCGACAGAAGATGAAGTCTCGCTATCTGGTAATTGATATCTGAAGATATCACAATTGGGCAAAGAATTCCGTAATAACTTTTCAGCATATTGTAATTCAAGTGTTCTGAGAGAAAACTAGACTTCTGCACCTCCTCATGGCTCTGTTTTCAGACTTTAAAATGTCTACATGACGGGAGACTTTCACCAATCCCAGGTCATTTCACAGAGAGTGAGCATTCCTATTGGCTGTGCTCCGGCTGGTGGGCGGTGCTTGGTATTTCCTCAGCAGATCTCAACATGGCTGCCGGGTCACAAACTTTCTCATTTTACAGCTAAACAGTACGCTACAAGATGATTCTGGAAACATTTGAGGAGAGAAATAGGCATAGGCTCTCGTAGACGGCAGCTGGACGACAGACTCCAGATCCGCAGATGCTGTTAGGAGCACTGGAAGACACCAGAGGACACAGAGGAACATGATTTTTTTTTCAGATTACCTGTCTCATGTACTACTGTCAGGATATAGCGACAGTTTCATAAAAATAACTTTTTTGAATCATATTTGCTCCAGTCTCTTCTACTTCAGGTTTATTGTGTTGCCTCAAGGTTTGATGTATCGGCTTCTAACAGGCTCTGCCTGTTACGGTTGTATGTGTTCCCTGTATAGTGAAATGAAAACATTTTAATGGTTTAACATTTGAACTTTGCAATTCACAGCAGATTCGTTAATGTATAGCTGTGCATTTAATAATGCTTTCTTTGCATAACATATATGACAATATAGGCTATTTAATGTCTTTCTAATATGACTAAATGCTTTAAGACTATTGTAGTCTTATTGTTTGTTTGATGTTGTTTGATTCTCCGTGTAACATCCACACCTATAAGCCTAGATGTTGTAACAGCAATAACATTGTAAGTGGTGAAATTACTGAACATTGCACATTTAGCCTCGAGTGTTTCCTACATTAATGAAGGTGATTTAGGCCTTTTAACAGACTTTTCAGTGTCCCACATTTTGGACATGACTGTCCCACATTAGGAAATTTGTCGGAGACAACTTGGCACTAAGAGTACTGATATGTACACCATTTCTTTTATGAGTGTAAAATCTTTATTTCCTTTTTCGGTTTGATTAGGACACATCCTGGAGATTTCAGAGTGGTACTGGGTGTGGATTTAATGTATTAGCTTCATATCACAATATATTCCAGAAGTCTGAAAATTCAAAAAAATGTCCGACATTAGGCTAATCCATCCTACACAGACTGAGAAAACAATAGCTTTCATTTAATCAGTTAAAGAAAATGTTCATGTTACCCAAGGTCTTTAATATCCTTTGTGGCATACATTAAAATATACCAACAGTCTTAAATATGTTTAATAAATATATTAAGTCACTGTTAATCAAACTGCATAGCAGCTGTAGAGCACTCTGACAAATGTCAACCAAATGTCTCTATAGAGCGGGACACATTTTAACCAGCTGTTCCATTTTCATCAGATAGGTGGAGCAGAAGAGCTCAGTATCATGAGGACCTGCAGAGAAGTGCTGCCATTTCTTGTAAATGCTCAGGAAGGGGAGAGCAAGGTTTGAGGTGTACAGATAACACGGGGACTTCCTGGAAATAAAGCAGGGGTGGATACAGAAGTCAGAAAAACGGGACAAACTGACACTGAATAAACTGTACACACATTAAAGACACTCGACCTGCTGAACAGGCTGACCATTTACCTTAAAGTCGAGATTAATGATAAAAATGCCTTTTTAACCCTTTTAGATCATATCCCCAGTCATATTGTGCACCTATTTAACAATATATGCAAAAAAAATCTATTTCTTCTTATTTATATATTACAATCTTTTCTTCCTGTAAAACCAAAATATGATGTGTGCTTATGTAAGCTAGGACCAACCAATAATAATATCATCAATCAATCTGCAACTTATGGAGCCACAGTCTACAGTAGCTCTGTTTCACACTACATTCTAAGCCCGCCCACTTTTTAGCGGTCCAATCAAATGTGAAGGATTTGATTTAAATCCCTCTTACTGTACACCGCTCAAATACTCCGTTTCACTGGGGAATAGGTTACAGAAGCTAAAGATGCTCTAATGTCTGTTTCACTGGGAATTTAAGGGTTGAATTCAAACAGAAAATAAAAGTGAAACAGCAGTGGGAACTAGCATTGGAAGTTCAGAAGATCTGAATGAACCTAATGAGAGTTATAATACTGTGACAAACAAGCCAGCATGTGGTCATCTGGAAATTTTTTTTCCCACATTTCACATATATCTGGGACATATACTAAGTCATTATTATGACTGTTTGCATACTTATTGTCTTTTTTTTTCTCAGGATTTCCAATCCCAGGTCATGTGTGCGTTTTGGAAAAGACTTAAAGTTTTAAACGTTTTAAAGTAAAGGTCCCTGCATAATATAATATAATATAATATCATATAATATAATATAAAGTTTTAATTATTTCTTTATATCTGACATTTTGGGATTTCATCAAATTGCACATTGACCTATATGTAAAAAATGATGTGACAGAAACAAGAATGATATGATTCCTGCTGGCTTTAAGCCAAGACAGGCACATTTATTTGAATAGTACATATACACAAAGGAAAATGCACGAACCATATGAAACAGTGAGTATAGAAGAAGAAATTAATAAAATGTGAGAAAAGAAAAAAGAGGATTAAATAGGAGTAAGGAGTAAATATTTAAGTGTAAGGTGAATAATCAGTGCTTGAGGTTCAGTCAGTGGCATTGGAAAAAATAAATTATTCAACCTGGATTTAAATGTAGTCAAAGTTTGTTAAAATCTTGCAGTATATATTTGGGAAGTTTGTTGCAGCTTAGTGGTAAATAGTTTAGTTTAGTATGTTCTTTACTGATGTACACTACTTGATCAGTAAAATACTGTAGTTTCCTGTCATGTAAGACATTACTGAAGAAGATCAGAAGACTGGAATGTAATCTGCTCTCTACAGGAAGCCATGAGACTTTACAGTGCATTAGAAAAACATTTGTGCGCATTGACCAATGGAGAGCTAACTGCTCTGATCTGTTTACCCAGAACATTTCCTGATCACAGGAATGCTCGTACCCAGTTCAGTTACGATATAATCAATGTGTTCAGTCCACGTCAGTCTAACATTCAACACAATGCCTAGTAGCTCAGTCTTTTTAACTTGTTCAACTGACTTTCTGTAACTAAATGCTGCTATTCAATGAACCAGGAAAGTAGCCATGCATTCAAGATATTTAAGTTCCTGATAGACAATTATACACTGATCAGCCACAGCATTAAGACCACTGACAGGTGAAGTGAATAACATTGACTATCTCGTTACAATGGCACCTGGCAGTAGGTGGGATATATTAAACAGCAAGTGAACATTTTGTCCTTGAAGTTGATGTGTTGGAAGCAGAAAAAATGGGCCAGTGTAAGGATGTGAGTGACTTTGACAAGGACCAAATAGTGATGGCTAGACAACTGGGTCAGAGCATCTCCAGAAATGCAGCTCTTGTGGGATGTTCCCAGTCTGCAGCGGTCAGGACCTACCAAAAGTGGTCCAAGTAAGGAAAACCGGTGAACCGGCGACAGGGTCAGACCCGAGGCCCCACCTCGCAACTTACAGGACTTAAAGGATCTGCTACTGACGGCTTGGTGCCAGATACCACAGCAGACCTTCAGAGGTCTAGAGGAGTCCATGCCTCGACGGGTCAGGGCTGTTTTGGTGGAAAAAGGGGATCTACTCACTATTCGGCAGGTGGTCATAATGTTATGGCTGATCGGTGTAAATATATATTATAAATCTAAAATAGTTTCCTTCACTTCAGCACAGTAGCACACAAATACAAAGACTTACATGAAAACCAAGTCAGAGAATTGTACAATCATCATCATCCCTCTCAGCTTGCCGCTGTGCTTCCCGTCTCAAACTTTCTCTTTCCTCTTCCAGTTCTCTTTCACGCTGTTTCCTCATATTTGCAATCTGTCTCTCTCTCTCCTGTTCCTCTCTCTTCCGTTCTGCTTCTCTTTCCTCCCTCTCCCTCCTCCTCTCCATCTCCATCACCCACCTCTCCCTCTCCTTCTCCCTCCTCCTCTCCTCCTCTCTCTTTCTTCTCTCCCTCTCTCTCTCAGCCTGGAGTTGTTCATACATTTTCTTCATCTCTTTTTCATATTTCTCTTGTAGTTTTCTCTCCACTTCCTCTTTTTCTTCCCGTATTTGCTCTTCTTTCTCTTTCAGGATGCGTTGTTTCTCCTCTTCGATTGCCCTCCAGGCCTCTTGGAACATCTCGTTGGTGTAGTGGCTTCCTCCGTTCTTCTGGACTAAATTTCTGATCTTCTGGAGCAGCTCAGTGACCTGAGAGCAGCGATCCTTCAGCTTATTATTGAAGACATGGTACTGACCATTACATCTGAACACGAGTTCCTGCAGCTCTGAGCTTTCCGTCAAGAAGTCCTCAATAGTTGTGTCTTCAAGAAGATCTCCATGAGTGAAAAGAACCATGCTGTATCTGTCTGCAGCCTGGCCGAAGATTTCTTGAATCTTTTGCACTGTCTGCTTTTCCTCTTCAGTGTATCTGCCCAGCCTGATGACCACCAGGAACACATGGGGTCCAGGAGCGGCGTAAACGATGCACTGGCTGATGTCTTTAGTTGTTTTATCCTTGTCATACCTGGTGTCGAACAGGCCCGGGGTGTCGATAACAACAACACGTTGTCCGTCCACCTCAGCTTTGCCCATAGAAGAGTCTACAGTCATCGACTTTGCACTGAACTTTGATTCAAAGCACTGTCGTCCCAGAATGGTGTTTCCAGTGGCACTCTTCCCATTTCCAGTCTTCCCCACCAGCACTATCCTCAGCTCCTTGTTATTTAGTTCTGTTGGTAAGAATAGATAACATTAGAATGAATGCTCTGCTTCACCATGGCACCTTTATGGAGCAGTTTTGAAATCTTTCATTGTCCGACAAACACGAGGCTTTCATCCAGGAGACCGCTGTTCATGTCCCGTGCGTTAAGTTCCACTTTCATGTTACAATCAGCTGTTCGTTCGTGTTCCATGCTAACAACGTTAAGTTTCATTTACCCTTTACAAACGTAGTAGTATTAAGCCCAGCGATGTAGTTTTTTCCTAAACCTAACTAAGGGGTTTTGTTGTCTAAACCTAAAGTGACTCTGAGGGGCGGTATGTGATGTGTTGGGATAAGAATGTGTTGATATGTCACAAAGAAGTAGTGTACATCATCTGGAAGCTGGGAACCTGAAGACTAAGTTCAGATGCAGCACAGCAAGTCAAGTTGTTCTCGTCATCAATCAAAAATAATCATTAATTAATTAATTAATTAATTAGAATAAATTGTTTAGAACATTATGATAGAAGTATGTGATGCCCATTCCCATTCTCACTTATGTCTCGTAAATTGTTGCAGCAGTTTTTGGGTTGATACCATTTGTTACACAGATTTGGTGCTAAATTTAACCATTTTTTTTACCACTGGAGAATTGAATAATCACTATTATTTTGATTACTTTCGTATGTTTATCAGGTGTCTTTTTTACCAGAAACAATTTCTTAACTACTGTTACACATCTTTTATTTTTTCATATTGTACTTTCCACCCACTCATCCTGATAGTTACTGTAAGTGTTTACATTACATACTGCTACATGCTAACACATTACCTGTGCATCTCCTCGCTATCTTCTTCACTGGACTCTGTAGGTCATTGCTCACAAATGTACCTGTAGAGACAAGCACAGTGTATGTTTACGGTCGAATACAGCCAGAGTTTATACATAAATATTAAGCCAACATTATGTGACAGATATATATAGCAGTATTTCCCTAAGGCAACCTTCAGGGAAACATGTAATCTTGGTTATTCATTTCTCCCTGATTTTGGTTCAGATTCCCGCTGGAATGTGTGCGGTTGTGACAGTTTTGGTTTAGAAGCAGTTATTGTGATATTCATGGTGCAGCTAAACCCAGTTACAGTGGTTCCCTGGCTGCAATGACTCCAACAGAGTAGATGTCATAGACATACAGTATATACATTATACGTTCTAATGCTTTTTATCCAGAAAAACGGCAGCTCCTCGTTTACTTGTATGTATTTACGGGGCAGTCTTGCCCTGTCCAATATGGCGCCCACATTGACGTACAATCCAGGAGTCAATGCGGCGTCTATGTATATATGTCTATGTCCCTGGCTGCAATGACACCAACAGAGCAGATGCGGAAGCCCGGAAAAACCGACCAATCAGAGCAAGCTGGGCTTTTTGAAAGGACTTAAAGAGACAGGCGCTAAAACTGACTGTTTCAGACAGAGGGTGAATACAGGTGCTGCAGCAATGGACAGTATGAGAAAAATAATGTTTCGTTTTAACATAAAAGCATGTAAACAAGTTCTAGTAGACTACCAAAATGAAAACCTGAAAATGAGCATATGTCACCTTTAACTACATGAGTATAGTAGTATCAGGACTTACCGTGGTAGTATTTGCTGGCCATGTTGGGGTCACAGAGTGCAGGCACTGGTGAAGAGTCTCAGAGTCTTCAGTCTTTCTGCTGCTTCTACTCTGTCAGATGACTCCATGCAGAAAACCACACCTACAAACGGTTAGACTGTGGACATCAGAGTGAAACAGAAAGCTCAGTTAAAGCAGGGTTTTTATGGTCTAAATGGGAATGTACATGTTGTTCCACTTTATTTCAACAATATGATAATGGTGTAACAGACTTTGGAACACTTTGGACAATATTTATAACCCTCTTCTATATTTTGTTTGCCTCAAAGACATTGTTTTAACTTGCTTGCTGTCATCATTCTACGATACCCAAAACTGAAAAGGAAAAAAAGCTGTATTTGTTGGCACATACACACAGATCACACTTCAGTGAGTGTTTGCTCTCTATCTGTTGGGATAGGTTGTAGCTACAGTGTAGCACTATACAGTAAGAATTTCATGTTGAGGCCATGTGTCAAGTGTTTCCTACAGGAGGTGGTTACACCATATGGGAGACCAAATCTGACTTGTTAGGAAGTAAATTAAGCACCAGTAAATTATTACTGAAATGTTTAGGAATTCCCTTGAACGTATAGCTCCATTTACATCTAAATATTACTTCATTAATCGATTATTGTTAAATACTTTTTTTGTTTTTCATACATGTTGAATTGTATACACCACATGCTTGTAGACAAATTTCACATTTTTGTGTGTACAGCCGTCCTGCTGTGTACTGACTTAAAACTTTCTAGGTCACGCTAACGGTAGATTAGAATTATTTTTTTGGAAGTCCACCAGTGTCACAGTCTTGATTTCCTTCCATAGTATCAAAATACATAGTCCTTTCTACGAAACGTCTTGGAAATTACTTTGAAAAAATTACAAACCTGCAAAGTAAAGCATGAGTGAAACATTTCTGAATGAATTCATTAATTCAATTATTTATATAGAAATAAGTCAGGCACGAATCCTCCATATCCCAGCAAAACAGTTAGTCAGTCTGATGTTTATCAGACTTGAGCTGCTGTCTCCTCCACACTGCTCTCCCCTCCCTCCACCATTTACAAGAAATGGCAGGAAACTGCAGGAAACAGTGCACACGTCCTTTCACCCTGAATGAATGTTCTGTGGTACTATAACCAGAACATACAATACCAGTGGTGATCCACTGAAATTATTATTGCAGAGAGAAACTTTTTTCATACACCAAATGAAGGCCACAGTATATCCAGGATTAAATGAAGAAATTGATTTTAGTCCATTTTTGTAGTGGCTCTTATGCATGTGGTCTGGTACTGTTGCTATAAATTGTTATATATTATCACTTATTTACTTTTTTCTGTTTTGTTTTATATGTATATTTATGTGTTCTTATTTTATTTTCATTATTTTCTCTGCTTTGTTGACATCCTGTTGAGCCATCTAGTGACCACATTTTGCACCTGTCACCTGAGAGTTTATTGGCCTTTTGCTCAGGTGTTTGCAATCATCAATTGTCTGTATACTCACAAAAAAGAAAAGCTGTGTGCTGAGGGTTACACCCTGAAGAAGGCTGTTTGTGCCGCTACGCGTGGCTTGTTACCCAATCTGAACATTTACTAGCATTGTTTTTAGCATTTTAAAAAAAATTCCCACATCAGGCTAATCCATCCTACACGGACCAAGAAATCAATAGCTTTCATTTAATCAGTTAAAGAAAATGTTCATGTTACCCAAGGTCTTTAATATCCTTTGTGGCATACATTAAAATATACCAACAGTCTGAAATAAGTTTAATAAATATATGAAGTCACTGTTAATCAAACTGCATAGCAGCTGTAGAGCACTCTGACAAATGTCAAAGAAATGTCTCTATAGAGCAGGACACATTTTAACCAGCTGTTCCATTTTCATCAGATAGGTGGAGCAGAAGAGCTCAGTATCATGAGGACCTGCAGAGAAGTGCTGCCATTTCTTGTAAATGCTCAGAGAGGGGAGAGCAAGGTTTGAGGTGTACAGATAACACGGGGACTTCCTGGAAATAAAGCAGGGGTGGATACAGAAGTCAGAAAAACAGGGGACAAACTGACACTGAATAAACTCTACACACATTAAAGACACTCGACCTGCTGAACAGGCTGACCATTTACCTTAAAGTCGAGATTAATGATAAAAATGCTTTTTTAACCCTTTTAGATCATATCCCCAGTCATATTGTGCACCTATTTAACAATATATGCAAAAAAAAAACAAAAAAAAACATTTTTTTATTTTTGCTGTTATTGTGACAAGCAAGCCAGCATGTGGTCATCGGGGGGGAAAAATTCTCACGTCACATATATCTGGGACATACACTAAGTCATTATTATGACTGTTTGCATACTTATGTATACTGTCTTTTTTTTCTCAAGATTTCCAACCCCAGGTCATGTGTGCGTTTTGGAAAAGACTTAAAGTTTTAAACGTTTTAAAGTAAAGGTCCCTGTTTAATATAATATAATATAATATAATATCATATCATATAATATAATATAATTAATGCTTTCAGTCTATAGGCTACCTCTAACACTGCTACTGTTATTACTATTATGTACTCACTAATAAGAACAATCAGAATAACAGACAAATAGTAGTACATAAATAAATGATGGTAACAATAAATAATATTAGTTATGATCTGAATTTATTGAAATAATGGTGATAATACAGCAATTATAAAAAACTATATAATCTAATAGCATAACCAAGACATGACATCAGTTTTATTGTTTGCATTATTAGCCACATATTGCTTTCAATATGTATCATACATTTCATGTTTTAAACACAATATCATGTTAGATATGAACATCAATAAGCTAACATTAGTTTATAGATTAGCTAACAATAAGGAGCGTTAGCTAGCTCTGATCTGATGTTACAGAAGCAAACGTTTTGTAAATATGTAACGTTAACTTGAACAGCTGATTAACTGTGGATTAAATCATTTTTATTTTATTTCATATATTCCTGTGTGGGGGAGATTCTGGAGGGTTCCTCTGTTTAAGCCTGAACCACTCATTATTTGAACCAGGATGCAATTTTCCTTCCCAAACCTTTAATTCCCCTTCCCAAATCTTTAACTCCTCCAACTATCGTTTTGCCAACCCCAACTACGACTTCACCAGCTACTACCAGAGGAAATAATGGATTAAACTCCTCAGCTTCCTCTCTGGCCTCATCTTCATACCTGGACTGCAACTTCTCTACCTCCTTTCTCAGTTTTCTGTCATGCTGTTCATTTATTTTATTCATCATGTTTGTCATCTCCCTTTCTTTCTCCTCTCTCTCTCTCTTTCTCTCTGCTTCTCTCTCCTCCTTCTCCCTCTTTCTCTCCTCATTCATGTCCTGCTTCTCCCTCTTCCTCTCCTCCTCTCTCTCTTTCCTCTCCCTCTCTCTCTCAGCCTGGAGTTTTTCATTCATTTTCTTCATCTCTTTTTCATATTTCTCTTGTAGTTTTCTCTCCATTTCCTCTTTTTCTTTGCGTATTTGCTCTTCTTTCTCTTTCAGGATGCGTTGTTTCTCCTCTTCGATTGCCCTCTCGGCGTCTTTAAACATCTCGTTGGTGTAGTGGCTTCCTCCGTTCTTCTGGACTAAATTTCTGATCTTCTGGAGCAGCTCAGTGACCTGAGAGCGGCGATCCTTCAGCTTATTATTGAAGACATGGTACTGACCATTACATCTGTCCACAAGTTCCTGCAGCTCTGAGCTTTCCGTCAAGAAGTCCTCAATAGTTGTGTCTTCAAGAAGATCTCCATGAGTGAAGAGAACCATGCTGTGTCTGTCTGCAGCCTGGCCAAAGATTTCTTGAATCCTTTGCACTGTCTGCTTTTCCTCTTCAGTGTATCTTCCCAGCCTGATGACAACCAGGAACACATGGGGTCCAGGAACAGCGTAAGAGATGCACTGGCAGATGTCTTTAATTGTTTTATCCAAGCCATACCTGGTGTCAAACACGCCCGCGGTGTCGATAACAGCAACCCGTTGCCCGTCCACCTCAGCTTTGCCCTTGGTACAGTCTACAGTCATAGACTTTGCACTGAACTTTGATTCAAAGCACTGTCGTCCCAGAATGGTGTTTCCAGTGGCACTCTTCCCAGTGCCAGTCTTCCCCACCAGCACTATCCTCAGCTCCTCATCATATAGTTCTGTTGGTAAGAATAAATCACATTAGAATGAATGCTCTGCTTCACCATGGGACCTTTATGGAGCAGTTTTGAAATCTTTCATTCAAAGCTTAGAGATATTAGAAATGATCTTATCAGCTTTTTAGGGCTGATACTTTGATTTATATAAAGAGACCTAGAAAAGCACAGACTCCAAGATATCGTATTGCTCTATACCTGTTTCTCATTTCAAAAGTGATTCCGTTTTCCCTGCATTACTTGACTGCATATCCATATGCACAGTAGGTTACACCCTTACAACCTCAAATGGCTCCTTTCTGAGAAATAATATTTGTCACAAACTGCCTCAGGGAATGTGACAATCAAGGTTATACAATAATGATTTATTAAACAAAGGCAAATAAACAATATACTGTGTAGATCAGCAATATCGGCAACGCAAGCAATGCATGGATGTGTGGCATTGTTAGAATCCCCGAGCGGTCATGGAGGAAATGAGGATCAGTCCACAACTGGATGGCATTTCAGCATAGAAGCATTTATTTTTCCTTTCACACCCGTCACACATGTTGCCTCCACCGTAGTATTCCCCCCAAATGGACCCAAACTCATGGGTTTTATACTCCCCTCAATTGGCCCATACCATTTTCCCAAACACAACACCACACCAACATACAAAAACATCCACATTTATGTACATAAATCCATCCCCCACATATAAATCCTCTTAACAAATACATACACACCCAACTATCCTCAATAAACATCCATAAACACTACCCCTTCACAAATACACACAAAACAGTCCCGCCGAACTCCCCTCCACCCACTTCCCACTGGTTTCGCCCTCCCGGAACTATTAATAGGGCGCGAGTCCCCGGGGATCTCTTTCACCCGCGCACCTTGGGAGACGGAAACCGGAAGTAGTAAGTGGGGCATGTTATTGACGGTTTTAATTAATTAATACCTCTGTGTGTTCCTTAAGTGTATTCAATAATACATACGTCTAGTAATTATAGTTAAACATACACACCAATTACTATATTACTCCCGTAACGGCGAGCCGTCGTTACAGGCATATATGTGGAGGTGTTGAAGGTGCAAAACCAAAAGACAGCTAGAGACCATCCTGTGATGGTATCACACCAGCTCTGACACCAAATCGGGCCAGCGGCAGGTCTTCAGTATTAGCTCAGCCCTTTCTCATTCCCAGGGCGTCAAATACTGACACTTTGTCACGGCCGTTGGTGTACGATACCGACGCCAAGGCACCCTTATTAACTACAATGCAAACCAATCTGCGACAACACTAAACGCTCATGGAAAGTGCTCTAGTTTAAAGAGAGTGACGTAGTTTAAAGAGCAAAAGAGACACACAGGGCGGGGGGGGAGGTGGATGGTCCAACAAACACGAGGCTTTCATCCAGGAGACCGCTGTTCATGTCCCATGCGTTAAGATTCACTTTCATGTTACAATCAGCTGTTCGTTCGTGTTGCCTGCTAACAACGTTCAGTTTCATTTACCCTTCACAAACGTAGTAGTTTTAAGCCCAACCACGTAGTTTTTTCCTAAACCTAACTAAGTGGTTTTGTTGTCTAAACCTAAAGTGACTCTGAGGGGCGGTATGTGATGAGTTGGGATAAGAATGTGTTGATATGTCACATAGAAGTGGTGTACATCATCTGGAAGCTGGGAACCTGAAGACTAATTTGAGATGCAGCTCAGCAAGTCAAGTTGTTCTCGTCATAAATCAGAAATAAACATAAATGAATGAATTAATGAATTAATTAGAATTAATTGTGAAAGAGTATAAGGGTTTAGAACATTACGATAGAAGTATGTGATGCCCATTCCCATTCTCACTTATGTCTTATAAATTGTTGCATCAGTTTTTGGGTTGATACAATTTGTTACACAGATTTGGTGCTAAATTTTACCATTTTTTACCACTGGAGAATTGAATAATCACTATTATTTTGATTACTTTTGTATGTTTATCAGGTGTCTTTTTTTACCAGAAATAATTTCTTGACTACTGTTACACATCTTACATTGTTTCATATTGTACTTTCCAGCCCCTCATCCTGATAGTTACTGTAAGTGTTTACATCACATACTGCTCCATGCTAACACATTACCTGTGCATGTCCTCGCTTTCTTCATCACTGGACTCTGTAGGTCATTGCTCTCAAATGTACCTGTAGAGACAAGCAGAGTGTAAGTTTATGGTTCACAGAGGCTGGATTCAAAACCGCCTAGTGCATACTACTGAGGAACACAGTATACAGTACATACTACATACTACATACTGCGTTCCTCAGTAGTATGCAGTATGTGACGGCTAGAGCGATGTATCTAGCAGTATGCTAGACCAGGCTTTAGCCTTTAAACCAAAAACTAACTCGTACCATTATTACAATATTAGCGATTTTGATTTTGTTGTCTGTCATGTTTGTTTACTTTACAAGATACTGCAGGTTTATACTATTTATTCTAACAGATCATAGTGAAGTCAAACAAACAGGATCATCCAGGAGGGGAGACTGGAAATATAAAATATTCATCCACAACATTTACTCAAACTGCTTTTTCAGCTACAGAAACAAAACAGTGGACTGATCTCCCTCCAGATATTAGAGGAATGTTAAAAAGGGTCATGTTGTCTCAGCAGGAATCTCTCTAACCCTTCAGAGGTTGCTCTTTACCTCTCCTCTTCCCTCTCCTCTTCCTCTTCTCTCTCCTCTTCCTCTTCTCTCTCCTCTTCCCTCTCCTCTCCTCTTCTCTCTTCTCTTCCCTCTCCTCCTCCCTCTCCTCTTCCTCTTCTCTCTCCTCTTCTCTCTTCCTCTTCCCTCTTCTCTTCCAGCGTCGGCGTTAGGGGCGGGCCATGGGGGTCCAGGCCTGTCCAAAAAGGTCACTGTGCCCCCTCAGCTGAATTCTCTCATGACAAAAAACTAAACTGAAATAACAGCTAGGCTATAAGTAAAATTAAGTCATTCAGTTTGGTAATGGCAGGAAACTGCAGGAAACAGTGCACACGTCCGTTCGCCCTGAAGGAATGTTCTGTGGTACTATAAACAGAACATACAATACCAGTGGTGAACGACTGAAATTATTATTGCAGAGAGAAACTTTTTACATACACCAAATGAAGGCCACAGTATATCCAGGACTAAATGAAGAAATTGATTTTAGTCCGTTTTTGTAGTGGCTCTTATGCATGTGGTCTGGTACTGTTGCCATAAATTGTAATATATTATCACTTATTTACTTTTTTCTGTCTCATTATCTGTATATCTATGTTTTCTTATTTTATTTTCATTATTTTCTCTGCTTTCTTGACATCCTGTAGAGCCATCTAGTGACCACATTTTACACCTGTCACCTGAGAGTTTATTGGCCTTTTGCTCAGGTGTTTGCAATCATCAATTGTCTGTGTACTCACAAAAAAGAAAAGCTGTGTGCTGAGGGTTACACCCTGAAGAAGGCTGTTTGTGCCGCTACGCGTGGCTTGTTACCCAATCTGAACATTTACTAGCATTGTTTTTAGCATTTCATCAGGAAATAGCCATTTGAATAAAGGCTTTTTTATTTTTTGCCAGAAGAGTGCCTTGGACTTCCCCTTTTTTGATAATACTGTGACAAACAAGCCAGCATGTGGTCATTTAGAAAACCTTTTTCCCACATGTCACATATATCTGGGACATATACTAAGTCATTATTATGACTGTTTGCATACTTATGTATACTGTCTTTTTTCCTCAAGATTTCCAACCCCAGGTCATGTGTGTGTTTTGGAAAAGACTTAAAGTTTTAAACGTTTTAAAGTAAAGGTCCCTGTATAATATAATATAATATAATATAATATAATGTACAATGAAACATCTTCCTCCGTTTTAGCGATCATGCTTTCAGTCTATAGGCTACCCCTAACATTGCTACTGAATTACTATTATGTTCTCACTAATAAGAGCAATCAGAATAACAGGCAAATAGTAGTACATAAATAAATGATGGTAACAATAAATAATATTAGTTATGATCTGAATTTATTGAAATAATGGTGATAATACAGCAATTATAAAAAATAAATAATCTAATAGCATAACCAAGACATGACATCAGTTTTATTGTTTGCAATATTAGACACATATCGCTTTCAATACGTATCATACATTTCATGTTTTAAACAAAATATCATGTTAGATATGAACATCAATAAGCTAACATTAGTTTATAGATTAGCTAACAATAAGGAACGTTAGCTAGCTCTTATCTGATGTTACAGAAGCAAACGTTTTGTAAAGATGTAACATTAACTTAAACACCTGATTAACTGTAGATTAAATCATTTTTATTTTATTATCTTTCATATATTCCTGTGTGGGGGAGATTCTGGAGGGTTCCTCTGTTTAAGTCTGAACCACTCATCATTTGAACAAGGATCCAATTGCCTTTCCCAAAAGTTTAACTCCAACTATCGTTTTGCCAGCCTGAACTGCGAGTTCACCAGCTTTTACCAGAAGATATAATGGATTAAACTCCTCAGCTTCCTCTCTGGCCTCCGTTTAATGCCTGGACTGCAACTTCTCTTCCTCCTTTCTCAGTTCTCTGTCATGCTGTTCCTTCATTTTATTCATCAGACTGTTAGATTAATGTGTTGTTTAACTCCCTGTTAACTGTATCTCGGCACCTGCGTGTGATCACATTTTGACCCTGGCACGAGCAAGACGCAGGGCGTGCCTGAGGAGTTATCTGTAGCCTCCAGTACCTCCTCATTTCACTACAAAAACCAAAATAAGGTGGCTTGAGCTGCTGTCTCCTCCACACTGCTCTCCCCTCCCTCCACCATTTACAAGAAATGGCAGGAAACTGCAGGAAACAGTGCACACGTCCGTTCGCCCTGAAGGAATGTTCTGTGGTACTATAAACAGAACATACAATACCAGTGGTGATCCACTGAAATTATTATTGCAGAGAGAAACTTTTTACATACACCAAATGAAGGCCACAGTATATCCAGGACTAAATGAAGAAATTGATTTTAGGCCTGATTGTGCACCTATTTAACAATATATGCAAAAAAAATCTATTAATTCTTATTTTTATATTACAATAGAATAATTTTTTCTTCCTGTAAAACCAAAATATGACGTGTGCTTATGTAAGCTAGGACCAACCAATAATAATATCATCAATCAATCTGCAACTTATGGAGCCACAGTCTACAGTAGCTCAGTTTCACACTACATTCTAAGCCCGCCCACTTTTTAGCGGTCCAATCAAATGTGAAGGATTTGATTTAAATCCCTCTTACTGTACACCGCTCAAATACTCCGTTTCACTGGGGAATAGGTTACAGAAGCTAAAGATGCTCTAACGTCTGTTTCACTGGGAATTTAAGGGTTGAATTCAAACAGAAAATAAAAGTGAAACAGCAGTGGGAACTAGCATTGGAAGTTCAGAAGATCTGAATGAACCTAATGGAAGTTATAATACTGTGACAAACAAGCCAGCATGTGCTCATCTGGAAAAACTTTTTCCCACATGTCACATATATCTGGGACATATACTAAGTCATTATTATGACTGTTTGCATACTTATTGTCTTTTTTTTCTCAAGATTTCCAGCCCCAGGTCATGTGTGCGTTTTGGAAAAGACTTATTATTATTAATGAATAAAAATATATTCTTGAAGTATAGAAATAATTTTAAAAAGAACTAATTTCATTAAGACATGTATTAATAACTTCAAATTATTTCACAATGTATTAGTTTACTGATATTTTACTTTGTTTGTTCATGATTATTCCATTAAGTTTTAATTATTTCTTTAATATCTGACATTTTGGGATTTCATCAAATTGCACATTGACCTATATGTAAAAAATGATGTAACAGAAACAAGAGTGACATGATTCCTGCTGGCTTTAAGCCAAGACAGGCACGTTTATTTGAATAGCACATATACACAAAGGAAAATGCACGAACCACATGAAACAGTGAGTGCAGAAGAAGAATTGAATAAAATGTGAAAAAAGAAAAATGAAGGATTAAATAAGAATAAGGAGTAAATATTTAAGTGTAAGGTGAATAATCAGTGCTTGAGGTTCAGTCAGCGGCATTAGAAAACATAAATTATTGAACCTGGATTTAAAGGTAGTCAAAGTTTGTTAAAATCTTGCAGTATATATTTGGGAAGTTTGTTGCAGCTTGGTGGTAAATAGTTTAATTTAGTATGTTCTTTACTGATGTACACTACTTGATCAGTAAAATACTGTGGTTTCCTGTCATGTAAGACATTCCTGAAGAAGATCAGAAGACTGGAATGTAATCTGCTCTCTACAGGAAGCCATGAGACTTTACAGTACATTAGAAAAACATTTGTGCGCATTGACCAATGGAGAGCTAACTGCTCTGATCTGTTTACCCAGAACATTTCCTGATCACAAGAATGCTCGTACCCAGTTCAGTTATGATATAATCAATGTGTTCAGTCCACGTCAGTCTAACATTCAACACAATGCCTAGTAGCTCAGTCTTTTTAACTTGTTCAACTGACTTTCTGTAACTAAATGCTGCTATGAACTACTATGAACCAGGAAAGTAGCCATGCATTCAAGATATTTAAGTTCCTGGTAGACAATTATACACTGATCAGCCACAACATTCAGACCACTGACAGGTGAAGTGAATAACATTGATTATCTCGTTACAATGGCACCTGGCAGTGGGTGGGATATATTAGACAGCAAAGGAACATTTTGTCCTTGAAGATGATGTGTTGGAAGCAGAAAAAATGGGCAAGTGTAAGGATGTGAGCGACTTTGACAAGGGCCAAATAGTGATGTCTAGACGACTGGGTCAGAGCATCTCCAGAACTGCAGCTCTTGTGGGATGTTCCCAGTCTGCAGTGGTCAGGACCTACCAAAAGTGGTCCAAGTAAGGAAAACCGGTGAACCGGCGACAGGGTCAGACCCGAGGCTCATTGATGCACGTGGGGAGCGAAGGCTGGTCCGTGTTGTCTGATCCAATAGAAGAGCTACTGGAGCTCAAACTGCTGAAAAAGTTAATGCTGGTTCTGACAGAAAGGTGTCAGAACACACAGTGCATCGCAGTTTGTTGCGTATGGGGCTGCGTAGCCGCAGACCGGTCACGGTGCCCATGCTGACCCGTGACCACCGCCAAAAGCGCCTACAATGGGCATGTGAACATCAGAACTGGATCATGGAGCAATGGAAGAAGGTGGCCCAGTCTGATGAATCATGTTTTCTTTTACATCATGTGGATGGCAACGAGTTCCAGGTGTTAACTTTGCCTCCAAATTCTCCAGATCTCAATCCGATCGAGCATCTGGGATGTGCTGGACAAACAAGTCCGATCCACCTCGCAACTTACAGGACTTAAAGGATCTGCTACTGACGGCTTGGTGCCAGATACCACAGCAGACCTTCAGAGGTCTAGTGGAGTCCATGCCTCGACGGGTCAGGGCTGTTTTGGTGGAAAAAGGGGATCTACTCACTATTCGGCAGGTGGTCATAATGTTATGTCTCATCAGTGTATATATATATTATAAATCTAAAATAGTTTCCTTCATTTCAGCACAGTAGCACACAAATACAAAGACTTACAGGAAAACCAAGTCAGAGAATTGTACAATCATCATCATCATTCCTCTCAGCTTGCCGCTGTGCTTCCCATCTCAACCTTTCTCTTTCCTCTTCCAGTTCTCTTTCACGCTGTTTCCTCATATTTGCAATCTGTCTCTCTCTCTCTCCTGTTCCCTTCTCCTCCGTTCTGCTTCTCTTACCTCCCTCTCCCTCCTCCTCTCCATCTCCATCCCCCACCTCTCCCTCCTCCTCTCCTCCTCTCTCTCTTTCCTCTCCCTCTCTCTCTCAGCCTGGAGTTGTTCATTCATTTTCTTCATCTCTTTTTCATATCTCTCTTGTAGTTTTCTCTCCACTTCCTCCTTTTCTTCACGTATTTGCTCTTCTTTCTCTTTCAGGATGCGTTGTTTCTCCTCTTCGATTGCCATCCAGGCCTCTTTGAACATCTCGTTGGTGTAGTGGCTTCCTCCGTTCTTCTGGACTAAATTTCTGATCTTCTGGAGCAGCTCAGTGACCTGAGAGCGATGATCCTTCAGCTTATTATTGAAGACATGGTACTGGCCATTACATCTGGCCACGAGTTCCTGCAGGTCTGAGCATTCCGTCAAGAAGTCCTCAATAGTTGTCTCAAGAAGGTTTCCATGAGTGAAAAGAACCATGCTGTGTTTGTCTGCAGCCTTGCCGAAGATTTCTTGAATCCTTTGCACAGCCTGAGGCCACTGTCCATCTCATCTGCTGACCTCCCTCCAGCACCACACCAGCCAGCCATCCTCGCTCCACCAGACTACCCTCTGATGGAGTATGTGCCCACACCCAGTACAGCAGGGACAAAGGTGTTAAAGGGAAGGACGGACCTTGAACTTTGACCCTCTTGCTCATATATCCACTGCACAGAGGATTGTGGGTCAGAATACCCAGAAAAGCATGCTGGCTTACATACTGCATTTGACATACAAACACTTCACCTCTGTTGTGGACAAGTTGGAGTGATAAGCTGTAAATATGCTGTATATATCTGTAAATATGGTACAGTTGCATTGTATTGTAAATAGTCTTTTAAACTGTACTGCTGTGTTGTTGCCAGTAATTTGTCCAATAAGGTGATCTGGAGGAAACTCTTAAAAGAATTGCATCTAATCGGACAAACTAAATAGTTTTCATTTTCTTGTATATATTAATGTTCATATTGTTATGACATTTCTTTCTTAGTCATGTTCAGTGATACTTGTCCGCACAACAGTTCTGTGTTTTTTCCTAAGTGTTCCCCATTTCATGCACTTTGTTCATTAAAATGGTCTGTGTTACAGTAACAATGAGTTGTGGAATATCAATTAATGAATGCAACAATAGGGGTATATTTGTTTTCATCAAAAAACAGAGACACAGAGTACCAGATTACTTGCATGCACCTATAGTACAATGATATCAGATAATTTTGCCTATATAGCAATAGAAACATTAAAGTAGCTTTAATCAGCCTCAGAAATATTAAACTACTTTTAATCAGCCTCCCAATAGTCATAAGGGACTTTGTAAAGACAGAAGTGACAAATATAAATTAATGCCATTTGGGAAGACAAAGCATTCTCGTACAAGTATACTTTTGATAGAATAAGCCGTATTTCGTTGAAAAAAAATCTGTCCAGTAACAAGTGAATGAATGACATGAATTATGTAGCATTTGCTTACACAAATATACTTGAGATTCTGTTTTTATAGCACCATAATTCAATGGCTTCAATAGGTATCACAATTAATAGACGATTTAAATCTATAATGGCCAATGTCATATATGGAATGAATACAGATGACATCAACAGTCTGCAACATTTGGGGTGAATGGAGGTGAGCTGTATTGTAGATTCCTCCTGGACTGCATATTTTCCAGTAATGGGGGCCTTTGTTTGCACTCTCCCCTGTAATCATATACAAAGAAAATGTTAAAGATCTATAGGTATAAAGGGACAGGTATAGCAGCTGATGGGATGTTTTATGGTGTATGCGTCTGCTCTCTTGAATTGTTTGCTATATTTCTGAAATTAACTTAAGTCAAACATCACATTAGTGGAAAATGATGGAACTGTCAGGCTGCATCTATAAAGTTACACCCAGTTGGCAGAAGTACTCTGGTGCTGCTCTGCTGAAGAGTACATAAGATGTTATCTGAAAATGGTGACACCACACATCACAAAAATAATTAAAGAAGTCCTACACATAAAATGACATTTGTGCTTGCATGATAAACAAACACATTGAATAATAACAGAAACCAGTAAAGTATCATGTCTTTCTTCTGGATTCACCATATCAGGGTTCTAAATGAAGACTGAGTCTGCTCCATATTTCATATATTTGTTGAATATATGCATATTATATTATAAATCTACATGCTGACTACTCAATAACAACATTCTGGTGCATGCAACATAGTTTGACCCCTTGGGGTCACCACTTCCCACGCTGCCTTGCTCTGGTGCTCATAAAACCATTTAACCACTCGAGGGCGCCATTCCTGATTCTGCCATGCTCTAGTGCTCATAGCACAGTCTGGACACTTGAGGGAGCTACTACTTCACTTTTGGCTGTGGACATTTGACCAATTGCATTGGGGGACAATTGCACTTCCGTACAGCTGGGGAAGGGGATTCATCTTTTCCTTAATTAAGGGTGTGTGTTATGTTTGTTATACTGATGTATTCAAAAATGCGAATCAGTTCTTGTGTTGACTGCAGAGACACAAGGCTCAGATCTTTTATGCAAATAAAGGGTCTTTTGCATCTCCACCAACTTCTCTCTCCTGAGTCAGATTTTTCACCTACAACATCAGGTATGAGTTCATGTGTAGGGAGGACTCAGCATTGTAGCGTTGGTTTAATGACAGCCAGTTACTTTTTCTGTTTTCTGTACAGTTTAAATTGTAAGGCAGTTCATGGCACGGAGTGCAGGGCAGCATTAGACTACAAATAGTTTAAGTACAGTTATCTGTGTGTAGAAAACAGAACTTTGTTACTGTGGAAGTCCTGATCTGCCTCAGAGCTTTTCAGATTGTTTATCGCTTCACCGTCTGTAGCAACAGAGTCAATAGATTAGCTAAATATGCTAGTGTAGGTTATCTGAGGCCACTTCTTCAGGTCGTCCTCCCATCCCTCCATAGTAGAAGGCAGAGCTATGATCACATTATCCTGTTTGAGCTGTAATAGGTGGTGTTCACACATGTTTCACTAGATTTTTTAATACAATCGGTCTAGGATAGACGATTACCATGGAAAACGGTTCAGTGACACGACGCGCCGGAAGTTACGGACATAATTCACGCAAGGCATCATGGGGGCTAGGAATAAAGTTGATTCATGGCTTTAAATACAGATCAATAAGATCCCTTCCTGAACAGATTTCACAATCAGCAGATGGATTTATTAGTAGTTTAGCTTTTGAAATTGTAATGAAGTGACAGTTGGTTGTTATTACAGCCCAGAGCCAGTAGAGGGCTCCAGAGGATTACCCAGAGTGAGGTGCAGTGTGTATAAAGCTCAGGACGGCGCAGGAAGCGCCAACACCTACCTCAGTGACTGAGCTCAAAGCTTATTTTGGACTGTTGAACTTTTACAATAAGTTCCTCCCGAACTTGTCTACATTACTGGCAACTCTGTACAAATTAATGAGAAAGGATGAAGTGTGGTCTTGGGGGCCAGAGCAAGAAAGGGCTTTCAAACAGTCAAAAGAACTTTTGCAATCCAGCAGTGTGTTAGTGCATTATGATGAAACAAAACAACTGGTACTTGCCTGTGATGCGTCTCCATACGGGGTTGGAGCATGTTAGCTCACCGCATGTCAGATGGAGAGGAGAGACCCTATAGGATTTGCATCACGTACTGTACGCTTTCAGCTGCAGAAAATAACTATTCCCAGCTAGATAAAGAGGGATTAGCTGTTATATTTGGAGTACAGTATTTTCACAAGTATCTGTATGGAAGAACATTTGTGATTTGTACAGATCATAAGCCACTGATAAGTTTATTCCATGAGATGAAAGCTGTAGCACAGATGGCTTCACAGAGAATAATGAGATGGGCTGTACTGTTAAGAGCATATGAGTATGTTATCATGTACAGAGCAGGTAAAGACAATGTTAACACAGACGCTCTCAGCCGTCTCCCACTTCCAGAGACACCCAGAGGTCCAGCACCGCAGGAGCATGTGTTAATGTTGGACCAGGAGCAGAGTCAATTAACGACATCAGACCAGCTGCAAAAATGGACAACTAAGGATCCCCTACTCTCCGGGGTCCGTGAGTAAATCCTGAGAGGATGGCCAAATAACCTAGACAGAGACTTTATGCCTTATAAACAGAGACAACATGAGCTGAGTGTACAGGATGGATGTGTGCTGTGGGGAGCCCGCCTTGTGAGAGAGGGGACGAGCTTCTATTACGGAGCAGTTACATCAGTCGCACCCTGGGATGAGCCGCATGAAAGGCCTGTTAAGAGATTAAATGTGGTGGCCTCGAATGCACACTGACATTGAGGACAAGGTACAGTCACGCACCACATGCCAAGAACACAGAAAGGCACCGGCGTGTGCACCCCTGCACTCCTGGATTCTACATTGATTATGCAGGTCCTTTTATGGTAAAATGTTCTAAGTGATTGTAGATGCTCACTCGAAATGGCTAGATGTATACCCGGTGACCTCCGCTACATCAGAAGCGACGATAAACTGTCTGAGAAACAGTTTCAGCACACATGGTATCCCAGAGATGATTGTGTCTGACAATGCCCAGTATTTTGTATTAACAAAAGAGTTTATGACATCATGAAATGGAATCACACATGTCACATCGGCACCGTAACACCCCTCATCTAACGGCTTGGCTGAAAGAGCTGTACAAACATTCAAAGAGCTCATGAAAAAGAGCACATGGGGCGGCCTGACGTCTGGCTTAAGATAAATGAAGAAGAAGAAAGAAATGAATTGGGAAGGAGGAAGGGAAAGATAAGGGGAGAAAAAGAAAAAGAAAATCCCTCTCCCAACACGGAAGAGGCTCTCTCCTGACAGGTCTGGAGGCTGTTCAGAATGGGCAAAAGGGCGACAGTAGATACTGTACCTCTGACAGCCAGCCCCCTCCCTAGAATTGCCCTGTCCCGTTAATTCTGTCATGTCACCCGATGTATTTTATTTATTTATTTTTCTCTTTTGTTTGTTTCTGTTTGTCTTGTCACATTTCGCCTGTTTTGTCTTGCTTCACTAAATAAAAAAATAAATAAAAAAAGAATGCACCATAAAAAAAGAACAAGAGCACAGGTGACACATCGGAGACAGAGTTAAACAGAGCTTTGTTTAGCTATCGCTTCACAACGGGACTGTCACCTGCTGAGATGATGATGGGTAGGAAGTTGAGGTGTACACTTGATCTCATTGACCCAGACCTGAAACAAATAGTGGAAGCAAAACAAGCAAGTCAAAAAACCTACCATGACAAACATGCCAAAGAACGCAACTTTGTGGCAGCAGACACTGTCTATACCAACAACTATGGATGTGGACCTAAATGGGTACCAGGACTGATACAGGACATCACAGGACCAGTTTCCTGCACAGTGTTGCTGGGAAATGGTAAAGTTGTCCGGCGACACGTGGATCAGCTGTTCAGCAGACAGGAGCAGGATCTGCCCTCTCTGATACCAGATTCAACACAGGAAGAGGAGTGTGTGGTTCCACCACCGGTGACCAGCATAGAGCCACAGCACATAGGTACAACACAAGCCGATGACAAAGCTCTGCCTATTGTGAAACAACACAAAGAGAGCAGTGCACCTGATGGTTCGCCAAATAAAGTGTTGTTACGATCTAAAAGAAACAGGAAACCAGCAGCCTATATGAAAGACTTTGTGGAGTGAAGAACATGTTTAAGACACAAAGATGAGACATTGTTTTGTTTAAACACTGTGGTTGTGGTACAGTAATTAACCCTTTACCACATTTCTTTTGAGCATACTTGAGTTGAGCCTGAACTGTTGAAGGTTTAAATATATATATATATTTTCAACTATATATATAGTTGACATGACGGGAGACTTTCACCAATCCCAGGTCATTTCACAGAGAGCGAGCGTTCCTATTGGCTGTGCTCCGGCCGGGTGCTTGGTATTTCCTCAAATGATCTCAACATGGCTGCCGGGTCACAAACTTTCTCATTTTACAGGTAAACAGTACGCTACAAGATGATTCTGGAAACATCTGAGGAGAGAAATAGGCGTAGGCTCTCGTAGACGGCAGCTGGACGACAGACTCCAGATCAGCAGATGCAGATTATTATTTTCAGTCTATAGGCTACCCCTAATATTGCTACTGTTATTACTATTATGTACTCACTAATAAGAGCAATCAGAATAACAGGCAGACAGTTGTACATAAATAAATGATGTTAACAATAAATAATAATAGTTATGATCTGAATTTATTGAAATAATGGTGACAATACAGCAATTATAAAAACAACAAAATAATCTAATAGCATAACCAAGACATGACATCAGTTTTATTGTTTGCAATATTAGACACATATCGCTTTTAATACATATCATACATTTCATGTTTTAAACACAATATCATGTTAGATATGAACATCAATAAGCTAACATTAGTTTATAGATTAGCTAACAATAAGGAATGTTAGCTAGCTCTGATCTGATGTTACAGAAGCAAACGTCTTGTAAAGATGTAACGTTAACTTGAACAGTTGATAATGTGAAAAATGCTTAAAGGAAAATGTGATATGATAGTACTAGTTTTTAATAATTACATAATAACTGATTGAATCCCACCATATTGAAGGACAGACTGGTGATCCATGAACTGGAAGCAGTGACGTTAACGTATTTAACAGTTTTTCACCAACATTTTTAAGAAAAAAAACAAAAAACGTAACGTTAACTTAACGTTACTTCATCATAAATGTTTGATTATAAAACAAGTCGTTGAAATCGGTTGAGAAATGTAGACGTTATAGTGCTTTTTATACAGAAAAACGGCAGCTCCCCCGTTCCCCCCATGGAGTTACAGGTCAGTCTTGCCCTGTCCAATATGGCGCCCACGTTAACGTACGAACCAGGAGTCAATGCAGCGTCTATGTGTGTATATCTATGGGTGGCCCTCTGCGGTCCAGCCAAAACTCATGCAAAAAGAACCCTAGATGGCAATGTGAGAGTATAATATGATGTGTGACTTTGAAAAAAGGAAATTGTGGTTATAGTTCTGTGGATTAAAGAATATTTATTTTATTTTATATATTCCTGTGTGGGGGAGATTCTGGAGGGTTCCTCTGTTTAAGCCTGAACCACTCATTATTTGAACAAGGATCCAATTGCCTTTCCCAAAAGTTTAACTCCTCCAACTATGGTTTTGCCAGCCTGAACTACGAGTTCACCAGCTTTTACCAGAGGATATAATGGATTAAACTCCTCAGCTTCCTCTCTGGCCTCGGTTTCATGCCTGGACTGCAACTTCTCTACCTCCTTTCTCAGTTCTCTGTCATGCTGTTCATTTATTTGATTCATCATGTTTGTCATCTCCCTTTCTTTCTCCTCTCTCTCTCTCTTTCTCTCTACTTCTCTCTCCTCCTTCTCCCTCTTTCTCTCCTCATTCATCTCCTGCTTCTCCCTCTTCTTCTCCTCCTCTATCTCTTTCCTCTCCCTCTCTCTCTCAGCCTGGAGTTGTTCATTCATTTTCTTCATCTCTTTTTCATATTTCTCTTGTAGTTTTCTCTCAATTTCCTCTTTTTCTTTGCGTATTTGCTCTTCTTTCTCTTTCAGGATGCGTTGTTTCTCCTCTTCGATTGCCCTCTCGGCCTCTTGGAACATCTCGTTGGTGTAGTGGCTTCCTCCGTTCTTCTGGACTAAATTTCTGATCTTCTGGAGCAGCTCAGTGACCTGAGAGCGGCGATCCTTCAGCTTATTATTGAAGACATGGTACTGACCATTACATCTGAACACGAGTTCCTGCAGGTCTGAGCATTCCGTCAAGAAGTCCTCAATAGTTGTGTCTTCAAGAAGATCTCCATGAGTGAAGAGAACCATGCTGTATCTGTCTGCAGCCTGGCCAAAGATTTCTTGAATCCTTTGCACTGTCTGCTTTTCCTCTTCAGTGTATCTGCCCAGTCTGATGACCACCAGGAACACATGGGGTCCAGGAGAAGCGTAAGAGATGCACTGGCAGATGTCTTTAGCTGTTTTATCCATGCCAAACCTGGTGTCGAACAGGCCCGGGGTGTCGATAACAGCAACCTGTTGCCCGTCCACCTCAGCTTTGCCCTTGGTACAGTCTACAGTCATCGACTTTGCACTAAACTTTGATTCAAAGCACTGTCGTCCCAGAATGGTGTTTCCAGTGGCACTCTTCCCAATGCCAGTCTTCCCCACCAGCACTATCCTCACCTCCTCCTTATTTTCTCTGCTCCATCCTGTGTGGAAGAATGAGTGAAACAGAATAAGGATCTACACCCGGTTGTACATACATTGTACATAAAAAGATAGGAGTAAAGAAATATCTATTCTGCTGCTTTGTCAGGGCCAAAAAAGGAGTTTGTTGGAGGTTCCAATCATAATTTCTACAATGTGGGAAAGTCAAACGTTCCTTTTGCAAACTCTCCATTTGTGAAAGTATACTGTGAAAGTATCAAAACACTCAATCCACAGATAAATACACACAGCCCGTATTCAGAAACTGTGCGTTTGAAACAAGCCGTTAGGATTTCTGTCCATTTGTGATGTCACAAATCTACAATATTTCAACCATTTCACAGCTTTAAGAGTAAACATTCTAAATGTGTCCCAGTATATTTCCTGCTGCAGTGTATGTGAATGACATCAGCTGACAGGAAATACACATGGACCTGAGCTGTTTCTTAACAACGCAATTCTGTTGCCATTCCGTTGAAATGCACTAAAACGGAGCGTATCTGATAGAGGGTGTATACAGGTTTATTCAGACAGACAGTATGAGGAAAATGATGTGTTGTTTGAACATTAAAGCATATAAACATGTTCTAGTAGAAACCCAAAATACAAGTATGAACCTGAAGATGAGCATGATATGTCCCCTTTAAAATAAAAAGGTTAATAATATAACAGTTTGTCTCTGTGACATCACCCAATACACTAGAGAAAAGCTTCAGCTGAACCAAAAGACAGAAATAACAATACATGACAGAAAAAAAGAATTAAATAGCATTCATCTGTCTCAAACATTTTACTAGTGACCAAGAAATCCTGTTTTTTTATATGAAAAGTAGAGCTCCAGAATTTGCAATCAGATTATGAATTTAGAACTAAAGGTTAGGTCAGAATAATAAAATAATGTATTTGCAGTCCTACTCAGTATAAGTTTATAGAAGTATTAGTCTACAGAAGTACATTACATAAAATTAGATTCAGCAGTGATCCCTGTTAAAATAACTGTACTTTAAAACATGGATACTTTATCATGTCACTTACCGAAGTTGCTGGCCATGTTTGGATGGTAATAAGTTCTGAACTTGTTTGTGTTAAAGAGTACGGAGTCGATTCTGCAGCTGAACTGAGTTCAGAGTGTCTCCTGCAGCTCCTTTTGTAAGGCTGTGCTAAACCACACCCACTATAGCTACACACAATGAAAGTGAAACTAAATCTTTATCTGGTTGTTGTCTGTTATTGAAGGATATTTTAATAGATGGGGTATAAATAAGAATATATTTAAAACACAATATACAGTCTTTAATCATTTTGAATGAAATATATATGAAATGTATTAAACGATTCAATAGCTTATCAACTTATTTTTGTGAAATGTTTTTGTTTTGTTTTTTACTGGATTTCATTTGTATTCAATTATTGCTATTATTATTTTGTAAACTGCCATTTTCAAATTACTTTTTCATTTCATAACGACACTTTTCATGACAAACAAAACAAATAATTTAAAAAAAAACAATTTCACAGCAATGAGTTGCAATAACTTTTCATAATTTCTGGTACATTTATATATTTTGTTCTATTTATTCAAATCCAATTATTTATTTCATAATGTCTGATGTATTTATTTAATATTGACTGTTTTATTCTCTAAGGCGGAAACAATAGCTTTCATTTAATCTGTCAAACAAAATGTTCATGTTACGCAAGGTCTTTAACATCCTTTATGGCATACATTAAAATATATCAACAATCTTGAATACGTTTAATGAATATATGAAGACACTGTAGAGCAGAAGAGCTCAGTATCATGAGGACATGCAGAGAACTGCTGCCATTTCTTGTAAATACTGAAGGGAGGGGAGAGCTTTGTGCAGCAGGATCTGCAGTTTGGAAGAAGTGCTGCCATTTCCTGTAAATGCTCAGGGAGAGGAGAGCAAGGTTTGTGGTGTACAGTTAATACGGGGACTTCCCGGAAATAAAGCAGGGATGGATACAGAAGTCAGAAAAACGGGACAAACTGACACTGAATAAACTGTACACACATTAAAGACACTCGACCTGCTGAACAGGCTGACCATTTACCTTAAAGTCGAGATTAATGATAAAAATGCCTTTTTAACCCTTTTAGATCATATCCCCAGTCATATTGTGCACCTATTTAACAATATATGCAAAAAAAATCTATTTCTTCTTATTTATATATTACAATCTTTTATTCCTGTAAAACCAAAATATGATGTGTGCTTATGTAAGCTAGGACCAACCAATAATAATATCATCAATCAATCTGCAACTTATGGAGCCACAGTCTACAGTAGCTCTGTTTCACACTACATTCTAAGCCCGCCCACTTTTTAGCGGTCCAATCAAATGTGAAGGATTTGATTTAAATCCCTCTTACTGTACACCGCTCAAATACTCCATTTCACTGGGGAATAGGTTACAGAAGCTAAAGATGCTCTAACGTCTGTTTCACTGGGAATTTAAGGGTTGAATTCAAACAGAAAATAAAAGTGAAACAGCAGTGGGAACTAGCATTGGAAGTTCAGAAGATCTGAATGAGCCTAATGAAAGTTATAATACTGTGACAAACAAGCCAGCATGTGGTCATCTGGAAAAACTTTTTCCCACATGTCACATATATCTGGGACATATACTAAGTCATTATTATGACTGTTTTATACTTATTGTCTTTTTTTTCTCAAGATTTCCAGCCCCAGGTCATGTGTGCGTTTTGGAAAAGACTTATTATTATTAATGAATAAAAATATATTCTTGAAATATATAGAAATAATTTTAAAAAGAACTAATTTCATTAAGACATGTATTAATAACTTCAAATTATTTCACAATGTATTGGTTTACTGATATTTTACTTTGTTTGTTCATGATTATTCCATTAAGTTTTAATTATTTCTTTAATATCTGACATTTTGGGATTTCATCAAATTTGACCTATATGTAAAAAATTATGTAACAGAAACAAGAGTGACATGATTCCTGCTGGCTTTAAGCCAAGACAGGCACGTTTATTTGAATAGCACATATACACAAAGGAAAATGCATGAACCACATGAAACAGTGAGTATAGAAGAAGAAATTAATAAAATGTGAAAAAAGAAAAATGAAGGATTAAATAAGAATAAGGATTAAATATTTAAGTGTAAGGTGAATAATCAGTGTTTGAGGTTCAGTCAGCGGCATTAGAAAACATAAATTATTGAACCTGGATTTAAAGGTAGTCAAAGTTTGTTAAAATCTTGCAGTATATATTTGGGAAGTTTGTTGCAGCTTGGTGGTATATAGTTTAGTTTAGTATGTTCTTTACTGATGTACACTACTTGATCAGTAAAATACTGTAGTTTCCTGTCATGTAAGACATTACTGAAGAAGATCAGAAGACTGGAATGTAATCTGCTCTCTACAGGAAGCCATGAGACTTTACAGTGCATTAGAAAAACATTTGTGCGCATTGAACAATGGAGAGCTAACTGCTCTGATCTGTTTACCCAGAACATTTCCTGATCACAACAATGCTCGTACCCAGTTTAGTTACGATATTATCAATGTGTTCAGTCCACGTCAGTCTAACATCCAACACAATGCCTAGTAGCTCAGTCTTTTTAACTTGTTCAACTGACTTTCTGTAACTAAATGCTGCTATTCAATGAACCAGGAAAGTAGCCATGCATTCAAGATATTTAAGTTCCTGGTAGACAATTATACACTGATCAGCCACAACATTAAGACCACTGACAGGTGAAGTGAATAACATTGACTATCTCGTTACAATGGCACCTGGCAGTAGGTGGGATATATTAGACAGCAATGGAACATTTTGTCCTTGAAGTTGATGTGTTTGAAGCAGAAAAAATGGGCCAGCGTAAGAATGTCAGCGACTTTGACAAGGACCAAATAGTGATGTCTAGACGACTGGGTCAGAGCATCTCCAGAACTGCAGCTCTTGTGGGATGTTCCCAGTCTGCAGTGGTCAGGACCTACCAAAAGTGGTCCAAGGAAGGAAAACCGGTGAACCGGCGATAGGGTCAGACCCGAGGCTCATTGATGCACGTGGGGAGCGAAGGCTGGCCCGTGTTGTCCGATCCAATAGAAGAGCTACTGGAGCTCAAACTGCTGAAAAAGTTAATGCTGGTTCTGATAGAAAGGTGTCAGAACACACAGTGCATCGCAGTTTGTTGCGTATGGGGCTGCGTAGCCGCAGACCGGTCACGGTGCCCATGCTGACCCGTGACCACCGCCAAAACGCCTACAATGGGCACGTGAACATCATAACTGGATCATGGAGCAATGGAAGAAGGTGGCCCGGTCTGATGAATCATGTTTTCTTTTACATCATGTGGATGGCAACGAGTTCCAGGTGTTAACTTTGCCTCCAAATTCTCCAGATCTCAATCCGATCGAGCATCTGTGGGATGTGCTGGACAAACAAGTCCGATCCACGGAGGCCCCACCTCGCAACTTACAGGACTTAAAGGATCTGCTACTGATGGCTCGGTGCCAGATACCACAGCAGACCTTCAGAGGTCTAGTGGAGTCCATGCCTCGACGGGTCAGGGCTGTTTGGCGGCAAAAAGGGGATCTACTCACTATTAGGCAGGTGGTCATAATGTTATGTCTCATCAGTGTATATATATATTATAAATCTAAAATAGTTTCCTTCATTTCAGCACAGTAGCACACAAATACAAAGACTTACAGGAAAACCAAGTCAGAGAATTATACAACCATCATCATCATTCCTCTCAGCTTGCTGCTGTGCTTCCCATCTCAAACTTTCTCTTTCCTCTTCCAGTTCTCTTTCACGCTGTTTCCTCATATTTGCAATCTGTCTCTCTCTCTCTCTCCTGTTCCCTTCTCCTCCGTTCTGCTTCTCTTTCCTCCCTCTCCCTCCTCCTCTCCATCTCCATCCCCCACCTCTCCCTCTTCCTCTCCTCCTCTCTCTTTCTTCTCTCCCTCTCTCTCTCAGCCTGGAGTTGTTCATTCATTTTCTTCATCTCTTTTTCATATCTCTCCTGTAGTTTTCTCTCCACTTCCTCCTTTTCTTCGCGTATTTGCTCTTCTTTCTCTTTCAGGATGCGTTGTTTCTCCTCTTCGATTGCCCTCCAGGCCTCTTGGAACATCTCGTTGGTGTAGTGGCTTCCTCCGTTCTTCTGGACTAAATTTCTGATCTTCTGGAGCAGCTCAGTGACCTGAGAGCGGTGATCCTTCAGCTTATTATTGAAGACATGGTACTGACCATTACATCTGGCCACGAGTTCCTGCAGGTCTGAGCATTCCGTCAAGAAGTCCTCAATAGTTGTCTCAAGAAGGTTTCCATGAGTGAAAAGAACCATGCTGTGTTTGTCTGCAGCCTTGCCGAAGATTTCTTGAATCCTTTGCACAGCCTGAGGCCACTGTCCATCTCATCTGCTGACCTCCCTCCAGCACCACACCAGCCAGCCATCCTCGCTCCACCAGATTACCGTCTGATGGAGTATGTGCCTACACCCAATACAGCAGGGACAAAGGTGTTAAAGGGAAGGACGGACCTTAAACCTGCTCTTGCTCATATATCCACTGCACAGAGGATTGTGGGTCAGAATACCCAGAAAAGCATGCTGGCTTACATACTGCATTTGACATACAAACACTTCACCTCTGTTGTGGACAAGTTGGAGTGATAAGCTGTAAATATGCTGTATATATCTGTAAATATGGTACAGTTGCATTGTATTGTAAATAGTCTGTTAAACTGTACTGCTGTGTTGTTGACAGTAATTTTTCCAATAAGGTGATCTGGAGGAAAGACTCTTAAAAGAATTGCATCTAATCGGACAAACTAAATAGTCTTCATTTTCTTGTATATATTAATGTTCATATTGTTATGACATTTCATTCTTAGTCATGTTCAGTGATACTTGTCTGCACTTTAGTTCTGTGTTTTTTTCTAAGTGTTCCCCATTTCATGCACTTTGTTCATTAAAATGGTCTGTGTTACAGTAACAATGAGTTGTGGAATATCAATTAATGAATGCAACAATAGGGGTATATTTGTTTTCATCAAAAAAATAGGGACACAGAGTACCAGATTACTTGCATGCACCTATAGTACAATGATATCAGATAATTTTGCCTATATAGCAATAGAAACATTAAAGTAGCTTTAATCAGCCTCAGAAATATTAAACTACTTTTAATCAGCCTCCCAATAGTCATAAGGGACTTTGTAAAGACAGAAGTGACAAATATAAATTAATGGCATTTGGGAAGACAACGCATTCTCGTACAAGTATACTTTTGATAGAATAAGCCGTATTTCGTTGAAAAAAAATCTGTCCAGTAACAAGTGAATGAATGACATGAATTATGTAGCATTTGCTTACACAAATATACTTGAGATTCTGTTTTTATAGCACCATAATTCAATGGCTTCAATAGGTATCACAATTAATAGAAGATTTAAATCTGTAATGGCCAATGTCACATATGGAATGAATACAGATGACATCAACAGTCTGCAACATTTGGGGTGAATGGGGGTGAGCTGTATTGTAGATTCCTCCTGGACTGCATATTTTCCAGTAATGGGGGCCTTTGTTTGCACTCTCCCCTGTAATCATATACAAAGAAAATGTTAAAGATCTATAGGTATAAAGGGACAGGTATAGCAGCTGATGGGATGTTTTATGGTGTATGCGTCTGCTCTCTTGAATTGTTTGCTATATTTCTGAAATGAACCTAAGTCAAACATCACATTAGTGGAAAATGATGGAACTGTCAGGCTGCATCTATAAAGTTACACCCAGTTGGCAGAAGTACTCTGGTGCTGCTCTGCTGAAGAGTACATAAGATGTTATCTGAAAATGGTGACACCACACATCACAAAAATAATTAAAGAAGTCCTACACATAAAATGACATTTGTGCTTGCATGATAAACAAACACATTGAATAATAGGAGAAACCAGTAAGGGATCATGGCTTTCTTCTGGATTCACCATATCAGGGTTCTAAATGAAGACTGAGTCTGCTCCATATTTCATATATTTGGTGAATATATGCATATTATATTATAAATCTACATGCTGACTACTCAATAACAACATTCTGGTGCATGCAACATAGTTTGACCCCTTGGGGTCACCACTTCCCACGCTGCCTTGCTCTGGTGCTCATAAAACCATTTAACCACTCGAGGGCGCCATTCCTGATTCTGCCATGCTCTAGTGCTCATAGCACAGTCTGGACACTTGAGGGAGCTACTACTTCACTTTTGACTGTGGACATTTGACCAATTGCATTGGGGGACAATTGCACTTCCGTACAGCTGGGGAAGGGGATTCATCTTTTCCTTAATTAAGGGTGTGTGTTATGTTTGTTATACTGATGTATTCAAAAATGCGAATCAGTTCTTGTGTTGACTGCAGAGACACAAGGCTCAGATCTTTTATGCAAATAAAGGGTCTTTTGCATCTCCACCAACTTCTCTCTCCTGAGTCAGATTTTTCACCTACAACATCAGGTATGAGTTCATGTGTAGGGAGGACTCAGCATTGTAGCGTTGGTTTAATGACAGCCAGTTACTTTTTCTATTTTCTGTACAGTTTAAATTGTAAGGCAGTTCATGGCACGGAGTGCAGGGCAGCATTAGACTACAAATAGTTTAAGTACAGTTATCTGTGTGTAGAAAACAGAACTTTGTTACTGTGGAAGTCCTGATCTGCCTCAGAGCTTTTCAGATTGTTTATCGCTTCACCGTCTGTAGCAACAGAGTCAATAGATTAGCTAAATATGCTAGTGTAGGTTATCTGAGGCCACTTCTTCAGGTCGTCCTCCCATCCTTCCACAGTAGAAGGCAGAGCTATGATCACATTATCCCGTTTGAGCTGTAATAGGTGGTGTTCACACATGTTTCACTAGATTTTTTAATACAATCGGTCTAGGAGAGACGATTACCATGGAAAACGGTTCAGTGACACGACGCGCCGGAAGTAACCGACATAATTCAAGCAAGGCATCATGGGGGCTAGGAATAAAGTTGATTCATGGCTTTAAATACAGATCAATAAGATCCCTTCCTGAACAGATTTCACAATCAGCAGATGGATTTATTAGTAGTTTAGCTTTTGAAATTGTAATGAAGTGACAGTTGGTTGTTATTACAGCCCAGAGCCAGTAGAGGGCTCCAGAGGATTACCCAGAGTGAGGTGCAGTGTGTATAAAGCTCAGGACGGCGCAGGAAGCGCCAACACCTACCTCAGTGACTGAGCTCAAAGCTTATTTTGGACTGTTGAACTTTTACAATAAGTTCCTCCCGAACTTGTCTACATTACTGGCAACTCTGTACAAATTAATGAGAAAGGATGAAGTGTGGTCTTGGGGGCCAGAGCAAGAAAGGGCTTTCAAACAGTCAAAAGAACTTTTGCAATCCAGCAGTGTGTTAGTGCATTATGATGAAACAAAACAACTGGTACTTGCCTGTGATGCGTCTCCATACGGGGTTGGAGCATGTTAGCTCACCGCATGTCAGATGGAGAGGAGAGACCCTATAGGGTTTGCATCACGTACTGTACGCTTTCAGCTGCAGAAAATAACTATTCCCAGCTAGATAAAGAGGGATTAGCTGTTATATGTGGAGTACAGTATTTTCACAAGTATCTGTATGGAAGAAAATTTGTGATTTGTACAGATCATAAGCCACTGATAAGTTTATTCCGTGAGACAAAAGCTGTAGCACAGATGGCTTCACAGAGAATAATGAGATGGGCTGTACTGTTAAGAGCATATGAGTATGTTATTATGTACAGAGCAGGTAAAGACAATGTTAACACAGACGCTCTTAGCCGTCTCCCACTTCCAGAGACACCCAGAGGTCCAGCACCGCAGGAGAATGTGTTAATGTTGGACCAGGAGCAGAGTCAATTAATGACATCAGACCAGCTGCAAAAAATAGACAACTAAGGATCCCCTACTCTCCGGGGTCCGTGAGTAAATCCTGAGAGGATGGCCCAATAACCTAGACAGAGACTTTATGCCTTATAAACAGTTATATCAGTCGCACCCTGGGATGAGCCGCATGAAAGGCCTGGTAAGAGGTTACATGTGGTGGCCTCGAATGGACACTGACATTGAGGACAAGGTAAAGTCACGCACCACATGCCAAGAACACAGAAAGGCACTGGCGTGTGCACCCTGCACCCTGCACCCCGGGACTCCACATTGATTATGCGGGTCCTTTTATGGGTGATTGTAGATGCTCACTCAAAATGGCTAGATGTATACCTGGTGACCTCCACTACATCAGCAGCGACGATAAACTGTCTGAGGAACAGTTTCAGCACACATGGTATCCCAGAGATGATTGTGTCTGACAATGCCCAGTATTTTGTATTAACAAAAGAGTTTATGACACCAAATGGAATCACACATGTCACATCGGCACCGTAACACCCCTCATCTAACGGCTTGGCTGAAAGAGCTGTGCAAACATTCAAAGAGCTCATGAAAAAGAGCACATGGGGCGGCCTGACGTCTGGTTTAAGATAAATGAAGAAGAAGAAAGAAATGAATTGGGAAGGAGGAAGGGAAAGATAAGGGGAGAAAAAGAAAAAGAAAATCCCTCTCCCAACACGGAACAGGCTCTCTCCCAACGGGTCTGGGGTCTGTTCAGAATGGGAAAAAGGGCGACAGTAGACACCTCTGACAGTGAGCCCCCTCCCCAGGGCTTGGGGGCAGCTTAAGGAGGATAACCTGTCTCAGGAAACAAAAAAATACAAATACAAATAAAGACCAATATATAAAGACAAAATATTATAACATAACATTGTTGGCCCATGAGATATTATAAGCCAGACCCCCCCCCCCCCCCCCCCCCTCTCTCTCTCTTTACCCTTTTCTTTCTCCTCTTTAAATACAATCAAACACCCTACAACCCCAATTGAAATACGTCACACTGATAACAGTAGGTGTTTAACCCTGTTTATGTTGGTGGGTATGAATAGATAAGCAGAACGCAAGAACAGTGGTGTTTACTATTTTTTTTAAGTTACACGAGCATTTGTTGTATTATTATTGTGTGTTGAGTCACTGTAAACTACAGAGAGTAGTTCAGATTTAAGAGGGGAGGGATGTTATGAAGTGACTGTTGGTTGTTATTACAGCCCAGAACCAGTAGAGGGCTCTAGTGCCATACACATGGTAGGATTACCCAGAGTGAGGTGCAGTGTGTATACAGCCCGAGCAGCAGAGGCTGTACACCCATGTTGGGCATGTTGTAATGCATTTCAGTGGTTCCTGCAATAAAGCCAGTTCGACAGAAGATGAAGTCTCGCTATCTGGTAATTGATATCTGAAGATATCACAATTGGGCAAAGAATTCCGTAATAACTTTTCAGCATATTGTAATTCAAGTGTTCTGAGAGAAAACTAGACTTCTGCACCTCCTCATGGCTCTGTTTTCAGACTTTAAAATGTCTACATGACGGGAGACTTTCACCAATCCCAGGTCATTTCACAGAGAGTGAGCATTCCTATTGGCTGTGCTCCGGCTGGTGGGCGGTGCTTGGTATTTCCTCAGCAGATCTCAACATGGCTGCCGGGTCACAAACTTTCTCATTTTACAGCTAAACAGTACGCTACAAGATGATTCTGGAAACATTTGAGGAGAGAAATAGGCATAGGCTCTCGTAGACGGCAGCTGGACGACAGACTCCAGATCCGCAGATGCTGTTAGGAGCACTGGAAGACACCAGAGGACACAGAGGAACATGATTTTTTTTTCAGATTACCTGTCTCATGTACTACTGTCAGGATATAGCGACAGTTTCATAAAAATAACTTTTTTGAATCATATTTGCTCCAGTCTCTTCTACTTCAGGTTTATTGTGTTGCCTCAAGGTTTGATGTATCGGCTTCTAACAGGCTCTGCCTGTTACGGTTGTATGTGTTCCCTGTATAGTGAAATGAAAACATTTTAATGGTTTAACATTTGAACTTTGCAATTCACAGCAGATTCGTTAATGTATAGCTGTGCATTTAATAATGCTTTCTTTGCATAACATATATGACAATATAGGCTATTTAATGTCTTTCTAATATGACTAAATGCTTTAAGACTATTGTAGTCTTATTGTTTGTTTGATGTTGTTTGATTCTCCGTGTAACATCCACACCTATAAGCCTAGATGTTGTAACAGCAATAACATTGTAAGTGGTGAAATTACTGAACATTGCACATTTAGCCTCGAGTGTTTCCTACATTAATGAAGGTGATTTAGGCCTTTTAACAGACTTTTCAGTGTCCCACATTTTGGACATGACTGTCCCACATTAGGAAATTTGTCGGAGACAACTTGGCACTAAGAGTACTGATATGTACACCATTTCTTTTATGAGTGTAAAATCTTTATTTCCTTTTTCGGTTTGATTAGGACACATCCTGGAGATTTCAGAGTGGTACTGGGTGTGGATTTAATGTATTAGCTTCATATCACAATATATTCCAGAAGTCTGAAAATTCAAAAAAATGTCCGACATTAGGCTAATCCATCCTACACAGACTGAGAAAACAATAGCTTTCATTTAATCAGTTAAAGAAAATGTTCATGTTACCCAAGGTCTTTAATATCCTTTGTGGCATACATTAAAATATACCAACAGTCTTAAATATGTTTAATAAATATATTAAGTCACTGTTAATCAAACTGCATAGCAGCTGTAGAGCACTCTGACAAATGTCAACCAAATGTCTCTATAGAGCGGGACACATTTTAACCAGCTGTTCCATTTTCATCAGATAGGTGGAGCAGAAGAGCTCAGTATCATGAGGACCTGCAGAGAAGTGCTGCCATTTCTTGTAAATGCTCAGGAAGGGGAGAGCAAGGTTTGAGGTGTACAGATAACACGGGGACTTCCTGGAAATAAAGCAGGGGTGGATACAGAAGTCAGAAAAACGGGACAAACTGACACTGAATAAACTGTACACACATTAAAGACACTCGACCTGCTGAACAGGCTGACCATTTACCTTAAAGTCGAGATTAATGATAAAAATGCCTTTTTAACCCTTTTAGATCATATCCCCAGTCATATTGTGCACCTATTTAACAATATATGCAAAAAAAATCTATTTCTTCTTATTTATATATTACAATCTTTTCTTCCTGTAAAACCAAAATATGATGTGTGCTTATGTAAGCTAGGACCAACCAATAATAATATCATCAATCAATCTGCAACTTATGGAGCCACAGTCTACAGTAGCTCTGTTTCACACTACATTCTAAGCCCGCCCACTTTTTAGCGGTCCAATCAAATGTGAAGGATTTGATTTAAATCCCTCTTACTGTACACCGCTCAAATACTCCGTTTCACTGGGGAATAGGTTACAGAAGCTAAAGATGCTCTAATGTCTGTTTCACTGGGAATTTAAGGGTTGAATTCAAACAGAAAATAAAAGTGAAACAGCAGTGGGAACTAGCATTGGAAGTTCAGAAGATCTGAATGAACCTAATGAGAGTTATAATACTGTGACAAACAAGCCAGCATGTGGTCATCTGGAAATTTTTTTTCCCACATTTCACATATATCTGGGACATATACTAAGTCATTATTATGACTGTTTGCATACTTATTGTCTTTTTTTTTCTCAGGATTTCCAATCCCAGGTCATGTGTGCGTTTTGGAAAAGACTTAAAGTTTTAAACGTTTTAAAGTAAAGGTCCCTGCATAATATAATATAATATAATATCATATAATATAATATAAAGTTTTAATTATTTCTTTATATCTGACATTTTGGGATTTCATCAAATTGCACATTGACCTATATGTAAAAAATGATGTGACAGAAACAAGAATGATATGATTCCTGCTGGCTTTAAGCCAAGACAGGCACATTTATTTGAATAGTACATATACACAAAGGAAAATGCACGAACCATATGAAACAGTGAGTATAGAAGAAGAAATTAATAAAATGTGAGAAAAGAAAAAAGAGGATTAAATAGGAGTAAGGAGTAAATATTTAAGTGTAAGGTGAATAATCAGTGCTTGAGGTTCAGTCAGTGGCATTGGAAAAAATAAATTATTCAACCTGGATTTAAATGTAGTCAAAGTTTGTTAAAATCTTGCAGTATATATTTGGGAAGTTTGTTGCAGCTTAGTGGTAAATAGTTTAGTTTAGTATGTTCTTTACTGATGTACACTACTTGATCAGTAAAATACTGTAGTTTCCTGTCATGTAAGACATTACTGAAGAAGATCAGAAGACTGGAATGTAATCTGCTCTCTACAGGAAGCCATGAGACTTTACAGTGCATTAGAAAAACATTTGTGCGCATTGACCAATGGAGAGCTAACTGCTCTGATCTGTTTACCCAGAACATTTCCTGATCACAGGAATGCTCGTACCCAGTTCAGTTACGATATAATCAATGTGTTCAGTCCACGTCAGTCTAACATTCAACACAATGCCTAGTAGCTCAGTCTTTTTAACTTGTTCAACTGACTTTCTGTAACTAAATGCTGCTATTCAATGAACCAGGAAAGTAGCCATGCATTCAAGATATTTAAGTTCCTGATAGACAATTATACACTGATCAGCCACAGCATTAAGACCACTGACAGGTGAAGTGAATAACATTGACTATCTCGTTACAATGGCACCTGGCAGTAGGTGGGATATATTAAACAGCAAGTGAACATTTTGTCCTTGAAGTTGATGTGTTGGAAGCAGAAAAAATGGGCCAGTGTAAGGATGTGAGTGACTTTGACAAGGACCAAATAGTGATGGCTAGACAACTGGGTCAGAGCATCTCCAGAAATGCAGCTCTTGTGGGATGTTCCCAGTCTGCAGCGGTCAGGACCTACCAAAAGTGGTCCAAGTAAGGAAAACCGGTGAACCGGCGACAGGGTCAGACCCGAGGCCCCACCTCGCAACTTACAGGACTTAAAGGATCTGCTACTGACGGCTTGGTGCCAGATACCACAGCAGACCTTCAGAGGTCTAGAGGAGTCCATGCCTCGACGGGTCAGGGCTGTTTTGGTGGAAAAAGGGGATCTACTCACTATTCGGCAGGTGGTCATAATGTTATGGCTGATCGGTGTAAATATATATTATAAATCTAAAATAGTTTCCTTCACTTCAGCACAGTAGCACACAAATACAAAGACTTACATGAAAACCAAGTCAGAGAATTGTACAATCATCATCATCCCTCTCAGCTTGCCGCTGTGCTTCCCGTCTCAAACTTTCTCTTTCCTCTTCCAGTTCTCTTTCACGCTGTTTCCTCATATTTGCAATCTGTCTCTCTCTCTCCTGTTCCTCTCTCTTCCGTTCTGCTTCTCTTTCCTCCCTCTCCCTCCTCCTCTCCATCTCCATCACCCACCTCTCCCTCTCCTTCTCCCTCCTCCTCTCCTCCTCTCTCTTTCTTCTCTCCCTCTCTCTCTCAGCCTGGAGTTGTTCATACATTTTCTTCATCTCTTTTTCATATTTCTCTTGTAGTTTTCTCTCCACTTCCTCTTTTTCTTCCCGTATTTGCTCTTCTTTCTCTTTCAGGATGCGTTGTTTCTCCTCTTCGATTGCCCTCCAGGCCTCTTGGAACATCTCGTTGGTGTAGTGGCTTCCTCCGTTCTTCTGGACTAAATTTCTGATCTTCTGGAGCAGCTCAGTGACCTGAGAGCAGCGATCCTTCAGCTTATTATTGAAGACATGGTACTGACCATTACATCTGAACACGAGTTCCTGCAGCTCTGAGCTTTCCGTCAAGAAGTCCTCAATAGTTGTGTCTTCAAGAAGATCTCCATGAGTGAAAAGAACCATGCTGTATCTGTCTGCAGCCTGGCCGAAGATTTCTTGAATCTTTTGCACTGTCTGCTTTTCCTCTTCAGTGTATCTGCCCAGCCTGATGACCACCAGGAACACATGGGGTCCAGGAGCGGCGTAAACGATGCACTGGCTGATGTCTTTAGTTGTTTTATCCTTGTCATACCTGGTGTCGAACAGGCCCGGGGTGTCGATAACAACAACACGTTGTCCGTCCACCTCAGCTTTGCCCATAGAAGAGTCTACAGTCATCGACTTTGCACTGAACTTTGATTCAAAGCACTGTCGTCCCAGAATGGTGTTTCCAGTGGCACTCTTCCCATTTCCAGTCTTCCCCACCAGCACTATCCTCAGCTCCTTGTTATTTAGTTCTGTTGGTAAGAATAGATAACATTAGAATGAATGCTCTGCTTCACCATGGCACCTTTATGGAGCAGTTTTGAAATCTTTCATTGTCCGACAAACACGAGGCTTTCATCCAGGAGACGGCTGTTCATGTCCCGTGCGTTAAGTTCCACTTTCATGTTACAATCAGCTGTTCGTTCGTGTTCCATGCTAACAACGTTAAGTTTCATTTACCCTTTACAAACGTAGTAGTATTAAGCCCAGCGATGTAGTTTTTTCCTAAACCTAACTAAGGGGTTTTGTTGTCTAAACCTAAAGTGACTCTGAGGGGCGGTATGTGATGTGTTGGGATAAGAATGTGTTGATATGTCACAAAGAAGTAGTGTACATCATCTGGAAGCTGGGAACCTGAAGACTAAGTTCAGATGCAGCACAGCAAGTCAAGTTGTTCTCGTCATCAATCAAAAATAATCATTAATTAATTAATTAATTAATTAGAATAAATTGTTTAGAACATTATGATAGAAGTATGTGATGCCCATTCCCATTCTCACTTATGTCTCGTAAATTGTTGCAGCAGTTTTTGGGTTGATACCATTTGTTACACAGATTTGGTGCTAAATTTAACCATTTTTTTTACCACTGGAGAATTGAATAATCACTATTATTTTGATTACTTTCGTATGTTTATCAGGTGTCTTTTTTACCAGAAACAATTTCTTAACTACTGTTACACATCTTTTATTTTTTCATATTGTACTTTCCACCCACTCATCCTGATAGTTACTGTAAGTGTTTACATTACATACTGCTACATGCTAACACATTACCTGTGCATCTCCTCGCTATCTTCTTCACTGGACTCTGTAGGTCATTGCTCACAAATGTACCTGTAGAGACAAGCACAGTGTATGTTTACGGTCGAATACAGCCAGAGTTTATACATAAATATTAAGCCAACATTATGTGACAGATATATATAGCAGTATTTCCCTAAGGCAACCTTCAGGGAAACATGTAATCTTGGTTATTCATTTCTCCCTGATTTTGGTTCAGATTCCCGCTGGAATGTGTGCGGTTGTGACAGTTTTGGTTTAGAAGCAGTTATTGTGATATTCATGGTGCAGCTAAACCCAGTTACAGTGGTTCCCTGGCTGCAATGACTCCAACAGAGTAGATGTCATAGACATACAGTATATACATTATACGTTCTAATGCTTTTTATCCAGAAAAACGGCAGCTCCTCGTTTACTTGTATGTATTTACGGGGCAGTCTTGCCCTGTCCAATATGGCGCCCACATTGACGTACAATCCAGGAGTCAATGCGGCGTCTATGTATATATGTCTATGTCCCTGGCTGCAATGACACCAACAGAGCAGATGCGGAAGCCCGGAAAAACCGACCAATCAGAGCAAGCTGGGCTTTTTGAAAGGACTTAAAGAGACAGGCGCTAAAACTGACTGTTTCAGACAGAGGGTGAATACAGGTGCTGCAGCAATGGACAGTATGAGAAAAATAATGTTTCGTTTTAACATAAAAGCATGTAAACAAGTTCTAGTAGACTACCAAAATGAAAACCTGAAAATGAGCATATGTCACCTTTAACTACATGAGTATAGTAGTATCAGGACTTACCGTGGTAGTATTTGCTGGCCATGTTGGGGTCACAGAGTGCAGGCACTGGTGAAGAGTCTCAGAGTCTTCAGTCTTTCTGCTGCTTCTACTCTGTCAGATGACTCCATGCAGAAAACCACACCTACAAACGGTTAGACTGTGGACATCAGAGTGAAACAGAAAGCTCAGTTAAAGCAGGGTTTTTATGGTCTAAATGGGAATGTACATGTTGTTCCACTTTATTTCAACAATATGATAATGGTGTAACAGACTTTGGAACACTTTGGACAATATTTATAACCCTCTTCTATATTTTGTTTGCCTCAAAGACATTGTTTTAACTTGCTTGCTGTCATCATTCTACGATACCCAAAACTGAAAAGGAAAAAAAGCTGTATTTGTTGGCACATACACACAGATCACACTTCAGTGAGTGTTTGCTCTCTATCTGTTGGGATAGGTTGTAGCTACAGTGTAGCACTATACAGTAAGAATTTCATGTTGAGGCCATGTGTCAAGTGTTTCCTACAGGAGGTGGTTACACCATATGGGAGACCAAATCTGACTTGTTAGGAAGTAAATTAAGCACCAGTAAATTATTACTGAAATGTTTAGGAATTCCCTTGAACGTATAGCTCCATTTACATCTAAATATTACTTCATTAATCGATTATTGTTAAATACTTTTTTTGTTTTTCATACATGTTGAATTGTATACACCACATGCTTGTAGACAAATTTCACATTTTTGTGTGTACAGCCGTCCTGCTGTGTACTGACTTAAAACTTTCTAGGTCACGCTAACGGTAGATTAGAATTATTTTTTTGGAAGTCCACCAGTGTCACAGTCTTGATTTCCTTCCATAGTATCAAAATACATAGTCCTTTCTACGAAACGTCTTGGAAATTACTTTGAAAAAATTACAAACCTGCAAAGTAAAGCATGAGTGAAACATTTCTGAATGAATTCATTAATTCAATTATTTATATAGAAATAAGTCAGGCACGAATCCTCCATATCCCAGCAAAACAGTTAGTCAGTCTGATGTTTATCAGACTTGAGCTGCTGTCTCCTCCACACTGCTCTCCCCTCCCTCCACCATTTACAAGAAATGGCAGGAAACTGCAGGAAACAGTGCACACGTCCTTTCACCCTGAATGAATGTTCTGTGGTACTATAAACAGAACATACAATACCAGTGGTGATCCACTGAAATTATTATTGCAGAGAGAAACTTTTTTCATACACCAAATGAAGGCCACAGTATATCCAGGATTAAATGAAGAAATTGATTTTAGTCCATTTTTGTAGTGGCTCTTATGCATGTGGTCTGGTACTGTTGCTATAAATTGTTATATATTATCACTTATTAATTTTTTTCTGTTTTGTTTTATATGTATATTTATGTGTTCTTATTTTATTTTCATTATTTTCTCTGCTTTGTTGACATCCTGTTGAGCCATCTAGTGACCACATTTTGCACCTGTCACCTGAGAGTTTATTGGCCTTTTGCTCAGGTGTTTGCAATCATCAATTGTCTGTATACTCACAAAAAAGAAAAGCTGTGTGCTGAGGGTTACACCCTGAAGAAGGCTGTTTGTGCCGCTACGCGTGGCTTGTTACCCAATCTGAACATTTACTAGCATTGTTTTTAGCATTTTAAAAAAAATTCCCACATCAGGCTAATCCATCCTACACGGACCAAGAAATCAATAGCTTTCATTTAATCAGTTAAAGAAAATGTTCATGTTACCCAAGGTCTTTAATATCCTTTGTGGCATACATTAAAATATACCAACAGTCTGAAATAAGTTTAATAAATATATGAAGTCACTGTTAATCAAACTGCATAGCAGCTGTAGAGTACTCTGACAAATGTCAAAGAAATGTCTCTATAGAGCGGGACACATTTTAACCAGCTGTTCCATTTTCATCAGATAGGTGGAGCAGAAGAGCTCAGTATCATGAGGACCTGCAGAGAAGTGCTGCCATTTCTTGTAAATGCTCAGAGAGGGGAGAGCAAGGTTTGAGGTGTACAGATAACACAGGGACTTCCTGGAAATAAAGCAGGGGTGGATACAGAAGTCAGAAAAACAGGGGACAAACTGACACTGAATAAACTCTACACACATTAAAGACACTCGACCTGCTGAACAGGCTGACCATTTACCTTAAAGTCGAGATTAATGATAAAAATGCTTTTTTAACCCTTTTAGATCATATCCCCAGTCATATTGTGCACCTATTTAACAATATATGCAAAAAAAAAACAAAAAAAAACATTTTTTTATTTTTGCTGTTATTGTGACAAGCAAGCCAGCATGTGGTCATCGGGGGGGAAAAATTCTCACGTCACATATATCTGGGACATATACTAAGTCATTATTATGACTGTTTGCATACTTATGTATACTGTCTTTTTTTTCTCAAGATTTCCAACCCCAGGTCATGTGTGCGTTTTGGAAAAGACTTAAAGTTTTAAACGTTTTAAAGTAAAGGTCCCTGTTTAATATAATATAATATAATATAATATCATATCATATAATATAATATAATATAATATAATATAATTAATGCTTTCAGTCTATAGGCTACCTCTAACACTGCTACTGTTATTACTATTATGTACTCACTAATAAGAACAATCAGAATAACAGACAAATAGTAGTACATAAATAAATGATGGTAACAATAAATAATATTAGTTATGATCTGAATTTATTGAAATAATGGTGATAATACAGCAATTATAAAAAACTATATAATCTAATAGCATAACCAAGACATGACATCAGTTTTATTGTTTGCATTATTAGCCACATATTGCTTTCAATATGTATCATACATTTCATGTTTTAAACACAATATCATGTTAGATATGAACATCAATAAGCTAACATTAGTTTATAGATTAGCTAACAATAAGGAGCGTTAGCTAGCTCTGATCTGATGTTACAGAAGCAAACGTTTTGTAAATATGTAACGTTAACTTGAACAGCTGATTAACTGTGGATTAAATCATTTTTATTTTATTTCATATATTCCTGTGTGGGGGAGATTCTGGAGGGTTCCTCTGTTTAAGCCTGAACCACTCATTATTTGAACCAGGATGCAATTTTCCTTCCCAAACCTTTAATTCCCCTTCCCAAATCTTTAACTCCTCCAACTATCGTTTTGCCAACCCCAACTACGACTTCACCAGCTACTACCAGAGGAAATAATGGATTAAACTCCTCAGCTTCCTCTCTGGCCTCATCTTCATACCTGGACTGCAACTTCTCTACCTCCTTTCTCAGTTTTCTGTCATGCTGTTCATTTATTTTATTCATCATGTTTGTCATCTCCCTTTCTTTCTCCTCTCTCTCTCTCTTTCTCTCTGCTTCTCTCTCCTCCTTCTCCCTCTTTCTCTCCTCATTCATCTCCTGCTTCTCCCTCTTCTTCTCCTCCTCTCTCTCTTTCCTCTCCCTCTCTCTCTCAGCCTGGAGTTTTTCATTCATTTTCTTCATCTCTTTTTCATATTTCTCTTGTAGTTTTCTCTCCATTTCCTCTTTTTCTTTGCGTATTTGCTCTTCTTTCTCTTTCAGGATGCGTTGTTTCTCCTCTTCGATTGCCCTCTCGGCGTCTTTAAACATCTCGTTGGTGTAGTGGCTTCCTCCGTTCTTCTGGACTAAATTTCTGATCTTCTGGAGCAGCTCAGTGACCTGAGAGCGGCGATCCTTCAGCTTATTATTGAAGACATGGTACTGACCATTACATCTGTCCACAAGTTCCTGCAGCTCTGAGCTTTCCGTCAAGAAGTCCTCAATAGTTGTGTCTTCAAGAAGATCTCCATGAGTGAAGAGAACCATGCTGTGTCTGTCTGCAGCCTGGCCAAAGATTTCTTGAATCCTTTGCACTGTCTGCTTTTCCTCTTCAGTGTATCTTCCCAGCCTGATGACCACCAGGAACACATGGGGTCCAGGAACAGCGTAAGAGATGCACTGGCAGATGTCTTTAATTGTTTTATCCAAGCCATACCTGGTGTCAAACACGCCCGGGGTGTCGATAACAGCAACCCGTTGCCCGTCCACCTCAGCTTTGCCCTTGGTACAGTCTACAGTCATAGACTTTGCACTGAACTTTGATTCAAAGCACTGTCGTCCCAGAATGGTGTTTCCAGTGGCACTCTTCCCAGTGCCAGTCTTCCCCACCAGCACTATCCTCAGCTCCTCATCATATAGTTCTGTTGGTAAGAATAAATCACATTAGAATGAATGCTCTGCTTCACCATGGGACCTTTATGGAACAGTTTTGAAATCTTTCATTCAAAGCTTAGAGATATTAGAAATGATCTTATCAGCTTTTTAGGGCTGATACTTTGATTTATATAAAGAGACCTAGAAAAGCACAGACTCCAAGATATCGTATTGCTCTATACCTGTTTCTCATTTCAAAAGTGATTCCGTTTTCCCTGCATTACTTGACTGCATATCCATATGCACAGTAGGTTACACCCTTACAACCTCAAATGGCTCCTTTCTGAGAAATAATATTTGTCACAAACTGCCTCAGGGAATGTGACAATCAAGGTTATACAATAATGATTTATTAAACAAAGGCAAATAAACAATATACTGTGTAGATCAGCAATATCGGCAACGCAAGCAATGCATGGATGTGTGGCATTGTTAGAATCCCCGAGCGGTCATGGAGGAAATGAGGATCAGTCCACAACTGGATGGCATTTCAGCATAGAAGCATTTATTTTTCCTTTCACACCCGTCACACATGTTGCCTCCACCGTAGTATTCCCCCCAAATGGACCCAAACTCATGGGTTTTATACTCCCCTCAATTGGCCCATACCATTTTCCCAAACACAACACCACACCAACATACAAAAACATCCACATTTATGTACATAAATCCATCCCCCACATATGAATCCTCTTAACAAATACATACACACCCAACTATCCTCAATAAACATCCATAAACACTACCCCTTCACAAATACACACAAAACAGTCCCGCCGAACTCCCCTCCACCCACTTCCCACTGGTTTCGCCCTCCCGGAACTATTAATAGGGCGCGAGTCCCCGGGGATCTCTTTCACCCGCGCACCTTGGGAGACGGAAACCGGAAGTAGTAAGTGGGGCATGTTATTGACGGTTTTAATTAATTAATACCTCTGTGTGTTCCTTAAGTGTATTCAATAATACATACGTCTAGTAATTATAGTTAAACATACACACCAATTACTATATTACTCCCGTAACGGCGAGCCGTCGTTACAGGCATATATGTGGAGGTGTTGAAGGTGCAAAACCAAAAGACAGCTAGAGACCATCCTGTGATGGTATCACACCAGCTCTGACACCAAATCGGGCCAGCGGCAGGTCTTCAGTATTAGCTCAGCCCTTTCTCATTCCCAGGGCGTCAAATACTGACACTTTGTCACGGCCGTTGGTGTACGATACCGACGCCAAGGCACCCTTATTAACTACAATGCAAACCAATCTGCGACAACACTAAACGCTCATGGAAAGTGCTCTAGTTTAAAGAGAGTGACGTAGTTTAAAGAGCAAAAGAGACACACAGGGCGGGGGGGGAGGTGGATGGTCCAACAAACACGAGGCTTTCATCCAGGAGACCGCTGTTCATGTCCCGTGCGTTAAGTTTCACTTTCATGTTACAATCAGCTGTTCGTTCTTGTTCCGTGCTAACAACGTTCAGTTTCATTTACCCTTCACAAACGTAGTAGTTTTAAGCCCAGCGATGTAGTTTTTTCCTAAACCTAACTAAGGGGTTTTGTTGTCTAAACCTAAAGTGACTCTAAGGGGCGGTATGTGATGAGTTGGGATAAGAATGTGTTGATATGTCACATAGAAGTAGTGTACATCATCTGGAAGCTGGGAACCTGAAGACTAATTTCAGATGCAGCACAGCAAGTCAAGTTGTTCTCGTCATTAATCAGAAATAAACATAAATTAATGAATTCATTAATTAATTAGAATAAATTGTTTAGAACATTACAATAGAAGTATGTGATGCCCATTCCCATTCTCACTTATGTCTCGTAAATTGTTGCATCAGTTTTTGGGTTGATACCATTTGTTACACAGATTTGGTGCTAAATTTAACAATTTTTTTACCACTGGAGAATTGAATAATCACTATTATTTTGATTACTTTCGTATGTTTATCAGGTGTCTTTTTTATCAGAAATAATTTTGACATTGACTTACATTGACGTACAACCCAGGAGTCAATGCGGCATCTATGTATATATGTCTATGTCCCTGGCTGCAATGACACCAACAGAGCAGATGCGGAAGCCCGGAAACACTGACCAATCAGAGCAGACTGGGCTTTTTGAAAGGCCTTAAAGAGACAGGCGCTAAAACTGACTGTCTCAGACAGAGGGTGAATACAGGTGCTGCAGCAATGGACAGTATGAGAAAAATAATGTTTTGTTTTAACATAAAAGCATGTAAACAAGTTCTAGCAGACCACCAAAATAAAAGTATGAACCTGCAAATGAGCATATGTCACCTTTAACAACATGAGTATAGTAGTATAAGGACTTACCGTGGTAGTATTTGCTGGCCATGTTTGGGTCACAGATTGCAGGCACTGGTGAAGAGTCTCAGAGTCTTCAGAGTCTTTCTGCTGCTTCTACTCTGTCAGATGACTCCATGCAGAAAACCACACCTACAAACGGTTAGACTGTGGACATCACAGTGAAACAGAAAGCTCAGTTGAAGCAGGGTTTTTTTGGTCTAAATGGGAATGTACATGTTGTTCCACTTTATTTCAGCCATGTTATAATGGTGTGACAGACTTTGGAACACGTTGGACAATATTTATAACCCTCTTCTATATTTTGTTTGCCTCAAACACATTGTTTTAACTTGCTTGCTGTCATCATTCTACGATACCCAAAACTGAAAAGGAAAAAAAAAAAGCTGTATTTGTATTTGTATTTGCACATACACACAGATCACACTTCAGTGAGTGTTTGCTCTCTATCTGTTGGGATAGGTTGTAACTACAGTGTAGCACTACACAGTAAGAATTTCATGTTGAGGCCATGTGTCAAGTGTTTCCTACAGGAGGTGGTTACACCATATGGAAAACCAAATATGACTTGTTAGGAAGTAAATTAAAAAAAATAAAGAAAATGGAGAAAGGAAAAAGAACATATAAATGATGAATAGTTATTATTTTTCCATTAGCAGGATTACATTTTCATAACCAGAATTTATAACTTCTAAAAATAGATTTCATATAATCTTGCAACTGAAGACAAAAATATTGCATCACCATTATACTGAGATGTTGAGGAATTCCCTTGAACGTATAGCTCCATTTAAATCTAAATATTACTTCATTAATCGATTATTGTTAAATACTTTTTTTGTTTTTCATACATGTTGAATTGTATACACCACATGCTTGTAGACAAATTTCACATTTTTGTGTGTACAGCCGTCCTGCTGTGTACTGACTTAAAACTTTCTAGGTCACGCTAACGGTAGATTAGAATTATTTTTTTGGAAGTCCACCAGTGTCACAGTCTTGATTTCCTTCCATAGTATCAAAATACATAGTCCTTTCTACGAAACGTCTTGGAAATTACCAAGAACTTATTTAAAAAAAATTACAAACCTGTAAAATTAAAGCATGAGTGAAACATTTCTGAATGAATTCATTAATTCAATTATTTATATAGAAATAAGTCAGGCACGAATCCTCCACATCCCAGCAAAACAGTTAGTCAGTCTGATGTTTATCAGACTTAAGCTGCTGTCTCCTCCACACTGCTCACCCCTCCCTCCACCATTTACAAGAAATGGTAGGAAACTGCAGGAAACAGTGCACACGTCCGTTCACCCTGAATGAATGTTCTGTGGTACTATAAACAGAACATACAATACCAGTGGTGATCCACTGAAATTATTATTGCAGAGAGAAACTTTTTACATACACCAAATGAAGGCCACAGTATATCCAGGACTAAATGAAGAAATTGATTTTAGTCCGTTTTTGTAGTGGCTCTTATGCATGTGGTCTGGTACTGTTGCCATAAATTGTTATATATTATCACTTATTTACTTTTTTCTGTCTCGTTATCTGTATATCTATGTTTTCTTATTTTATTTTCATTATTTTCTCTGCTTTCTTGACATCCTGTAGAGCCATCTAGTGACCACATTTTACACCTGTCACCTGAGAGTTTATTGGCCTTTTGCTCAGGTGTTTGCAATCATCAATTGTGTATGTACTCACAAAAAAAGAAAAGCTGTGTGCTGAGGGTTACACCCTGAAGAAGGCTGTTTGTGCCGCTAGGCGTGGCTTGTTACCCAATCTGAACATTTACTAGCATTGTTTTTAGCATTTTCAAAAAATGTCCCAAATTAGGCTAATCCACCCTACAGAAATCAATAGCTTTCATTTAATCAGTTAAAGAAAATGTTCATGTTACCCAAGGTCTTTAATATCCTTTGTGGCATACATTAAAATATACCAACAATCTTACATAAGTTTTATAAATATATTAAGTCACTGTTAATCAAACTGCATAGCAGCTGTAGAGTACTCTGACAAATGTCAACCAAATGTCTCTATAGAGCAGGACACATTTTAACCAGCTGTTCCATTTTCATCAGATAGGTGGAGCAGAAGAGCTCAGTATCATGAGGACCTGCAGAGAAGTGCTGCCATTTCCTGTAAATGCTCAGAGAGGGGAGAGCAAGGTTTGAGGTGTACAGTTAACACGGGGACTTCCTGGAAATAAAGCAGGGGTGGATACAGAAGTCAGAAAAACAGGGGACAAACTGACACTGAATAAACTGTACACACATTAAAGACACTCGACCTGCTGAACAGGCTGACCATTTACCTTAAAGTCGAGATTAATGATAAAAATGCCTTTTTAACCCTTTTAGATCATATCCCCAGTCATATTGTGCACCTATTTAACAATATATGAAACAATTACTTATTATTTTTTTATTTTACTGTTATTGTGACAAACAAGCCAGCATGTGGTCATCGGGGAAAAAAAATTCTCATGTCACATATATCTGGGACATATACTAAGTCATTATTATGACTATTTGCATACTTATTGTCTTTTTTTTCTCAAGATTTCCAACCCCAGGTCATGTGTGCGTTTTGGAAAAGACTTAAAGTTTTAAACGTTTTAAAGTAAAGGTCCCTGTATAATATAATATAATATAATATAATATAATTAATGCTTTCAGTCTATAGGCTACCGCTAACACTGCTACTGTTATTACTATTATGTACTCACTAATAAGAGCAATCAGAATAACAGGCAGACAGTTGTACATAAATAAATGATGTTAACAATAAATAATAATAGTTATGATCTGAATTTATTGAAATAATGGTGATAATACATCAATTATAAAAACAACAAAATAATCTAATAGCATAACCAAGACATGACATCAGTTTTATTGTTTGCAATATTAGACACATATCGCTTTTAATACGTATCATACATTTCATGTTTTAAACACAATATCATGTTAGATATGAACATCAATCAGCTAACATTAGTTTATAGATTAGCTAACAATAAGGAACGTTAGCTAGCTCTGATCTGATGTTACAGAAGCAAACGTCTTGTAAAGATGTAACGTTAACTTGAACAGTTGATAATGTGAAAAATGCTTAAAGGAAAATGTGATATGATAGTACTAGTTTTTAATAATTACATAATAACTGATTGAATCCCACCATATTGAAGGACAGACTGGTGATCCATGAACTGGAAGCAGTGACGTTAACGTATTTAACAGTTTTTCACCAACATTTTTAAGAAAAAAAACAAAAAACGTAACGTTAACTTAACGTTACTTCATCATAAATGTTTGATTATAAAACAAGTCGTTGAAATCGGTTGAGAAATGTAGACGTTATAGTGCTTTTTATACAGAAAAACGGCAGCTCCCCCGTTCCCCCCATGGAGTTACAGGTCAGTCTTGCCCTGTCCAATATGGCGCCCACGTTGACGTACGAACCAGGAGTCAATGCAGCGTCTATGTGTGTATATCTATGGGTGGCCCTCTGTGGTCCAGCCAAAACTCATGCAAAAAGAAACCTGGATGGCAATGTCAGAGTATAATATGATGTGTGACTTTGAAAAAAGGAAATTGTGGTTATAGTTCTGTGGATTAAAGAATATTTATTTTATTTTATATATTCCTGTGTGGGGAAGATTCTGGAGGGTTCCTCTGTTTAAGCCTGAACCACTCATTATTTGAACAAGGATCCAATTGCCTTTCCCAAAAGTTTAACTCCTCCAACTATCGTTTTGCCAGCCTGAACTACGAGTTCACCAGCTTTTACCAGAGGATATAATGGATTAAACTCCTCAGCTTCCTCTCTGGCCTCGGTTTCATGCCTGGACTGCAACTTCTCTACCTCCTTTCTCAGTTCTCTGTCATGCTGTTCATTTATTTGATTCATCATGTTTGTCATCTCCCTTTCTTTCTCCTCTCTCTCTCTCTTTCTCTCTGCTTCTCTCTCCTCCTTCTCCCTCTTTCTCTCCTCATTCATCTCCTGCTTCTCCCTCTTCTTCTCCTCCTCTCTCTCTTTCCTCTCCCTCTCTCTCTCAGCCTGGAGTTGTTCATTCATTTTCTTAATCTCTTTTTCATATTTCTCTTGTAGTTTTCTCTCAATTTCCTCTTTTTCTTTGCGTATTTGCTCTTCTTTCTCTTTCAGGATGCGTTGTTTCTCCTCTTTGATTACCCTCTCGGCCTCTTGGAACATCTCGTTGGTGTAGTGGCTTCCTCCGTTCTTCTGGACTAAATTTCTGATCTTCTGGAGCAGCTCAGTGACCTGAGAGCGACGATCCTTCAGCTTATTATTGAAGACATGGTACTGGCCATTACATCTGAACACGAGTTCCTGCAGGTCTGAGCATTCCGTCAAGAAGTCCTCAATAGTTGTGTCTTCAAGAAGATCTCCATGAGTGAAGAGAACCATGCTGTATCTGTCTGCAGCCTGGCCAAAGATTTCTTGAATCCTTTGCACTGTCTGCTTTTCCTCTTCAGTGTATCTGCCCAGCCTGATGACCACCAGGAACACATGGGGTCCAGGAGAAGCGTAAGAGATGCACTGGCAGATGTCTTTAGCTGTTTTATCCATGCCAAACCTGGTGTCGAACAGGCCCGGGGTGTCGATAACAGCAACCTGTTGCCCGTCCACCTCAGCTTTGCCCTTGGTACAGTCTACAGTCATCGACTTTGCACTGAACTTTGATTCAAAGCACTGTCGTCCCAGAATGGTGTTTCCAGTGGCACTCTTCCCAATGCCAGTCTTCCCCACCAGCACTATCCTCACCTCCTCCTTATTTTCTCTGCTCCATCCTGTGTGGAAGAATGAGTGAAACAGAATAAGGATCTACACCTGGTTGTACATACATTGTACATAAAAAGATAGGAGTAAAGAAATATCTATTCTGCTGCTTTGTCAGGGCCAAAAAAGGTGTTTGTTGGAGGTTCCAATCATAATTTCTACAATGTGGGAAAGTCAAACGTTCCTTTTGCAAACTCTCCATTTGTGAAAGTATACTGTGAAAGTATCAAAACACTCAATCCACAGATAAATACACACAGCCCGTATTCAGAAACTGTGCGTTTGAAACAAGCCGTTAGGATTTCTGTCCATTTGTGATGTCACAAATCTACAATATTTCAACCATTTCACAGCTTTAAGAGTAAACATTCTAAATGTGTCCCAGTATATTTCCTGCTGCAGTGTATGTGAATGACATCAGCTGACAGGAAATAAACATGGACCTGAGCTGTTTCTTAACAACGCAATTCTGTTGCCATTCCGTTGAAATGCACTAAAACGGAGCGTTTCTGATAGAGGGTGTATACAGGTTTATTCAGACAGACAGTATGAGGAAAATGATGTGTTGTTTGAACATTAAAGCATATAAACATGTTCTAGTAGAAACCCAAAATACAAGTATGAACCTGAAGATGAGCATGATATGTCCCCTTTAAAATAAAAAGGTTAATAATATAACAGTTTGTCTCTGTGACATCACCCAATACACTAGAGAAAAGCTTCAGCTGAACCAAAAGACAGAAATAACAATACATGACAAAAAAAAAGAATTAAATAGCATTCATCTGTCTCAAACATTTTACTAGTGACCAAGAAATCCTGTTTTTTATATGAAAAGTAGAGCTCCAGAATTTGCAATCAGATTATGAATTTAGAACTAAAGGTTAGGTCAGAATAATAAAATAATGTATTTGCAGTCCTACTCAGTATAAGTTTATAGAAGTATTAGTCTACAGAAGTGCATTACATAAAATTAGATTCAGCAGTGATCCCTGTTAAAATAACTGTACTTTAAAACATGGATACTTTATCATGTCACTTACCGAAGTTGCTGGCCATGTTTGGATGGTAATAAGTTCTGAACTTGTTTGTGTTAAAGAGTACGGAGTCGATTCTGCAGCTGAACTGAGTTCAGAGTGTCTCCTGCAGCCCCTTTTGTAAGGCTGTGCTAAACCACACCCACTATAGCTACACACAATGAAAGTGAAACTAAATCTTTATCTGGTTGTTGTCTGTTATTGAAGGATATTTTAATAGATGGGGTATAAATAAGAATATATTTAAAACACAATATACAGTCTTTAATCATTTTGAATGAAATATATATGAAATGTATTAAACGATTCAATAGCTTATCAACTTATTTTTGTGAAATGTTTTTGTTTTGTTTTTTACTGGATTTCATTTGTATTCAATTATTGCTATTATTATTTTGTAAACTGCCATTTTCAAATTACTTTTTCATTTCATAACGACACTTTTCATGACAAACAAAACAAATAATTTAAAAAAAAACAATTTCACAGCAATGAGTTGCAATAACTTTTCATAATTTCTGGTACATTTATATATTTTGTTCTATTTATTCAAATCCAATTATTTATTTCATAATGTCTGATGTATTTATTTAATATTGACTGTTTTATTCTCTAAGGCGGAAACAATAGCTTTCATTTAATCTGTCAAAGAAAATGTTCATGTTACGCAAGGTCTTTAACATCCTTTATGGCATACATTAAAATATATCAACAATCTTGAATACGTTTAATGAATATATGAAGACACTGTAGAGCAGAAGAGCTCAGTATCATGAGGACATGCAGAGAACTGCTGCCATTTCTTGTAAATACTGAAGGGAGGGGAGAGCTTTGTGCAGCAGGATCTGCAGTTTGGAAGAAGTGCTGCCATTTCCTGTAAGTGCTCAGGGAGAGGAGAGCAAGGTTTGTGGTGTACAGTTAATACGGGGACTTCCCGGAAATAAAGCAGGGATGGATACAGAAGTCAGAAAAACGGGACAAACTGACACTGAATAAACTGTACACACATTAAAGACACTCGACCTGCTGAACAGGCTGACCATTTACCTTAAAGTCGAGATTAATGATAAAAATGCCTTTTTAACCCTTTTAGATCATATCCCCAGTCATATTGTGCACCTATTTAACAATATATGCAAAAAAAATCTATTTCTTCTTATTTATATATTACAATCTTTTCTTCCTGTAAAACCAAAATATGACATGTGCTTATGTAAGCTAGGACCAACCAATAATAATATCATCAATCAATCTGCAACTTATGGAGCCACAGTCTACAGTAGCTCTGTTTCACACTACATTCTAAGCCCGCCCACTTTTTAGCGGTCCAATCAAATGTGAAGGATTTGATTTAAATCCCTCTTACTGTACACCGCTCAAATATTCCATTTCACTGGGGAATAGGTTACAGAAGCTAAAGATGCTCTAACGTCTGTTTCACTGGGAATTTAAGGGTTGAATTCAAACAGAAAATAAAAGTGAAACAGCAGTGGGAACTAGCATTGGAAGTTCAGAAGATCTGAATGAACCTAATGAAAGTTATAATACTGTGACAAACAAGCCAGCATGTGGTCATCTGGAAAAACTTTTTCCCACATGTCACATATATCTGGGACATATACTAAGTCATTATCATGACTGTTTGCATACTTATTGTCTTTTTTTTCTCAAGATTTCCAGCCCCAGGTCATGTGTGCGTTTTGGAAAAGACTTATTATTATAAATAAATAAAAATATATTCTTGAAGTATAGAAATAATTTTAAAAAGAACTAATTTCATTAAGACATGTTTTACTAACTTCAAATTATTTCACAATGTATTGGTTCACTGATATTTTACTTTGTTTGTTCATGATTATTCCATTAAGTTTTAATTATTTCTTTATATCTGACATTTTGGGATTTCATCAAATTGCACATTGACCTATATGTAAAAAATGATGTGACAGAAACAAGAATGATATGATTCCTGCTGGCTTTAAGCCAAGACAGGCACATTTATTTGAATAGTACATATACACAAAGGAAAATGCACGAACCACATGAAACAGTGAGTATAGAAGAAGAAATTAATAAAATGTGAGAAAAGAAAAAAGAGGATTAAATAGGAGTAAGGAGTAAATATTTAAGTGTAAGGTGAATAATCAGTGCTTGAGGTTCAGTCAGTGGCATTGGAAAACATAAATTATTCAACCTGGATTTAAATGTAGTCAAAGTTTGTTAAAATCTTGCAGTATATATTTGGGAAGTTTGTTGCAGCTTGGTGGTAAATAGTTTAGTTTAGTATGTTCTTTACTGATGTACACTACTTGATCAGTAAAATACTGTAGTTTCCTGTCATGTAAGACATTACTGAAGAAGATCAGAAGACTGGAATGTAATCTGCTCTCTACAGGAAGCCATGAGACTTGACAGTACATTAGAAAAACATTTGTGCGGATTGACCAATGGAGAGCTAACTGCTCTGATCTGTTTACCCAGAACATTTCCTGATCACAACAATGCTCTTACCCAGTTCAGTTACGATATAATCAATGTGTTCAGTCCACGTCAGTCTAACATCCAACACAATGCCAAGTAGCTCAGTCTTTTTAACTTGTTCAACTGACTTTCTGTAACTAAATGCTGCTATTCAATGAACCAGGAAAGTAGCGATGCATTCAAGATATTTAAGTTCCTGATAGACAAATATACACTGATCAGCCACAGCATTAAGACCACTGACAGGTGAAGTGAATAACATTGACTATCTTGTTACAATGGCACCTGGCAGTAGGTGGGATATATTAGACAGCAAGTGAACATTTTGTCCTTGAAGTTGATGTGTTGGAAGCAGAAAAAATGGGCAAGTGTAAGGATGTGAGCGACTTTGACAAGGGCCAAATAGTGATGGCTAGACGACTGGGTCAGAGCATCTCCAGAAATGCAGCTCTTGTGGGATGTTCCCAGTCTGCAGCAGTCAGGACCTACCAAAAGTGGTCCAAGTAAGGAAAACCGGTGAACCGGCGACAGGGTCAGACCCGAGGCCCCACCTCGCAACTTACAGGACTTAAAGGATCTGCTACTGACGGCTTGGTGCCAGATACCACAGCAGACCTTCAGAGGTCTAGAGGAGTCCATGCCTCGACGGGTCAGGGCTGTTTTGGTGGAAAAAGGGGATCTACTCACTATTCGGCAGGTGGTCATAATGTTATGGCTGATCGGTGTAAATATATATTATAAATCTAAAATAGTTTTCTTCACTTCAGCACAGTAGCACACAAATACAAAGACTTACAGGAAAACCAAGTCAGAGAATTGTACAGCCATCATCATTCCTCTCAGCTTGCCGCTGTGCTTCCCGTCTCAAACTTTCTCTTTCCTCTTCCAGTTCTCTTTCACGCTGTTTCCTCATATTTGCAATCTGTCTCTCTCTCTCCTGTTCCTCTCTCTTCCGTTCTGCTTCTCTTTCCTCCCTCTCCCTCCTCCTCTCCATCTCCATCTCCCACCTCTCCCTCTCCTTCTCCCTCCTCCTCTCCTCCTCTCTCTCTTTCTTCTCTCCCTCTCTCTCTCAGCCTGGAGTTGTTCATACATTTTCTTCATCTCTTTTTCATATTTCTCTTGTAGTTTTCTCTCCACTATCTCTTTTTCTTCCCGTATTTGCTCTTCTTTCTCTTTCAGGATGCGTTGTTTCTCCTCTTCGATTGCCCTCCAGGCCTCTTGGAACATCTCGTTGGTGTAGTGGCTTCCTCCGTTCTTCTGGACTAAATTTCTGATCTTCTGGAGCAGCTCAGTGACCTGAGAGCAGCGATCCTTCAGCTTATTATTGAAGACATGGTACTGGCCATTACATCTGAACACGAGTTCCTGCAGGTCTGAGCTTTCCGTCAAGAAGTCCTCAATAATTGTGTCTTCAAGAAGATCTCCATGAGTGAAGAGAACCATGCTGTGTTTGTCTGCAGCCTGGCCGAAGATTTCTTGAATCTTTTGCACTGTCTGCTTTTCCTCTTCAGTGTATCTGCCCAGCCTGATGACCACCAGGAACACATGGGGTCCAGGAACAGCGTAAGTGATGCACTGGCTGATGTCTTTAGTTGTTTTATCCATGCCAAACCTGGTGTCGAACAGGCCCGGGGTGTCGATAACAGCAACCTGTTGCCCGTCCACCTCAGCTTTGCCCATTAAAGAGTCTACAGTCATAGACTTTGCACTGAACTTTGATTCAAAGCACTGTTGTCCCAGAATGGTGTTTCCAGTGGCACTCTTTCCATTTCCAGTCTTCCCCACCAGCACTATCCTCAGCTCCTTGTTATTTAGTTCTGTTGGTAAGAATAGATAACATTAGAATGAATACCATGGGACCTTTATGGAGCAGTTTTGAAATCTTTCATTGTCCAACAAACACGAGGCTTTCATCCAGGAGACGGCTGTTCATGTCCCGTGCGTTAAGTTTCACTTTCATGTTACAATCAGCTGTTCGTTCTTGTTCCGTGCTAACAACGTTCAGTTTCATTTACCCTTCACAAACGTAGTAGTTTTAAGCCCAGCGATGTAGTTTTTTCCTAAACCTAACTAAGGGGTTTTGTTGTCTAAACCTAAAGTGACTCTAAGGGGCGGTATGTGATGAGTTGGGATAAGAATGTGTTGATATGTCACATAGAAGTAGTGTACATCATCTGGAAGCTGGGAACCTGAAGACTAATTTCAGATGCAGCACAGCAAGTCAAGTTGTTCTCGTCATTAATCAGAAATAAACATAAATTAATGAATTCATTAATTAATTAGAATAAATTGTTTAGAACATTACAATAGAAGTATGTGATGCCCATTCCCATTCTCACTTATGTCTCGTAAATTGTTGCATCAGTTTTTGGGTTGATACCATTTGTTACACAGATTTGGTGCTAAATTTAACAATTTTTTTACCACTGGAGAATTGAATAATCACTATTATTTTGATTACTTTCGTATGTTTATCAGGTGTCTTTTTTATCAGAAATAATTTTGACATTGACTTACATTGACGTACAACCCAGGAGTCAATGCGGCATCTATGTATATATGTCTATGTCCCTGGCTGCAATGACACCAACAGAGCAGATGCGGAAGCCCGGAAACACTGACCAATCAGAGCAGACTGGGCTTTTTGAAAGGCCTTAAAGAGACAGGCGCTAAAACTGACTGTCTCAGACAGAGGGTGAATACAGGTGCTGCAGCAATGGACAGTATGAGAAAAATAATGTTTTGTTTTAACATAAAAGCATGTAAACAAGTTCTAGCAGACCACCAAAATAAAAGTATGAACCTGCAAATGAGCATATGTCACCTTTAACAACATGAGTATAGTAGTATAAGGACTTACCGTGGTAGTATTTGCTGGCCATGTTTGGGTCACAGATTGCAGGCACTGGTGAAGAGTCTCAGAGTCTTCAGAGTCTTTCTGCTGCTTCTACTCTGTCAGATGACTCCATGCAGAAAACCACACCTACAAACGGTTAGACTGTGGACATCACAGTGAAACAGAAAGCTCAGTTGAAGCAGGGTTTTTTTGGTCTAAATGGGAATGTACATGTTGTTCCACTTTATTTCAGCCATGTTATAATGGTGTGACAGACTTTGGAACACGTTGGACAATATTTATAACCCTCTTCTATATTTTGTTTGCCTCAAACACATTGTTTTAACTTGCTTGCTGTCATCATTCTACGATACCCAAAACTGAAAAGGAAAAAAAAAAAGCTGTATTTGTATTTGTATTTGCACATACACACAGATCACACTTCAGTGAGTGTTTGCTCTCTATCTGTTGGGATAGGTTGTAACTACAGTGTAGCACTACACAGTAAGAATTTCATGTTGAGGCCATGTGTCAAGTGTTTCCTACAGGAGGTGGTTACACCATATGGAAAACCAAATATGACTTGTTAGGAAGTAAATTAAAAAAAATAAAGAAAATGGAGAAAGGAAAAAGAACATATAAATGATGAATAGTTATTATTTTTCCATTAGCAGGATTACATTTTCATAACCAGAATTTATAACTTCTAAAAATAGATTTCATATAATCTTGCAACTGAAGACAAAAATATTGCATCACCATTATACTGAGATGTTGAGTAATTCCCTTGAACGTATAGCTCCATTTAAATCTAAATATTACTTCATTAATCGATTATTGTTAAATACTTTTTTTGTTTTTCATACATGTTGAATTGTATACACCACATGCTTGTAGACAAATTTCACATTTTTGTGTGTACAGCCGTTCTGCTGTGTACTGACTTAAAACTTTCTAGGTCACGCTAACGGTAGATTAGAATTATTTTTTTGGAAGTCCACCAGTGTCACAGTCTTGATTTCCTTCCATAGTATCAAAATACATAGTCCTTTCTACGAAACGTCTTGGAAATTACCAAGAACTTATTTAAAAAAAATTACAAACCTGTAAAATTAAAGCATGAGTGAAACATTTCTGAATGAATTCATTAATTCAATTATTTATATAGAAATAAGTCAGGCACAAATCCTCCACATCCCAGCAAAACAGTTAGTCAGTCTGATGTTTATCAGACTTAAGCTGCTGTATCCTCCACACTGCTCACCCCTCCCTCCACCATTTACAAGAAATGGTAGGAAACTGCAGGAAACAGTGCACACGTCCGTTCGCCCTGAATGAATGTTCTGTGGTACTATAAACAGAACATACAATACCAGTGGTGATCCACTGAAATTATTATTGCAGAGAGAAACTTTTTACATACACCAAATGAAGGCCACAGTATATCCAGGACTAAATGAAGAAATTGATTTTAGTCCGTTTTTGTAGTGGCTCTTATGCATGTGGTCTGGTACTGTTGCCATAAATTGTTATATATTATCACTTATTTACTTTTTTCTGTCTCGTTATCTGTATATCTATGTTTTCTTATTTTATTTTCATTATTTTCTCTGCTTTCTTGACATCCTGTAGAGCCATCTAGTGACCACATTTTACACCTGTCACCTGAGAGTTTATTGGCCTTTTGCTCAGGTGTTTGCAATCATCAATTGTGTATGTACTCACAAAAAAAGAAAAGCTGTGTGCTGAGGGTTACACCCTGAAGAAGGCTGTTTGTGCCGCTACGCGTGGCTTGTTACCCAATCTGAACATTTGCTAGCATTGTTTTTAGCATTTTCAAAAAATGTCCCACATCAGGCTAATCCACCCTACAGAAATCAATAGCTTTCATTTAATCAGTTAAAGAAAATGTTCATGTTACCCAAGGTCTTTAATATCCTTTGTGGCATACATTAAAATATACCAACAGTCTGAAATAAGTTTAATAAATATATTAAGTCACTGTTAATCAAACTGCATAGCAGCTGTAGAGTACTCTGACAAATGTCAACCAAATGTCTCTATAGAGCGGGACACATTTTAACCAGCTGTTCCATTTTCATCAGATAGGTGGAGCAGAAGAGCTCAGTATCATGAGGACCTGCAGAGAAGTGCTGCCATTTCTTGTAAATGCTCAGAGAGGGGAGAGCAAGGTTTGAGGTGTACAGTTAACACGGGGACTTCCTGGAAATAAAGCAGGGGTGGATACAGAAGTCAGAAAAACAGGGGACAAACTGACACTGAATAAACTGTACACACATTAAAGACACTCGACCTGCTGAACAGGCTGACCATTTACCTTAAAGTCGAGATTAATGATAAAAATGCCTTTTTAACCCTTTTAGATCATATCCCCAGTCATATTGTGCACCTATTTAACAATATATGAAACAATTACTTATTATTTTTTTATTTTACTGTTATTGTGACAAACAAGCCAGCATGTGGTCATCGGGAAAAAAAAATTCTCATGTCACATATATCTGGGACATACACTAAGTCATTATTATGACTATTTGCATACTTATTGTTTTTTTTTTCTCAAGATTTCCAACCCCAGGTCATGTGTGCGTTTTGGAAAAGACTTAAAGTTTTAAACGTTTTAAAGTAAAGGTCCCCGTATAATATAATATAATATAATATAATATAATATCATATAATATAATATAATATAATATAATTAATGCTTTCAGTCTATAGGCTACCGCTAACACTGCTACTGTTATTACTATTATGTACTCACTAATAAGAACAATCAGAATAACAGACAAATAGTAGTACATAAATAAATGATGGTAACAATAAATAATATTAGAATTTATTGAAATAATGGTGATAATACAGCAATTATAAAAAACTATATAATCTAATAGCATAACCAAGACATGACATCAGTTTTATTGTTTGCATTATTAGCCACATATTGCTTTCAATACGTATCATACATTTCATGTTTTAAACACAATATCATGTTAGATATGAACATCAATAAGCTAACATTAGTTTATAGATTAGCTAACAATAAGGAGCGTTAGCTGCTCTTATCTGATGTTACAGAAGCAAACGTTTTGTAAAGATGTAACGTTAACTTGAACAGCTGATTAACTGTGGATTAAATCATTTTTATTTTATTTCATATATTCCTGTGTGGGGGAGATTCTGGAGGGTTCCTCTGTTTAAGCCTGAACCACTCATTATTTGAACCAGGATGCAATTTTCCTTCCCAAACCTTTAATTCCCCTTCCCAAATCTTTAACTCCTCCAACTATCGTTTTGCCAACCCCAACTACGACTTCACCAGCTACTACCAGAGGAAATAATGGATTAAACTCCTCAGCTTCCTCTCTGGCCTCATCTTCATACCTGGACTGCAACTTCTCTACCTCCTTTCTCAGTTTTCTGTCATGCTGTTCATTTATTTTATTCATCATGTCTTTCATCTCCCTTTCTTTCTCCTCTCTCTCTCTCTTTCTCTCTGCTTCTCTCTCCTCCTTCTCCCTCTTTCTCTCCTCATTCATCTCCTGCTTCTCCCTCTTCTTCTCCTCCTCTCTCTCTTTCCTCTCCCTCTCTCTCTCAGCCTGGAGTTGTTCATTCATTTTCTTCATCTCTTTTTCATATTTCTCTTGTAGTTTTCTCTCCATTTCCTCTTTTTCTTTGCGTATTTGCTCTTCTTTCTCTTTCAGGATGCGTTGTTTCTCCTCTTCGATTGCCCTCTCGGCCTCTTGGAACATCTCGTTGGTGTAGTGGCTTCCTCCGTTCTTCTGGACTAAATTTATGATCTTCTGGAGCAGCTCAGTGACCTGAGAGCGATCCTTCAGCTTATTATTGAAGACATGGTACTGGCCATTACATCTGTCCACAAGTTCCTGCAGGTCTGAGCTTTCCGTCAAGAAGTCCTCAATAGTTGTCTCAAGAAGGTCTCCATGAGTGAAGAGAACCATGCTGTGTCTGTCTGCAGTCTGGCCAAAGATTTCTTGAATCCTTTGCACTGTCTGCTTTTCCTCTTCAGTGTATCTGCCCAGCCTGATGACCACCAGGAACACATGGGGTCCAGGAACAGCGTAAGAGATGCACTGGCAGATGTCTTTAATTGTTTTATCCAAGCCATACCTGGTGTCAAACACGCCCGGGGTGTCGATAACAGCAACCTGTTGCCCGTCCACCTCAGCTTTGCCCTTGGTACAGTCTACAGTCATCGACTTTGCACTGAACTTTGATTCAAAGCACTGTCGTCCCAGAATGGTGTTTCCAGTGGCACTCTTCCCAGTGCCAGTCTTCCCCACCAGCACTATCCTCAGCTCCTCATCATATAGTTCTGTTGGTAAGAATAAATCACATTAGAATGAATGCTCTGCTTCACCATGGGACCTTTATGGAGCAGTTTTGAAATCTTTCATTCAAAGCTTAGAGATATTAGAAATGATCTTATCATCTTTTTAGGGCTGATACTTTGATTTATATAAAGAGACCTAGAAAAGCACAGACTCCAAGATATCGTATTGCTCTATACCTGTTTCTCATTTCAAAAGTGATTCCGTTTTCTCAGCATTACTTGACTGCATATCCATATGCACAGTAGGTTACACCCTTACAACCTGAAATGCCTTCCTGAGAAATAATATTTGTCACAAACTGCCTCAGGGAATGTGACAATCAAGGTTATACAATAATGATTTATTAAACTAAGGCAAATAAACAATATACTGTGTAGATCAGCAATATCGGCAACGCAAGCAATGCATGGATGTGTGGCATATATGTGGAGGTGTTGAAGGTGCAAAACCAAAAGACAGCTAGAGACCATCCTGTGATGGGATCACACCAGCTCTGACACCAAATCGGGCAGCGGCAGGTCTTCAGTATTAGCTCAGCCCTTTCTCATTCCCAGGGCGTCAAATACTGACACTTTGTCACGGCCGTTGGTGTACGATACCGACGCCAAGGCACCCTTATTAACTACAATGCAAACCAATCTGCGACAACACTAAACGCTCATGGAAAGTGCTCTAGTTTAAAGAGAGTGACGTAGTTTAAAGAGCAAAAGAGACACACAGGGCGGGGGGGGAGGTGGATGGTCCAACAAACACGAGGCTTTCATCCAGGAGACCGCTGTTCATGTCCCGTGCGTTAAGATACACTTTCATGTTACAATCAGCTGTTCATTCGTGTTCCGTGCTAACAACGTTCAGTTTCATTTACCCTTCACAAACGTAGTAGTTTTAAGCCCAACCATGTAGTTTTTTCCTAAACCTAACTAAGTGGTTTTGTTGCCTAAACCTAAAGTGACTCTGAGGGGCGGTATGTGATGAGTTGGGATAAGAATGTGCTGATATGTTACATAGAAGTAGTGTACATCATCTGGAAGCTGGGAACCTGAAGACTTATTTGAGATGCAGCTCAGGAAGTCAAGTTGTTCTCGTCATCAATCAGAAATAAACATAAATGAATGAATGAATGAATTAATTAGAATAAATTGTGAAAGTGTATAAGGGTTTAGAACATTACGATAGAAGTATGTGATGCCCATTCCCACTCTCACTTATATCTCGTAAATTGTTGCAGCAGTTTTTGGGTTGATACCATTTGTTACACAGATTTGGTGCTAAATTTTACCATTTTTTACCACTGGAGAATTGAATAATCACTATTATTTTGATTACTTTTGTATGTTTATCAGGTGTCTTTTTTTGCCAGAAATAATTTCTTGACTACTGTTACAGATCTTTTATTGTTTCATATTGTACTTTCCAGCCCCTCATCCTGATAGTTACTGCAAGTGTTTACATCACATACTGCTCCATGCTAACACATTACCTGTGCATGTCCTCGCTTTCTTCTTCACTGGACTCTGTGGGTCATTGCTCTCAAATGCACCTGTAGAGACAAGCAGAGTGTAAGTTTATGGTTCACAGAGGCTGGATTCAAAACCGCCTAGTGCATACTACTGAGGAACGCAGCATACAGTACATACTACATACTACATACTGTGTTCCTCAGTAGTATGCAGTATACAGTACATACTACATACTACATACTGCGTTCCTCAGTAGTATGCAGTATACAGTACATACTACATACTACATACTGCATTCCTCAGTAGTATGCAGTATACAGTACATACTACATACTACATACTGCGTTCCTCAGTAGTATGCAGTATACAGTACATACTACATACTACATACTGCGTTCCTCAGTAGTATGCAGTATACAGTACATACTACATACTGCATTCCTCAGTAGTATGCAGTATACAGTACATACTACATACTACATACTGCGTTCCTCAGTAGTATGCAGTATGTGACGGTTAAAGTGATGTATTTAGCAGTATGCTAGACCAGGCTTTAGCCTTTAAACCAGCTCTTAAAGCACTGGAAAAAAAACTAACTCGTACCACTATTACAATATTATCGAAAAATACAACTTTGATTTTGTTGTCTGTCATGTTTGTTTACTTTATAAGATACTGCAGGTTTATACTATTTATTCTAACAGCTCATAATGAAGTCCGACAAACAGGATCATCAACGAGGGGAGACGGGAAATATAAAATATTCATCCACAACATTTACTCAAACTGCTTTTTCAGTTACAGAAACAAAACAGTGGACTGATCTCCCTCCAGATATTAGAGTAATGTTAAAAAGGGTCATGTTTTTTCAGCAGGAATCTGTCTAACCAGTCAGAGGCTGCTCTTTACCTCTCCTCTTCTCTCTCCTCTTCTCGCTCCTCTTCTCTCTCCTCTTCTTCTCTCCTCTTTTCTCCTCTTCCCTCTCCTCTTCCCTCTCATCTTTTCTCGCCACTCTGCTGCTCTGTAGCCGCTCTGTGAGCGTCACTGGCCGGCTCTCCAGCGAGCCAGCTATGCCGGCGGGTGATTGTGGAGCTTTTCAACTCCAGAAAAGCAGATAAACACATGTTGATGTTAATTTATAATGGACATCTGTGTTGTGATATTTAAACAAACTATCCGTCAACAAGGAAATAGAAGCCCCTCGTCTACAGACCGGTCTCTAGAGAGCTCCAGCAGCTCATAGCGGTCTCTGAGCGTGTCTACCCGGCTGGCGAGGTATCGACCCCGGCAGGCGTTAACTAGCTGTCACGGCAGTTTGTGGAGCTTCTAAACTCCGACAACGGGTGGAACAAATGTTCGATTCACCACCTAATTTATTAAAACTGCCGATATTCATAATCTACAGAGTTGATTTCTCGCCTCAAAAACTTTCAGAAGTGAATTTAGTGAGGAAATAGCTACGAGGATCATCAACGAGGGGAGACGGGAAATATAAAATATTCATCCACAACATTTACTCAAACTGCTTTTTCAGCTACAGAAACTAAACAGTGGACTGATCTCCCTCCAGATATTAGAGGAATGTTAAAAAGGGTCATGTTGTCTCAGCAGGAATCTGTCTATCCCTTCAGAGGCTGCTCTTTACCTCTCCTCTTCCCTCGCCTCTTCTCTCCTCTTCTTCCCTCTCCTCTTCTCGCTCCTCTTCTCTCTCCTCTTCTTCTCTCTCCTCCCTTTCCTCTCCTCTCCTCTTTTGCTCTCTTCCCTCTCCTCTTCCCTCGCCACTCTGCAGCCGCTCTGTGAGCGTCACTGGCCGGGGTCTGGGTATCATCGGATAATCCGTTATTCCTTTTTCCCAGGTGAGCTTCTCTGAAAATACAGAGTATATTTTCAAGAGATGCTCACAGCGACTTTATCTTCTAAGGAAACTTAGTGGCCTCGGTGTCAGCCAGCAGATTTTAGAATTAGTGTACAAAACTATTGTTGAGAGGATTTTAACCTTTAACCTTCCTGCCTGGTACGGTCACCTACACTGTAGATAGAAGAATAAACTGTCTAGGATTGTGTCAATGGTAGGCAAAATAGGTGGTAAACCCCAAAAGCCCTTGACTCAACTTTTTACAGAAAGGACGAGGAAGAAAGCGAGGAGCATCCTGGCAGATAGCTCCCATCCTCTCTTCAGCCAGTCGGGAGGCGCTATAGAGCCCCTCTGGCAACTAAACATGTGTTTAAAAAGTCTTTCATCCCAAATGCCATCAATATTCTAAACTCAACACAGCGACTGAGCAGATCTGAGCCACAGACACTGACATGAATTGTTTTTAATGTGTAACATAACCTGTCTCTGTTTTTTACTAACTGCTGTCTGGTTTTTAATGTCTGTTGTTTCCTGTGTTTTGTGAGCCAAAGACATATTTCCACCCTGGTGGACAATAAAGTTTGATTGTATTGTATTGATCAGTTCATATTGAGGGACCGTCAGCTTTACAATTTAGTTTGGAGGGAGATTCGGTATCAGTGAAGTCAGTGCATTTTATGAGTGGGCCTTCTGTGACGTTACCCACCGTAGGGGTCAGAGGTCACCACGCCTCAATCCCCAAGGATTTTCTTTTCAGTCAAATTTTCAATTTTGACGCATTTATAGATGAAAAGTCAAGTCAATAATCATGGTCAATGATAGATTAGTATCGTTAATCGGCATGTTTGCCAACCTTCAGACATCATAGTCTAATATGAGGATTAATCAGCCTGAGTTCACTAAAAAACTGAAATCACTAACTTTCTGTATTCTGTTTGGTGGCTTATGTAATTTAGTTAATTTGTTCGACATCATGATAATGCAGATTTTTCCATCAGCGATTATGACATTAATGCTAGCTAGACAGAATAAAGCTCTGTCTGTCATGACAATAGAACTGTACTGAAAGCCTTTCCTTTACTCTGGTGACTCTTTACAGCCATCTGAAGACAGCAGGTATCTGTTAAATCTACAGTATCTGGAGTGATGAAGTGGCCTTCAGTCCAGTACTATTGTCATGACAGACAGAGCTTTACTCTGTCTAGCTGGCATTAATATCATAATCGCTTGTTGAAAAATCAGCATTATCATGATGTAGAACTACTCGGCTACAGCCTTCCTAGAGGAGTGAAGGGATCAGGTGGAAGTGTCAGGTGTGTTGAAAGGAGTAGCCACATAGTGCTTCTCACCTGCCGACATAAAGAAACAGCCCATAGTAAGGGTGTGAGAGAGAAAAGTGTCAATTACATGAGTTCTGTATAACATCTGTAGAGACCCTCCCTGTTGTATAACACCTGTAGAGACCCTCCCTGTAATTTATCACACACTTTTTGGATAAAAGACATTCATGTGTTAATGAAAATAACAAAACAAAAAAAATATCTATGTATGTATTTATTTGTGTATTTATTTAGCCTATTTATCTTCTACTGTTACCTCGATCCTGTGCTTAAATAATGTTACACTTTTATAATATGACCAAACTATCTTCTTGGCTTTTATTTTGACATGTTTGCCTTCACTTCCGGGTCACGTGACTGCTGTTCTCCGTTCCTCGATTCAGAAGAGAAAATGACAGAAAGAAACTTGAAGAAACTAAAATCGGATCGTTTTTTTAATTTGTTTTTTTCGTTTTTCGTTTGGAAGCAAAAAACAAACAGAGCACCACGTGATTCCGTTTTTCGTTTGCGGTTTAAAACGAAAAAACGAAAAACCCACGTGACTCCTGTTCCTCAATTAAAAATGAATAATGATAAAAGGAATTCACAAAAACAAAAAACGACCCGGGTTGGATTCGTTTTTCGTTTTTTGATTCAGAATTAAAACGAAAAAATAAAAAAATGTTTTTTTATGTTTGAATTCAAAAGGAATTACGGATTGTCCGATGATACCCAGACCCTACGCCGGCGGGTGATTGTGGAGCTTTTCAACTCCAGAAAGGCAGATAAACACATGTTGATGTTAATTTATAATGGACATCTGTGTTGTGATATTTAAACAAACTATCCGTCAACAAGGAAATAACAGCCCCTCGTCTACAGACCGGTCTCTAGAGAGCTCCAGCAGCTCATAGCGGTCTCTGAGCGTGTCTACCCGGCTGACGAGGTATCGACCCCGGCAGGCGTTAACTAGCTGTCACGGCAGTTTGTGGAGCTTCTGAACTCCGACAACGGTGGAACAAATGTTCGATTCACCACCTAATTTAGTAAAACTGCCGATATTCATAATCTACAGAGTTGATTTCTCGCCTCAAAAACTTTCAGAAGTGAATTTAGTGATGAAATAGCTACGAAAAATGTAAGAAACGAGCCGCTTTTGGCTGCTGTTGTTGTGACCGTAGCCTGTTTTTGGCCAAATCAGTACGTACTACTAGTATAGTATGCGGTTCCGAATACAGCCAGAGTTTATACATAAATATTAAGCTAACATGATGTGACAGAGATATGTATAGCAGTATTTCCCTAAGGCAAACTTCAGGGAAACATGTAATCTTGGTTATTAATTTCTCCCTGACCTTAAAATGAGCATATGTCACCTTTAACTACATGAGTATAGTAGTATCAGGACTTACCGTGGTAGTATTTGCTGGCCATGTTTGGATCACAGATTGCAGGCACTGGTGAAGAGTCTCAGAGTCTTCAGAGTCTTTCTGCTGCTTCTACTGTCAGATGACTCCATGCAGAAAACCACACCTACAAACGGTTAGACTGTGGACATCACAGCAGGGGCGTGTCCAGACATTTTTGATAGGGGTGGCACCAGTGGGGCACTGATTTATGCAGGGGTGGCATGAAGTGTGAGCAGGAGCGCCTACGCACAGACATATACACTCACGTATGCACGCACATACACACACACACACACACAAGAAAATACACACCCACACCCAGGTGTCGGCATAGCATTAATTTACCATTTTTGTCTCCACAACCCATATCTACTTCACTTACTAACACTGCAAGCAAGAATAGACCTACTAGTCACAACATTCAGGAAAAGGCAACATTCAAATGTGATTGAAAACTACCATACTTTATTCTAACCTCAAAACAACCTTCCAAGGTATGATATACAGTACATACAAAAAAGACAATGCACTTTCTGTATAAAGTGCCAACAAAATTACAATAAATAAGCCTGTTTGGGCAAAACATTTACTTGACAAAACTTGTCACATGTGCCACAGTGTAGTAAGTTACTGTAGTATTCTCAGCAACAGAGAAACCTGAACTCCCAGGTATAAACAAAAGTCACATCCCTCCTCACATACCAGCAAATCTTGTTTTAACATTGTAAAGTGAACTGTTAAATAATGCCAAAATAATTTGTAAATTCCCAAAGTAGGTTACATACAAAAGAAAATCCTTATTCTAAAACAGTCACTTTATAAGGGTAACGGTAAGGGGCCTTCATCACAGGAATCTTCGCCTGACTCTGCAATAACACATAGGTTGTCATTAGAATGATAATGTACCTAAAATATTAAGTATATTATACTTCATATGAAAAATGAATTGTTAAGACATACCAATAGGTCCGAGCCCGCCAAAAGGGGCTGCCACACCACTATCCCCCTGTGCATGGCCTGCAGGAACCTCTGGATTGTCAGCACTGGACACACCTGAAGCAATACAGAGATTGTATCAGTTCATTTATATGTCAAATTGTCACATTTAGGCTTTTCACACCAGTACTGTTAAATTTGTCTACACGCTTAATGACAGTATATGCCACTATAGTATAAGTGAAATATCCCAGTTCGAATCAATGCACATAATGTTTTAAAGAAGGTAAATTCATACATACCCTGATGTGTATGTGATGTTGAGGGTCTTTCATCTTTACCATCCACATGTGACTCTATAATAATACATAAGCTGTGATTAGAATGATAATACAATCAGCCTTTCCTAAGTAAACTAAGTGGTATGTTACAGTCAAACCAAATGAGTAAGTTCAAACATGAGAACAAACTTGAACTATCAGGATTTCACATACCTATGTGTACAGCTGAAGCTGAAGGCTGTTTCAGGACAAGCTGGCTCTCATCCTCTGACTGACTGCTCTGCCCCTGCTCTGGCTCTATTTTGGATTTCTTTCTTTTGAAGAAATCCTTTATATTCTGATTTCTTTTCATACTGTAATAGTCCCCATAATGCACGACATTCTTATATGTTGTACAATAGATAATTGTGCATACACACGAATGAAAACGAAATGTAATTGATGTTACACGGGTCTAACATAACATCGTTGACAGTCAAAACAGTGTTTGCTAATGAGATGAGATGATGACAGCCTTGTGCCAATTACAATAAAAAGAAATAAAACAAGACAGGGTAAATGTTTAGCTTACTACCGTTACAGCTTTTAACTACAGGCACAGTGAGTGTAGTAAAATGTAGGCTACTCACATCTTTCACGACGACGCTCCAGAGACGTGTTGCTTCGATAGACTGAGTTTGTTTCACCTGTAGGTTCACCGCCTCAAACTTCTTCTTCTTCGCGCCTTTTTTTTTGCAGGATACATACTACTTTAGCGCATCTCTGCCTCTCAGGTTTGAGAAGGAACTGCAACTCTAAACAAGAGTGCAGTTTACATTCAGTGCCGTGGCCCGCCTCTGACTGGGCATATAGCCAATCATATTTTAAGATATTGGGGTGGCACTTGGGGTGGCCAATCAGATTTCAGGGGTGGCCTGTGCCACCCAAGGCCACTCCCTGAACACGCCAGTGCATCACAGTGAAACAGAAAGCTCAGTTGAAGCAGGGTTTTTTTGGTCACAGTATGGAAGACCAAATCTGACTTGTTAAGAAGTAAATTAAGAAAAAAAAGATATAAATGATGAATAGTTATTATTTTTCCATTAGCAGGATTACATTTTCATAACCGGAATTTATAACTTCTATAAAGAAATGTCATATAATCTTGCAATTGAAGACAAAAATATTGCATCACCATTGTACTGAGATGTTGAGGAATTCCCTTGAACGTATAGCTCCATTTACATCTAAATATTTCTTCATTATTCAATTATTGTTAAATACTTTTTTTGTTTTTCATACATGTTGAATTGTATACACCACATGCTTGTAGACAAATTTCACATTTTTGTGTGTATAGCTGTCCTGCTGTGTACTGACTTAAAACTTTCTAGGTCACGCTAACGGTAGATTAGAATTAATTTTTTGGAAGTCTACCAACTAAATCAAAAAAATACAAACCTGTAGAGTAAAGCATGAGTGAAACATTTCTGAATGAATTCATTAATTCAATTATCCATATAGAAATAAGTCAGGCACGAATCGTCCATATCCCAGCAAAACAGTTAGTCAGTCTGCTGTTTATCAGACTTGAGCTGCTGTCTCCTCCTCACTGCTCACCCCTCCTTCCACCATTTACAAGAAATGGCAGGAAACTGCAGGAAACAGTGCACACGTCTGTTCGCCCTGAATGAAAATGGAACTAGGTGTGCTTGAAATGTTCTGTGGTCCTATAAACAGAACATACGATACCAGTGTTGTGTCCAGACTCAGAGCTGTCGAGTGTGACCAACCTTCATTGTTGTTACGTGATGATGAAGTATCATGAATGGGTTCTTGACCAGTGTGGGGCTCACCTTAACTCACCTTAATAGCTGTCACTTTTGTGCTGTGTGTTTTGTTTTAACCATTAGTTTACAGTAGTATTATGAGTGAGGTGGCTGTTATATTTTTTGACAGGTAGCTCGTAATAAAGTTTCACTAGTGAAATAACTGCACATAACTGCGAGCGTCAATGTTCGTGCTCAAAGTGACAATAATGAAGTTAATACCCTCATCTGCATCCAGGACAATTGACCCGGTTTTCTCTCCGCTATCGGCGGCCCTGACGGCTCATTTTTTCTAAACTAATCAGCCGTTCCTTGTCCATGTTGCGGCGCTCTCAATGCGAGTGACAGGAAAAAATAAAAGCGGGGCGTCCGACAAAAGCTCATCTCAAAACGTTCGAAGCCAGTTGGAACACTCAGATAGAAAACAATGTAATCAAGCCCAAGTACATGTCGTAGTTGTTTCCTAAATGTAGCTATGTTTTGTGCTTTATTTTGCTTTGCAGCGTTAAGTCCTTCCATTACCAAATTGTATGACTTAAATTTTACTCACAGCTGTAGATGTATTTCAGTTTAGTTTTTTTGTCAGGAGAGAATTCAGCTGAGGGGGCACAGTGACCTTTTTGGACGGGCCTGGAACCCCAAGGCCCACCCCTAACGCCGACGCTGTATTTGATCAGCGCTGCCTAGTTTGACCGTTTGGTCGGAGTTTGTGAGTGATTGACAGCCGGCTCATAGACGGCAGCTGGACGGCAGACTCCAGACTCCAGACTAGCTCCGTTTTCCCACGGTCTGTGAAATTTTGCAGATGCCATTAGGAGCACCGGAGGACACAGAGGCACATGCTTTTTTTCAGATTACCTCTCTCATGCACTACTGTCAGGATATAGTGACCGTTTTATAACAATAACCTTTTTTAAATCATATGTGCTCCATTTCTACCCACTGCAGCTTTAACTAATCATTTTTACAAGTAAAAATCCCACTCCACCCCACCTCAGGGCAGTGCTCTTTCACCTCAACTATTTAATAAATGCTAAAAAAAGAAAAGAAAAACAGCATAGAGGGTTATGCACAACCATATTTGTTTATTACCAGATTATTGCACGCAGGTTTCTAGCTGTATAGAAGAACAGAACATAGAAATGAAGCGAGAACCATGATTTAACATCAGAAACAACGGGATAAAAGTTACCCTGCGAGTATATCCATCTCTCTACCCTTCGCTCAAAAGCACGTACACACACAGTGTGTGGAATGATCTGTACAATAAATATGCATACCTTCTTCACATACCACTTTTTAAGTTAGAACAGTGTAATTAAAATGCACATGTACACACATGAGATACATGTGAGGGGGGGGGGAGTAGATGTCAATGGATGAATGGTGTGTGTAGTTTGTTAGGCCAGAAGCACACAAACACACACACACACACATATAAAACACCAGTAGCACAGATTTAAATAAAGCACCGTTGAGTAAAAGCCTGGTGTCTCAATGCAAAGTGCTGCAAACTGAAGTGCAAAAAATAAAGAATTTACATGACAAACCCAGGAAGTTTCTTCCTTTAAATGACTCATATCATGCTCATTTTCAGGTTCATACTTTATGTTTCTACTAGAACATGTTTACATCCTGTAATGTTAAAAAAACAAAATTATTTTTCTCACACCATCTGCCTGAATATGCCAGTATTTACCCTCTGTCTGAAACGCTCCGTTTTAGTACACGTCGATGGAATTGCATTGCTAGGCAACAGCTTGGGTCAATGTTTACTTCCTGTCAGCTGATGTCGTTGGCTTCGTCCGAAATCGCATACTATGCACTACATTACTCAATATGTGTTCTATTGTTCGACATACTTTTGTGTGAATAAACAGTGGATCTCTTTGGACGCACTGAGCAGTAATTTACGCCGTTGCTTCCTGAAAGCCTCCATGCCGGTTGGAGACGTGTAACCATGGTAACCTCATGTGACCAAAATGACAATTTTACGATAATCAAAGTCTGAATTAATTTAAAATGTATATTACGCCTCGCAAAGTGTAATCTTATACTTACAGTTAAATCGAAGCGTTATAAACGTCCGTTATGAACATGTCCGTAACTACCGCATTGCATTGTGGGATATTTATGCTGCCGTAGTGTCCAGGGTTGCGTACTGTAATATTTCACCGGAAATGGTATGCGATTCGCGTACTCTTGGTTCCATACTAAGGTTTCGGACATACTAAAATATCTAAGTTTTAGCGTACTAAAAAGCATGTTAGTGTGGAATCTCGGACGCAACCATTCACATACACTGTAACAGGAAATTAACTGGGACACATTTAGAATGTTTACGTTTAAAATAGTGAAATGGTCTAAATATTGTATATTTGTGACATCACAAAATTACAAGAAATCCTGACGGCTCGTTTTAAAGGCAGAGTTTTCTGAATACGGGCTGTGTGTATTTGTCCGTGGATTGAGCAATACTTTCACAGTATTTGTATAGCACTTAAACCTGCTTTAGAATAAAAAAAAGACATGAAAATCTCACTTTTTACAATATGGGACCTTTAAGTCTCCCAAAGCAACACATATCAACTTCTCTCTCTCTCTCTCTCTCTCTCTCACACACACACACACACACACACATGCAGGTCAACTGCTATAAAATGTAGGAAGTAAATCATCTTTATTAATGTTATAAATATTGCCCTGGTAGCTACTGTTAATCAATTAAATATAATCAAAAACAGTGTTTCACGTATGGTTATGGACCTGCAGCCAAACTGTGCATTACTGTTCACACACAGTGCAGTGTTTCCATCAGTAGTGGGCTTGCAGAGGGACATTGCCAGTGCTGCCATGCAAAACACGAGTTTGTTTTTTTTAATTTCTCCTAAACTTCCTCCATAAAGGGAGGGACAATGAAATACAAAATGTTCTTCCCCCACCAGCATTACCAAAAAGTACTGTAGAGATTAAAAGATAATCTCGGTCTTATTTACTTATTTTTGTAGTTTGGGCCATCATTTATATATCTAGTAATTGCTGAGAATTGCTGGGTCATTATGTTACTGTCCTTCCAAATCAGTTTGACAAACCTCAGGGGTGCTTGCCTGATCTGACTTCTTTTTAATCGTCACATTGTCAATTTCATGTGTACAGCTCAATATCATGAATCACAAATTTGCTTCAGGGGGCTTTAAATCTGTACAGGATAGGACACCCTCTGTCCTTTACAGTACGACCCTCTCATCGGATAAGGAAAAACTCCCCACCAAAATAACCCCTTTTAACAGGGCGAAACGATGGAAGAAGCCTCAGGAAGAGCAACAGAGGAGGGATCCCTCTTCCAGGACGGACAGACGTGCAATAGATGTATTAACTTGGAGAGTGCAATGTTATTATTACTGATAGAAATGACGGCCGTAACTATGAAAATAAGACCCCAGTTGTAATAAACCGCAAGTATACTTTAATTTAGCTTGTTAAATGAGCCACACACTTCACACTTCTGTCTCTGACTCAGACTGAGTCAGACTGAGTCAGAGAAAGACTGAGTCAGAGACAGACTGAGTCAGAGACAGACTGAGTCAGAGACAGACTGAGTTAGAGACAGACTGAGTTAGAGACAGACTGAGACAGAGACGGACTGAGACTGAGTCAGACTGAGACAAAGACAGACTGAGACTGAGACAGACTGAGTCAGACTGAGACAGACTGAGTCAGAGTCAGACTGAGTCAGAGACAGACTGAGACTGAGACAGACTGAGTCAGAGACAGACTGAGACTGAGACAGACTGAGTCAGAGACAGACTGAGACTGAGACAGACTGAGTCAGACTGTGACAGACTGAGACGGACTGAGACAGACTGAGTCAGAGACTGACTGAGTTGGATTTGGTTCAGCAGAAAAGGGGCATGCATCACTGCAAGTCAGACTAGCTGCTCTGTTTGGACCAGCAGTGATGTGTTGTTGGCCCTGACTGATCAGTGTTCAGTTCACCACTTTGTCTGGACCCTGTTGGGTTCAGCTGTACTCTGCCTGCATTACACCTCCACATTCTTCACTGTCACAGTGACCTGTTGGGTTAAATCCACCAGCCCACCACGTGGCTCTCTAATCACCAACTACTACTGTTTGCTGTTGACTGCACAGAACAACACATCTCAGATGCTGGGGGTCAGTCTTGGGTTCTCTGTATTAGCATAGCAACATTTAGTGTTGCTGAGTTTGTCCGCTAACGTTTAGTGCTGGTGCGTGTCACAAGTTCACAACCAAACCCCCACCAGCAGGTTTATGTCTGGGCCTCCGGCAGGGATCGGCCGGGCTCACATGGCACTGAGGGCCCACCCACTGCTAGTCCATTTGTGCTGCGACACAGCAGAGCTTTGGTTGCTGTGGCGGCTGTTGTTGACGAAGAAACGCTGCCACCAGTTATGGTACCGTTGAGGTTCCGGTAGGGTCGCTGCCGTGGTAACGAAGCCCTTCGGCGGGGGGCAGGCACGGCAGCTGAGCCACGGAGGCACATGGAGGGAAAACTCAGACCCACCAGACAGCAGCCCGGACAGGAAACCACCTCATCCTGCTCAGAGGGGCCGCTGGGGTCAGAGGACTGGACCTGGGCTCCGCTGTAACCATTAGCACGCCCTCCTCCACCCCACTGCACCTGCTGGCCAATTACAAGAGCCGAGCCGTTGTTGTTGTCCAGTCTGGGCAGAGCAGGCAAGGAGGGCGGTCCGTTGGAGATGGGAAGTCGCCAGCCATTGGTCTGTAAGGAGGACGAGGAAGAGGAGGTGAGCAGGGGTCTTCGAGGAGTGGAGTCCATGACTCTCTCTGCTGGCTCAGGAGACTTGGTACAGTCCATGGGTTCTGTTAGAAAGACACTCTCCTCCTCCTCCTCCTCCTCCTCTTCTTCCTCTAACCGCTCCAGAGACACCATCTCCAGCTCCACAGGAAGACCTGAATCTTCTCCCATCCCATCCTTCACCTTTAACAACTCTCTTTTCTCAGTTATATCCTCGACCTGCAACCTTTCATCTGCCTTCTCTGACACCCCTGTATTCTTCCTCACGTTGTCCTCCACATCGTCCGCTGTCCCTCCTCTAATCGCCACTCTGACATCCTCCTCCTTCTCCCCCGTGTCTCGCGGCGAGGCTACAGTCCGGCTGAGCTCTGGAGTACAGGGGAGCGACTGGCATCTCCTCGACAGTGCTCGCGTCCCCGGCATCCCTCCGAGAAGGTGGGGGGAGGAACGCGGGTCGCGAAGCGCCGGGAGGGTGAAGGTCAGGGAGATGACGGACTTGCTGGGTGTGTCTAAGAGTTTACACCGCCCCCCATTCAGGTCCTGTCTCAGAGAGAAAGGGTTGACCCGCACAGGGGTCCCGAGGAGAGGAGGGGTCAGGGTTCCCGGGGGTAACATGTCCGACTGGCTCCTCGCCAAGCCTTGCCGTTGCTGGCTGCGGTCACCGAGGTGACAAGGAGAGCTGCGGCGCCGGTACGGGCTGACGTCTACCGCCACTGGCTCTGAGCAAGGGAAGAAAGGGAGAAAGACGTATCAGTGAAATGGAAAATGAGCAAGCGTCAGGGAATGTTAACCTTGCAGGGCAGCTGGATTGTTGCGATGTCAAAAGATCATGCGAGAATCGACCATAGTCTGTATGTGAGTCGGCCTTGGAGTAAGCGAATCTCCATGAGAATCCTGAGAGGAGAAACTCATCTCTGACAGTTGTGGCAGTCATGGAATTTCATCACGTGTTGGAAGCTGTAGACATATATGCATAGACGCCGCATTGACTCCTGGATCGTACGTCAACGTGGGCGCCATATTGGACAGGGCAAGACTGGCCTGTAACCCTATACAAGTGAACGGGGGAGCTGCCGTTTTTCTGGATAAAAAGCACTATAACGTCTACATTTCTCAACCGATTTCAACGAGTCGTTTTACATTCAAATGTTTATGATCTTTATAATTGCTGTATTATTGTGTAGTGTATGGTGTTTGTGCTATGTTAGCAGCTCTAGCTTTGCCGGTGGCTTCATGCCACACACATACAGTCTGTCAGCGCGGCGTAACTTTCGTGAGTGTCCGACAGGCCGTGTGTGTGTGGCGGCGGTGAGTGTGGGGGTTTGTCGGTGGCGTTCTAGCTCTGAACGTAGGTGTAGCAGACAGTGTGTGCACAGTTTATTTGTCGGTGAATAAATAATACGAGGCTACAACTCCTCCGCTCTGTGCTCCGCTCAAGACCCGAGCCAACTTCCTGTGTCTGCAACTTCGGCTCAGACTCTCTTAAGGTGGGCTGTTAAGGTGGACCAGCTTTTCTCCTTTAAGCGACGGGCCGCTCCTCTGAGTTTCGCTCAGCTTTTTAATTCATTATTAATATTTCTTTTAACCGTTTTAACCGATAGCTTTAATCGGTTGAAATGCTTAATGTCGGTTAACGGTTAAATGGTCAATTATTAACATCCCTAGGAAGCACCCATATCGATAGTGCTGTAAAAGCCACATGGCTTTTACATTTGATGAAGACATTTAAAAATATAAATATAAATATATGTAGATCCTTCTTACCAAGTGCAATGGGCTTCTGTCTCTCTTCTTCTCTCCCCATGCCCTCCAATGTGAAGACGATGTCAGAGAACGAGGGACGCCTCTCTGCACTCATCTGAAAACAACACAAAGACTCACATATCAAGAATGAGCATCTCAGCATCATTCATTTAGAGCACTTAGTAATATGCTGTCAACAAAGACACACCGGCTCAGAGAGGTCCAACTGTCCATGATTGAAAATGGTTTGCAACCTTATGGGTTATAAAAAATGAGACAATAAAAAATGAGACTGTGTGTGTGTGTGTGTGTGTGTGTGTGTACTTACATTACAGCAGGTGACAGCGAGGCTAAAGAATGCAGCTGGACAATCCCCAATCATGTTCTCAAACGCATCCACATCCAGGCCAAAGTCCTAAACACGCACGCACATAGAAAATATTATTCTTCCCACCACAAAATGTAAAAGTAGCAACATGTTACTGTCTGTGAGGGAGAGACAAATCACTCCTTTACTTCACTATACGACCAGACTAAATCGTAGGCGTGAATGCTACCTCTGTCCTGGGTAAGAAGTCAGGATCAGCTTCAATCCGGGCAATGATCTCACACAGGATGATGCCGTATGCAAACACATCCACCTGAGCAGAGGAGAGCATGTTAGTGCTGACACATACACACATAGGTTAGTTCAAACTAGCACCCGATTCGACTGTTATCGGGTCATTCAATAGGCGTTATCAGTCACTATAAGCACCATAGATTGTCATGGTATAAAGAACACACCTCCATTTGCATAAAATCTGAGTAAAAAACAGATTACTTTATGGTCCAATCAGAACAGTGGGATCTGCGTTTGTATTTATCACAGTTCCTGTAAAATCCAACATCATAGCACTACTTTGTGCAATCTGTGCCACTGTCTGCCACAAGTTTTTGCATGTAAACTATTAGTTAAAAATCAATACAGTGTTTTTGAGAGTCGATACAGTATCACAAAACATTATATTGCGATACTCATGTGTATGAATATTTTCTTGTACCCTTAGTTATTTTTTATTTCAAAAGTTACATAGTGCTTTAACCCTCTGAGACCTGCGATCTTGACCAAAAATACTGTCTTTCAGAGGCTGTAGCGGGTTCAGTTTTAGAGCTAGACTGAAGATACAGGTATCATATGAAACTAGAAAAACCCATGTCGTGGTAGCTCGTCTGGAAGGAGGCTAAAGAACGCTGCAAAGTTGGGCTAAATTTTGGCGAGGAAAATCTGGCATGGCCATTTTCAAAGGGGTCCCTTGACCTCTGACCTCAATGTTTGTGAATGAAAATGGGTTCTATGGGTACTCCCCTTTACAGACATGTTCTCCTGTTCTAAAATGGTGTATTGGAATATTTCTGCATACTGGGGTCTCTAAACAGTCTTGGAAGTACATAAATTGGGTATCACTGTAAAGCTGAGACTCCTGTGGTTCCAATGAGTCCAACTGTATCCATGTGTGATGATGTTAGTCCCCATAGTAGCCATTTCATTGTAGTGAGACCATTTTTTGAAACATGACCTCACTGTATAAAATGATCTGTGGTGACCTCTAGGATAATCACCGCCTCATGAAACTTCACAGCCACAAACTAGAGACCTAGAGCATTCAGAGAATGGATGGCTTTTCTAGCTAGATTGACAATAAGGGGGTTTCTAAGCAGTTTACACAACATAAGTGCTCGCCATCCAATCGGCAAAAATTTCTTGCAGAAATCTCCAAATGTCAAAAGTTTTTTATCCCAAATCGCAGCATGACTTTTTCTATGGTGTTCCTCAAGGTCTCGGTGTCTTAATGTGGTATTTTGGACGGATTATTTGTAATTTTTATCTATTCTCGATTGGTAAAAAAAGAAAGAAGAAGAAGACAAGCTCTTTATTAATGCCCGAGGGGAAATAAAAAAAAGGGGTTAAATTTAGCACCAAATCTGTGTAACAAATAGTATCAACCAAAAATTGCTGCAACAAGTTATGAGAGGTAATAGAGCATGGGGATGGCCGTCATTTAAATAGTTAATTAATTCAAGTTTATTTCTGTTTATTTTTCCCAGCTTTCAGATGATGTACACCACTTCTATGTGCGGCTACTGCTGACCTGCTATCTCCCCCTAAAACCCCCCTGTCCCCCCCCACCCCCCTAAAAAACACAAAAACGGGTCTATTGTGGGTCTCAGAGGGTTAACACTGTATTGTAGCCCAGTGGGTGTTTGTATGAGCTGTGCAGGTTTACCTTCTCATCATACAGCTCCCCTCTCAGAACTTCAGGGGCCATCCAGTAGGGGGAGCCCACGATGGCCAGAGGCTGCTTCCCACCAATATCATCACTGCAAAGAAAGCAAGGTTTCCTGTGAAGTCAGCTGCTCATTCAGAGTTGCTACACAAGACGGAATCTGCTACGAGCTGATGCTGTGATTTTATTCATTTACATACTATTTTGTATTCTCTACACCACACTGTACAACCTAATGCAATGCAAAGCAACAGCCCTACAACACGTCTTTGTTGAGCTTGTAATGTTCATATTATATTGATTCTTTTCCATGCCCGTTCCCACAGAGAACAAAATATTAGCGACACTTCTGTGCCAATAATTACCTCATTAATTAATAGAATTATTAAATAATAAAAAAAAAAAAGCCCTTTCCCTAACTAATGAAAGAATGTTCTCATCAGATGAGGACCTGGTTCTGCACAAGGAGTAATTCATCGACATATAATGCACAAAAGACAGACTGAGATGGGTTAAAGACTGACCTGTGACACCAAGCATAAATAACCTCTAATACTGACACAGATTTATACTGGCTCCTTTGCCCATTTGAGTTAGACATGTCTTATTGACAAATAACTAACAGTTACTCATCTATTACTCAGTCTCTACCAGCTGTGGTTGCACATACTGTAATGGTACGTGTCCACAGCCTCCGTCCTTTCCACGCTTCCCATTCATTGTCTATGTAAGGCAGCCGCGCAATGCATTCTGGTAGCGTGGCGGCGCGATTCGAGAGACGGGGCGTCACCTTGGCTGCTCCTCATTTGCACTAAGTTGAGGTCTAGGATACTTTATGCAAATCACGGGCGTCCGACGCGACTCGCCGTCTCTGGAAACTCCCGAGAAACTTTTAAACTAACTGTTGTCGATCCAAAATAAAGACAGATGATCAAGTGCATGGATTATTTCTCGCATAAAATGTTTTCAGAAACCCATTTCGGTGAACTCTTTTCGTGATATAAGAGAATGAAGTTTCCAAACGAGCAGCCATGTTGGTTCCGGTTTTTGAAAGCTGGGAGCAGCAGCCCTCGGAGGGAAAGCGTTCATCCAATCAGGTGCCTCCTGCCTGCCTCTAGTGGCAGCCCATCAAGCGTCCGATGCTGGGAAGCGAGGCGATCCCTCGCAATAAAAAACGCCAATGTGGACACGTACCGTAAGGCTCACAGACTAGCTGAGTGACATCAGAAGGACATCGTGTGACTACAATTCTTTCTTTCGTGAAGGGTTCGTCATTAGACTACAGCAGAGGAAAAGACATCACGATTCTGGATTTCACCCCACTGACCTGTAATCAGGGATCTTCTCTGCCAGGCCGAAGTCTCCCACCACAGCCGTGAACATGCCGTTATCACAGCGAACCAGACAGTTCTGCACAGGAAAAGAGTCCAGAGGTGAGATTTACCAACAACTATTGGTAAAAATGGGCCTTAATTAAAATGGACAAAAAAATCATTTTCTCACTGACCTCTAGTATTACCTCTAGTATTACCTCTAGTCTGACCTCTAGTCTGACCTCTAGTATTACCTCTAGTCTGACCTCTAGTATAACCTCTAGTATTACCTCTAGTCTAGCCATGCAGATAGTTTTTGGTTTTATTTGTCCAGGTTTGATGAAATAAATCATTGTGTAACATGAGCCCTCTGCCCTCGTCCTCGGGACGTATTTGAGCGGCCAGAGCATCTGGACTGAGACACATCTGTAGACTGGAAACGCATTTCAAACCACCTCCAAATGTGGTTTGGATGCAATTTGCAAAAATCCCATTTTTTTTTTGTTTTTTTTGCTTTCCAGACTTTCTAAAATTAATCTGGATACAATCTGGATATTCCAAAAAACGGATTTGGGCTGGCAGTCTGAACAAGGCCTTATGCGGGGCACACACTACACGAGAATCAAGCAGATTTTGGGCCCGATTCCTCCCGACGATCGTCAGCAAAGCCCTGATTGTTTGACGGTTCTAAAGATGATCTTTCCAGATGTTCCTGTGGTGTGAGGTATGTTGAGTGTTTTTTACATCCCCCGACCGGCTCAAAAAAAAGTCCATCCTCGCCACTCCGATCTCAAATAGTAAATATTAAACATGTTCAGTATTTACGATCTGATATCCTGTTGTGTGTGTGGGGAACCCCGAGGACAGCAGATGACGCAGTTACGTGGGAAAGAACGACAGTCAATAGAGAACCAAGCTGACTGAAGAAGGAAGGACAATCACTGCCATCATTGCGGCCGCGTCTAATGCATGAGCTAATGCCAAACGCAAAGCATAAAGTAGTAGTTTTGTCATGTTTATTTGACGTGTCTCCATGACTTCATCCATCCATCCTTTGTGAATTTTCAGTACAGAGTAAAAACTAACATCGCTAATTCTTCCTGCCCGTCGTCCTCCATGTTTATTTACACTAAAGTCACATTTGATGGCGAGAGATTTTGCGAGATTTTTGTTTTTGTTAGTCGGGACTCGTTCACTTGTTGATGAATGAATCTGTTAGTGTGCGGTGTGCTGTTTGGGCCAAATCATTGCTCTCCACACACTATATGACCAAAACTGTTACATTTAAAATGACATGTCGTTATGTGTGGAGTCTCTCACATTTTCAAAATCTTTTAGTGTGGGCCAGCCTTTAGACCAAAATTACCCTGCCTTAAATCAAAGCAAAGGGGGCGGTTCAGGTACCGGCGAGACATGAAATACAACACAGGAAGTCCAGTTGGAGTAACAGATCCATGAATCTGAAGGCTTCTCAGATGCCAAAACACTGAACAGTAATCCAACGGGAATATGTGCTTGCATGTATTTGATTGACCACTGCCGCGCCTTGCTGGATTACGTGTGCTGGGTTGACTATTTCTCAGAGCACCCCCGCTATGAAGTGTATTGTCTGCGGGTGAAGTTAGTTTCTGTAAATAGACTCCCACCCCCCGATCAATGCTCCATACTATGAATCTTATTCCTGTATGCTGTACCTTGGAGGTGAGGTCTCTGTGGAATATGCCCTTGTTGTGCAGGTACTGCAGCCCTCGGGCGATATCCAGAGACAGACCGATCCTGACGCACCACGACAGGTACAGATCGCTGTCCAACAGCTGCTCCAGGTTGCCTCCATTTATATACTACAGAGAGAAACAGCGACACGTCAGCGACAATGACTGTGTGATGCCCAGCTGGCACACACACAGATACACACAGATTTATAATGTGTGTCAAAGGAAGATACCAAGCACACAAATATTTTTTTTTACCATTTGCAAGATACAAGCACAGTTTAGAATGTTGCCATGACTACTAACATGATGTATTTTACTGTAATATGAGCAGAATTCCTGAAGCCCTACGTGGTTTATGAGGAGATGCTCCTGTTTTAGTTCTCGTAGGCTTATTGGTGTTCCAGTGAGGCTCATGGTTTTCAGTTTTTACCACCAAGAAACTGATCAGATTAGAGTCAGATGAAACTGTTCAGCACAGTTTACAGTAAACAGAGTCCTCTGGTGGAGGGGACAGGTATGTTCAGCTATACCTCTGTAGTTAGCAGTAGTTACCTCATGGTAACTAGTAGGGGTGGGAAAGTCGATTCACCTATGTATCGCGATTTTTTTTAACGATTTTGAAATAGATTTTTTAATGCCAGAATCAATATATTTGCTTCTTTTGAGTCTATGTGGAGGTAGAAGGAAGTTACCGCTTTTATTGTTGTAGTCCGAGTAACGTGACGTCACATCCGTTCCGTATCCTTCAACCAAATCAAACCAGCCGGCCGCCGCGAGCCGAAACGAAAAAGTAGAAAACGTTGGAGGGTCCGCGTGGATACGACCTGCACCCTCACATGTTAAATCAAGCGTGGTAAACACTACACATCCAGTAAAGGATGGAAACACTTTGGGTTTCACACATTGACAGGAAAAGCAGAGCTAGACATCACGGCTAAAGCTGCATGCTAACTCTGTCATGGACAGGAAACGTTATCGTATCACGGCAACGCGGCGGTCAAGCCGGCGGTCACTCTCATCTCCGTGGTCAAATGGGCCGCCGCTACAACTGTAGAGAACCATATACTGACATTTATGTTAAATGCAATCAAATGGCCCCGATGGAGCTGACCATGGATGTATAAAGAGAACGGAGCTGACGGGAGAGCTAGAGACGGACTTGGAGAAGTTAGAGGAAGTATACACGTGTGACTACGTCCGGTTTTCAAAATAAGGGAACTGTATATACACAAAATACGTCTATGGAAATAAGATTGATTGGATTATATTTAGCAGATGTATAAACGTTTTTATATGTCCCTTATAAATTAAAAAGAAAATACCACTAATTAGTGAGGGAAATATTTTTATTCTTTGATTTTTGGGCTGCTGGAAAGGATTTAATGAATAATGCCTCCTGACAATGACTGATATATTTGACTTCAGGACATCTCTGACTACATACAGGCTGAAAATCAAACATTCTTATTGTTTTAAATAAGATATTTTCCAAAGTAAAAGTCCCTAGAAGTGTATGATTCAACTTTTTCCCATGGTCTAGTGTTAAAAAAGTTAACAAAAATCACAATAAATCATAATATCAAATCGCAATACTTGTAGATTCGCAATACTTAAAAATCGCAATGCATATCGAATTGACACCAAAATATCGTGATATAAAGCAGATACATACTGCCAATTGGCACTCTAGCTGTAGTTATTTCAACATTAAATCATTTTGAAAGATTCGATTTGACATCAACAAATGTGATGTTTCAGTTATTTTTTACATTACTTGATGCAGATGTACAAACGTAGGTATTTGAAACAGGGTGAAGGAGAACAGGGAAAGGCCACAGAGAATGGAAGAGAAAAAAGAGATACAACAACACTTTAGACATTTCAAGAAGCTGAAGAAATCTGACATTATTAAAAGAAGACAGATGGTTTTACCTCAGTCAGAGCGTGGAGTTGACCTTCGTGCACACAAACGCCAAGAAACCTGAGGAGAGGGGAGTAGAGGAGAGTATTAAAAATACTGTTGGCCATAATCTAGAATCAGAGTTGCCACAGGTCTCACCAAGTACCTGGATTAAAAAAAAAAATGATTAAGGCATTAAAAGTGCTTTAAGTTACCAAACAATAAAGAAGTCCTTAAAAGTGCTTGGATTTAGCCTACTGGAATCTTGTGCCTTGTGCGCTCCATCATCTCAAAATTCACCTATGATACCATTTTTAAACATCTGGAGTGCATCTGGACCAGGCTTGATACACATTCTTCCTATCTATCAGTCTCCGCATAGGCAACAAGCATACAGCGATTAGCTGATCACTGTGCTGTCCTGGCTTTGTTCTCTCTGGTGGGCATTACTATCAAGGAAATTATAAAAGACAGCAGATGGACTGCAGACAGAATAAATACACACAGAACATAATTAGCGAATTACAAGAAGCAATCAGCCAGACAACAATAGAACAATGTTAAAAACAATGATGACGTAATGACCCGCCCTTCTTTTATAGTTTTGGTTAAAGTATACGGCTGGTTGCCTTGGTAACTCGCATTGTTTAGATTTAGATTTTAACTATTATTTGTCACCATCACAAATGCTATCGACGGCCGGTCGGGATCAGAAGGTAAACATGTAAGCGGTTGCTTGATCCAACAAAGTTCGAAAGTTCGAAGTTCGAAATCTTAATTATAATCGACTAGACAATTGTAATGTGTGTCCCTGCCTTTAGTGGACCATTAGAAGGTAGAACAGTACATATGACCCCTGAAAACCAGACTAACGCTGTAGGTGTATTGGCAGTATTTGTTAAGGCTGTTTTTACTCATTATATTGATCTAAACTCACCTGGCAATATAAAGCCTTAGATATACAGTACGTTATTACCTACCTGAGTATGTTGGGGTGGCAAAGCCTGTTCATGAGCTGCACTTCTCGTAGCATGTTAGCTTTGTTGCTAGCCAGCGTGTTCATTTTCAGCGCCATCACCTGCCCTGTGATCCGATGCTGCACCTGGAAAACAACCAGAGAAGATTTATAGTGTGAAAGCAAGTCACGCAGCTGGAGATCCAGGTGTGGGGCTTCATCTTGAAAGCACTATCTATCTAAATAAAATAAAACAAAAATACAGACCTATACATAAATCTGATTCTTAGAAAGAAATGAACAGATGCGATTATTTTGTACCGAACAAACAGTGAGTCTGAGTTGTGGTTTGTCACTTGAGCTTTTTTATGGTATTTTAAAATCCCTACAGACTTGAAAATTCACTGGTTGTGGTGACTTGTTTGTATTTTGTGCAGTCTTATTACATATTTTTTCATTGCTCCTGGGAAATTTTGATAATGTTCAAACAATCCAAGTAGGAGTTGTACTGAACACAAGTCACAAAATCATCAGCCGCATGAAGGGAGGCAGTAGCTGTGTTTCCATTCAATTGTCACAAATTAATTTAAAACAGACTGTTGTAGAGTAAAAGTGTTTTTTTTAACATTAAAGGGACTCTATGTAAGAATCAGAAATGTCTTGTTAACAGCGACACCTGTGGCCGTTAAGTCAACGAAAGTCAGCGTCCTGTTCCTCGCGCTTGTGCTCGCTCTCCATAGACATGAACGAGCATCGCTCAAAACAGTGAGACGACACACGTCAACTAAAAGCACAATATCACTCTGCTGCTTGGCAGTAATGTTAGCTGACCAGACGAAGGTCCCTCCATGAATCACTGCTGATCCTAGTGTTGGCTTTTCCTGCCTCAGCCTCCCGACCGCGGTCAGAAGGAACAGGGGAGACACCGGAGGAGTTTTGGTCGGAGTCGATAACGTTACTCGCTCCGTAGTATGCACAAGACACGGGAAACCTCCGTCGGTCTGGAGGAGCTGCAGCATTTATTTCTGCACAAACTTCCACTGTACATCCACTAGATATTCTCAGAGCTAAACTAACTCTTCTGCAGCGTGCAGCGTGCAGTGTGCAGTGTGCAGTGTGCGCGCATGCACATGAGAGGTGGAGCAAGAGAGAGAACCTTTATACTGTACAGTAGACAATCACTGTGACACAGTGCATGAACATGTGCTGAACATGTGAAGCTGCAGGGTGCAGTGGGTCTTTGGTCATATGTGTGACTGGATGGGTCACTGACGGGAAATTAGTGCCTGCAAAGTTCAGCCAGTGTCTGGACCTGCAAATACATGCATCTGTGTGTGTGTGTGTGTGTGTGTGTGTGTGTGTGTGTGTGTGTGTGTATTAATAGCGTAGCACTAATAGGCTTTCTGGATTTCCCATCACTCCTTCTGATCTGCACAAATCCACTGGGCCCTTACTGAGGACCGGCCCAGCAGCAGACAGGAGGCACGTACACGCCCACACAACGCCGAGTTAACAGGAAAACAGCAGAGACTGAGTTTAACAGTAATAACAAACCTAATGAACTGGTTCTGGGGTTGGGTCCAACAGCAATAAGTGCAATGTGTAGTGAATCTCTCTTGTGTTACGTCCTACACAGACACTCAGCACTACGGACACTCTAGCCTACTGGGGCTTTGAATACATTTGGAATTTCACTACATTTATTTTCTTAGTAGTCTCCCTTTCAGATACGTGTCTTTTGTGTCTGACAGTTGCTTCTTAAAATTTTAAAAGAACTACACAAGGAATATTGTGCGCCAAATATATGACTTGTACCAGATAGATGCATTGATATTTTTTTATGTAAACATAACCTTTAAGGTGTCATCTGTTAGTGAAGGAATGTATTACACTATACTACGTTGCTACCGATCGATTAAATCGGAAATCAATCAAAAACAATAGCAGGATAGATGATTTATTTTTTTCTCCGCTCCGCCCATTCGTGTGTGAATGAAGTAGTAGTAGGTCGTGAGCCTGGTAGATAACTCAGGGCGTTTGCCCTTTTCTATCCATAAGCAGTCTTCGATTGGAGGGAGGAGATGGAGGAGGAGCCTACTCGGTAGGGTTAGAGGCAGCATGTCCCACGCCTGGCCAGTGGAGTACTGGTAGTTTCTTTTTTCTTTGCAAGTGCAAGTAAATTCAAGTGCATTTAGGGCGTGTCCAACTCCACTTTTTTGTTTTGCTGGTTAAGTGGCGCATAATCTGGGCACAGAGTAAGGCGCAAGGGGCAAATAATAATAATAAAGATAACTAGAATGGCACTCGGAGAGCGCAGACCTCCGCCCAAGGTGCGTGACTTTAAAAACAGATCACAGCTCACAGCTGGCGGTACCGTGAGGTGGTCGGCTTATTACTAACACGGTGTGTTTCCGTGTAACGTATCGGCGGATGCCTCTCTCATTCAGCAGCCTTGTTATGTCTGTATAACGTTACACTACGTTGTCTCTAATCCCGTCATCTACAGCTTTTTTCTTTCTCACCACGGACGGGCAGCAGCTCCCGCCGCACCTCGGAGTCTCGCCAGATGAACGCGAGCGCATTTGCCACTTACACAGTGTTGGCGCTGGGCGTGAAAATGACAACTGCGCTGGTCTGAAACTCGCAATGACAGTTGCGCTGTGCGCCGCTTTGTGCCGGTCGTGAGATAGGGCCCAAAGTGTCACAGCGGTGCTCTGAGCTAAATGCTACCGCTAGAATGGTAACAATAAAACATGTGGTAGATCATACCGGAGCCGTCTTATCTGAGGCCAGCTCTCTTATCTACAATGTAAGAAACAGAACAAATAGAATGAAGACTATACTGTTAGTGTTCTTGAAATAGTTGGCTTAGTTTGCAGTTTGTGGACACATCTGCATAGAAAAGGAAAACCCATGAAGCAGAGTATCTACTGAATGTTACCAGAAGTATTCATATCATTTAAATCATATGAAGTAATGAATAACTTTAAGTATGAGGTTTCATAAAATATGTTCCACTCCCCTGGTTTCTGATGTCTGCGTTTCTGGGTGTGAGTGTGTAAAGCTTTGGCTATTTCAGATAAGAGCAGAGGAATGTGCACTGGAATCCACTTTGTGTAAACTCTCACCCTGAGCAAATACTCCAACAACTACTTTACGTGCCTTTACTGTACATGGTCACGACTGGTACATGTGGATGCTGTGTGGACACTTGATTTGGTGGGCAGGAGGTGATCATTTACATGCGTACATAAACGTTACCTAGGAGAAAAAAGTAGGATGTCCACACACACACGCACACACACACACACACAGTGTGAGAGTAATACACTTAGTCTGGACAGTTGGACCTGTCACCTTACACACACAAGCAGACGACACACACACATGTATGACAAATATTCCTCAGATGCAAAAGTACTGCATGTAAAAAACTAATGACATCAATATTAGTATGATGCAAAACTACAGGAGTCACTTGTTTATGCTGCTCGGTAAACCACGTTACACTCTGTGCATTATGCTTCTCTTGGAATCATCACCAGTGTTGTTGCTCAGAACTAGGCCTGGGGGTATCTAACTTCAACACTGTTTTTTGTAATGAAAGCTGCCATTGAAGTATTTTTATCAACCCGTTTGATCCGACTAGTTTCTGAATAAATCATAATATTGCTGATTTCAGACTGTATTTAATTCAGTGGAAATTTTGTCAACTAAAATTGTGACGAAAAGTTTAGCCGACGACCTTTATTTCTACATTGAAAACAAAAACTATCGTGTTAGCATGCTAACGTTTGCTAATTAGCACTAAACACAAAGTACAGCTGAGACTCAGGGGAATGTAGTTTTTAGGGGTTATTTCTTAACGATTTTGAAATAGATTTTTTAATGCCAGAATCGATATATTTGCTTCATTTGAGTCTATGTGGAGGTAGAAGGAAGTTGCAGCTTTTATTGTTGTAGTCCGAGTAACGTGACGTCATATCCGTTACGTATCCGTCAACCAAACAAACAGCAAGCAGCCGCCGTGAGCCGACAGGAAAAAGTAGAAAACGACGGAGTTTTCTGGGTCGGCGTGGATACGACCTGCACCCTCACATGTTAAATCCAGCGTGGTAAACACTACACATCCAGTAAAGTATGGAAACACTTTGGGTTTCACACATTGACAGGAAAAGCAGAGCTAGACATCACGGCTAAAGCTGCATGCTAACTCTGTCATGGACAGGAAACGTTATCGTATCGCGGTAACGTTGCGGTCGAGCCGGCCGTCTCTCTCATCTCCGTGGTCAAATGGGCCGACGCTACAACTGTAGAGCACCCATGTACTGACATTTATGTTAAATGCATTCAAACGGCCCCGATGGAGCTGACCATGGATGGATAAAGAGAACGGAGCTGACGGGAGAGCTAGAGACCACCTTGGAGAAGTTAGAGGAAGTATACACGTGTGACTACGTACGGTTTTCAAAATAAGGTGTAGACAAAGGGAACTGTATGCACAAAATGCATCTATGGAAATAAGATTGATTGGATTATATTCACCAAAAGTATAAAATATTACATGTCCTTTATAAATTAAAAAATAAAATACCACTAATTTGTGAGGGAAATGTCTTTATTCTTTGATTTTTGGGTTGCTGGAATTTTTTTTATAAATAATTCCCGACAATGATTGATATATTTGACTTCTCTGACTACATACATGCTGAAAATCAAACATTTTAACCGTATTAATTTAGATATTTTCCAAAGTAAAAGTCCCTAGACTATGATTCAACTTTTTCCCATGGTCTAGTGTTAAAAAAGTTAACAAAAATCACAATAAATCGCAATATTGAATCGCAATACATATCAAATCGGCTCCCAAGTATTGTGATAGTATTGAATCGGGAGATTGGTGTATCGTCCCAGCCCTAGTAGTTTTACAGATAAATATCTGCAATGCATATGGATGAAGAAGAGAGGATCTGAGATTATTGTGAACTGAGTGAGGCGCTAAAGCTAAATTGATTTCATTTTCATGACCTGTGACAAACGCTGGTGGAACTGCGGATGGGCCTTTTAAATTACCTTTTCAACATTGTTTTTCCAAAGAAAAGAAAGAATTTATGGTTGTGTGGATTTCAGACTATATATGATTATTCATGAACTGAATCTATACAATACAATATGTGAACTGAAATTAACATTAACTGACAGTGCATACATGTAGATTAGTTTGGGGTATATTGTGTTTATATTTGTATTTAGGCAAGGCTGTGTGTATGCATTTACTTAAATTCCATTGTTGGACATCTCCAGGGACATTACTGTACATGTTGGCTGTTCAAAGCTGGCCAACATATTGTGCTGTTAGATGCTTGTGGGTAAACATATAGTAATTTTTAGTTTGTTGATAATTACTGTATAACTCCATGATGATGGGTCATGCAAATGAAATCATTCATTCTCATCACAATGTAATCTAGCAGGGATTTACTCTTGTACATATTTGACTGACTAATGCAGTACATTGCCCTATGATACTGTATTGCATAGTGGCAAACAATGAGCCAGGTTTTACCTGATGTTGAAGTCATTTATAAAGCAAAAATGACAATAAGTCTCTGGCTCCAACTTCTCAAATATGTTTTTTCTCGTGTCTTTATCATTGTAAATTGAATATCTTCGGGTTTGGGACTGTGTTGGTTATCATAGAGATGCATCTATTTTGATACCTCAACTCATCTGATATACCTAGAACCAATCCCATACCGGGGTTCTCTTTTTTCCCCCCAAATTTAAAATCTGTGAACCTCAATGTAAAGTCATTGGAATCTTTTGATGTAAGGTAACATCAGGCTGTGGCTCTAAAACTGTGTCAGCAGCCCACTGTGGCTGAATGTTAACATGACACAGACAGAGACACTGTATTTAATGTGGATCTGTTATGTCATATATATATACGCGATCAGTATAATAAGGTCAATATCGTCGCATTTAGCCGGACAGGCAAGCAATTTAAGGACGACCATGAGCTCAGGCAAGGCTGGAGTACCAACCCGGCAAACCGGGCCCCAGGGCCCCATGGGCAACAACTGGTTTTGGTGATTTGATAAATGGACAGATGGACGAGAGATGAACAGGATGCGGCAGTACTGATCAAAAGTAAACATACCATATATTCTGCCAAATAAACTATAGAAAATGGATCATTACTGGCCTGGACTTCTGCATGTTTAACGCCTGATAGGGTCGACCCAACATGGATTGTGTGACATTTTGACCAGTAATAATAAACCCACAGAAGTTTACTTCTCCCACTGAGAGGTTGTGGCTTGATCAGTAGACAGGGTCACGTACCTTGAAGACCTCAGAGAAGAAGCCTGAACCTATCTTCTCACAAAAGAAGTCGTCGATGCGGGCCAGACTGGACACAGCGCTCCTCAGGGCTCGGTACGAGGACGGGCGGATCCGGTTGGGCGCGTGGATGCTGTGGAGTGGCGGCTCATCCGGGCCGCTGTGACCCTCCTCTGGGTCGCAGAAGCAGCACTCGGCGTGGTAGTCCATGGTGCCGGTGGACCACCGCACTCCAGTTGCTCCGTTCTTTCCCACAGGGGAAACCAAAATGTCTGTTAGACCGCAGTAGTCCTGAGACACGAGGTAATGGTGGCTCCCTCCAACATGATGTCAGATTGATCAAAGCGGTTTGTGTTGATGACCTAATGACCTGATAATATAATGTGTTTTACATTACATCCGCTTTCCAGGTTCCGCCTTGATGAAGGCTGCAGTAGAAATGATTCCACAAATCTATATTTCTACTTGAATGAGCCACATCTTTCATTGATTCTTTTTATTCTACCCATTAGAGGTGAAGGATAGAGTCCATACCATTCCTCCCAGGTTCATTCATCCATGCTGCCAAAGTACCCCTGGGCAAGACTCCCAAGTTGCCACCAGATCCAAGGCTTTTTCTTTGTGACTCACCCTGCACTGACGTCCCAAGAAAGATGGAAAAGTCTCACTAATGAAAAAGTGAAGTCAGACTTCAAATCTCCCAAGTCCCACGGCGGTTATAGGAATTCCTGCAGCCCGTGAACGTCGCCTCAGCGTGCCGGCACGTGAGGAGGCTCGGTTCCCTGCGTCATCCTGCAGGTGCACGGTACCGGGAGCCGACTGTCATGTAGCGGTGCCTGTAACGGAATATCACAGGGGATATTAAAGGAAACAATAGAGCACAGCACTAGTTACTACACGTTATATTGAACAGGAATGTCGATGTTAAACACCGCTGTGTTACGACAGGACACAGACAGTAGGCGCGGACTCTATCGCATTTACCGGACTGAGAGCGTCCCCTGAAGGCAGCCCGGCGGGGCCCGGGGCCCGGGGACCGGGGCCCGGGGCCTATATGCCGGCTGTATGAATGACTGGCTGAATGTGCTGTGTGTATATACAGTAACCATGAGTAGTAGCCGCAGAGAAGCACCGCTAGCAGGGCGATAAGCCACAACCTCACTGGATCACATCGACATGCACCGGACTGGCTCACAAATAATTACAGGCCTCTATCAATACACCATGTTTACATTTTTTTTTTGATTATAGTAAATAATAATTTGATTTAATAAACCTGAAATTCGTTTTTCGGAATCCCATATTTCTCCTAGCCAATAATAAAATACCCCCCCACTAGCTACAATAACAGGAGCTGTCAATGACGAGCACCGCTGCGGAGGCTCAATCGACGGCTCACCTCTCTACTCACGTCGGTCTGGAGGGAAATGTTGACGCGGTCAGAGAAGAACTAAAAAAAAAAGGCAGAAATCTCTCTGAGCAGCTCTCTGAGTGTCTGCTGCTGATAATCCCGTCTGGAGTCTTGCTTCACGAGCCGCTGGTTGGGACTACGAGCATAATGAACCAGCCGAAGCAAACTAGCGAGCGGAGCACTTCCTGTCATTTCACAATAAAAGCTTTTAAACCTATACAGTCCATGTGCTGTTTGCACTGCAGTGTACAGTACAGGTCTGTATAGGCCAGGGGTCAGCAACCTTTACTATCAAAATATGACTTTACTATTTTTTGGCCAAAAAATAAATAAATAAATCTGTCTGGAGCCGCAAAACATTTGAGCATTGTGATGAAGGTAACAGTTTATAGTCTAAGTGTATAGTATATAAGCCTAATGCAGTGAGGGCCAAAGAGCAAATGTACTACGGAGTATTAGGGCCACATTGAGGGAAACAAAATCTGAGATTTACAGACTAAAGTCATAACATTACGACTTTTTATAGTCGTAATATTACGAGGAAAAAGTCCTAACTTTCCAAGAAAAAAAGTCGTAATATTACGATAATAAAGTCATAAGTTAACGAGAAAAAAATTCTTAATATTACAAGAATAAAGTCAGAAGTTTATAAGAAAAAAAGAAAATAACACGAAAAATTACTACTTTATAATATTATGACCTTTTCTCTAAAACTCAGATTTATATTTTTTCCTCAATCTGGCCCTAATACTCCGTTGTACCGTCGTACCATAGACCTACAACAATGATAAATAAAAATGAAAATTCAAACAAAAATTCATTTCCACACATTTTTTTAAAAATCCACAGGGAGCCACTGGAGAGAAGCTAAAGAGCCGCATGTGGCTCTGGCGCCACAGGTTGCAGACCCCTGGTATAGGCCTACTTGAGAGAAAATTGTAGTTTATGATTTAAAAACCTTGACTCCAAGTAAAAGATTGTCCACATTACAAAAATAAATATAGAATCACGACCTTGCTCACTCAACAAGTTCATGTTGTCTGATGCTTTTAAAGGTTTCTTTCATAAACAGCCGTCAAACAATAATGACACACAAAAATCTGATGGTGGCTATTTGAATTTTCAACTTGTGACATACAGACGTAGGCAAAGTTGTTGGTAACGTTCCGTTAAAGAGAGAAAAACCCACAATGGTCACTGAAATAACTTGAAACTGACAAAAGTAATAATAAATAAAAATTTACTGAAAATGAACTAATGAAAATCAGCTGTTGCTTTTGAATTGTGGTTCAACAGAATCATTTTAAAAAACAAACTGATGAAACTGGCCTAGACAAAAATGATGGTACCCCTAGAAAAGATTGAAAATAATGTGACCATAGGGACATATTAAACTAAGGTGTGTCCTGTAATTAGCATCACAGGTGTCTTCAAACTTGTAATCAGTCAGTCTGCCTATTTAAAGGGTGAAAAGTAGTCACTGTGCTGTTTGGTGTCATGGTGTGTACCACACTGAACATGGACCACAGAAAGCTAAGGAGAGAGTTGTCTCAGGAGATCAGAAAGACAATTATAGACCTTCATGTTAAAGGTAAAGGCTATAAGACCATCTCCAAGCAGCTTGACGTTCCTGTGACTACAGCTGCACATATTATTCAGAAGTTTAAGGTCCACGGGACTGTAGCCAACCTCCCTGGACATGGCCGCAAGGGGAAAATTGATGACATATTGAAGAGACGGATAATACGAATGGTAACCAAAGAGCCCAGAACAACTTCCAAAGAGATTAGAGGTGAACTCCAAGGTCAAGGTACATCAGTGTCAGATCGCACCATCCGTCACTGTTTGAGCCAAAGTGGACTTAATGGAAGACAACCGAGGAGGACACCAAATCATAAAAAAGCGAGACTGGAATTTTCCAAAATGCATATTGACAAGCCACAAAGCTTCTGGGAGAATGTCCTTTGGACAGATGAGACAAAACTGGAGCTTTTTGGCAAGTCACATCAGCTCTATGTTCACAGACGAAGAGATGAAGCATCCAAAGAAAAGAACACTGTACCTAATGTGAAACATGGAGGAGGCTCGGTTATGTTATGGGGCTGCTTTGTTGCGTCTGGCACAGGGTGTCTTGAATCTGTGCAGGGTGCAATGAAATCTCAAGACTATCAAGGCATTCTGGAGCGAAATGTGCTGCCCAGTGTCAGAAAGCTTGGTCTCAGTTGCAGGTCATGGGTCCTCAAACAGGATAATGACCCAAAACACAGCTAAACACACCCAAGAATGGCTAAGAACAAAACATTGGACTGTTATGAAGTGGCCTTCTATGAGCCCTGATCTAAATCCTATTGAACATCTGTGGAAGGAGCTGAAACATGCAGTCTGGAGAAGGCACCCTTCAAACCTGAGACAGCTGGAGCAGTTTGCTCACGAGGAGTGGGCCAACATACCTGTCAACAGGTGCAGAAGTCTCATTGAGAGTTACAGAAATCACTTGTTTGCAGTGATTGCCTCAAAAGGTTGTGCAACAAAATATTAAGTTAATGTTACCATCATTTTTGTCTAGGCCAGTTTCATTAGTTTTTTTAAATGATTCTGCTGAACCATAATTCAAAAACAATATCTGATTTTCATTAGTTAATTTTCAGTGAATTTTTATTTATTATTACTTTTGTCAGTTTCAAGTTATTTCAGTGACCATTGTGGGTTTTTCTCTCTTTAACGGAACGTTACCAACAACTTTGCCTACGTGTGTATGTAACGTTAATAATGTAAAATACAATTATGGACACATTGCAATAGGCTACATATAAGTTTAAGTCCAATAAACACTTTTATTTAGGGAACAATTTGATGTTTTTCTCACAACATCAGCATTTTTTAGTCTGAGGTGAATGCACGTTTAAATTAGAACACGAGATACAATTACGATAAATAGAGTTAAACGAAATGTATGTAAAAACTCTGGTTTATTGAATTAATAATAGAAACAGAAAAAAAGTTAATATATAATAAATGTAATATAACATAGCATTTCAGTAAGCTATATCCAAGCAGACTTTTTTTAATAATTTATAAAGTGAATGAAAATTGCACAGGAGTCGACAAAAGAGGGATTGTATAAAAATCCGGAGGATCGTTTTCATTTAACATTTCATCCCTTTAAAGACTTTTGTGTTGAAGACAAAGTTGAGTTTCTGGTATGTTTGCCTCTAACAGTGTCTAGTTTGACAGCTGGCACACACACACACACACACACACACACAGAGGACTGAGTGAGCGGCTCTGATTGGAGCAGACGAGAAGGCAGAGTCAAACCCTGACAGCTGATCTGGAATCGGCTTCCTCTGTTCCAGCCTCGGGGTTGGAACAGAGTTTTACAACAAAGAAAACAATCCCAGACCAGCTACTGAGCCAGAAGTGGCGCGCTAGGCAATGACGCACATTTTGATTTAAATAAATAAATAAGACAGAATTTATGTTTTGTTTTTTGTTTAAAAAAATAATAATAACCATAACAATAATATAGTAATGATAAAGCAGACACACCATACCGGTAATAACGACAATAACAAAAGATACTTTTAGAGAACCATTTCAAAATGAAATAAAAAGAGAGATCTTAATCTGATGATCCCCTCCCACTCCACTTCCTCCTCCTGCTGTGACATCATTTCCTGTTCACGCTGGAGGAAGTGATGAGGGAACTCTGCACAGACCACAGGACAGCATCATCCATGGACAGCACTGCATGCAGCTCAGCACCACTAGATCTGTTCGGCCTTGATGTATAGCCAAGCTTTCATTTAAAACCAGCGGAACGCTGCTACTGCTCCGTCAAATAAATGCATGTTCTCGTGTCACATGAAAATATGTACAATCTGTTTGATATAACACTGTAATTTAAGCGATAACTAGATATAATCCCACTAAATAAATTTCTGAGAAAATAATGGTGGGTTAAAAGTGATATCTGTGTTGTTTGATTTAAAGGCTGCGAGGATGACATGGTTTTGTTTCATCTAGAGGAGCAATATAGATCCCCGTTTTTAGGACCACGTCACTTTTTTATGTCATATTGTTGATCATGATGGGATATGCAAGCATGTGTAGATACACAGATTGTGAACATAATAACTCAGAAGTAGGGTGAGCAGATCCCAACAAACCAAGTGTGGGACAAATAGTATGTTTTTGTGGGACAATGTGGGACATGTTGCTAAGAAGTAGTCTTCAGTTTTGATATAATGTCTATCTAACTTAAAGCTGCAGTGGGCAGAATTGGAGCAAGTATAATTAAAAGAAGTTATTTATATAAAACACTATATCCTGTCAGTAGTACATGAGACAGGTAATCTGAAAAAAATCATGTTCCTCTGTGTCCTCTGGTGCTCCTAACGGCATCTGCAAGTTTTCACAGACTGGAGGAAAACAAGCAGTCAGAGCTGATCTGGAGTCTGCCGTCCAGCTGCCGTCTATGAGAGCCGGCTGTCAATCACTCGCAAACTCCGACCAAACGGTCAAACTAGGTAGCGCTGATCAAATATGAATCAATATTCTGTTACTGTAATGCCTATTTCTCTCCTCAAATGTTTTCAGAATCATCTTGTAGTGTACTGTTTAGCTGTAAAATGAGAAGGTTTGTGACCCGGCAGCCAAGTTGAGATCAAGTTGAAGAAAGTACCAAGCACCGCCCACCAGCCGGAGCACAGCCAATAGGAACGCTCTCTCTCTGAAATGACCTGTGATTGGTCAAAGTCTCCATCACGGGCTAGATGTTCTAAAGCCTGAAAACAGAGCCATGAGGAGGTGCAGAAGTCTAGTTTTCTCTCAGAACACTTGAATTACAATATGCTTGGTTATTATTGAAAATGGTTGCCTACTGAAGCTTTGATGAAGTGTTTATTCACCCCAAACAGCAGCCAAAGACGTTAGCATAAGGCAGCTGTAAACTAGCTAGCAGCAGACCGTATGTTCCTGTTTGTTTGTATGGCCATCAAGCCTCTGACTGAACTCATATTTCACAAGAAACTCCAGTTCTTTCTTTAATTTTCCTCCAGCCTCTCTCATTTTACATCTCACCCTCCATACATCTTTATGAAGCAGGTTCATAGGGCAGCTGTGCCTGCTGAGTTACAGATACAATAAATGATTTCCAAAAAAAACCAAAAAAAACAACTTTCATATGAATATGTTGAGTGAAGAGGCAAAGTGATGGACTGACTAACATGTAAAAAAATAAGAACAGAGCATTACATCCAAGTTCACAAACCCTTGATATGACATCATCATCACTCTTGTATTGCCACAGGTATTACATATCAAACTGAACATTTCAGCAGTAACCTGTCTGCCCTGTCTGTTAGAACACATTCGTCCTGATTGTCCTGATTGACCTCTGCACCTCCTTCCGCACCATTATCAGAATTTCTAGCACTTTTGTCGATTGCAAGTCAAAACAAGTTACCAAAAGTCAACCAGAGTCATACCGGAAGTTAACTCTTCCACCTTCATAATAAAAGCGAATATATGTTAAACTGGGTGAGAGCGTGGGTGTAAAGAGCTCAAAATATCAAATACGAATCGTAGAATTATATTTATTTAAAATACACTTTACAATACAATAAAATGCATTAAAAGGTCTCACGATACTTGGCGTGTAATTCTAAATGAATTTTATTTTTAACATCCAAACCGGAAGTTGTATTTCCGGCTGTCTTCACACTGTAACGCCTAGGATAGCTAGCTTGCAGTCATTCATATTAAGCTAACCGCTTCATCGCTGGCTGCCTCGGCCTCTTCGGGCTTCCTTATACCAGTCCGACAGTACTAGAGAATGGCTCTGCTAACGCCGTTATTCGCCTTCCTGTACCACCTGCCGCAGGTGTACAAGTGGCTGCTGAAGCCCTACTATGTAGCCTCTCTCTTCATGTCTGTAGCCTTCCTAGCTGTCCGCAAGACGCCGGGCATCTGCGACCATCTGGCCACACAGCGAGAGGACGGCAACTCCTGCGACTTCGACTGGGTCCGTAGAAAAATGCTAGAAAGTCACTAATTTGCTTTTCAAGAGCTGCTCCCAACTAGCTGTCTATCCGGTCAGCTGTGTGTCGTTGAACAGGCTGACAGCAAAGGCTAGCTGTTAGCTGTTCTTAGCTATAGGCAAGGCCTATATAAGGAGGTCGGGGCACGGGTCGGGGTACGGGTCGGGGTACTGCACATGCGCAGTGTAACTCAAGCTGCGGTCGAGTGTTACGATTGGCTCAATTTCAACGAGTGCAGACCAGGTTTATACTGCGCGTGCGTAGATATGACTTGTGACCCATCCTCCTTTCCATAGGCCTTGGCTACAGGGAGAGAATGACAGGCCAAACTACGGTCAAAAGACTGCACATTCATTCTGTTCTGCTTATTGTCGGAGTTACTCATGTCACAAAACGTAATGTTTTAACTCACTAGAGTTAATTAAGGTATTTATATTATTACCGGCATACATAGACTGTAAATCGGTGTTTATTTAAATGCAGAATGAACCGAGAGCGAGTCGCAGTGCTGCAGTCAGTATTGGTTTAACGTTAGCTAACGTTAGAGCATTGATCGACGTCCTCTAACGTCAATAACAGTGTTTCTCTAGTTAATCCATCATCCTGTTCCCTTACCGCCCACCATCAAATACAATGTAGGCTAATTGTCTCCCTAAATATTAATGTCGATTATTATTTATTTATATTTTCATTATATTATATTTTTATTATTATTATTCTGTGTTATATCATTAAAAAAGCATGTGAATATAATATATATTTATGAGTTTTGCAACAGTTATACATTTTGACATTCAGACTTTAATTAGGTATCACAAACATACTTGCTAACTTTGAGACCTTTAAAAAAAGGGAGGATTTCTAACCCAAATGGGGGTCTGTGGGTCCTCCCTCAGAAACATTAGTTTCAGAGACTTTGTTTTCTGCATTCTGACGACTGTAAAAGAGTGAAAATAACAAAATAATAACTTCATTGCAACAGCATTTTATGTTAAACTTTTAATTTGACCTTTAACTCCCAGGAAAGAAAACTGAATAATTGGCCCCTCTGGTGTGAACTTGAATGTTGTAAAAGTGTCAGACTGTCGGATGTGTGGAGGGAGGGAGTTCTAGAGCCTCTGTAAGATACAAGAGTACGTAGAGAATCAATGCAGGAGAGTATAAGAATCAATGTCTTTAAGGACACATAAGCCAAATCGTGTATTGGCAGTTTGCCCGAATTTCACAGTAGGTCCTTACTAAACTGTTAAAACTCGTATATTTCAAACTCCAAGACAGGAATATATATCGACGAGCAAAATATCTTAAAACTCTTAGATATCTTATGGAGTTTGTTGTGTTGTTGTCGCCACATAAGAGAGCGTAGACTAGAAAGGTACGGTGGCCTCCTTGATATTCCACTAGCTGCTGCTGAAGCCTGGACTTACACCTGATTTCATCTGATAATTTTTCAGTAATAATATAATTAATACATCAGCAAGAACACATTGTGTACATCCCCTTTTATCATTATCGGTTGACTTTGCCTCCATTCTCCCTGTCCCCTTAGAAGGTCTGTGTATTGGCAAGAATCGATACGATACGTATCACGATACAAGGGTTACGATTCAATATATCGGGATATATTGCGATACTGCAAGCAAGGCGATCAATTGCAATATTTAAAATCAAATTTCAGGAAAACTATCATAGTATAAAGAACACACCACCATTTGCATAAAAACGTTTTTTAATTTAAAAAAGTTTACTTTTTTCTGCATCAGAAGAGTGGGATCTGCATTTGCATTTATCACAGTCCCTGTAACATCATAACACTACTTGTTGTGCAATCCGAGCCACTGTCTACCACAAATCTTTGCATGTAAACTATTAATTAAAAATCAATACAGTATTTTTTGAGACTCTATACAGTGTCAGAAAACATAATATCACGATACTCAAGTGTATCAATATTTTCTTACACCCCTACCCCTTACTGACACATTATACAAATATGCTGTCACAAAATGTAAAATTACCAGGTAGTGTGACATCACGGTGTCCCACAGTGACCTAAACGCTGTCAATATGAACAGACTGGTTAAAGTGGCTGGCTATAGTTAAGGACATGTCATGTCTGTGTTCTCAGAGGGAGGTGGAGATCCTCATGTTCCTCAGTGCCATCGTCATGATGAAGAACAGACGAGCGAGTGAGTAAATGTCATATTTTCTGTTTTGTTCTGAATTAATTTCTCCTGAGTAGCAATATGATATATTATAATGTGATGCATGGATGATAAAGAATGAGTTACAGGGAGTGTAATGATACAAGCGAGAGTAAACCAAGGTATGACTAGAATAACATTCCAGAAGGAACACATTAAATCTCTTGAATTTAATAGTTTGTTTTTTACAATTGTACATTTTAAAGAACCTGAATATCAGCTATTGTCATATTCAGTTAGAAAATATAGACATCATCCCCCAAAACCCATACTGGTTGAATCTTAGAAACAGCACTGCTCAGGATTTGAAATAACAGATGAGCATCATTATCCGCTGCTCATTTTTATGGATTTTGGACAAAAGCAAGGAAAGTGTCTTTGTGTCTGTTTATTTCAGTAACTGTGGAGCAGCATTTGGGCAACATCATCCTGTTCAGCAAAGTTGCCAATGTCATCCTGTTCTTCAGACTGGACATCAGGATGGGACTGCTCTACCTGACACTCTGCATAGGTCAGTCTAACATTTACACACATACATCAGCTGACACTTCTGTTTCCTGTCTTAGGCATCAAATGTCAAAAACCAGGGTCTGATGTGAGCGGGTGGGGGAAAAAAAATCCATTCACCTATGTATCACAATTTTCTTTTCTTTTTTTATGATTTTGAAATAGACCTAATAATGTCAGAATTGATATATTTGCTTCATTTGAGTCTCTGCGGAGGTAGAAGGAAGTTACCGCTTTTATTGCTGTGGAAGGGGATTATTCAAATAATAATCGAATTTCAATTAATAATCGATTCAAAAATCCTGATCGGAGCACCCTGTAGTACCATCCAAATATTTCCAATAAAGGGCCAGTAATGGCTTCAGTAGTGACACAGAAGACGATTATTTTGTTATTGAATAATCTGGTGATTCTTTTTTTTAGTTTAGTCTGTAATATGCTAGAAAATATTGAAAAATGCCCTCCATAGTGTCCTAGAGCCCAGGGTGACGTCTTCATATTGCTTATTCTGTCTCACCAACAATAACTAAAAACCAAACAAACAACAACGAAGAATCAATTTAACGATAAACCGCCAAGAGAAGCAGCATACGTGGAGAATGTGGAATTAGGGAATGTTTCGGCATTTTTGCTTTATAAATGACCATAAAATGATGAAATGTGTGCTCGTTGATGTCAGTGACGGATCGGTTGACGAAACCAGTCGTCAGCACTAATTCTGCAAACATCCTAATGTCCCCTCTTCTGTTGGTTCTTTGTGTGTTTTAAGTGTTTTTGATGACCTGTAAGCCTCCTCTTTACATTGGACCAGAATACATCAAATACTTCAGCGACAAAACCATCGATGTGAGTAAAATGGTAGAATTTGTAGTAGCAGTTTGTCTGTTACCAAGACAAGAGCAAAGATATGTACAATTTCTTTTGAATCATAAATCAAAAGTGTGTGTGTGTGTGTGTCCAGGATGAGCTGGACAGAGACACTCGCGTGACGTGGATTGTTGAATTTTTCGCCAACTGGTCTCCGGAGTGCCAGTCCTTCGCTTCCGTCTATGCTGATCTCTCTCTCAAGTACGACTCCGTCCACCCACGCAGTAACAGTATAAAGTACACTCAGTGGCATTAACAAGAGTAACTTTAGTTACTTGTTTTGTTCTTGTGTTTCAGGTACAACTGTGCTGGTCTCAAATTTGGTAAAGTGGACATCGGACGTTATGGAGAGGTTTCCAAAAAGTAAGACATTATATTTTCTCTTTTGTCTTTAAGACGTTTGTGTCGTAGATTTGATGGGCTTTCATTTTGTCAGAGAAGACACACACTAGACTTGTGAACATGTAACCGTATGGATTTAATTCTGTTCTGCAGGTACAAGGTGTCCGCGTCCCCGCTGTCCAAACAGCTTCCATCCTTGGTGTTGTTTCAGGGAGGGAATGAGGTGATGCGGCGCCCCCAGGTGGACAAGAAGGGTAGAGCCGTATCATGGAGCTTCACCGAGGTCAGGCTGGACAATGCACTTCAGATCTGTGGCTTTTAAATTAGAAAATACATGGCTTGTGTAGTCAATAATATGTGCTGTACAACCTCACTTTACTTTACATTCAAACCATGCTGTTTACACCTCAATATAAGCCGCAGAGTTGTCACTAAACAACCTTGTTTAAATGCATTTGTGGCATGAATTATGAGTGTCAATTTGCAGCATCTTAAAAGTGGCTTTCGGCATTTAAAATGTGAAAGGTGACTTCCAGGAAATATCACACCTGCTAATGCTCCAAAGCATAAGTCTCTATGACCTCATGTTGATATAGCACTATGTCACCTAGAGCAGCTGTTCTCAACCACTGGGTCTCAGAGCACCATCTAGTGTACTGTGGATTGTAAGTACTTTAGGGTGGGACCTCTTTGCAGTCAGTATGGACCGGAAGAAGGATCACAGTGACCAATAACTATTTCAATATACATATACAGTATGTGAAAATGTGTTTGTATCTGGCATTGGGTTCTATTCTTTATTATTTTTGTGTTCGCCTTGTAAAGCACATAATGAGCGCTCGTTTTGATAAGTGCTTTATAAATAACCTTGATTATTATTATTATCAACCACACAAGATGTGTTTATTAACATGTGAACACCACATGTTGTAGAAAATCCTAAAAGCCAATCAGCTCTTTGATCAGTGCGACAGCCAGGCGTTTCCCATCATGTCCTGTGTCTTGCAGTCGGTGGAGAGCAACTGCGGCGCCTGGCTCTAAAAACTACGGCCGCCTCAATCTCGCGAGGTTGTCGTTGCCCACGTGTGCGTGACGTAGGGATCAAGTCGGACACAAATCTATCCGGCATGCATTGCGCACCGATCGCCGGTGATCGATTCTGCGCAGGCCTGGTTCGCGTCGAACGAGCCTAATATTTACCGGAGCAAAACCGGTCAGGGAAACCTTTAACCTTGGCTGCAGATGTTGTTAATTTCTCCCCGATTTCGGGATCAGTTTCTTGCTGGAACGTGTGCCGTCCAGTTTTCGGTTTATACACTTTTAATCCGGTCATTATTGACTGTAGAAGTGCTGATTAAATTCATGTAGCTCACACTGAATCCCCGTTCCTCGGCTGATTGACAGCAGAGACCCGGAAACACTGACCACTCAGAGCAGACTGGGCTGTTTGAGGGGGTGGGGGGCTTAAAGGACAGGCACTGAACCTGAGGGTGAATACAGGCACATTCAGACAGGATGAGAAGAATAACGTTTTTTTTTTTTTAACATTACAGCATGTAAACTAGTAGAAAATTAAAATAGATGTATGAACCTGAGCATAATATGTGATCTTTAAACTGTCTGATTCAAATAAACTGGTATCAATAACGGTCTCTGGCTCTCTCTCCACCAGGAGAACATCATCCGAGAGTTCAACCTGAACGAACTCTACCAGAAATCCAAGAAGCTCAACAAGACCAAAGGAGACAAGGTCGGCCAGTCCCAGTTCCCACCGGTCCCCGAGGAGGACGAGTCCGAGCAGCAAGGAGCCGTCGAAGAGGCGCTGGAGTCTGAATCCAAGAAGGACAAATAAAGACGGTTTCCAGCACTCGGCTTTCACTTCTGGATGAAACCTGTTGGTCTAGGTCAGCTTCTCCTCCTCCTCCTCCTCCACCTCTTCTTCCCTCTCCTCTTTAAATAGTTCAGTTTGTTCACTCGTGAATCAGAGCAGGGCTGGCGTCGTGTGGATCATCGTGAGAATTTAAAATAGCCACGGTACTTCTGCCTCTCTCCAGCACCATTTAACGCTAAACCCCAGTTAAACCCAATCATTCAATATCCCTCTATAAAAGAGCAAAGAGAACAAGTGTACACTTTCGCAGAGGAGCAAACTGTATATGGATGTAAGGCCTGGAAATTTGCTGCGCAGACCTGCCATGTGCACCAGGTTATTAGAGTCCCCACCACCATCATTTGTGATGGTTAAAGCTGTGAAGTCTGAGGGACCGTCAGTTGAGTTCTTACTAATCAACAGTAAGGGAGTAAGTGAATGTGATGCTACTTTTGTTGTTTTAGAATTTTTATGCAACTAATTTAATTAGATTAGAGTAGATTGTTGTGTTTTTTTATTCATTCTATGAATAACTGTATATTCATGTAAATTTAAGTTCTAACTGCTGTTTTCACATATAATTAATTTGCAGTGTGAAACATTTCATTCTGGTTCCTGGTGGTCTGGGCTTGAAATGAGAGATGCTATATGGGAGCACTTGGTTTAACATGAACACGTCTGCATGAGTCGGGTGGTGTTACTCAAGTTTACCAATAGTTGGGCTAGGAATGTTAATAATTAACCGTTTAACCGATATTACGAATTTTAACCGATTTAACGCTATCGGTTAAACGGTTAACCAGCTTAACAGCCCACCTTAAGAGAGTCTGAGCCGGTGTTTCAGGATACAGGGAGTTGGCTCGGGTCTTGAGGAGTTGTAGCGTCTATTCACCGACAAATAAACTGCACACACACTGCTACAGCTACGTTCACAGCTACAACGCCGCCGCCGCCGCCACACACACAGTCTGTCGGACACTCGCTAACGTTATGCCGGACAGACACACAGCTGACAACCTCGCAGCTAAACTAAATGATTCGGTGGAGACTTACTGGGACAATACACGCAGCATCGTGGCTGTTACAGTAACTCTCCCGGACGGGTGAACTGGGGACTCAGTTGTCTGTTATGCTCATGCACTGCAGCTGGTGCACCGCTGCAGCTGCATGCAACGCACTAATCTTGTTGGTTAACGGTTAATAATCGCTTAACGAGGGTTGGCTATCGGTTAAAAAAAATAAATATATCAGCATCCCTATTCATCCATGTTTACTGACCAAGCTCAACTCTACCGCCATTCCATCAGTATTTTTACAAATTCCAACTCTCCTTCATGTGTTGTTGCTTTTTGTATTCAGTGTCCGTGCCTCTCAGAGAGACGACTGTCTTCAGCTCTCGGTTACCATCGCCGCCATTCATTCGTCATTCATTCGTCATTCGTTTTCTTCTTTGAAAACACTTACAGCTTTTATACTAACTATACTGATTTAGTTGTACCTTTTTTTTTTTTACTATTCTTATGTTGCCAACTAGGTAACCAGTATTTTTTATGTTTTTGGAAACAAGCAGTGCTCGAGCTTCTGCATCCACGCACTCCGTGTTTTACAGTTTCTCAACGCCCAGTCGGTTTGGTTACAGTTCCAATAAAGTTACTACGTCCTCAATAGTGTTGACAGAAACAGATGGACATCCTTTTTGTGCACTTTGTGCAATTCCATTATGTATGGACAGTAAGGAGATGCGGATAATATGGTCCGTCTGTTGTGAACTGAAGTTTGTAAATGAACTGGTAAATGGACTTGCACTTTCTAGTCTTCCGACCACTCAGAGCGATTTACACTATATGTCAGCAGTCACCCATTCATTCACACATTCATACACACAGAGGCTGCCATGCAAGGATCTGATCTAAATACTCATTCACACACCGATGGCGCAGCCTTCGGGGTTCGGTATCTCGCTCAAGAATACTTCAACATGTGGACTGGAGGAGCCGGGGGTCGAACCAGCAACCTTCTGATTGGTGGACGACCCGCTCTACCCTCCGAGCCACAGCCGCCCCCCAAAGTTCATGGATCTTTTAACTGCCAGATTCTTTGATCGTTCAAGCAATTAAGCCCATGACCTCAAACTCCACGTTCAATGACAACCGATTCTAAAAATGAGTTTGGGGCGACCGGTTCCGGTTTATAGTTTCTCTTGATCGCTCTGGCTCATTTTTTAAAACCGTTTCAACATTCTCTAAACTGTCAGTACAAATGTCACAACTGTTTGATGGGACATCACAACTCTGTTGCATGTCTGCAAAAGGTAGCAACTGACCTGTTTGGCCAGTTGGCACCAAAATGAAAAGTTGTTTCGTCATCATGTGAGCCGTACCGGTCCAAATGTTTGTGTTTTTTCACCACGGCAGTCAGCTCTGGACATGCAAGTCTGTTTTGTTTTACTTTTTGTTGACACTTTGTACTATACCAGAATGTCAATTTTGTCCAGCTAAATGCTGTCGTGTATCACACTGAGCTTTTTTAGATCCTCATTTCAATTGTATGCAATCGTTTACTGGGAAAGGTCAATACTGTACAATACTGTAGTACACAGAAAAGGGATATGCACATGTGTACAGTCAGTCAGTTTCTTTGTAACAATGTGTTACCTGGACTGTAAATGGAAAATTCACCTTTGATCTCTCATGTAAAGTCATATACAGAATTTGCCACTAAATAACATCAAACATGCAAAAAAAGAAAAAAAGGCTGCGGTAGTTCAGTAAAAAAACAACTAATTGTACCTCCTCATCATAGATATTTATGGAATATACACGTATATCTGACAGGTTTTGATAACTGAATGGATAATTTTGCATGTGACGGCTCAAACGATGAAAGAATGTTTAGAAGTCGTGAAGAGGACGACAGTTTCACTGAGAATCAACTCATCGGTTTTCATCAGCAAGGCGTGTGCAAGTGGTTATTGTACTTACTCATTTGCACACTTGCCACAAAACACGTGCAGTTTGCTTGAATGAATGAAAAATTCTAATCTGTTATGAACAACAAACTCATTGTTCAGAGATTTGAATTTACTTTTTTGAAAAAAACAAAACAATTCTCATTCAAGAATTGAGCCAAAGCGAACGAGAGAAACTGTAATCCGTCCAGTGTCCGCCTGGCTTTAGTCCTTTTCAGTTTCAGATGTAAATATTCTAAAAGGTTTCATCTCCCGTTGCTGCGTTCACTGACGGCAGCGGCTCCTGTAACTTTGGACCCTGTCAGCTGTTTCCTAGCAAAGCAATCCTGAAACGCTTGAAATGGAAATGGTCTATTGAATGATGAGCATGCTAATTCAATTTTGCACAGGCATTGATTTTCTTCCGAGAATGAATCCTACTGACTTTTCCTCTAGCGCCACCATCAGGTCAAAATGAAATGTGTCCCAATACTTTGGTTTATGGCCAAACACCTGCAGAACTAATGACATTCCCATCAGCCTCAGCTGTACTTTGTATTTACTGTTAATTAGCAAATGTTAGCATGCTAACACACTAAACAATGATGGTGAACATGGTAAACATTTTAGACATTAGCGGTGCCTTCAAATGGCGTCGTGTTTACCGTGTTCACGAGAAGAGTCCATATGGACGCCTCCCCTCTTGTCGTATTCACAACCTCGTAAGCGGAGAGTTTCTGAAAGCTCAGAGTTCACGAGTTGTGACGTGTTTGTTAACGTCAGAAATGAACAACGAAGTTAATGTTTCGGTACATAATAATAATAATAATAATAAGTAATTTTAGTCGTATATTGTTTTTCTTTGTAATTTTATAATGGGCCTGAGGAAAATGTTGATATTCCCAACTGACTAATCATTTTCCTCTGTCATTATACCTTTACATTTCCTGCATGATGTTACCCACTTGCTAGCTTGCTAACTTGCTAGCCTCTGTGGCTTCTAGACGCCGACAGTAACGTTAATATTGCCGTTGCGTAGCAGCGGTGTACTTCACGACTTAACCACTTGAACGCCAAGCATATCGTGTGCACGACTTCCCACGTTGTGAACACGAGCTCACGAGTTTCATTTGAAGGCACCGATAGATCATTTCAACAGAACTTGGGTCCATGTTTAAGTTCACAATAGTAAAATGGTCTATAGTTGCTGAACTACAGCGTGTTAGCATTGTCATTGTGACCATGTTAGCATGCTGACGTTAGCATTCAGTATAGCCAGAGCTGCTAACATGTCGGTGGACTCCTAGTCTTATTTAAATCTATTTTCTTTTACAAATTATATCGATGTTTCGGACAGAAACAGTGAAGAGTGTTGCTGGCAGTCGCATAGTTCCATCATCAGACAGTACCATGATACCTGTACTGGATCTTTAGACTGTGTCCAGATCCAGGACTGACTCTTCCCCCATCAAATTCTGATGTCAAAACACTCGTCCTGCACATTGATTGGCTGAATACCGGACAAGTATTTTATTCTACAAACTTGCGATGAGCATGACGATGAAGTGAAAGCATGTTTGCTGCTTCGAACTGAAGTCTGGTCCTAGTGAGAGACCACATCACATCGTGTGAGACATTCACACATCCACTTTCATTTTGATTTTGTTTTTTGTTCTGTATAAACTACAGCTTGTTCCGGTCTTTTACGCCAAATTCACACCAAAGCAGCGGCGAAGTGCAGCCCGCGGCGAGCTGCCGTGCAACGTCTGTGAAAAGATCTGGTGTGCATTTGGCGTCGGGACCAGATAAGACAATTGTTTCCGAGGCATTTTATTCAATTTTCCGGCATTATTTCCTGCTTTCTTGCGAACATTCCTTTCAGGATTTTGAGTTTTTTCCACTTGTAAATTGGAACATGTGCACACATACACTGTATACATTTGCTTTTTGAAGACACTGTGAGTTTATTCCTTTTAATCATTATTTTGTTACTAAAACTGTTTTGCATTGTACACTTTTTGTGAAATTGATTTGATCTTTTGTCATGTTGCATTTCAGTTGAGCTGCATTCTAAAGTCCTGTATGTATTTTGCTCCTGTACATGAATAGAGAAGTCTGCTGAAAAGACCTCCGAAGTCTGTCCTGTTTTGTTATTCATGCAATAAAACAATGTACACATGAAGCGTTTCAATGCAGCCGTCGTTCTTCAGATAAATGATGCTCGGCTGATTCTTCAGTGTTCCTCTGAAACCTTCAGTGCGTCTTACTTCCACATGTACTCTATATACAGTGCATTCAGAAAGTATTCAGACCCCGTGTTATGCTGCAGCAGCCTCGTGCTAAGTAAGGGATAATGTACAGCGAGCCGGTCATTGTTGTGAAAGAATTCCCCCGACAGGTCGATGCAGAGCCGAAGGGGATTCTTTCACAACAATGACCCGCTTAGCTGTACATTATCCCGCTTATTACACGGCTACTTACTGAAGAAATCAATATTTTGACACAAAAACGGTCCTCCAGAGTCCGACATCAGAGCTGCGCCCATAGCAACGGTCTGTTATACATAGCAACGCCGCAGAACGCCGTGATTGTCCAATCAGAATCGAGTATTCAACACAGCCGTGTAAAAAAAAAAAAAAAAAGATTGTTTCATTTTCCCTCATCAGTCTACACTCAACATCCCATAGTGACACTGAGGAAAAAAGGGGAAATTTCACATCAACAGAAGTATTCAGATCCATTGCTATGACGCTCAGGTGCCTCCCATTTCTCTTAATTAATTTGAGTAATTTAAATCTTGATGCTAGTATACTAACGACACAGAAAATAATACATATAATAATATAATATACTTGCCTGCAAATATTTCGCAATAAAACCATTACCGGCAGCAATGTGAATTTGCGACAGTTGCAACACAGTTCCGATAGATTTGCGCGGGCAGAGGACCAACTACTGGAATCATATTTACCCAGTTTGTCTGAGCTAAATTGTTGTATAGTCTAAACTACTGTAAGTTATTTTAATAAGTTTCCTTTTAGCAAAATGTTCTGAGTGAATTTGAGTTCCCTCTGGTAAACAGTTAAACAGTGTACATGTCTAGGGCTTTTATTGTGACGGGTAAGAACAGAAAGAGTGGATCTGGTCTGATAACTCTCTGTGGGTTCATCACAACGAGTGACCTCTCTTGAATGACACAGCTTCATTTGATCCATCCTTTAAAGCCCCTCAAGCTGTACAGTTTGAAATGTCACTTTACTTTCGTGGCCTCCGGTGGTCGTATAAAAAAAAAATGCACTGTGGGACACAACGATGCATGAATCTGACCCGAGGACAGTTAAGTGAATGGGATGAAACTGCACCTAATTGTTTCTACAATCTAAAACTATCCATCCATCTGCTGGAAAATGCTGGATTGCTCTCACTGGACTGGGGAGTGCGTTCCTGCCCCAAGCGAGGGAGTTCAGGTATCTCTGGGTCTTGTTAACGAGTGAGGGTAAAATGGAGCGGGAGATGGAGACAGGCGGTTCGGTGCGGCATCAGCAGTTATGAAGGCGTTGTGCCGGACCGTTGTGGTGAAGAGGGAGATGAGCTGGAAGGCAAAGCTCTCGGTTTACCGGTCCATATACGTTCCAACCATCACCTGTGGTCACAAGCTTTGGGTAGTGACCGAAAGAATGAGATTGCAAATACAAGCGGCCGAAATGAGTTTCCTCCGTAGGGTGGCTGGGCTCAGCCTTAGAAATAGGGTGAGGAGCTCAGACATCCGAACGCCTCAGGGTCCCCTGGGAAGAGCTGGAAAGCGTTGCTGGGGAGAGGGACGTCTGGAATTCCCTGACAGGCCTGCTGCCCCCGCTACCCGACCCCAGATAAGCAGAAGAAAATGGATGGATTAATGGAAAAATGGATAGATGGATGTTTCTACAAACTAAATGTCATGAAAATAAGAATGCTGTAATTGCACAGTTCCACATATTGGAGGGTTGACCAGATTGGCAGTGGCAGTACAATCGCTCACCTCCATTGTAATTAGGCTGGTGCCACAAGTTTCAGAGGCCAAAATCTCTGCACATAAAACTGAAACTATCCGTATTGCTGCTGCATACCACTACGCCTCATTTATTGTGTGAGTTAGATGAAAAGGCCCTTTAAACTGCTCGAGATTTAACAAATAGCACTAAAATAGAGGCGCCAAATCACTTCCGTCTGATAATGCACCTACAGTGCAAAAGTCTGCAGAGTCGAATTTGAGCATGTTCAGAAATGTCTAGTCTAGGTCTCTAGTGTGTGGCTGTAAAGTTTCATGAGGCTGTGATTATCCTAGAGGTCAACACATGTCGTTTTGTAACAGGGAGGTCAAGTTTAAAAAAAATGGTCTCACTACAATGAAATGTCTCCTATGGGGAGTAACATCATCACACATGAATACAGTTGGGCTCATTGGATCCACAAGAGTCTCAGCTTTACAGTGATACCCAATTTATGTAATTCTAAGACTGTTTAGGGACCCCAGTATGCAGAAATATTCAAACACACCATTTTTAGAATAGGAGAAAATAACACATTTATACTGGATGCAAAAAGCTGCATGTGATTATCATAAAGTGGGTCAGGATATAGTGACTGTTTTTATAAAAAATAACTTTTTGTTTTTTTAAATCATATTTGCTCCATTTCTACCCACTGCTGATTTAAGTTAAAGCTAAATTATAATTCATTTGGAGACCAGAAGGAATTTCACTCATGTAGTCTCCAATTTGAATAGTAAGACAAGAGTAGTTGGGGCCACTGGCTTAATTATTTTAACAGAAACCATAATACTCTATCGTAGAATAGAGATCATTTCCACTGGAAGTTTTTTTATAGATAATAACTAACTGAAATCATGACTGAAGATGCAATCTGACTGAGACCATGTTATCTGAGAGATTCTGAACTGCTTTGTAACCGTGATTCTAAAACTCTTGAGTCAATATTAAAAAATCTTCACGTATCAATAGCTATATTTCCATATAAATTCATATAAAACAATTTCAAATTAAATAGGTGACATAAAAAACACTTTAATTTTTCAAGGCAATTGCTCGAGGAATGAATTTTTCTAGAGAGACCGGCCCATCGACAACAAAAGGCTAAAACATGAGTTCCTTGTTCACTTTAGTTTCCACACGTTCTCTTTGTTCAAACAGACCACTTGGTCCACAGCCAAACACAGTGGCCTATAGTGGCTAGTAGTAATAGTAGTGCATGCTGCAGTCTGGTATGAACGCCACTTAAAAAAAAAGAAAAGAAAAAGAAAATCCACACTTAGAATCACATCATCCTGTACAAACATGGAATCATATTCACATCTAGGAATAAATCAACAAATGACTCAAAGAAAACAGGGAATCAGCTTCTTTTTTTTTTTTTCTTCTTCAAATGTCACATTTTTCATCCCTCCATCAAAAAGGCAAGTCAAATTCACGCGGCGACCTCGATCGGAGAGAGTTCGTGTGTGACCGTTCCCTCCGGCCGCTGGTAGATTGTCACAAGTCCATAATAGATCCTACTAATCGCTTGATTATTGACCCTCCTGTCGGCTCCCGTTGTGCATTTCCACGGCTGACTGGAAGGCTGTGAACGAGACGATGGCCTCGAGGAGACGGACGACAGCTTACGAGGATTCTGCCATTACTGACTACGTGCTTCACACACACACACACACACAACTTGTGTTCATGGTCCAATGAAATCGCTCCATTTGGTGGATTGCTGTTATCAAAAGTAGGGTTTAACTGACAACTGGGGCCATAACTTGTATTAACCATAAACATATACACAGACGCCGCACTGGACTCTTCGGCCCGTTGCGGCGATACGTCAACGTGGGCGCCATATTGGACCAGGCAAGACTGACCTGTAACCCTATACAAGTGAACAGGGGAGCTGCCGTTTTTCTGGATAAAAGGCACTATAACGTCTACATTTCTCAACCGATTTCAACGAGTCTTTATTATATTAAATGGTTTATGATCTAAGAGGAGTAGAAAAATAAATTTTGTCTCCAGTTACTTAGAATCTGGATAGTTCAGCTATAATCGCTGCTAGACGCTCAGGAGACGGAGGTGCTGTAGAATGACATGAACTGAATTATTGATGTGATAGAAAATAATTCATTCATCATAAGGAATTATTAAAACTCACATTTGTCAAGTATGGCTTTGGCTTATTTTACTTGTTAAAGGTTAATACTTGTAGAGAGGTCCCTGTATAATAATATAATATAATATAATATAATATAATATAATGTACAATGAAACGTCTTCCTCCGTTTTAGCGATCATGCTTTCAGTCTATAGGCTACCGCTAACATTGCTACTGTTATTACTATTATGTACTCACTAATAAGAGCAATCAGAATAACAGGCAAATAGTAGTACATAAATAAATAATGGTAACAATAAATATTAGTATAATATTAGTTACGATCTGAATTTATTGAAATAATGGTGATAACACAGCAATTATAAAAAACTAAATAATCTAATAGCGTAATTGTTAACCAAGACATGCCATCAGTTTTATTGTTTGCATTATTAGACATATATCGTTTTTAATACGTATCGTACATTTAATTTTTTAAACACGATATCATGATAGATATGAACATCAATAAGCTAACATTAACTCATATCGATTAGCTAACATTAACGAACGTCAGCTAGCTCTCATCTGATGTTACGGAAGCAAACGTTTTGTAAAGATGTAACGTTAACAGCTGATTATGTGAAAAACGCTTAAAGGAGTTTTGAATAATTACATAATCGATTGAATCCCACCTTATCGAATGACAGGCTGGTGATCCATGAACTGGAAGCAGTGACGTTAACGTATTACGTTTTTCGGCATTATCTTTGAGAAAAGAAAAAAAAAAAATTACGTTAACTTAACGTTTCGCCTCGTAGATCGTAAATGTTTGAATATAAAAACGACTCGTTGAAATCGGTTGAGAAATTTAAACGTTATAGTGCTTTTTATCCAGAAAAACGGCAGCTCCTCCGTTCACCTGTATGGGGTTACAGGTCAGTCTTGCCCTGTAAGACTGACCTGTATGGCGCCCACGTTTGACGTACGATCCGGGAGTCAATGCGGCGTCTATGTGTATATATGTCTATGGTATTAACAACTAGCTATGACTTCATCCGATATGACTGATCACATATGTAGTTTTACACTAAACTGGTTGTCTATGGCAAGCCCTTAACTTTAAATGGATTCTACTTTGATTTTGATCGGGTTCCACAGACTGTGCATGAATGTGTTTTGTTATTACTATCATCATCATGGGGTTTTTGTGTTCAATGATGTTCCAAATGTGAGCGTGAAAATGTTAAAATATTAAACATCTGCACCAATTTTGACCTAAACACAGCTTCAGTCCAAAAGTGCTGATTCGAACCTTCGTAAACTTACAGTCATCAAACCTCAGTCCAGAGCTCACTGGTGGGGATCAAACTCCTCACCCTGGCAGTGGTAATGCCTTGCGCTGCTATAGCCTACTTGTGTAATGGAACATCCAGACCTGACCAAGCTGGTGGCCTCATGCTACCTACTGAGCTACAGTCAGGATAAAACCCACAAAAATTCGCCAAATCATGGTTCTTGTTTGGTCCTGTGAGACCCCCAAAAAAATTGTCTTTTATAGCTCAATGCCAGCAAGTCCTGGCTTACATCAAGTCCAGGTCTTACTCTCAGTTATTGTGGTGGATGTCTGGAGGCAGGACAGTCCAGCAAAGTTTAGCTCCACAATCAACCAGCCAACGAGGAGCGACATCTGGACAAAATGGTTCAACTCATCCTCAGATGTTCAGGTCTACAGTCGGTCAGTGGTTTTGTTGTATTAAATCTCTCCCTCAAAAGGCAGGAGACAGCAGCACCTCCTCTTCTTCTCGTTGGTCCTCGAGCAGGGAGGCCTGTCGCCACTCAGACAGAAATCTCGTAGGTGGTGCCTCCGACGCCCGTCACCTTCTTCACCCCGCCACCCTGAGGCTTGTGGGCGGGACTCTGCGTCAATGCCGAGCTGGGATAAGCCACTCCGTGGCGGGCGGACACGCCGACTGGGTGAGAGGGGGAGGAAGGGGCGGAGCAGGAGGAGGCGGAGGAGAAGGGGTGGCTGCCGTTGGTCCGACACAGAGGTTTCATCTGGATCAGCTCATCCCTGATTGTAGGAAAACACAAAGATGATCAGGGTGACAGTTCAGGACAGGAAGTCCAGGGTTCGTTTGAAAAATAAATGGAGAACTCAATGACACTAACAATCAGTATTTTACCACTTCATTTTCCAAACAGCTGGCTCACTGCTACAATGCATGAGATATTACTACAGGTCTGAAATAGTCTGAGTTAATTTGGCCTGGATCAAGGGGACAAAATGACACACAGTTGCCTTTTAGCTCTGGTCTGGTTTGTGTTCACACCATGGATGTATAATGAGACCTGGATACGCCATTGATGTATTAAGAGAACTGGATACAGCGTTGGAGACGGGGCCCCCGTTCATTACTATGAAAGTTGCTCAGTGACGCATGAAGCCTAAGTGACTCGACTTCCAAGTGGAAAAGAACCCGGATCTTCCGCATCCATTGGGCCCATGGAGCAGGCGCAGTAGCGTCCGCTCGGTCACATGACTCGGTCACGGGGTCACAGCCGTCACGCTGTCGTCACGGCTTGCCAACTCCGCCTCCCAGCCCTCGCTCCAGCCTCGGTCTGGGTCTCATTCACATGAACGGAGGAAGGAAAATAACTCTGGATTTGGCTATTAGTGCGTTTTACAACTTTTAGGACCTAATGATTTAAATAAGGACTAGTAGAGTGTTCATACTGGGAAGTTCTTTTACATAAAAAAAAAAAAATTATCCACTGAGTTACAGACATCTCTTTCCTAATGTACGTCTATGGGAAAAAGTCTTTTTGGGCCCAATGGCATCACGTGACGGACACAGAAGTTGCAGTACCGCCATTTGGCCGCTACAAAAGTTGGCATCAACAACCGACGCTCTTCCCGGGGGCTTGGTATGCGCCAGATGAGCAATTCTCAAAGGACTGAATAACCCAACCATGTTGGGGGTCCGGTATCCAGTTCTTATTATACATCCATGGTTCACACTAACAAACCAAGACGAGTAAACAAGAAGTCCCACACACACTCACAGATTGATTGATTAGTTTTCATTACTGTGGGACGGGCATGTGACACACTGATTAATGGACTTAATGAACTGCTTCTGACTGTCTGATTGATCGGATGGATTTATATCTACTTTCAAAAAAAAATCCTGTGCTCGATTCATTTACGAGTTTGACCGACAGCTTTATCACGAGCCCAAACAAATCAAACTAAACGGGCTGAACGCACCAGGGTTCGTTTTTTAACCGAACCAAACAAGATAAGTGTGAAAGCCCCCTTTTTGTGTTTCAGCTTTAAAAACACCGTTCACAGCTGGTCTACACATTACATTCTCACTCCAAAACCTCGGTCTAAATGGGCTCACAGTCTGTATGTAACGTACAATCTCACTACAAGAACCACAACCACAGTTGACAGAGACAACAACGATGGAATGGTTTGTGCTGAAATGGACATTGAACTGAAAGCATCTCACCCAGTAGTACATGTCACAGTGTTTCTGTAATGCTAAAGTATGAAGGTTGAATATCAGACTAATCGTTGATTAGGATTTTTCGCTCTGCTGGAGGAAATGATTTTCATTTAATAGTTGATTAATCTGTGAACTGGAATACGCGCGACATTCAACCTCATTTAGTCATCAAGGCTCACAATGAAGACACACAATGAGACATCCCTGTGGTCTCAGGACCACAGCAGTAGGGCTGCACGATTATGTTCAAAATGATAAATCCCGATTATTCTGATCAATATTGAGATCCCGATTATTTATCCCGATTGTTCATAGATTTTAGGGGGCAATATATCTTTATTGCAATTTCACATTTAAATAAACAGAGCGCTGCTTTCACTTCCATGTTGTGCTAAGATAAGATAAGATATACCTTTATTAGTCCCCAACAAATTCTAAATATTATCCTTTTACTTTCTTATTGTCATCTATGGTGGTTATTTGCATAAAAACTCAAATGATTAGGAAATATGTGATTTTATTTAAATAAAATATTTGCTTTGATTAAAAAAAAAATCTTGGCGTTAGTAGTTTTAATTCTATATTATGAGCTCAGAGCTAGATTTAGGACGTTAAACAGATCATAATTCCCTCTCAAATATCTATTTTATATTGCTGTGAAAACATGTCCTTCAAGAAACAACTGGATTTATTCAAATTTCTCTCCAAGATTACATTCAAAACGCATCATGATAGCAGTAAAATCCATCATCGCGTAATGCATTTTTAATTGTTAACGGAGCTCTGAAACTCCATGCAGTCGGCAGACGAGCCGGTCGCTGTGATCACTCTGAGCAGCATCACGGGAATGAATTACAATATAATCAGTGTCTGATTGAGTTAGTTGTTCCAGATGTTGTTCCTCCACGGCGTATTTTGGACTTACAGTTGTAGCTTTATGTCTTCTTCACTCAAGCTGAAGAACTTCCACACCGACGACATGTTGTGTGCGTGTGTGTGTGTGTGACGTTACGGACTGTGCTGCTGTGTGCCGACCATCATGTGGCGGCTGCACATGTGTGTGACCGGCAAAGAAATCTGATATATGAGACTGCTGAAAACCGGCCGGCTGATTGATGGTGCGTCTCTAGCTGTTAGTTTAGGAAGCGCATGATTTATGCAGCAGAGTTTTCTATGAGCGGAGCATTTTTAAACGTTAATATCGCAGTCGATCATGTTCATTTTACTTGTGGGAAGCCAAACCAGCCGTACCAGTGAGCGGGATGGACAAGCAACAGGGATGTTGGACAGGACGGAAACACGCACGGCAACATATCAGAAGATCAAACAGTTGAATTGTCATCATGCAAAAGTTTGGTGGTAATAATAATTATAATGATCGTGTAGAGGACAAGAACAAACAGGCAGACCACAACAGCGTCATACACTACATGTAACATCAGTGACGAATGGAAGAAGAGCCAATGGAAAAGAAGGAAGAACTCACAGGAAATCTGGCAGGAGGAGGAGGAGAGAAGGGAAGAAGAGGAGGAGGAGGAGCAGGAGGAGCAGTCAATCAGGTAGTCAGGTTTTCAGGCGGGCAGCTGGTTTTTTCGGGGTTAACAGGAAACCAATTGTCCTGACAAAAGGCGAAATTCATACTCACTTCGGCGCTTGTATTCCTCCTCCTCCCATCCCTCCACTTCCTCCTCCTCCCACCCCCGCTGCGTTCGCGCCGGCTGACGCAGAAGCCTTTCGGACCAGCCGGTACTGCATTTCGGCGGCGGCGGCGCTCGAGTAAGAGAGCGACTTGCCCAGAGGCGGTGGGTGCGGGGAGCGGGGAGGGTGGGTGGTGGAGGTGGAGGAGGGTCCCAGAGGTGTGTCGGTGGAGCGAGTGCGGTAGGGGTAAGCGTGGTGTGGTGGTGCGTGAGGGGCGGCGAAGCGGGGAGGGCGGGAGGTAGAGGAAGAGGCGGAGGAGTGGTGGTGGTGATGATGTTGTGCGTGGTGGTGGTGATGGTGGTGATGATGTGCGTGGTGCTGGTGCGGGGGAGGCGGGGCAGAAGAGGAGGGGGGAGCCGGGGCCTGATTGGCGGGCGTGGGGTGAGCGCCGGGGTGGGGCTCGGCCAGCAGGCGCTCTCTCTCTGGAGGAGGCGGTGGGGAGGAGGACGTGGTGGAGGAGGAGGAGCGATGGAGGTAGGAGTGGTGGTGGTGGTGGGAGGTGCGGTGGTAGTGACGGGGTGACTGGGCGGTCTGGGAGTGCATCTCAGCATCTCTCTGTTGTGATGACAGGAAGGGGGAGCTGTAGCCACCTGCCGCTGGTGTGCAGGGTCTCCCGGAGGAGACCTCAGGGGCTGCTGAACCCGCCGCCACCCCTTTGTCGAAATCCTCACCACCTGCCAGTAGGCTGTCATACGACAGGCTCCCGTTGCGGGACGGGTGGTGAGGCGGGGGCGTCTGATTGGCTAAGCTCTTGAAGCTGGCCGAGGCGGTGGTTGCCTCGGAGACGTGGACGGCGCCCGCTGAGGTGTGCGTGGAGCTGGAAGATCGCGATGCCACTCCCGAGAGGACCGTCGGGTCAGAGAAGGAGGGGTACGAGCGTCCGCCGAGGGAGTAGCCGGGGATGCCTCCTCCTCCTCCTCCCCCCGCCTCTCTTCTCCCCTCTCTCCTCTCCCCACCTCCTCCCACTCCCACTCTGTCGGACGAAGTGTCCCTCCGGTCCAGGCTCGGCTGGGAGCGGAAACCGGGCTGCTGGCTAGCCTGAAGGAGGGAGGAGGCGGAGGAGGAGGAGTCCCTGGCACTGCCAACACTCTCCCCTCGACTTAACTGGAGGAGGCAGGGGGAGGAGGAGGAGAAGTGAAGGGAAGGTGAAGGAAAAGAGGGTCAGCAGGAGGGAAAAAGAAACAAGATGCTGAGCAAATAGGAGTAGAGACCAGTATTGACATCCTGACACAACACCTCAACTGTTGCTGTCGGCAATATTTCTTTGCCAGACAGGAACTTGTCTCTTTAATGATACTGTTGGTCTTAATCTTCATGTACATATTCAATATGTTTACTTTGACAGTATCACCACACAATGCTAAGATGAAGGAAGACCATAGAGAGATGAAGGCTCTGCACACTTATGTCCAATGCAAGTATCTAAAAATAAGGCCAAGCTTCCGGTCACTGGACCTTCATCTGAGCAATCAGGACATGACTTTCTATTAGGGGTGGAACAATACGTGTAACTGTGTTGAACCCTTCCGTACAGGACGTTCGGTTCGTTCCGCGACCGAAAGAACGTATATTGCTAAGAAGTGAAAGTCAATTATACGTTCCATTGCAACGCCAGCGGCCAGCAGCAGACCTACGCCTCCACCAGCTTGGATTGTAATTGATTTGACTACCATAATGACGCCTACAAAGTGCCGTACAAAAGTAAAACTAAATTATTTCTGTTGTATTGTCATCATTTTAATCTCTCTACCGAAATGACCTGTGTTGAACAATAAAAATATTATAAATATGCATAATATTATAACTATTTACTTACTTTATTTATTTATTTAACTTTTTGGGTGTATTAAAAAGGTAATAAAAGTGATGAATTACAGCCAATATATCCGTTATTACAGCCGCACACAGCTAGCAGGAAGCTGAAAACCGGATATTAGGGCTGTGTATTGGCAATAATCGGATAAAATACGATACGTATCGCGATACAGGGGTCACGATTCAATATATTGCAATATATCGAATCGCTGGATTATATAGACAATATTATGTTGTGTATAATTAACCTGATATCAATATTTCATTTTTAAATATCATGGTTATCGTCAATACCACACCCCTTATTTACTTTACTTATAAATCTAATTCTCTGTGTGGCACTTAACCAAACAAAATACCACAAATGCCAACAGCATTGTAAACGATACAGACTGATTAACGCGTATTTCTCGTGGCCTGCAGTCGCTGAATTCAAATAGAAAAAGCTTTTATAGTTGAATTAAAGGTTACCAGTGAATCTCCACCACCTGCTGCCAGTTCATTATCAGCTGGTAGAGATTTAAACATCGTAGCTGCTGACGTACAGGCCGCCTGCACTTACTGTAACCATCACACAGCTGTTAAGTCTTTCTCTATTTGATATCCTTATAGATTAATAAATGAATTAAAGTAAATAAATAGATTCCCTTTTGTCCTGATAAAGGTTTAGTGAATGAAAGCTGGAGTTAATCATTCATTACAATGAAGACATACAGTAATATCCCTCATGAATTTAAAAATAAACTATTGTCTAGACTTAAGTTTAACAGAAATTATGAAAAACAATCATTGTGTTGGTACTCTTATAGGCAGTAATGACCTCTTTCTGAGTCCTCAGGAAACGTTTTCTCCATACGAGACCATCAAAATTAGATATCCAAAGGTACTTGTAGGACACTACTGAAACAAGGAATTGCTAAATGGAGGTACATTTGAGCTTTTAATACTGTATCTGAGTTACAGGGGAACAACGTCTGGAGAGAATCTACAGGAGACACACTTCTAATCAGGGAGAAATGAAGGAGAATCAAAACAATATTTGTATACGGTGTGTGCTGGATTGACAGGTGGGAGGATGTGGACCAGACATGGGTACAAATACTGAGTAGAACCGACTTATTCTGTACCAATCAATCCAGATGTATTCAGGTATAATCCTTTGATTCAAAACACTAAAATGACTTTCTCTTTATCTTAAATTGACTGTCAACAACAGTAATGCCATTAAAGACAGGTGAATCTAGTCACTTAACCATTATCAATATGTTCAAACAGTATTTCACCCATGTTCAGAGCAAACAGAAAAGGGGGGTGGGGACAGGAAACAAAGTGAAGACAAGAGAAGGAAAAAAAATGCTTCGAGAACAATCACTTACTGATACTGATCAACAGAAAGCCACTGAGAAACCAAACCCACATGACCCGACAGGAAATCAAAAGAAAAAAAACACAAACAGAAAATGGAGATGCATTAGATTGAAATCAAAAAAGATAAAAGAAGCAGAGACGGGGACAATCTCAGCTCAGAAACATACCGTACATACACACAATGCTCTTTTTAAATGGGAGTGTACGGCTGAGATGTTGCTGCTAGGTTTATAGTGCGGATTTGGAGTCCACGAGCTTAGTTAATATGTCCAGCGAGGAAAAAACCTCCCCAGCATGGGCAGCTGTAGCTGAGAGGTAAGAGCGGGGTCGCCCACCGATCGGAAGGTCGGCGGTTCGATCCCCCCCACACGTGTCGAAGTGTCCTTGAGGAAGGTACTGAACCGTCGGTGTGTGAATGAGTATTTAGATTAGATCCTGATGGGCAGGTTGGACACCTTGCATGGCAGCCTCTGCTTCTATAGTGAAAATAAACTATTTTTCTGGGGACCCCCTGGAACTCGCTCAAGGACCCTTGAGGGTCCCCAGACCCCTGATTGGGAACCATTGGTTTAGAGACCTGCATTTATTTTGACAGGCCGTTACGTTACTTAGACTATCGCACATTCACACACTTTACTTTTTTTGGTCAAGCTTCACTGACTTACATTTAAAACTAGATTCAGAATACGTTCAGAAGGGCCTGGCGACACCGATGGAGTTTGTCCTTATCTGAAGCAAGGGTCTAAAGACAGAGGTTGTCGTAACGTCCTACAGATTCTAAAGCCCCTTGAGGCAAATTTGAGGTATTGGGCTAAAATAAAATTGACCTGACTTGACCATCCTTGTATCTCACCTGGCTGTCTCTCCTGTTGTGTGTTTACGTGTGCGTTACCTGGTTGGCGTAAGCGTGCGTGAGCGCTGTGTGGTTCTTGCCGGGGCTGTAGGTGGGCCTGTATTTGTACATGGTGGGGGTGGGAGGGGCTTTGTTCAGTAGACTGCAATCTGCAGGAGGGTGGGGAGACAAAGAATAAAACAAATGATTACTGTGAAATCAACGTAGAATCAGATCAATGTGTCGTTTTTACAACAAGACGTCGAGACAAAGTCCGTGTGCGGATGGCTGGTGACGGTAAGAGCATAGCAAGAAGTTAGACAGTATTACCCTCAGCGTTTCCTCTGGTGATTCCAGGATAGCGGAGCTCTGGTTTAGGAGGAGGAGGAGGCTCAGCGTCACACGACTGGCTCTCCATCATCTCCAGACTGGACTTGGACTGGATAGACGAGAGATAGAAAGTCAAAGAATCACATTCAGTTGACTGAGAAGTATGAGATTTTCATTTTTCAAGCCTCAATTTTGAGATAATTTGTCACATTTATAACTTTTTATGGGAATTATGTCCAAATTTTGACATAGTAAGCCAAAGTTATGAGATATTAAGTCTAATTTATGAGTCAAAATGAATCATTAATTCCAATTTTGCAATAAAATACACTTCTATTCCTATTTTTGGAGTGGATCTTTCATTAATTGTGGTCTGGCCCACTGGACACCAAACTGGACTGTACGTTTGCCACCCCTGGCCGAGCAGGTTATACCAGCTACCTGCACATTTACTACACTTTATTATACTATACAGATCAAGCCCTCTGGAAATATGTAATTTTGCAGTCAAGGCAATTAATACAAATTCAATTAAAATACTGCAATATTAGTAAAAGCTTGCAATTTGATGCAGTCACTGCAATGTTTCTACAGAGATAGATTGATAAATTGATATATAAAAATGAAAATTCGAAAAATAATAAAGTTTTAAATTAACACCGTTCCCCCCCCCCCCCCCACAAACATTTGAACATCGCGGCAGTTTCTCAAAAATTAACAAAAACAATTGCGAATGACATCACAGTTACTCAGAAAAAAAATTCAGCAATTCAATCAATTTTTGGCCACGATAACCTCCGAGGCCCCGTTTGAACCGACTGATGTGTGTGTTTTTGTATTCTTCGTTTGAAGCATCACAGACCGTCTGGGCTGATGGATGTGGTCGTCTTACTGATGTGACTTTAGAGGATTTCTGGCTCTTACATTTCAAACGGCCTTAAACCTCTCGTTGCCATCTGGACCTGCCTATAAGCAAACTCACCAAGTGCAGATTTGAATGAGAAGCGTAGCGCCCCTTCCGCAGCACGTGTTTACCGACAGTATTTAAATCAAACCAAATGATGAGAACACTGCGGTATTTATGAGCACCCGTTCCCCTCTGTTCTTACCCGGTGCAGGTCTCCCTGTATGCCGTTGTCCAAGATCTTTGCAGCCAGCTGGGCCTCTGTCAGCTGTGGCCGCAGAAAGGGAGGCTGCACACACACGCTCTGCACACACTTCTTTCTGCCCAGATACCTGCGGAGAGCACGGAGACAGTGAGTGTCCGTATCATAAAGACAAACCACGACACAAGTACACTTGCACTGAAATATGCTATTCATCAAAGACTTAAATACTTGCGAATACTACCTAGCAATCACATTTGCTCCCTAAAATAATGAATGTTTTGTCTATGTTATTGTGCTGTGCAGTGTGTACTGAAGCATGTTGATGGGTTTTGGGTGCAGACATGCCTTTGTAAGGCGATGTAATGCTTATGAACAACTGAACAGAGAGTTAAAAAAGAAGGAAAAAGCACCTGGGTGCCTGTGAGCTGCAGAGGACATGAGAGACATTCTTCCGACAGCCATTGGTGAAAGGGTTAACACCTCCTCTGAACTTCCCTGTTACCTGGAGAAAGAAAGAGACACCAAGAGAGGCATTGAAAAGATGAGAGGGAGGATGGACAAAGTATAAAAGGTTGTTAAACATGTCACCACTTTATTTATTTATTTCATTTACAAATTAATACAACCTGATTTAATGCACGGACTCTAAATAAGTTCTAAATAACCTCACTGATATTGAAATCTTTCTAATATTTGTAAAATGAGACGGTGGGTCATTTGGGGCAAGTGGTGGAAAAAGCCCCACCTGCTGGCAGAAAAGAAAAAAAGTGAGGTTTTAGAGGTACTGAGTAATTTAGAAATTACTTTAATTCTGGATTAATGCGAGATAGGAAAAAAAAAAAAAAACCTTGGTTGCTGCTGTTATTCATCATTATTCTACAATTTTGTAGAACAATTTCTATAACTTGTAATTTTGGACTGGGCCCCGAGAGGCTGGTCACTTTTACTTGTCACTGGTGCACTCGTACTGAAACGCTGAGTTTCCCACCTGTTCGTTGGTTGTCCTGCCTCTGGCCACAAGCACTATGTGGAAACCAGTGAGGCCAGCAACAGGGATGAAGAACAGGCCTGCAACACACATTACAGCCAGCCTGAGAGCACAGGATGGGGGGAGTCAAGGAATATCTTATGAGACCAGATTAAACAGACAGAAGAAGGCCCACAGTGAATACTTGAATAGATTTCGTTTGATTTGGATATTTCTTGTGTATGCATGGACAGCTTGGCCCTGTGGTGGTGTTTAGTAGGGGGTGTAACGATTCATCTACTACATCGATGTATCGATTTATATTCCTACGATCCAACTACATCGATACGTACTCGGCAAGTTGTCCTTCACGGGGGAAGTATATCGATATAAAATTGATTTGAAACGCAAAAAAAACGATTGTATCGATACTAAGGATTTGCACCTTGTATTTAAGGACAACAAATGTTATATGAAAGTGTTTTTTAGCACTTTTATTAGTAAAGGTCGGCACCGGCCTGCATGCTGCCGGTGCTGCGAATGTAAAGGAGCCGGTCGTCAGAGTTTCAGACGCTATCAATCCACCTGACGTGGGCGACTTCACCCACATCTGCTTTCCCTGTGCGCTGTCGTTTTTTCATTCAGAGAGAATGACTTTCCTTTCCCCGTCGTGATATCTATGTGCATGCAGCATCAGCCTCACGTATCCAGCTGGAAAGTAGACGGTCCGCGAGGCAAATTATCACAGGAGTAAAGTAAAAAAAACAAAAAAACAGAAATTCAACCGTTAGTCTAACATAGTTTTAAAATGTTGTTCCGTATGTTTTCATGTGTGAAAAGACCCCAAATGAACACTGTAGGTGGACTACTTGATTACTATAAACAGATTATTTAAAAAGTGTTTGTAGAGGAATGATTCTGTCCCAAGCTGTTATATCACTATCAGGTGTTTGATCACTATAAGCGGTTGATCTCTGTATTATTGATACCGTTTATATTAAAAATGAGAACAGAAGCAGGTTAAGCCACTGTTCATTTAACTTGAATAGAAGTTGGTTTATTATATTTTTTGTTAAATATTGCACTGCCTTGTATCTTGAGAACTGAATCAGCAGGTCCTGCAGCTGCACTTTTTATTATTTCCAAATAAAAGGTGTACGTATTTACCATTAATCGTTGTTTACTTGTTTATATCCATAATTAATTTATCCCCGATTCCCTTACAAGAAAAACATTGAGGAATCCTGACCTGCACTGTCCGGTATCAGATATTTATTTCACAGTCACACTGATTGAATTTTTGGCAAAAAAAGTTACTGTATCGATTTCAAATCATTGAATCGTATCGTATCGCTCTAGATGAGCCAAATATCGTCCTTGAATCGTATCGGAACCACGAAAAGTGATACGTATCGTACCGTTGTAAAAACGTATCGTTACTCCCCTAGTGTTTAGACACACAAGAGTTACCAAAATAATCAGAATTCATCATGGAAAGATGACAGCCTGACATTGACACGTCATCAGGACACAACAACGTGCTACCTAAAACTGGACGAATAAAATCTGTTGAAGCTGGTTAGCAATTCCTTAAGGCAAAAAAGTACAAGTTTCATTACTTGTCTCAGAATGTTGAGAGAAATTCTCCCACACCACACTGAAATGAACGAATCAACCATAACAACGTGTTGAAGCCAAGGAGGACCTTAACTGAACAGTATCTGCAATCTTAAAATGGATAGATGAAAAAAATGCACGGGGAAGAGATCTTAAAGGATACGTGACGATGGCATGCAGGCGGTCGATGTTTTGGCGATGGTAGAGGATAAAGAGCAGGCCGAAGCCAAACACGGCCATGATGTGAGCCGTCAGAGACATGAGGAAGAGGAAGAAGTAGCGGTAGTTCCTCCTGCCGATGCAGTTGTTTACCCAAGGACAGTGGTGGTCAAAGTCCTGCATTATGAGGGTTAAAAGACACTGTGGTAAGAAAAGAAGTCATGGCTTTTTTGTCTGTACTTTTCAACATGAATACAGTTATCAGAAAGCATTGTATCATTCCTTACTTCCTCATACAGCAGCGGCAATTCACATTTACATTACACTGTCTTGCCACAACAGATCCAACACTGACACTCTTCTCTCCAACCAGGTACTTTGAAACATCATTTTATTCAGAGACGGCGTCCATTAATAATGTCGGAATTTATCATATGTAAAAGGTGAATGGGTGAGTATGAGCAAACCTCGACACAGTTGTCACAGACGGAGCAGTGGGAACACCGTGGCGGCCTGTAGAAGCGACAGGTTGAACACCACTTCATCCTGACCTGGATCCCTCTGATCTCCACGGTCTTGTAGAGGGGAGCACGAAAATCATCCTCCTTGTCCTCGTCCTCCTCAGCTGCAGGGACAGGAACAGAAGACACACACACACACACACACACATACACACACACACACAACCCTGAAATTTAACAACATTTGAGCACTGACATCAGATTACATTACACACCTTGACCTATTCAAATCCCTCACCCTGACATGATCAGTGTTTGGCAAAGTTTTTGTACCATTTCTCATTAAAACCGTGGCACTAGAATAACAGTTCACATGCTCAATATTCCTACATAATACAGCAGAAAATCACTGATTAGTGCAACATCTGATGATACAGATCCTGCTTGACCCTATTTTCTCCTATACTGGATCAACTACAGGTCAATTAGTCATAGCTGTACGTCAGTTAATATGACTGATGTGAGCTCTGATCACATTTAAAAATCAAACCAAATCAAATTGTGAATTGTTAACTTCTGCCTCAACTCCTCCCCTCACCGATACTACAAGAATCTGCTTGTTGGACACAAGCGAAGAAGTTTTTTTTCATCTTTTTGAGGCTATAAAAGCCGTTTCACACCGAGCACGGATTTTTGTCCGAAAAATTCGCACGGAAATCTATTTAAAAAAACTGATTTTGTGAGTTCTTGTGAATGCTTGCACGCACCTGTGGAACATTCGTGCGGGGGGGACTTCCATTTCAGCGTATTTCAGCCTGCGGAAATATATGTGTGTTCCAAGTGATGTCATACATCCAGGTATAGCTCCAGGTAGCTTTGCTGCCAAAACGGCGGAACATCTTATCAATTTGATTTCTCAACACTCAATATTGTAGGAGATACACCGCAACGACTACCTCAACAACCAAATAAATGACAAAATATGGCGTGAGATCGCCCAGCAGCTGGGATACGATTGAGATGGTGATGTAGCTGATATGCACTTGCTAACATTATGTGTTGGTCACCGAACGGGGCTAGCCACAACAAGCTAGCGTTAGCGTCAAATTTGGGATCTGACTAGTTTATGTATTGTGTAGTTAATGTAAGAATATTAGACATTCTGTGTCTGGATATGTTTTTTGTTATGTGGAATGGAGCACTTTATAAAATTAGGGATTTTTTTTTTTTTTTGTGACGAAAATGGAACATGGCAATGCAGATAATTCACACCGGACCCGTTGTGCATAGTTGCCACGCGCATCCATATTTTCGCACCACATTTTTTGCATCACATTGGTGAGAAACGGCTTTTAAATGGAAATCAATTTTTGAGGCTTTAACATGGAATCATCTTCATGTGTGGATAAGCGAGAATGTATACACTTTGGAAATAAAGCCAAAAGGCAAACTTTAAATTTTGTAACGACAGCAACATCAACATACAGTATTTAGCAGCCTGTTTGGTGACACATGAACAACACAGAGTACATTCAACCATCCATGCTCTCACCTCTCGGGAAGATGCCAGGGTCCATGAACGTGGCCATGCAGAAGTTAGCCAAAACAAACAGGAAGATGACTCCATTGTAGATGGGCACAGCTACCGAGAAACGCTCTGAAAGCCACGGACACCTGGGACATGAATAGAGAAGGACAGTGCCTGACATTCAGTTGTAATCAAAGTGATGCTGCAGTCACCGGAAGACCAGCTGCAGCAGCACATTTTTGGTACTTTTACCGACTGATAATTATAAACATTATTAATATTACCTGAGAAATATTCCTGTTTTGGTGAATTTTTAGACTGATGTGTATTTTTCTCAGTTACATCCAGGACAGAGAGGTCCAGGGCATTGTTCTCCATATGTGGTGTTGGATTGATTGGGTTGCAGATGATTTCACATTAGCTTGGGTTTAGAGTTTAGAGCGATTTTTATGGCGCTGTTACCACAACAATGTCCGTAAGCTCAAACTTGCGAAAGCGTATGAAGATTCAAAGTGAGCTGAATCAGTGATCAAGCCCTTGAAAAAGGCTGGTGGGTCCTTCTATTTTTTCATTTTGTCATCGAACCCCATGAAAAGACCAAATCAAACAGTGTCCGTCTCTCAGTACTCTGACTGCCCTACCGTCTGTGGCATTCGGCCCCATTCGCGCAGATCTATGAAAGTGGCTCACACCTAAAAACATACTTATTCTAAATTAAAAAATAACAAGCATATCAAAATGAATATGAAGCATACTACTGCTTTATGGTCTCCAAGGAGTTTTTCTTTGACATGTTTGTGTTACTCCCTCATTATTATTATTCGATAATTGTTGTCAGCCTTTTTCGTGTAGTGTCGTATTAATTCACTAGTGAGACAATAAGAGGAGGAAGTGTGAGAGTGACTGCAGGGATACAAACACCAACAGACTCGGGGAGAAAGAAACAGTGAGAGACTGGATAATGGGCTTTTGTCAGTGTGACAGATGTTGGCCTATTTTCTTCTCACTAATCTGAAGCACAGAGCTGACTGCCCACCACACTGACCACACACACACACACACACACATAAAGTGATTCGATTTTCTCACATACGCACACACAAACACACACAGATAGACAGGCATGCGCGCACTCATTCACAATCTGACTTTGAGGTGTCAGCAAGATTAGTAATGACAGTCTCTAACAACTCATCCTGTAGGGCTGAAGGCCGCTCTGAGGCCAGAAATCTGAAAATGCTGTTTACATGTGAAAACGACTTAAGTTCAGTCCTCATGACTGGTTTCAGCTTGTTTTTGTTTTTTTAACGTTCTGCATCCATACTCCTAAACTATAAAGCCAGTTAAATGATCCAGGCTTTATCTGAGGACAGACACAGCCTTCTTATGGTCTGGACAGATATTACTCTTCTGTTTGTCGGCCAGCTAAAATTATATCCTCGGGGTTAAGGCGTCGACCGTTAACTTCAACATCCCTGGTTCGCATCCGGCCGGGGACATTTTGTCGTTCCACATCTCTCTTTCTTCCTCATTTCCTGTCATAGCTCTACAGTTGCCATCGAATAAGGCCCCTCCCAAAAAAATAATTATTAATATTAATCTATCTTTTTCATTCAGCTGAAATAGGCTGTTGTGTTCTTCAATCACAGCTTGAGGTCTGATTTGTTCTCGGATGAAGTTATCTTGAATGACGGTGCGCTCTTATTTTCAAATAAAGTTAAAGGGTGGGTCCATTATATTATTATTATTATTATTATTTTTTAGGTTTTTCTATTATTCTGTAGCTTAGCAGTGGTGCTCCTTATGTATTCAAATCAGACCATTCAAATTTTGGTCGAAGTAATGTATGTTTTAGCAACAAAATGCTATTTTCCCCTTGAAGTGTGAGGTTCCCCTTTAAAGGACTGGTAAAATTGTAACTCACTGTAACCATGCAGGGTAAACAGGTCTCAATATTTTCGGCCAACAATTTCCAACTTCGTTTACACAAACGATGCATACCACAGTCTCTATTGAACTACTGGTGGAGTTAAGGCAACACGGAGGCCATATCAAACAAGGCCAGCATCTTCAGGGCTCATAAACACTATACATAGTAGTAGTAGGCACTTAAATTAAAGTGTCCATAAATTACTAAGGTCTCCAGGGCGTTAAGGCAGCTTCCTGGCTGAACAACGAGGGCATAACGTTAATGTCCATCATATTAATGTTACTATAACTAGGTACACCCAGAGTGGTGTAAGTCAGTTTCTGAGGCTGTTGAGGTCGGACCTGTGCCTTCCTTGTGCGTCCCTCCAACCCCACACTGTCCATACCAGGAGCACATTAATTTTTTTTTTTCTTGTGAAGGACTTTGTGATCTTTTCTATGAGCGGTGCTACACTAAGAACTAGAAAATGGAATAGTAGTTAATTAGAACCTGTAACAGTTGTGAAACCGAGACCAGAACACAAACGTCCAGAGTCTCGCGTCGCGGTTCCGTCTTCCATAAGGACGCACACACCAAACGATTCACTCACTCACTTAGCGTTTATACTACACAGTTTCAGAGTGGGGATTCCAGCGACTCAAGTGATAAAACGTGACATCAGAAAAAAATAAAACATGGAGGCAGACTGTCACCGTCAGATGGTTACACTTGTGCGTGCTATGTTTTGCTCTGGAAAAAAAGAAGAAGACAGAATCAGCATGGCTTGTTGGTCTGTTCTATACAAGTACGCGGTGGATCCGGTTGGTGACGCTTTATGGAAGCAAATAAGGGTCATTAATATTTTGAGCCTGTGAAATGATGTTCACAGCCTTCAGTTGTCACCTTTAGATATAATTTGCACATAATAAACCTCACTGTTGAAAATATTCCTGTACAAATTTGAATTACACATACACATAATATTTCTCCAGCTACTTTTGACACGTGTGCAAATCATATCTTTTTGCGTAAAACCTTTCTTTGGTAACATTGTGGCAAAGTGGCAATCCAAAAAAATATGATTTTGAATTTCTATTTTGAGTGAAAACAATGGAAATGTGCTGAGAGTTCAGCAGTCTGGAGTCGTTTTGTTGATACATGAGCATAGAAATAGAATAATAAATAGAATCTCCCTTGTCGCTAAAAGTTGCATATTGATTGATGGATGGATGGATGTCATGATATTATTGGCTGAAATTGGTTGGCAGCCTTCTAGCTTACGTAAGCAAATATATTTTGTTTTACAGGAAGAAAAAAAATGATTGGATTTTGATACAAAAATAGGAAGAAATTGTTTTTTTTTGTATATTGTTAAATAGGTGCACAATGTCACATTATGACCGGGGAGGTGATCTAAAAGGGTTAAAAATACATTTTTAATTTCATCTCGACTTTAAGATTATGTCTATGTTCACTGTGACATATGTTCATTTCCAGGTTCATACTTGTATTTTGGGTTTCTGCTAGAACATGTTTATATGCTTTAATGTACAAAAACGGTCTCATACTGTCTGTCTGAATGTACCTGTATTCACCTTCTGTCTGAAAGACTCCGTTTTAGCGCCTGTCTCTTTAAGCCCAGTCTGCTCTGATTGGCTTGCGAGAAAAATTTGGCGCACCATTTCAAAGGTAGTTCTCAAGCCAAGGGTGGAGATACTCAGATGGGTGGCGGTATATTCTACAAAGCCCTGCATGCGACATACAATAGGAAGGGGAGCCAGATCTGAATGGCTTGTTGAATCACATGTTTTCTGATCCAGGCAGCCCACAAAAGACCAACTGGGTTGTCTTATTTCATACTTTGTGGGTTGGTAGGCACTCCGGATATCCAAATGTTTGTGCACAAGCATTGAAAAAGGGAATTTTTCATGATATGTCCCCTTTGAGAACGTGTTACTCTGAAAAACAGCACGAGAGCTGAACAATCATGTGTCAAGTCGTCACCAATCCAATCAAACAAACTCAGTGTAGAAAGAACCAAGGCCCTGGTCTCTATTATCACATATATTATGTTTCTTATGAAGTATTTAATTAAACAGTCATTTCATTCCAGCTTCTAAACAGGCCAGTATGTATGTGTGTGTGTGTGAGACTATGCACTGTTATCACTTACGTGAAGCAGAAGAAGAGCGTGGTGGAGCCGACGAGGAAGAAGGTGGCTGCCGACACCGGGACGTAGCGGGAAGGTCTCAGGGGTCTGCTGGGCGGGACTGTGCCATGGGGGAGGGGTGACGAGGACGGACCCCGCCCTCCGCTCTTACTACTGCTGATACCTGGCATCACTTCCTTTGCGTAGTGGTGTGCGTGTCTGTTCAGCAACTGCTAGCATTCAGAGTTAAAGTGTTCCTTTACGTGTGGTGTATTGAGTGTGTGAGTGTATTTGTAGTTTGGGTGGGGGCAGAAATGATGGATGGCAAAAAAATAAAAAATAAAAAATGTAAAGAACAGATAGAAAAAGAGATGGAGGGATAATTGAGGAGGGCTTCCTCTTTCGCATGGACAAGAGGAAAACACTCCTCGGCTTCACCACCCTGAGATGGGAGGAGGAGCGTTTGCTTGTTTTCTAAGGTCAACCCTGATCTACTGTGTGTGTGTGTGAGAGAGATTAAAAGAAGCTTACAAGTCTCTTTGCTGTAAAAGCCTTGTTTTGCCGTCAGCCAGAAAACAGGTGGGAAGGCGGAATGAACAAATAAAACCACTGATTGTAAAAAGGAGAAGGTGTCTTGACAGCTATCTCTTAACACAGTTGCAGGTAATTACACAACACTAGTTTGAGTCTGTTCCACCCAATATGTCAATTAATTACAAATACAAGCCAATAGAAACTGATTATTCTTACAGGTCTGTTGGAGTAAAATCAGTCTAAAAAGAGGACATCTGCTTGTTGGATAAAGGCTTGATGAAAAACATGACAATAGAGCAATAAAAAAACATGGCTGTTATTGAGATATAAAAGAAAATTTTGGACCCCTTCCATTAAAACACAATAATTCTTAATAGCTGTTAAGTGATTTGGTGCTGCGGAAGTCCAAAATCACATCCTGACGGACAGAAAAAACCTCAGCTGAACTGATGAACCTGATGTGAACCGGTTTGATTTGATTGGTCTGTAAATGGGAGTTTAGTGAGGTAAAAGAGTTGGCAGAGGTAGGCCTGTATTGGTAAGAGATGGACCTGGACAAGATGGACCAAAAACAAAAACAGCAAGAAATGAAATGAGGCAGAAAGAAAGAGAAAATGGGAGTGAAAAGCTTGAAAGGAAAAAAAAAAAAAAAGGCCGGGATGATAACTTTCCTCAGCTTAGAAAAAAGTGCAGGTCGAGACCTACAAATGGGAAACGGGCTTGTTTGTGCCAGCAAAATGTGTATGGAGATTTCCTTTCCCTTCAATTCAAAGTTGTTTTTTTTAGCACCCAGATATCAGTGGTCTGGGCAGCTGTAGCAATATGAGAAAATGTCATATGATTAAAAAGTGACAACCCCCTTGCTCTCTGCTAGAGAAGGAGACAATTTGCCTTCAGTCCAGGACTCGTATTAGAAACAGCAGTCTGTTAACGGGCCAGTGGAGTAGCCTGGTTTTCCTGTGTCGGGGCATCCCTAAACCCCGCCGGTGGCTGATTCACACCAGCTCACCTGCCAGCTGCACCAGGGATGTGTTCGGAAGACAGGAAGCAGGAAGTGGAGGTGTGGTTCTTTCCAAAACATCCATTAGTATCCATGTAAATTAATTTTTTTTAAGAAAGAGCTAAACAGTGTTGGCTTGGAGGAGCGCTCGGGGGGTTATGGGTGAATAGATAATGGTGTTATCTCATATATTAGCCAGCAATGGCGGCGTAGAAAAACTCCACGCCGGTCTCCTTGTTCCACTGTGTTAGCGGACGACCACGCCTGTTACTTATGTAACCGTCAGCCTTCCAGCTTCGGGCCGTTTTCTGTTTTGCCCTCTTTTTTTCCAGGGACTTCCAGGGCCTTCCCTCCGCTTCCTACCCCAGAGGAGAGCACTGAGGCTTGGATAACATACTCCCACAACAATCCCTTGGAGGATACAGCCTCTACAGAGCAACGTCCGAAAAAATTACCTCAACAAAAATGTGACAAACTGTGGCTTTTTATGTGTGTAAAAGATGGAGATTTCTCGGGCTATTGAGATGTTTCAGGTTTGAAGCATCCTTCTGCGAACTCGAAAACAGGACCCGGTGCTGATCAGTGGCCTCCTCGATAGCTGAGTTTGATCGCTTTGCATATATGGACGAAACACAACTTCAACAGGTCATCTTGCGTCACCAAAAAAAAAAAAGGGTATCCAGTCTGATGGTTGGTCAGGATGCTCCACCTACAGTAGCAATGAGAAGAACAAAGGTTGTGTGAAGATCAAATACTCCAGTATTCAGTATTATGTCTCACTTGACTTGGGGTGGGAGGGGGGGGGTGCGCTAATGTTTAATATATAAATGCAAGTCCAAAAGTGGTCACTACGATCAAGTCACATATATTCATGAACTAATCATTACCCAATGGGAGTAGGATCTCCCAGTCTGTTCTCTAGAATCTCATCATTATCTACTATATAGTACTCCATTAACAATTATTAGAGAAGTACTCCTTAACGACAATCATTAGCTACTGTACTCTAAATTTGAGTGGGAGTTACTCCACTAATGGTTCACTAGCAGTTAGATCCTCATTTGTTTTTTAATTACATAATCGTTAACTAATCATTGACTAATCATTACCTACTAGAGGTGTAACGATTCATCTACTACATCGATGTATCGATTTCTATTGATACGATCCAACTACATCGATAGGTACTCGGCAAGTTGTCCTTCACGAGGGACGTATGTCGATCTAAAATCAATTTGCAAGGTAAATAATCGATTGTATCGGCACTAAGAATGTGCACCTTGTATTTAGGCACCACTATCGTTACATGGATGTATTTTTTAGCACTTTTATTAGTAAAGAAATGTTAAACGTTACTCCGGTTCACTCTCCCTGTTTTATAACTCCATTAACATGCACCAGCTTGCCAGCTCTGCAGCGCAAGCACGTGCGAGTGTGCATCGATGGCCTGCCGGGACTCCTCGCTCTCTCACCCGGTAGTGGCGTGGAGGGAGACGGGCACCGGTCTGCGTGAGCTGCTGGCGCTGTGGTGCAGAGGAGCCGGTCAGCAGAGTTTTAAGGCGCTATCAATCCACTTGACGAGGGCGGCTTCACTTGCTCAATTCACTTGCTTTCCCCGTGCACTGTCGTTTTTTCATTCAGAGAAAATTCCTTTCCTTTCCTTGTCATATATTATCAATGTGCACGCAGCATCAGCGTCACGTATCCAACCGGAAAGCAGACGGTCCGTGAGGCAAATTATCACGGTAAAGTAAAAAAACAAACAGAAATTCAACTAACGTTAGTCTAACGTAGTTTTAAAATGTTTTTTCTGTATATCTTCATGTATGAAAAGACCCCAAATGAACACTGAAGGTGGACTAATTGATTACTATGAGTGAATTATTTGTATAGGAATGATTCTGTCCGAAGCTGTTTGATCACTATAAGCGGTTGATCACTGTATTATTGCTCTACCGTTTATATTGAAAATGAGAACATTTAACTTCCTTCGCGACAAGTTAGTATGACATGGCTGGTACCAATGGATTCCTTAGGTTTTCTAGTTTCATATGATGCCAGTATCGTCACTCTGTGAAGATGCGTTATTAACACAAACACTTTTGCTCTACAAGGCCGAAGTCTCATCAGAACTACAACCAGCCTCTCTCCCTCCTCTTTGGTTCATCAGAGAGCGCTCACAGCTCAGCAGCTGAAGCTGTTCGCAGGGACACAGACCGGCAGAGAGACACAGTCCCTGTGAACAGTTGTTCACTTCATGGACTCAAGGCTTCAACCCTTCAATCAATAAACAAATGAGTGCACCTGTTCAGGCTAGGCGTGATGGATGGACCTGTCCTCCTACAGTTTATCTGTTACTGCTGCCCCATTCATCAGCATTAATTGCTCGCTCCTTCTCTCTGCCTCAACCTGTTGATGTTCACGGCAGGGTTCACTGCACGATTATGGCTAAAATAATGATCACGATTATTTTTGACCAATATTGAGATCACGACTATGTTGTTGTTATTTATTTATCTTTTATTGACAATATGTTAGTATTGTTCACACAAAAAAACTAGAGTAACAGCTGATTAGTGAAGTTGAAATGAGGAGTTATCTGATACGATACCTCCTCATTTCACTACAAACACCTAAATAAGGTGACAGCAGGCTGGAGGGAGATTACCAGGAGATCACCTAAAAGTTTATTTAGGCTACCGTTGGCTGTATTGTATGGCATTTTCAGTTAATATCGCAATATAAAACCTGTGTTTTCTGTTTAAGAAACACAAACGTCGGGTGGTTACGTGTCCAGTCTGATCTGGAGCTCACAGCTGATAGGTACTAGGGATGCACCGATACCAGTATCGGGTATCGGGTCCGATACTGTGCTCATGTACTCGTACGGTCTAGTGTTAAAAAAGTTTTTAAAAAGAATCGTAATATCGAGTCGCATATTAAAAAAATCGCAATACATTGCGAATCGCCAGCCAAGTATTGTGATAGTATCGAATCGGGAGATAGGAGTGTCGTCCCAGCCCTAGTACCAAACTGTGACCCCAAAACCGAGGTACATACCGAACTGGGAACTTTGTGTACCGTTACACCCCTACCATTTTAGAATAGGCGAACATAACACATTTGAACTGCATGCAAAAAAACGACTTGTTTTTTTGCCCCAAACTGCATTTGATTATCATAAAGTGGGCATGTCTGTAAAGAGGAGACTCGTGTGTACCCACAGAACCCATTTTCATTCACATATCTTAAGGTCAGAGGTCAAGGGACAACCTTGGAAAATTGGCCATGCCAGTTTATCTTTGGAGCGTTATTTAGCCTCCTTCCCGACAAGCTAACTTGACATGGTTGGTACCAATGGATTCCTTAGGTTTCATATGATATACCAGTATCTTCACTCTAGCTTTAAAACTGCCACAGCCTCTGAAAGACATGTATAGCTGCTAGTCAGATTTTTAAGAGGTTAAATGTATGTATTTAATTAATATATAATCTTTATTTCGTACTGTTCATTTATTGCATCAATAATCAGTTATCATTTTGTCACCCAGTAATACAGGTAAGCATCTTTTCTACATTTGATTTACTTTTAATGTTAGCCTATTGTATCTGTATATTCATCTGTATGTATTACACAATTACACTGAGATTTGAGTAAAACATCTTGGTCATACCATCGTGAAACGCCAGTGTCTGTGGTCATTTTCTACCCACTTTCGTGACCTTAAATCAGTAGCCTATTCAAACCAAACAGTCTTCAAAATATGGATTTCAGAGAAAATCTACTCTTCGATGGACTTAATGAACACAGGCTCAGGTTTTAGTTGTGGAGGGGATTTGTAAAGTGTGATAGCAATCACATGCATCCTGCTACGCAAACTGGCAGGAATACATGACATCACTTGTGGTTTATTACCCAATATTTGCCTTAACAGTTGGCAGGCGGCCATGTTATGACATGTCAAGGCCAAAAATCAAGGTTTGCAACTCTGTCAAACGGACCTGGTACCTCCAAATGGCATGATGCCCAATACTGAACATACACACACTCCTGTACAATAAGGGATACATCTGCTTTTGACATGCTAAAAATCTAGGATTGTATTTAAGCCAAACATTCAATAAATCCCAGCCTATCACATTTAAAGACTAAACATAATGAGGTGGTTTACCTTGATCTCAATTTACTCAAAAATGTACATTGCAGAGGAATTCTGAACACACACCACCTCATTTGCATTTCCCCAAGCTCCATAAACATATAAGATATGTATTCCCTCATTCAACCATGAGTCCTTTCCATGTGATCTAATCAAAACTGTGCATCCTTACTCCCATCAGGCAGAATCTCTACCCTACAATGCTGGAAATGCTAGAAAATCCCCGGACACAATGGCACCTTCTTACATCTAAAAAAAGGAGCCTACAACATTGCACTTACTCATAAATCCTGGGTGTGTAAGGCAGCTGCAGTCACGGCCAGCACCGCTGTAACCACAGCAGTTAGAGCATCGGTATATGCACTAAAAACCGGTCAAATCATGCCGACAACCTCATTCCATTTGTTCCCCAATTTTGGATTGCCATTTTAGTGACATTTTGCAGCGTTGGTTTGAATGGACTAGCTTGTGCGTCTCAAATGCAGGCAGATGATGATGATGTGTAGATACAGCTGAGCCGGGTGTCACACACACACACACACACACACACACACACACACACACACACACTGGCCCAGCAGCGCTTGATTTGACAGCACCAGTGGACGCGATTTTAGCCCGGACAAAGATGTGTGCCATTCACTTTATAAAACCGGAGCGTCACGCCAAACTACATGTGAAAATCTCACAATTTTGTGTGTCGGCTGTGATTAGCGAGTGTACACGTTTCACATTATTCATTAAAGCCTTCTCTCCATCATCGCCTGTAGATCGGCTCGCACATATGACGGCGTGCAGTGCGGAAACAGCCCGATCGCAGCCGTGTGTGCAGAGACATTCAGCCCAACATCATGACAGCAGCGTTGAAGAAGCCGGGGTGGGGACACATAGTGGGGACACATAGCTAGTGATCATAACGTTACAGGAGGAGCACAATTAAGCCCACGATTACAATGTGTGGTTTCTATATGAATGCTGACTGTAACGTTGTGGCGTGTCTTTATAGCGATGAGAGTAGGGTGGAGGTAACCAACGTTAGCAGCACGATCAATGATCTAACGTTATCTACCAAGACACAGGGGACGTGTATTAAAGCGTTAGATTACACCAACACAAAGACGACTCGTGGTTTAGACGAGAAGTAAATCATGCGTGTGACTGTGTGGCCCAGTAAGGGACAATAACATTAGCTCGCCTTAAAGCTAACGTTAGCCAGGTCTGCTCCGGTTTTAACGGCAGCCCTGCTGACACCCAGCAGCAGGCTAACGACTCAGCTCACCTGTGAGAGGAGGTTTTATGTATTACAGTTGTTCTGGGTCCAAACACGGTGAATGGGATGTTGCCAGGTCCTGGTCGTGTTAATTCCTCTCAGCAGAAGACAAGTCCTTCATCAGTTATTATCCACAGTACTCGTTGAGCGGTGCCAGCTGAGCTGTCCGGGGTGTTGCTGTGAAGGCTAGCTAGCTCTCTCCCAGCAGCGTCAAGCTAACACGGCTAACGTTACATGTTTGGCTATCTATCCACGGACGTCTGACTAGTGATGTGTCGTCGCGAACGAGCCGGTTCAAAGAGCCGGCTCTTTTAAGTGAACGATAAGAGCCGGCTCCCCGTCCGAGAGCCGTTTTGTTTTTTTTCCTTTAATTAATTCAAGGCAGTATACGATACGATAATGCGATAATACTTTATTGTCAGACAGGTCTGAACATTGTTTTGCATCACAGCAGCTCCATTTGCAACATCACAGAAAGGACAAAGACAAGAAACAAGGATACATACATTTAAACATTACAATCACAGAAGACGATATTCAGGGCCCTTCAACGTACATTTGATCTGGGATTATGTATGATAGGACGATCTTCTCCGCGCCACGGGCACTCCATGCACTGACTGTGACTAAATGTTGTGTTAATGACATCCGTGCGAGACAGATGAGGATCATACCATCAAGCAGGGACGGGCGGGGGGATGCACGGCGCGCTGACGGTCTACAGGTACAGAGCAGGAGGGAGAGGAGGGGAGAAAGAGAGAGGAGTGCGCTGCGCGAATAGCAAGACAAGATGAGTGACAGTCGGAAACGAAGCAGCATGTAAAATTGCGGTATTATTGAAATTATAAGGTTTAGTATAATTATATTGAATAATTTAAGTGATATATGTGCACACATACTAATCATAGGTCAAAACAGCGCTAAATTTGGCTGAATTATAAAAAGGCAGAAGTGGTAAAACGAAGAGCCGTTTGGGAGCCGAAAGAGCCGGCTCTTCTTGGTGAGCTGAGCCAAATGATATTGATCACTAAAAAGAGCCTGAATTCCCATCACTACGTCTGACGTTACTTTACTACACGCAGCTAGCTTAGCTAACTGTTAGCTACAGGGATGGAAGCTGCTGGGTTTTTCCTTCTTTTTTTTTTAAACTTCTTTATAATAGCTATATAGCATCTGTCTGCAGGCCGCTCCACCTCCACCAATATGGACATTAAAGAGAGGAAAGCCAAGTGAATGTAATGCCGAGACTATATTATATTATATATATATATATATATATATTATATATATATACTCCTCATATATCCATAATAATATTGGTGGCCAAAGAGATTTCCCAGAGGCCAACATGTTTGTCATCAGTACTACAGTAGTACTCTAATGCCAGCAGGGTCCAAACAGCGAGCCATACAGGGAGCACTGATTGGACGTCAAGGCTGTCAATCAAGATGAGAGCGTTTTGTTGTTGTCACTAAGCATGGCTGGCACATAAACTGTCCCTGACATGAGGTTTTAATCCTCTCATGTGACACACTGACACAGTAACGTATGCTTGTGTGTGTGTGTGTGTCCACATAATGAGAATAGACGTGCACACACGCACACTGGCAACACAAAGGGGAGATTAAAATGACAGCAGGGGCTATGAGGATAAACCTAAACCCACACAACCACAAGATCCTCATCAACTCTCACACACACACACACACACACTCTCTCCAAAATAACAAATCTGAAATCCTGCCACCAAGAACTCATGGAATTGGATTGTGACTCTTTGTGTGGCGTAAGAGTGTGTGTGTGTGTGTGTGTGTGTGTGTGTGTGTGTGTGTGCAGTTGGCATGTGAGTCCATAAAGCTCTTACGCTAAAGGGGCAATCATGGCATTAAAAACACAATGGCTGATTCTGTGATGAGCCGTTGGGGGTCGGACAAAAAAAACAGTTTTTTTCAATGTGTTCCTCCATGTGAAGCTGCAGAAGTGTTAAAGGATAGGTCAAGGTCTATCTTACGGTAATGCAATACTCACCTGTCCAGAGAAAGAGCACATATAGAGGTCATAGAGTTCAGAAGGAGCAACAATAGCTAAATGTGGGTATCAGCAATGACTGCAAATGGTCTTCATTTTATACCAAAAAAGGCAACTGCATCTCAGTCACCGTGGGGAGGGAACTGACACCCATCTTTTAAAGGGAATCTCACATTGATGGTTCAATCTGAATCTGAAATTTAGACATATTATTATTATTATTTTTTTTTATTAGGTTGTTCCCCCACTGCAATAAGAACTCTGAACACTTCTCACTAACCCTCACAGATGTACTGCCCTTAAAACTTTTGTATCAACTAAATACTGTCTCTGAATTTCGTTTTGTGGTAATATGTGAATAATGTCTGTTGTGTTAAGCTGGGCATACGCTGTACGATTTTAGACAGTTTCTGGCCCCGAATTTTGAGCCGCACGACTCATTTTAGATACGGATGGAATTTCAGTTTTTGTCGGGCGTCGTTTGCCGTGTACGGGGTGGGGGGCGAGGACCGATTAACTCCTCCCGACCAGTCAGATGAATTTCTGACATTTTTCACAAAATGTTGGTTGGCCAACCACAGGATCTCTCACAGTTGAAGCAGAGCCACGAGCCGATTCCCCAACGTTTTTTTTCTCCTCTTTTACAATAATCAGAGCGTAGCTATCAAGATAACAATGCACAATAGATATAGTAAAACATAGCTCCTCCAATTCTCTCTGCAAAATGGACAAGCCATTCTGTCCACATCTTCTTCGCCACAGCGAGTCCATATAACGTTACGCTGCTGCCTCTTCTTTTTTTTTAGACGTTTCAGCAGACAGGATGTCACAGATGATCAACGCAGCACGTTTCTGCCTTGTTAGCATTGTGACCCGTACAGACCTCTGCTACCAAACAAACTTTACTTGCCTTGGAGCTTTCAAACAAATCTTTATTGACAACTGTCCAACAGCCAGAACGGCCCTCAGGAGTCGACAGGCCGTGTTGTTTTTATTTTCTATTTTACACGTACAGTGTGAGCACTCAGGTCGTGGCTGATGATCGGACCGTACAGTGTGAGCACATAAATCGTGAGCTTTGGCTTTACAGTAGGAGTAGGAGTTACACAACAACATTTCTAAAATTGTAAATCTATGCCCGCAGCTTAAGTCATGTGCCTCATGTGATGTCTACGTTTGATGTACTGACACTGTCGTATTGAGATTACCGACCATGCTGTATGGAAAGCAAATTCCTCGGTCTCGTGGTCATTAATAAATAATGGATTTATTTACTGATTGATTGATTGATGGATTGATTGATTAAATAAGCAAGTAGTCTCACCAGTTAGGAGCTATTCTCAGCCTTAAAATGTTCCATGAATATGATCCTAGATCATTAGACTGGCTCAGCAGGAGCCTGGTGGAGAAGCAGCAGGAGGAGCCCAACAGCAATCTCTTAAAGCTCCAGGTAATAGTGATGCCAAAGCTTTGCCAGTGTGCCAAAAATGCTGCAGGGCCTCTGGCATCTCTCTCAATCAGGATGAGATGGTTCTTTCTCTCCAAGAGAAGGAGCTGAACTGTTTAAGGCACTGACCATCATATAATACCATATTCATTTAACTATCCAAACACAATTTTATACATACATGTGAACTTTGGTAAGTCAACTGACAAAGATATGACCCTTTGTGTCAGTGATGTTCTGGATAAACAATATCCGACCACTGTGTTGGACAGGGGAAGACTGAAGGGGCATGACAGCGATCAACCTTTAAGGTATCGCGAATGCTCAGCGAGTGCGAAGTACCCATATGTGCCGTTCATATGAGTTAAACTGTAGCTGGGTGATGTCAGTGCAACACAGAATTAGTTTTGTAAGAAACTTTATTATGAAAACAATGGACGCAGGAGGCGAAGTGGTGCCTCTCCAGCTACCAGTCCACACTCTGTTCTTGGTCTGAGCTGGACTTGAACCGGCAACCCTCTGGTTCCTAAGCCAGTTTTGCATTATGATGCATTCATCATAATTCAGGGGACGTAAGGAATCTATTTTGGCTTTCTTAGCAAATTCCTATTTCTAAAAATGTGAAACGTGGGAACATGAACATAAAAAACACAATTTCATTTAACATTTACAATGGTTTTTAATTCTTTACATTTCTCCACGACAAATCAAAGCAAGTCAAAAACCAAATGAATGGAACACAGAAAACATCTTCCAAGTTATTTACACCGAACAATTACTTTTATTTGAAAAAAGTCATTCAGTTTTTGAAGATTATTATAGGATTTATTTTTATTTTTTTGATAAAACTTTAACTCCTCTTCATCACCAAAATAAGTGATGACGAACGCTGTCACAGTTGATTCTGCTGTGACCAGAATCAACTTAATTAGCACTGATAAACAATGCAATAATAACACACAGTAGGTGGACACAATACAAGCAACACCTGTACACTGTGATGCAATACAATAAATACTACGTCTCTGAAGCTTATATTGTCAAATTCCCTGCAGTCTTTGTCAGAATAATTCATGTGGCCAGTGTTTCTGTGTTGGATTGCATTATGTTTTAAGGTGCACCTGCTGTATATTCTGTGTAGTCTGTCTATAGACGGCTATCAGACGAGCAGCATGTCTCAAAAAAAAAAAAATTTAAACAAGGTGCTTTCTATTTGTACATATGCTGCCTTTCAATCAAGACAGTTAAACATCAGCAGATTGCACTTTATACTGTAGAGGACAACCCAAGGCACTTCCAAAGCATGCACATTATGTCACAAATACAAGCACACATTATTACAACTATTTTACATATCATTATGTATCACTAGGCTGCGACAATCATGACTTATCACATTCACTACTTTCACCCCCTTTAATCACAGGGCTATCCCCCTCATGACGCACTGACAGTCTGGGGGTCCTGTAGAGAGTTAGTTTTGAACCTGAACAATCTCTGTCACATCATGTTGCTCGCCACAGTCACACATCTACATGTAGGCTATTATAATTAGAAAATGTGGAGCTCAGAGGACATTTTGGCCAGGACGGAGACACCGGGTGAAAGACAGACGGTCAGTGAGGGAGTTATAAGCGGAGCTAAAAGCTTTAAGCGATTCACTTTCTATTCACTTATTAATTCGCTAATTTTTCACCTACACGCCTGTTGATGTGCAGAAGAAACTAAAAACGACACGTTTGATGTGCAGATAAAAACGGGGGGAAAACGTTTGGTTCTGAGGTTCAACAGTCTGATGCTGGTTGCACAAAATGTAACCAGCAGATCTGCCGTGTCTGTGCATAATGTGACTTCACAGCGCGCAACATCATTCTAGTTAGAGACTGCAGCGGGGTGCGCTGCGCCGGCTCTCTGTATATGTATTTATTTTGTGCGCACAAATTAATGAATGAGTGATACAGAACATGATAAACTTCTATTTAAGTATAAAATTATTATCATTATTTTAATTGTGGTGAAATCTGAGACATTTGTGTGTTTTACAGATATTTGTTGGGACTCGGGACACATAGCTTGAAACTGCGGATTTTGTCATGATCATAATTGTCTCATATTTTTCAGGATAACAAATTACGTTATGTCATTTTCAGCAATTAAAGTTGAAGGAGAGGTTCACAATTTTTCAAGTCCGGAGAACTACGGTGGCCTTCAGGTAACGTAAAAATATGAAAGTCTCTCTCTAGAGCCAGAGTTTGGTTTGTCCGTTCTGGGCTACTGTAGAAACATGGCGGAGCAACATGGCGTACTCCGTGAAGAGGACCCGCTCCCTATGTAGATATGAAGGACTCATTGTAAGCTAATAAAAAAACAATTCTTAGTTTCAGGTGATCATACACTAATGAAAACATACTTGAAAGAATATCATATTCCATTTCTACTAATAGATCCCTTGAAATGTTACACACTGTTCCTTTAAGACAGACTTGAAAAATGGGGAACCTATACTTTAAAGTAGACATTAAAAACATGTCTAAATTATCTTACTATGTCAAGATGACAAATAGTGCTCATAACTGTAACATACAGTATGTGTAGGCATGCTTTATTGGTTTGCAGTTTTGCTGTGATGGATTACTTAAAGGGGAACACCACCTACATTAAGAATACCAATATGTTATTTCCACGGCCTAGGAAAGTTCAATCATTATCTATGAACATGAGCTCCTCTCTCTGAGAGAAGTACGTCTCAAACTTGTGATGTCTTAAAGTATTAAGTCTGGAGCGGCTCCATAGACGATGAATGGGAGACTGAGTTTGTGGACCCACAGAATGTTTGTTTTCTTTTTTTATACACAAAATTAGCTTATTCTATTGTAGTGGTCTGAAACAAAAAATTTACCCATATACTCTCTCAGTGTCATCTATAACATCTTTCCCTATTCATTGTCTATGGAGCAGCTCCAGACTTTATACCCTATGACATCACAAGTTTGGATTTTGAGTTGCTTGAATTCTTTCACTCTAGTTTTTGGATTTGGGAGAGAGTTGTTTACTAATATTTTTGGAATGTCTTAGACCAGTGGTTCTCAAACTATGGTACACGTACTACTGGCTGTACGCGTGCTCTCTCTAGTGGTACGCGGAGGAATCTTTGACTATCGATTCCTCCGTATTGATGCTTTCCCACAGTTACGCATGCCCAATGACGCATAAACACGCTGTATCATGTTTCAGTTTGTTTGGGACCGGAGCCACGGTGAAGAGAAAAAAAAGCGCTCAACAGCATGGCACTACTAAATCTGAGGGGACTCACCCTATTCTCCCTGATAAACTGTGAACAACAAACCTGTGTTGAAATCAGCAGGAGGAGAGTTAGTAACGTTAGCTGTTAGTAGCCGGTGGGCAGCACAGTCCTGACTGGCTAAATACCGGAGATACGAACATTAACGGAGGTGCCATTGAGTTATTGTTATGAGGTGTTCGAGTCGGCTCAGGAAAAATTACTATTGGACGAAAGTAAATTACAACGTTATCATGATGTGTTCAAATGTAATCTTGTAAAATTAAGTTTTGGCAAGAAACTTGAATAAATCCAGTTATTTGAAGGAGATGTTTTCTAATCAATATAAATTAGATAATAGAGAGAGAATTATGACCTGTTTAACTGCCTAACACTAGCTCTAAGCAGCTTGCCAAGAATTTTTTAATCAAAGCAAATATTTAAATAATCATAATCATTTGAATTGTGTGTTTTTATGCAAACAACCACTAAAGGTGACAATAACAAAGCACAGTACAGTACTGTGTACGGTAGGCTACCCTCCCTGCCATGAAAAATAGGGCTTTTTGGACCTGCAGTGCATGCTGGGGGATTATCTGTTTTGTTAAGTTTTGTTAATGGAAACATTACTACCCAAAACAGTCAGTCCTATACGGTTCAAAAACTCCTGCATATTATGTAATTTTCTTAATAATATGCTGTTTGGAGTGATTATCAGTATAATAAATGCAGAAAAATAAGTGTGCAGTATGTTTTCTATAAATTAATCTAGTGATAAAATAGAGGTTAGGTCTGACAGAACTTATTTGGCCCCCGGCAACAATCTGGGTTTTCTCATGTGGCCCCCCAGGAAAAATAATTGCCCACCCCTGGTCATAATGGTGGTACTTGGAGAGTCAAATATTTTCTGAGGTGGTACATGGTGTAAAAAGTTTGAGAACCACTGTCTTAGACCATAGGACTAACATGTGAATTTTGAAAATGGGTGTAGTTCCCCTTTAACCCAAGCAAGTTTCAAGTACATTCAATAATCTAAAAAGTTACGCTTTGAAAATGGCTGGAAATACTCCAGTCTAGCTACTGTAGGTGATTCATATTACACAGGAGGAAACATGCAGAAACATGATATGGTCCTTGCATATGGAAATTTGATGCTTAATGCTTGGGTCAAGGGTTTGGGGACTGGAAATTTTCCCAGCATGCAGTTCACTGGTCCATCACATGACGGAATCTAGTGAAAACTCAAAGAGTATTTTCTAAATGAGAAGCCGGACATTAGGGTTACAAATGTAGCTTCCAGTTCCATCGTCAATTTTTGCCAAAATGTGGCACTATTGCTGGCTATAACCTTTGTTTTAAATAAAGATAAAAATAAAATTTTGCTCAATATGTATTCTTTTTTTTTGTCCTGTTTTGTTTTTGCTAGATGTCACAGTTTTCAAACCAGAGTTGAGGTTGCATTTACATCCTCAGACTGAGACTGAATGGTGTTATATAAATTGATCGTTTCACTCCTGTCAATCATCTTAAGCAGTGTGTCCATCTGGTGTGTATCCATTAGCCGCATGTCCGTTGGCTGGTCTCTTAGCAGTTCCACTGTCTGATTTGGTTAGAGGAGCATTCTCTTTGTCTGATTGGCTGGCAGCCAGCCTATCACGCTCTGCCTTTGCCCTGATCAGGTTTCTACGGTGATAGAACAGATAGCCTGGCAACAGGAAGCCCGCCACGGAGAAGATGAGAAGGCCCAAATTGATCTGTTGTAAGGAGAGACATGTCAGTGCATGTGATAAACCTGTTATAAAACCTGTTGTATGTATTTGAATCCTCGCGTCTTCTCTATGATTGTTTGTGTTTGTGTGTGTGTGTGTGCTCTCTACCCAGTAAGGATCTCCATTGAGGTGTCCCACCATCAGTATGAACAGTGGCTGTTGGAGCAAGGCGAAAGCAGCACTGATCATTGACTGCAGGCCTGTCAGTGTTCCAAAGTGGTTGGCTGGATACCTAGAGCGGGATGGGAGATAATACATGATTCACAACATAAACAGAAAGAGCATGAATGTCTATTTCCCAATCATTGTCTTAATTTAGAGTCAAAATATTCTAAACCTAGCACACAGAGCAGTGCTGGAATGTAACTAAGTATATTTACTCAAGTGCTGTACTTATGAATACATTTGAGGTCTTCTCTAACTCCTCTAACTCTGAGACCGACTTTACTGTCTTTCAGAGGCTGTAGCAGGTTCAGTTTTAGAGCTAGAGAGAAGATACGGATAGCATATGAAACTAAACAACCTAAGGAATCCATTGGTACCATGTCATGCTAGCTCGTCTGGAAGGAGGCTAAATAACGCTCCAAAGTTGGGCTAAATTTTGGCGAGGAAAAACTGGCATGGTCATTTTCAAAGGGGTCTCTTGACCTCTGACCTCAAGATATGTGAATGAAAATGGGTTCTATGGGTTCCCATGAGTCTCCCCTTTACAGACATGCCCACTTTATGATAATCACATGCAGTTTTGGGGCACAAAACATGCAGTACAAATGTGTTATTTTCGCCTATTCTAAAAATGGTGTGTTTGAATATTTCTGCACACTGGGGTCTCTAAACAGTCTTGGAATTACATAAATTGGGTATCACTGTAAAGCTGAGACTCTTGTGGATCCAGTGAGCTCAATTGTATTCATGTGTGATGATGTTAGTCCCCATAGGAGACATTTCATTAAAGTGAGACCATTTTTGAGACAGGACCTCCCTGTATAACACGACCTGCGGTGACCTCTAGGATAATCACAGCCTCATGAAACTTTACAGCCACAAACTAGAGACCTAGAGCATTCAGAGGATGGATGGCTTTCCTAGCTAGATTGACAATAAGGCGGTTTCTGAGCAGTTTACACAACAGAAGTGCGCTGAAAAATGAAAGAAATCTCAAAGGTTTTTGATCCCAAATCACAGCATGGCTTTTTCTATGGTGTTCCTCAAAGGCCTTGGTGTCTTAATGTGGTATTTTGGAGGGATTATTCATCATGTTTTATTAATTTTCGAGTGGTAAAAAAAATGGTTAAATTTAGCACCAAATCTGTGTAACAAATGGTATCAACCCAAAAATGTATGCGACATAATAGAGCATGGGGATGATCATCATATACTTCTATCATAATGTTCTAAGCCCTTATACACTTTAACAATTCATTTTAAATAATTAATGAACTCATGTTTATTTCTGATTATTTATGACTAGAATAACTTGACACACAGTGCTGAGCAGCATCTCAAATTAATCTTCAGATTCCTAGCTTTCAGATGATGTACACCACTTCTAAAGACCCCCTGTACCCCTCTAAAAGAAAAGACAAGAACGGGTCTATGGTGGGTCTCAGAGGGTTAAAGATGCCAGTGGTGTTACTCACACAGCAGCATAGAGACCTCCACAGCAGGAGTGGATAAATCCTCTCACTATGGTATGCAGAACAAACGACACCATCTAATAGAAAAAGGAAAGACAGAATGACAGAGAACAGATTCATTAATGATCATCAACGGCGACACTTTGTGTTTCTGTATCTGTGTGTGCCTGTAAATAATTCATAGGCATTGCTTCTGTATTCAAATATGAAGTAAAAACACATTGTATTCCTGAACAGTATTTTTGTCTAACCTGTAAAGGCAGGTTGTCAATCAAGGAAATTATTCCGAAGGCGACCAATAGGAGGTTGGTGAAGATGAAAGCTCTCATGGCATTGGTCAGTTTCTGGATCTTTCTGTCTCTCTTTGGGGGATCTGATTGGCTGAAGGGGACAAAAATAGGCTGACAGCTAAGGAGGAGGTGTGGATGTTACAGAGTATGAAACTGTGCTGTTTCCTTCATCTTTTACAGTGATAGACAAGGATGGGATCACTTCAGGGCCAGTATGGACTGCAACCAAAATTTCAAAGTACATAATGTGACATGTGAGTGTTGAATTCCAAATTGATAAATCCAGAGAAACCTTCTCAACCTAATCTATACAATAGTCATCTGTGTTGCTGACTTCTGTAAAACAATGCCTAAACCTAAAGAGATGCCATCTTCATACCTCTTCTCTGTGTGTGGGTTTGCATTTTCCTCTTCACACTCTGTCAACCTCCAGTCCATGATGTAGCCGATCAGAGGACAGGTCAGGAGACACAGAAGCTGCATTGTGCCGAAGATAGATGAGTAGAAGCCAACTGGGGGGGAACACACAGAGATAGAGCGATGTCCATAGAAACCATAGATGTAACGGGAGACAGACTGACTCTACCTTAGGCTATACCTATTGTCTTATTTTAGAAACACTGACTAGATAAAACCCAAATGTTTTAAAGGTCCCATATTGTAAAAAGTGAGATTTTCATGTCTTTTATATTATAAAGCAGGTTTAAGTGATATATAAATACTGTTAAACTATCAAAACGCTCAATATATGGAGAAATACACACAGCCCGTATTTACAAATTGTGCGTTTAAAACAAGCAGTTCGGATTTCTGTCCATTTATGATGTCACAAATATACAATATATAGATCATTACAAGGTTTTAAACACAAACATTCTAAATATGTCCCAGTTTATTTCCTGTTGCAGTGTATGTGAATGACATCAGCTGACAGGAAGTAAACATGGACCCAAGCTGTTGCCTAGCAACGCAATTCCGTTGCAATTCCATTGAAATGCACTAAAACGGAGCGTTTCAGACAGAGGCTAAATACAGGTATATTCAGGCAGACAGTATGAGGAAAATATTTATTTTTTTAACATTAAAGCATGTAAACATGTTCTAGTAGAAACAAAAAATACAAGTATGATCCTGAAAATGAGCACGATATGGGACCTTTAAGGTTTCATTTCCCAATATGAAGGTCTAAATGGTGTTTCAAAGCCCTCTCCACACTGTTAGGAATACAGTTCAGATGGAGAAATACTGGATTCTGGGGGAAAGTAAGCACACAAAATACAACCGGAAACATCAGTGTAGTAACTCCACTCAGACCACTGAGTATCCCGACTCTTACCTTGTTCCTCCACCTCCTTCTGCAGCTCTTCTGAGGCTGAAAGAGACAACAGCTTCAGGTCAGGGGTCACCACAGATGGTTTAACACGGGCTGTTGTCATTCACTGTTCGTACCTACAGTATACCTACGAAAAGTAATGTACTGTAATTTGTATATATCCCGTGTAATTGTGAGCCGGGACGTGCAGGCTGCCTCTTAGCAGACAGGTGACGTAGTATTAAGAGCGACAAAGTCTGCGTAGGGAGGATGTTGGGGTGGATGGACGGTTCAAACAAAGACAGGTCTTTTCACCCAGGAGACCACTGCTCGGGTCCCGAGTGAAAAAACCCCTCAATATTGACTTATTTTAACACATGATTCGAAAAAAGTATTTTTTATTAAACGGTCACTACTGTATATCCTGACAGTAGTGCATGAGACAGGTAATCTGAAAAAATCATGTGCCTCCGGTTGCCTCCGGTGTCCTCCGGTGCTCCTAATGGCATCTGCAAGATTTCGCAGACCGGAGGAAAACAACCAGTCCGAGCTGATCTGGAGTCTGCCGTCCAACTGACGTCTATGAGAGCCAGCTGTCAATCACTTGCGAACTCCGACCAAACAGTCAAACTAGGCAGCGCTGATCAAATATGTATTATTATTCTGTTACTGTAATGCCTATTTCTCTCCTCAAATGTTTTCAGAAACATCTTGTAGTGTACTGTTTAGCTGTAAAATGATAAAGTTTGTGACCCGGCAGCCATACTGAGATCTGTTGAGGAAATACCAAGCACCGCCCACCAGCCCGAGCACAGCCAATAGGAATGCTCTCTCTCTCTGAAATGACCTGTGATTGGTCAAAGTCTCACGTCACGGGCTAGATTTTCTAATGCCTGACATTCTAATTGCTTCATCTATAATTTTCTCCATTGATGACAAAGGAAACCAAACAATCTTCATTCCTCTTGCCATTGTTTTGTCCAATGATAACAAAGTAGTACTTCAGTTATTAAAAAAATATACATTCATGTAGGTTATTGTTCTTACGGTTGGGGTTGCCGTGGGTGACCAGGAACTCCAGCATCTTGTTCATGGCACCCATGAAGAAGATCAGCCTCAGCTGGGTCATCGCCATGGTGATGAGACTCCACAGCAAGATGGGAGTGCACATAGAATGACAGAGTGGCACCGAGCCTGAAGAAGTAGAGAGAGAGAGAGAGAGATAATTATGTTGAAGCAACCTTTAGTTCAGGTAGAGAGCTACTCATGGAGTCACACACACACACTCAAACATCCGTCCACCCATTGAAACTGCGACCCCTCTCGCTTCGAGGCGACCGGACTCAAACAATTCAGCCAAATTGTTGCAGCTCACTGGGAGTTCAGTTCCATAGAAAATTCCAAGAATGAACTGTTTCTCTTTTATTTTTCACGGCACTTTATACCTAACCCCGGAGTTGGCGTAAAATTTCAGAGGTTAATGGAGGTGACTAATACATCAGTGAAATACATCAGAAATAATATTCATTGAAGCAGCATCCTAATTCACTGTGTACTTATTCACTACCAGTAGAGCAAGGAACCAGTTTGAAACACTCCAATTCGGTGGATGAGACTCATGAAAGCACGGCAACGACGAGTGACACTTTAAGTTGAAGGCTCAGGAAGTTTCAGGCTACACTAAAAGAACCAGTTTCACTGTAAAACAACAGTAGAATAATCAATTCAAATGTTATCAGTTGGTCCATCATGTTGGCAAACGTTCCAGTTTTGAATCCATATGCAGTTATATTGATATTTTCATTGGTTCATGTGTTGTTTTATCAGTATGTAGTTGAGTGGCACACAGTTTGTGGCTTTAGTGACAGGCACTTTGTATAAGACATCAGATATGTTACCTTATCACATAGAATGTGAAGAATATGGAGCAGGGATTTACTGTAACTTTATGTCATTTTTAAAACTTCTACGAAGAACTTCCATTTTTTTGTGTTGATTTTGGCGGCCCCTGTGGACAAAAGCGGAAATGTTTCCAAGCACCAGAGTCCCTTTAGAAAAACCTCTAATTTTACTGCAGTAGGGTCTGAAAGTCTGCCCCGTGCAGTCCTGGTTCTGGTTCTATACTGCCTGCATGGGCCTCCAGCAGCGTGGTGGAGCTCCACCTCCCGCCGGAGCTCCGACTGCAGGTCGAAGGCGGCAGCGAAGCCGGATCTGGGTCTGTCTATGGGGGGGCGTGTCACTGTCGGAGTCCCAGCTGAGTCTGAGCTGAAGGAGTTTCTGGTGAACATGCATGATTGTGTCTGATTTTTCCGGAATCTGACCCGGTGGCACCGATGATAAGCATTAAAGGGACTATTTGTAACTTTCAGAAATGCTTGTTAACAGTGACACCTGTGGCCTTGAAATCAACGAAAGTCAGCGTCGAGCTTGCGCTTGCTCGCTCTAAATAGACATGAACGAGCATCGCTCAAAACAGTGAGGCGACACACGTCAGCTAAAAGCACAATATCACTCTATATTTCACCTGCTTGGCAGTAATGTTAGCTGACCAGACGAAGGTCTCTCCATGAATCACTGCTGATCCTAGTGTTGGCTTTTCCTGCCTCAGCGCAGGCTCAGGCAGCGGGGCTCCTTAACGAGTTACGTTATCGCCTCCCGACCGCAACCGGCAGCCGCAGGGAGACACCGGCACCCGGTCGGTAACGAGACGACAACGTATCACGTTGAGGAGCCCCGTCAATTCACAAGACACGGAAAACCTCTGTTGGTCTGGAGGAGCTGCTGCATTTATTTCTGCACAAACGTCCCCTGTACATTCACTAGATATTCTCAGAGCTAAACTAACTCTTCTGCAGTGTAGAGTGAGCGTGCGTTCACGTCTAGTAGAGGTGGAGCGAGTACGCGAGCACGCGCGCTCTGTCTGAGTGAAGGTAAGCAGGCAGCGGAGACGAGGCTCCGGCCACACGCGAGCGCGCATATGCGAACGCGCATGTGTGGCGACCCGCTACATTTATACGCTTAAAAAGTTACAAACAGTCCCTTTAAGAATAACTAGCCAATCGTCTCACTGATGTTCTTGTTTACTTATGTAGGTCATATAGAAGCATCAGTATTGCATTGAGACTTCATAACGTTTCATAACCAGTTAAAAGTTCCTCGTACTAACTTTAAAAAATACAATAGGTTCAACTCGTACTTTTATAGTAAGTTGTTAAAAATTCAACTCATAAGATGTAAATATCATCACTAGCAGTTTTAAATGAAATCAAAGGTGACTTCCACCATGTTTATACATCAGGATATCTATGCCTCTGAGGCACTAAATTTGACCATTATTTTAAAGAATCTCTCTCTTGTGAATCCCCCCGTTTTATGGAAGTGCAGTACTAAATTGCTGCAGTCTTCTTTACATTTGCATGATTCACTTCATGGTACACCTACAGGTCTTTTCATTTATTTTGCCAAGCCACAAAATTACCAAATAGACTGGAGCACAAAAATCGGAACTGCTGCTTTGCACCTGTATGACAACAGAGGGCTTGGTGTCATATATACTGCAGAGATCTAAATGCTGTTTCACACCTTTCCATTCTGGCATCAAGTAGAAACATAAAATGTTGAATGTCTTACCCTGGGTTGGGTTTTTGGAGTCTGTCTGCTCGGATTCTGACTGGTTAGGTCCCATCGTGTCTTCCATGACAGTCACATGGGTGACGTACCTGTCCCCAGTAATCTTGTCCTCTGTCACAACTCCACTCAGCTTCACCTTTTTACTGCCGACAAAAGAGAAAGAGATTGAATGTATAATGAGACATATAAAATCACGACGGAGTATACGACGAATAAAGTCATAACTTTACGAGAAAAAAAGTCGGAATATTATGAGAATAATGTCATAAGTTTAAAAGAAAAAAAAGTCGTAGTATGAGAATGAAGTCATAATATTATATACATTTTATGTGTTATTTTAGAGGGGAAAAACGGCGTTTATTCCGAAGAAAGAACCACACGGACCTGATAGGGAAATTAGCTCTTTTGTGGTTAAAGTTATTACTTTATTATTGTAATATTACAACTTTTTTTCTTCAAATAGTATGACTTTTTTTCTCATTAAATTATGACTTTTTTCTCGTAATATTATGACTTTATTTTCGAAATCACATATTTTTTTTCCCCTCAATGTGGCCCTAATACTCTGTCATATAAAATAACTCCAGCCCTTACTTACTTAGTTCAAGAAATTGATATTAGATGCTAGATGCAAGATCAATTAAGAAATTCATCAATAAGCTCTAAACCTAAATTTAGAATTTCAATGAAACTGCTTCACACTCTTCCCTCTTGGTGCTTCTTAAACTCATGCATTAATACCTTAAAACTACATTTTCTCGATAAATGTCATTGAATTGATAGATATCAGTCACTGAATCTACCTGTTCAATTCATGAGTTTATGATTAGTTATTAATTATAGTTACATATTTTGATGTTAATTCATTATTAAATCTGCTACAAGCAATAATGTTACAAGTAGCAACGGTAAAACTCATTACTGGACTTTACGGGGATGATTGTGTTTGTGTGTTTCCATGAGTATAATAATGTGAGTGCACTGACGTGTATCTGATGTCTTCGGGTGCAGGGAAGGATTCAGCAGGCCAGTTTAGGAAGCAGTTGACGAAGACTAAGCCGGCCAGACCGGACCAAAGCCACATGATGGTGTGGAATGACACGCCGAGGTCATAAATCACCTGGAGTGGTGAGAGCGATAAGATGGGGAGAAGACGGGTAAGGAGAGAGACAGAAATGAGGACAGGGATGAATAGAAGAGAGAGGGAGAAGCAAAATATGGTTTAAAAAAGTGTACATTAGCATGTTGTAAAATTGACCTTATTGCATCCTTACATTTGCATTATATTTAACTTTAACTGCACAGTGGATAGCACTGTCGCCTCACAGCAAGAGGGTCGCAGGTTGGAATCCTCCTGTGTGGAGTTTGCATGTTCTCCCCGTGTTAGCGTGGGTTTTCTCCGGCTTCCTCCCACAGTCCAAAGACATGCAGGTTAGGTTCATTGTTGACTCTAAATTGCCCATAGGTGTGAATGTAAGTGTGAATGGTTGTCTGTCTCTACGTGTCTATCATGTCTGCGATAGGCTGGAGACCTGACTAGGGTGTACCCCGCCTTCACCCAACGTCAGCTGGGATCGGCTCCAGCCCCCCGCGACCCCTAATAAGCGGTTGCAGATGATGGATGGATGGAACTGCTTAAAGGTCATCACTGAAATCCCACCGTGAACCCATTTCCCCTCTCTCTCCCTTCTGTTTCTTCTGCACTTCTTTTACTTTCTAATCTATTCCTCCTTCTTTTCATTCTTCCTTCCATCCTCTCCATTTCCCCCATCTTTCTTCCCTTCTTCCTTTCTTTCTTTTGTTAATGTTTCCATAATGCTTCTTGTACTATACCCACAGTTCACAGTCTTAAAATGCACTTTTGTAATTATATAATTCAAAATAGAGGCATGGGTGACACTATACAATAAGACAGTGGTTCTCAAACTATTTACACCACGTACCACCTCAGAAAATATTTGGCTCTCCAAGTACCACCATTATGACCCATGTTAAAGTACAGCGTATGCCTATACCCTAGTCAGCAATGCACAGTTCACGCAGGAGGCAAATTTATTCCTAATAATAATAATATTACTTATTGTTGACTTTTGTCAGCCACAGCCACGCTGTACAAAGGGCTAGCACTAGAACTGGCACTTAAACTCTTCCATAAAACCAAAATAATAGTTCCCGTTTGGAGCCACGATTGCAGTGTTTTTGAACCCTTCATCATTTTAGCTACCTCCTACCGCTTACTATCTTGTCATCACAGTTTAGCTTGTCACTAATTGTGGATGTTTTGCACGCACTACTACCCGACTACTACGTAGCTGCTACGTGGCGGGGTGGCAGCGCGTGCATACGTTTTTTTGTTTCAAAATAAAAATATTACAGCAAAACCAAAACTTATTTTAAATCCCATTTCGATGATGTCATGGTTAAGGTATTTTCATTTGTAGTAGTATTTTGATATTATTATATGTTTTCAAATTAATTTTATTTCACTTTTTAAAAATATTTCAGAGATTCCTCCGCGTACCACTAGAGGGAGCACGCGTACCACCAGTGGTACACGTACCATAGTTTGAGAACCACTGCAACAAGGGAAATAACATTTTGAGTGAATGAGGAGCTAACTGCTTGTAGTTCATCAGTAACTCCTCGTCAACCATTTGTAAAGTGTTATAATAATATAATAGGCACAGTTGGCAAAAAATCTTGCGAACTGGATATTTAAAGGTAAAACTGCACAAGCAAGGCAATGACAACAATCCTAAATAAGGATTTTTGTTATGATTATTTTGTATAAAGAAGATTTTTTTTTCAACAACAGTTCAAGTAGATTTGTGCATGCACAAATTGTGTTTGTGTTTGTGTTTGTGTTTGTGTGTACCTTTACACCAGGAAAGGTGACGGCTGAAGAAGCGTAGGAGCCAATCATCAAGGAGAGGATGGTTGACCGTACATTCCCAAACATGTTAGGCAGCTAGATGACAGAGAGGGACAGAGATTAAAGAGCAAGGAAACTTCTATAATATCAATTAACGAATAAATGAAACATTATCATTATCAGTCAACAGTAAGTCCTAACGTCTTTTCCTAACCACTTTTCCTTTGACCTCGATGGAAAACGTCATGAGGTCAAGGAAAGATGAGAAGGAGAATTCAGAAGAACTTAGGAAAAGACAAATGTGGTGTAAAGAGAATCCAACTGCACTTTCACTATAGGCTCTGTGATTATGATGCGACGGCAGTGGATGTTAGTGACGCAGGTCTGCCGTGGTGAAACTACAATGTTCCAAAGATGGACTACAGAAGGCGCTGCTCCGTCCATCCGTTCTAAAATAATTCTTTCAATGACAGACTGCTTCAACCGCGGTGTGTGAAAGAGAGATACCACAGGTCCTTCTGCTGCTGGAACACTTTATCAACAGATAATAAAAGATTATCTGACCTAACGTGGACAACCCGTGAAAAATATCACTTCATTACCGAGGTTGGAATTGAAATAAACAAAGGAATATATGATAAATATTGAGTTAATTGTTCGAGTTATGGAGAAGGTGTAGGACCATATACTTCTTCCAACTTCTTTTCGGACATGTAATATTTATTTATGTTGATTAATTGATGGTTTACTGTTAATTTTATTTGTTATTCTTGTTTTGTTTTTTACTTTGGTATTTGTTACATGTTCGAAATAAATAAATAATTAAAAATAAAGTGAAACAAAATGGTTCTCACTGTCCACTCATATTAAACATGAATCCCAATTAGCATATCGATCAGCATATCGTTTGTTATCAGGATCGGCCGAATGGTGCGTCGATTTAAAAGCTGCGGCCGCAAGTAATTGTGGGACGGCATTATATCCTTTCCTTTGGTAAAGGATGGTTCAGTGTATCCTCTGCTAAAGGAGATAATAAAGGAAGCATTGAAGCTCCTTTCCTCAGCATTTAGAGGATTCGACCAGCTCTCATCATGGCTGCTGCCGAGATACTTCCGGGTCATTTCACTCCGCTAGGAACCTTCCTAAGTGAAAAAGGACTATTCGACCACCAAAGCCTAAATGTGATCAAATAAGCTACTGCTAATTCCTTTAATCAGATATGACCTTTTGACCATTTTTCAGGTATTTCTATAAAACAACATATGATGTGAAACCGACTAAAATAAGTAAACTAAATCAATGTTATGAGTAAACTAATGTAGATTCTCAATGATTCACTTTGAAAACCCCTAGGTGGTGCAACTGCATTCTTACACACACACACACACACACACACACGCACACACACACACACTGCCCCTGTGTGACTGTGACTGCCACCCATCCCTTTTGTTATGACAACTTGGTGTGTGTGTGTGGGTGTGTGCATGTGAACATTCTCTGGCTATGCAGATGGTAAGTTTTGGAGTGTGTGTGTGTGTGTGTGTGTCTGGAGACTTTCACTCTAACTATAGACGCAGCTGGAGTGCCGCCAATCACACTGCACGCGGCTCTGTTCACATTACAGGCCGTCATGTTCAGTTTAAACTTACTGCTCATATCAGATTTTATGGATGACTGTTTATTTCAATTCTACAATGTTGCCAATAGTATATCCCATACAATCAATCAATCAATCAATCAAACAATCATTCAATCAATCAATCAATCAATTTGTCACATGTAATCATATAAGGTTAGGTACAATTTCAGTGCCAGTTCCTTCAAGTTGTGCATTAAAAAGAGTTTAAATAGTGTGTATATGTGTGAAAAGGCCGTTATAAGGGTGGTTGGGATCCTTAATCGATGTCATCGGTGACATTGACGGTGGTGTCCTTGAACAAGCTCCAGACTGTGTCAGACTGCAGACGATTCGCCTAAATAAAGTGACCTCTCGAGTCTGTTTGAATACTTTGACCTCAGCAAGCTGGCTGTGCGGTCGCCCGTTCCTAAACGCGGGTAGCGATTCCGCTGTAGCCGTATATTGAATGGCGTGTAGCAGTGATCCAGAGTGTTCGATGGTTAGTTTTTCAGGTTTACCCGTATGAACTGAGGCCAGGACAAAAACACAAACACTGAAGTGTCCCCAACAACTCTGATATTCATTACAGCCCCCGTACACCACCAGCAGTGTGTTGTTTGTCCTGAAGGTCAGGACAAATTACAACCCAGTCCAGTCTGGTCTCCTAAAAATGACCTTCCAACAAAAACAGCAAAACTGCATTGTTTTGAATGACATTTTGAGGGAAACCTATTTATTATTATTATCATTATTATCATTATCATTATCATTATCATTATTATTATTATTATTATAGGCTTCTCTGTAAAGAAGGCAGACTTAGTTAGGCCTGGTTTTGATTTATTGATTTTGATTATTTGGCAGAACCATTTTGTCCCTACCTCAACCACATTTGTCAACCTTTAGTTTCTTTAATAAACACCTTTAATTTTGCCCTTCACTTTGACTCTGTCTAATCTTTGGTTGTTGTTCAGTTATTGTTCCACCTAGTGGACGTAACACGGACCATCAGCCGTTCTGTGGCGTCTCTCTGCCTCTCCGGCTGGTGGTGCCTCATTCCACATGATAGACCTGGACCTCCGTCCTCCAGGGAATTTAGCCTCTCTAATAAATTGCTTCAGTCCAAGGGGGCTTATTGGCATGGGTAATATACATTTACATTACTAAGCAACTGTGAATTACAAACAAAAATCTGGTCCTCTCTCTAGGTTCCATGGTGGAGAGGAGGTTGTGTTGCTCTGGCTCTATCTATCTGGCATGGAGAGGAGGTCATGTTGCTCGGGCTCTATCTATCTGGCGTGGAGAGGTGGTTGTGTTGCTCTAGCTCTATCTGTTTGACGTGGAGAGGAGGTCGTGTTGCTCTGGCTCTATCTGGTTGGCGTGGAGAGGTGGTTGTGTTGCTCTAGCTCTATCTGTTTGACGTGGAGAGGAGGTCGTGTTGCTCTGGCTCTATCTGGTTGGTGTGGAGAGGTGGTTGCGTTGCTCTGGCTCTATCTGTTTGACGTGGAGAGGAGGTTGTGTTGCTCTGGCTCTATCTATCTGGCGTGGAGAGGTGGTTGTGTTGCTCTGGCTCTATCTGTTTTTGACGTGGAGAGGAGGTCGTGTTGCTCTGGCTCTACCTATCTGGCATGGAGAGGAGGTTGTGTTGCTCTGGCTCTATCTGCTTGGCGTCGAAAGGAGGTTGTGTTGCTCTTGCTCTGTTTGCCGACGCCTGGAAGCTCTCTCTAGATTCCATGGTGGAGAGGAGGTCGGGTTGCTTTGGCTCTACCTGTTTGGTGTGGAGAGGAGGTCGTGTTGCTCTTGCTCTGTTTGCCGACGCCCGGAAGCTGCTTGACATCCTCCTGGATCCCCCTTCTAACATATGGTCACATTATATGTATTATTTTTTGTCATATGGATTGTCTATGATGTATTTTCATTATGTTGTTACTCTGTACACGCGGCATCTATTGCACGTCTGTCCATCCTGGAAGGGGGATCCCTCCTCTGTTGCTCTTCCTGAGGTTCCTTCCATTTTTTCCCTGTTAAAAGTTTTTTTTTCTGGTTACGTTTTTCCTTATCCGATAAGAGGGTCGTACTGTAAAGGACAGAGGGTGTCGTATCCTTTACAGATTGTAAAGCCCCCTGAGGCACATTTGTGATTTTGGGCAATACAAATAAAATTGACTTGACTTATTCCCAGATTACTTTTGTTTTTGATGTATCACAAATACGTCCACTGTTCCGTGTGAAACCAAAATTGAATAATTTACGTCTGTAACTTAAATAATGTAACATTATTTGAAGCCAAACGATGATGTTTTACTAAACTTAGTCAAGTACTTTTGTTGCCTAAATATAACCAAGTAATTTTGTTGCATTTTTGTTTGGTTTCAATTTACAATTTAACCACATGTTCAAATACCTTTCCCCTCTAAACGTAATTGAGAATGCAGTTTAGTTGTATGGGAGTGTATTTAGTAGGAGACAGGGTTACCCAGTCATGGGGGCAGTAGTTTAGTGGTTTATTGCAATGTGGGGTTTTCTATTGACAGTACTGACAAACACAGAGCTGTTCCACCTCTGTCAACACTGTAGACTGATATCCTTCTCAGGGTCTCTTGGCTCTTTGACAATCACGTAGTTCATTGTGTACTCTGCTTGTGTGTTTTTCGCCCTCTTATCCCAAAGGTTCTAATCTGACAAATTCTAAACTCACTGGATAAAAGCTTTCCTACTCCGAGAGAAAAAAGGTTCAAACACACCCCTTTTAGATTCTATCAACTGGAACTGCATGAGCTTTTTTTGATAGCTTTTTTGATAGCTTTTTTGAATATTACAGATGTGCCCAACGGGTATGTTATTAAATTAAAGTGATGTATGGACACAGTATGCTCTCATATTTCTATTCAAATATATGAACAAAAATAGACAAATCTATATAAGATTGAAAAATGAGTGAGATTTTATTTATTTTCAGCACTGGTCTTAGCTGCTAACAGAGGTTGTTTCGACTGAAAGGAGATCAGAGACGAAATATCGTGTCATGATTTGTATTATTTGAAGGTCATTTACTTTCAGCTGATGGTGCAGATGTATTATATGATTCCTCTCGACTCTCAAAGCCGTATTCAGGGCGAGATGGTGATCAAAACTCCATTTACCTAAACTGTTTACCTAAAACATTGTTCGAGGAAACAAATGAACTCTCATCTTCTGCCCCTTCTTCCAATTGGTCTGTTGATCGGCCCACTCTGTCTGTGGACCCAATTCAATATCAGCGCCGGTATCACCAGATGGAGAATGAATGACATGACGATTTGTAAATCATTTCACGTGCAATAACAACACCTTTCGTGTTTTGTCATTTCATGCCATGTAGTCTGTTTACACTGAATATGCTACGCTAATAGCTAGTGACGTAATATAAAGAGTGAGACAGACTGCTTATGTTGTGGGTGGGAGGTGGGAGGCGGGCGGGCGGGCGATGGACGGGTCAAACAAACAGGACTTTCAACAAGGAGACCGCTGTTCGTGTCCCAGTTTTGCCGCGTTATTTTGAAGTGACGTTTGTCATGTGATTTACATACTTATGTTACGTTGTTTACGTACTTATTTCAAGCTCAACCATGATGTTTTATCCTAAACCTAACTTAGTGGTTTTGTTGCCTGAACACAACCGTGACCGTTCACGGTAACCACCCCATTGTTATCGTGAAAAATCACACGTAAAAAGCTGTTTCACAACATTAATAATAACGTGATAATATAACAGTAATGCGTTACTTAGCCCCTTTCAGATGGCAGTGTTATCTGTTTTGGGGAGCTCTGATAGATGGTGTAGTAGTTCATTCTCAACTAAAGGACAACACAAGATTTTCCAGGACATTTGACTTTTTCTCTCATGTGTTTTCCATGACTGGAAAATTGGTCAACTGTTTTCCAGGTTTTCTATGACACGTCGGAAGTTAAAACAAAAACCTGATAGCTCTGGCCAGTCAATTTATTATAGTACAAACTGCCTTATCAAATTACACAGAGCAGAGTGTGTTTGCAGCTAAGTTAGGTTAGCTGGAAATGTACACTGTTTGTATCAAGTAGATATGTTAAGAGCTTATCGACAAGATAATAACACAGCAGACACAAACACACACCAGACCAGGAATGACAGCAGTGAGGCCACAATGACCATGTCAAGTCCAGGACATGGTCTAGGTCAGGAAGTGGGAGGGAAAGAGAGAGAGACAGAGAGAGAGAGATGGTGTTGACAAGGAGACAGGGCCTCCGGAGGGTGTGTTGGCCGCCCATGCTTTGGATTGGCTGAGAGGTCGCAAGAGAATTTTGAATACGTGGAACAGCATGTGCTGCTTTGCAAACACACACACACACACACACACACACACACACACACACACACACACACACACACACACACACACACACACACACACACACACACACACACACACACACACACACACACACACACACACACACACTGTTTGGAACATGAATACCAAACGTTATGTTTGTAGATGTAGAGGGTGCAATGCCATGTTCCTACGGTCCATTATTCCAAAACCCCAATAGTCTGAAAGTACTGTAAAAGTACAGTACGAACACTCTAATAGCCCTTATTTAAATCATTAGGTCCTCAAAAGCTGTAAAATGCACTAACAGCTGAATCCAACTTTTAGGACCTAGTGATTTAAATAATAATGATGGGAAGTTGATTTACCCAAAGAAAATTATCCGCTGAGTTACAGACGTCTCTTTCCCAATGTAAGTCTATGAGAAAAAGTATGTTTGGGCCCAATGGCATCACGTGACGGACACAGGCGTTGTAGTACCGCTGTTTGGCCACTGCGAAAATTGACATCAACGACCGGCGCTCTTCCTGGGGGCTTGCTGGGAACACTTCAGGATTCCTCAGCAGGAGATGAAGGAAATAGCTAGGGAGAGGGACGCCTGGGCTACTTTACCTCACCCACTGCCACTGCGACAAACCGGAATTTTGTAATATAAGTAGCTATTTTTCAGTGCGAGGAACTATTTTGTTAAGTACTGGTTCAGTTGTGACTACATTTTGATAGGCTAGTCTGCAAAGTGTGTGTGTGTGTGTGTGTGTGTGTGTGTGTGTGTGTGTGTGTGTGCGTGCGTGCGTGCGTGCGTGCGTGTGTGTGCCTGTGTGTGAGTGGGAATCATACTGTGAGTGAAGTGAAGGTCAGGCAGATTCCTCCAAAACCGTTGAAGGAGACAGCGAGGAAGATGAGGCCAGACAGCACTGATGGAACACATGGAAATGAAGATTACCATAAAAAAAAAATTTGAATGGTAAATTCAGTTGTTTTGGGTTTTTTTTACAATGTGGACATTCATTTTTGTACCTTTGTCCCATTATTCCCACCTGAAAGTGAGTGCGTCCAACATGTCAGTTATAATCTCATTGCGTAGAAAATGATGGTAAATAGGGTGGGTCAAAGTGAAGAACCAGGAAGACCGGCTACAAAATATACACAGTTTGAGTATTAATTGTTCTTTCTCTTCCAAGTTCCTTAAAGATCCCACATTGTAAAAAGTAAGATTTTCATGTCTTTTATATTATAAAGCAGGTTTAAGTGATATATAAATACTGTGAAAGTATCAAAGCACTCAATATACGGAGAAATACATACGACCCATATTCAGAAACTGCGTTTGAAACAAGCCGTCAGGATTTCTGTCCATTTGTGATGTCACAAATCTACAATATTTAGACCATTTCATAGTTTTAAACGTAAACATACTAAATGTGTCCCAGTTTATTTCCTGTTGCAGTGTATGTGAAAGACATCAGCTGACAGGAAGTAAACATGGACCCAAGCTGTTTACTAGCAACGCAATTCCGTTGCCATTCCGTTGAAATGGCATAGCGTTTCAGACAGAGCGTGAATACAGTTATATTCAGACAGACAGTATGAGAAAAATAATGTGTTTTTTGAACATTAAAGCATGTAAACATGTTCTAGTAGAAACCCAAAATACAAGTATGAACCTGAAAATGAGAATATTATGTGCCCTTTAAACTGTTGGAGTCTGTTGTGAAGATGTTGCAGTGTCTCACAGTGAAGCTGGTGATTAAGTATTACCATAATTGGTTGCAAAACTACAAAAATAAGTGGAGCTGTAAAGTACTGTATCTCTGTGGGAATGCTGTTGCAGTAGCGGAATTGGTTTGAAGGAAGCTTGAAGCATGATAATTCAAGGTTTTGATGTATTGATGTTGTGGTGTCTCACCTTCAGGGTCATATGTAGCTGCAGCTATCATTGCACAGGAGGCTGCGAAACATGAACTGAAATATATACACAGGGATATCAGAGCACATCTGGGTGTGGTTTCAATGTCATTTTCAATTCATATGGTGACAACTCTCATCTACAGATAAAAAAATCAAATAATAAAAGAACTGTCTGTCTGTCACACCTGCCAATGAGCCTCAGTGGGCGCGGCCCATATCTGTCCATCAAGATCCCCAGAGGTAAAGTGGCTGCGCTCAAGAGGAAAGAGCCAATGGTGAAGCCAAGGTTCAATACCTCTTCCTGCTCCACACAACTCCGCCAGCCGTCGCTCTCCGTGGAAGTCACGTTGGTGACGACAGTCTCATTTTCTAGATAGAAAAAAACAAGTCGGAAGAAGGTAAACTGTTGAAAGTAGAGAAATGAACACTTCCTCACTGCACTGAAAAGATTAGGCATGACAATACATGAACCAAAATAAACACAATATACTACTACTAACAGGATACGCCCTGATAACATCAGTCAGGTGTTAGGGGTCAGAGGCAAGGGGCAACCAGTGAAGCCAATGCAGAAGTGTCTTAAACCTGCATTCTTTCTGACAGCCAGCAGGTGGCGACTCCTCTCAAAAACGTGAATGATGCTTTTGCCCAACAGTGCTATACGTGTGCACATTCGCTTACAAACACAGGTTACTCCTATTCAAATATTACACTACTTTTGTGAACCTAAGACTTTGGTAAACACATTTCAAGCAATAAAGCGATTCGTCCACTCGAGTAAAGTTGTGTTTTCACAAGAGATTTAAAGAATTTCAAAAAAGTGGACTTCAACTTTTCAACTTTAGAGCCAAATTATCTCTTTACACAGAGTGCTCTGGGACTTATGGGAGCCTCAGTGCAGAGAGGGCTGAGAGTGTTCTGCAAATTTTGATATGCAAGTACCTTTAAAAGGTGAATTAAGGACGTCATGTAAAAATGGAGAAGACTTCAGAGGGTTCCAGAGGCATCCTGTCTCACATCTGACCTCTACTGTTAACCAGTTGACAAAAAAGTGCCTCCATCCTGCTTGTTTTGGAAGAAGCTTCAACATGAATTAACTTGATGAGCACAGTAGCTAATGGCAAAAGTTCAGGGACAATGCAAGATACAAAGACTGGAACAAAAACACTTCAGTCAGTCTTGTTGGATTATTTGTTCTACTGTATTACAACTGAAACCAGTCCTAAAATGAAGACACTCATGGTCTCCTCAAAGAACCAGAAACACCATCAATGACATTGATCAATATCACGGTCAGAGCATGTCTTCACCAAGTCACAGACACCAAAACATTCAAGCATCCTGTCTGTGGCCGTCTGTACTGTATCACCAGAAATGCAGTTAAAATGCCCTTTTTTTTTAGTAAAACTGCATCTTTGAAACAATCCAAGAGAGGTACATGTCTGATATATCTGACTGTGGATGATCACCGTGCTAGAGATCACCAGAGGAGCTGCTTGGATGGATGGTCTTACCGATACAAAGGTGGGAATAGAAGCCTTCATTCTTCAGCATGATGAGCAGTGAGCCCCAGCCCAGCAGAACCGCAGAGCAGAGCAGGTTCTCTATGATGGCTGTGATAGCCATCCACCACCTCCTCCTGAAAGCTTGGGCCAAGCTTGGAGCCATGACAGCTGTAGACACACAAGAGCAGGAAAACATTAGCCCACCACACAGCTGGAAGCCAACAAGTACAAGTACAACAAATCCTTACATTGCACCATCCTGTATTACTACTCTATGCCCCTTTCACACATGCACTGCAACCCTGAATTTATCTAGACTGTAGACTGTATATAAGAAGTGGACGTAGTCCCCGTCAGGGCTGGATTGGGACAAAAAATCGTCCCTGGCATTTTGGCCCAGACCGGCCCCATCACCGGCCATTTGCGCTGTGTGTACCACGTTTTGTTGAAGGCTCTGTTCGAGGAAATCCCTTCAAATGTGGTTGTTTTGCATACTTGCCAACCTTGAGACCTCAAAAATAGGGAGGATTTCAAAACCAAAGCAGAGGGGTCTGGGGGTCCTTTGTTTCCTGAAATCTCAGGAAAGGAAACTGAATAATTCACCCCTCTGGTATAAACTTTGCGTGTGAATATCTAGCATAAACTAATATTCATCAGTTATAATTAAATTGTTTTGCCCCTGCTAGCCCATAACAGCTTACCGCAAGCTCTACACTCCCTCATCTCTCTCCCTCTCCTCCTCAATGTGGCCGCCCGGCACAGAGCGATTGGGCCAGCCCAGTGTCAATTAAGGAAAAGAAATGGGCCGATTGGGACCTGTTTTATGGGCCAAAATGTTATTTTCCATGAAGAAATGGAAAATAACAACTTCAGATGCATGTGTGTGTGGCGAATCCCAATCCATGGAACACATCATGAGATGTAGCCGAGCTCCACAATGTACCAACGATGACCTGGACGAACCAAATGCCGCTGCGCTCGCCTGCGCCAACCACTGGAAAGATGTGATATAGAAGATGGCTGGACACGAGGAAGAAGATGGGCCAAAAAAAAGAAAAGACATCCCCTGGGAAAATACCCGGTTAGGCCAGATGGCCAGCCCAGCCCTGGTCACCGTGACGCCACCCATTGGTTTACGGACTGCGCTTTTGAAACCTTGAGTTTGGCATTTTGGCCGTCATCATCTTGTTTTTTGTGCAACCAGAAGTTGACATGAGAAGGTGGAACTAAGTAAAACCGAATGCTGACCAAGACATTTTTGGCGACCAAAATGTTCCAATTAGAATATAATAGAATAGAATATATCTTTATTGTCATTGTACAAGTACAACGAAATTTAAATGCAATCCTTAAGAAGTGCATGAAACATAAACAATAACGTGCCTCTAAAATTATATAAAAAATGAATAATAATAAAAACACACACACCACACACAAGACATTCACATTCTACAGGTATTGCACGACTCATATCATTATTGCACAGTGAATATTTACAAGATGTTCTTTGCTGTGTTTAGTGCAGTTATGGCTCTGGCATAGAAACTGTTCTTTAATCTGTTTGTCTGTGCTTTCAGTGTCCTGAAACGTCTGCCTCAGGGCAGCAGTTCAGCAGTTCATTAACTTTCATGAAGTGAAAACACAATGTGAAAGGGTTAAAGTTCTAAAACAAAAACACAAAAACACCCAAACAGGAGAATCACAAGGTAGCCACGCCCTTAAGCACACCCTGCTTTATCCTGCATTAGATTCTGTTAGACGAAATTAACATCATGCTGTACTGAAGAAGACTTGAAACTAGCAATTGAGTCCATAAACTAAAAAAAATTTCTGAGGTAATAAATCAAGTGAGAAGTAGGCTCATTTTCTCATAGACTCCCTAATACAAAGTCTGATTGACCCATGTGTCATTGTCCGGAGAATTTACAGTGAGTGAGTGGGCATGTTGGTAATGTTTCTATCATGCAGCTGGCGCGAAACCTGAAATTGTCACGAAGCAATCCAGCGAAGTGATTTGCAGATAATAGCCTAACACACCCGAATATTAAAGGACAGCTATCTCGGTGTGTACAGTATTGCAAATGTTTATCATTTCATTGTAGATATTGTCGTATCGGCCATCCATACAGACTAAACATAAATATGTACACAATGCAGGTTTTCAAAATATTACATTTTGACATGCTGCCTATAATTTGTCATTAGTTCCGTTGCTGTATATGATTCAATAATAAAGAATAGTAAAATGTATGTTTAAGTAACTTAAATGTTTTGTGGAAATTCATTCAACACTAGTGTTAGGCCATAAGGATACATGCAATTGGTTTATGTGAGAAACACTGGATGTAAACTGTGTGTGTTTGCAAGAAAACCCTACAGAGTACCCCTTCATTCTGTCCATGGATGGATTAAGAGAACTGGATACAGCGTTGGAGACGGGGCCCCGTTCATTCCTATGAGTTGCTCAGTGGCGCATGAAGCCAAAATGGTTCGACTTCCGAGTAGAAAAGTACCCGCATCTTCCGTTGATCTTCCTCATCCATTGGGCCCATGGAGCAGGCGCAGTAGCGTCCGCTCGGTCACATGGGTCGGTCACGGGGTCACAGCCGTCACACTGTCATCACGGCTTGCTAACTCCGCCTCCCAGCCCTCGCTCCAGTCTCGGTCTGGGTCTCATTCACATGGAAAATAACTCTGGATTCGGCTATTAGTGCATTTTACAACTTTTAGGACCTAATGATTTAAATAAGGGCTACTCAAGTGTTCGTACTGGGAAGTTGATTCACGTCAAAAAGGGAGTTACAGACCTCTCTTTCCCGATGTAAGTCTATGGGAAAAAAGTCTTTTAAGGCCAAATGGCATCACGTGACGTACACGGAAGTTGTAGTACCACCGTTTGGCCACTACGAAAGTTGGCATCAACGACCGGCGCTCTTTCTGGGGGCTTGATTCTGTCACCATTAAACACCATCACTGTTGCATCAGTCAAACTCTGTAGAGCTCGAATGTACATGGTTATTAGCTGTGAGCTGTCATGAAACCTGAAAGGCAACAAGTGTTAAGGAGGGGAAGTGGAAGATGAGACTCAAACAGGGAGGAGTTTGACCCTATTTAACCTTCTACTGTAGCTGGAGCTATCAGGTGTCGTGCACTGATCTAACCCATGTGCACACTCACACTACGCATGCAAACAGAAACACTCATGTTGAACTACAAATCAATGGACCCCGTGTTCTGCCCGGCAATGAGTGTGCAAATATTTAATGGACTGACTTAAAAACTTGAGTTGGTGTGTGCGTGTGAAGCTTTAGAAAGCAGTGACTCAACCTGTGTAAGGCACATGTTTGCACACTGGGAGTCCAGCTGACCACGGAAATAGCACTCCCCTCTCTCTCTCTCTAAAACACACACACACACACACACACACCGCTGTCTTTTCAAAATAAACTTCCATGTTCACAGGAAACGCACAGTTTCCCGCTCGTTACATGCATACAGTCTCTTTTCAAAATAAACTTCCAACGTAGGTTTACTTTGTTTTTAAGTTTACTTGCATAACAAAACTACTTAGGTTAGGTTTAGTCAACAAAAGTAGTTGGTTAGGCTTTGGAAAAGATCACTGACCAAGCATCAGCTTTGATCAAATGAGTTGGGAGTGAGAATGAGCGAAGTATGATATTCTTGGCGTAGAGAAGCGTCATGTAATCCAATCCATATTTATTTATAAAGCACATTTAACACCAACAAAAGTTGACCAAAGTGCTGTACAATTATACATAAAAAATGTGAAATAAAATAAAAACTAAAACACAATAAAACACTCAGACCAATTTAAAACCAACAGGACATTAAAGGCGGATTCATGCGTCATCAACGCGTCATCAGTTACACTGCGCATGTGTTATACCCTGTGGTCTAAATGCTCAGGCTGATTGGAATCCTTAAAAATATTCTTGAATCCGGATCATGATTCGGATCGCCACCAAAATTGAATGGATTGTTCATTGTGCTACACCCCACCCCTCCAAAAAAAAAATTCATTCAAATCCATTGTGAACTTTTGGAGTAATCCTGCTAACAGAAGGACAGACAGACAGACAAACAAACAAACCAACACCGGTGAAAACAAAACCTCCTTCCAAGGCCCTTATAATAAAAGTGTTAAGATCAATAGGAAAGGAAAAAGGATTCTCTCATGCCGAGTTAAAAGCCAAGGAATAAAAGTGCTTTTTGAGGTTTGATTTAAAAACAGGCAGTGTGAGGGACAGCCCAACATGTGGAGGCGGAGCGTTCCAGAGCTTAAAAAAGGCTCGGTCACCCCTGAGCTTTAACTTTGACCTGGGGACAGTCAGAAGCAACTGGTCAGTGGATCTGAGTGTCCTTGATAAAAGATGTGGTTTTAAAAGGTCTGAGAGATGAGTTGGAGCTTGCCCATTTAAAGATTTATATGTTAATAATAAAATCTTAAAATCAATCCTAAAACGCACTGAAGAGAAGCCAGAATAGGGGAGATGTGCTCACGTTCACGTTTACCAGTTAAAAGACGAGCTGCCGCGTTCTGAACGAACTGCAGGCGAGACAAAGAGCCTCGGCTAACACCAATGCAAAGTGCATTACAATAATCAAGACGTGTGGTGATAAAAGCATGTATTACCTTTTCAAAATCATTAAAAGATAAAAAAAGGACTTAACCCTAGATAAAAGACGCAGTTGGAAAAAGCTTGATTTCACAACTGAGTTTATCTCTTTGTCCATTCTAATGTCCTTATCCATTATTAACCCCTAGATTCTTTACAGGAAGTTAAAGAAAAGGTTCCCAGAGGGGGAAAGGTCCATGTTGGGCTCGTGGCTGCTTCCATTGGTCCCAACAATAATGACTTCTGTCTTGCTCTTGTTGAGCTAGAGAACTTAAAAACCTGACGTGAGAACCAGGTGTGAGCGTTAAGTATAGTTCATTTTCATTCAGCATCACACAAATCCCATCTACAGATGGACCAAATCAGCTGTGATTCTGACACATCAATTCCTTCTTCAAGGTTCAAGGTTAATTTATTGTCACTGTACATCACAGGGTTGCACAACGAAACCCTTTATGTTACACAAGAAAAAAACAAAGTACGGAGAATGAGTTGAGGAGTCTCACAGCCTGAGGTAAGAAGCTGCTCCGTAAGTCTGGTGGTACGGCAGCATAGAGAACAGGCCGTTGCTGGGGTGGGTATCGACAGCATCACCACAGCATCCCTAACCTTTACAGCTTTATGCTTTGATTTTGTGTGTGTAGTTGCCAGTTAATATCGTTGGAGAGCAGTCTGATAAGCTGGATAATGAACAAGACTTCAGAGCAGCAGCCAGGTTTCTGCTATATTTGTTGAATCATGGTGACCTCTAGCGCATCAGCTAAAGAAATGTATCCCATGCTATCCAGGCGCTAACCAATAATACACTTAGAGCCCATGTTGTCGCCTAATATTTCCATTTAAAGTGAGACGGTGTGACTTTTGAAAGAGCAAATAACACAATCTTCTCCTCCTACAAATGAAAAGTTCAATTCATAACGTAAAATTATATACATACATATACATATCATCTTGAATTTCCCTCGGGATCAATATAGTTACTATCTATAAAATACACCGATCCGCCATAACATTATGACCACCTGCCTAATATTCAGTAGGTCCCCCTTTTGCTGCCAAAACAGCCCCGACCCGTCGAGGCATGGACTCCACTAGACCTCTGAAGGTCTGCTGTGGTATCTGGCACCAAGCCGTCAGTAGCAGATCTTTTAAGTCCTGTAAGTTGCGAGGTGGGACCTCCATGGATCGGACTTGTTTGTCCAGCACATCCCACAGATGCTCCATTGGATTGAGATCTGGAGAATATGGAGGCCGAGTCGACACGTCCAACTCGTTGCCCTCCACATGATGTAAAAGAAAATGTGATCCATCAGACTGGGCCACCTTCTTCCATTGTTCCGTGGTCCAGTTCTGATGCTCACGTTCCCATTGTAGGCGCTTTTGGCGTTGGACACGGGTAAGCAAAGGCACCCTGACCGGTCTGCAGCTACGCAGCCCCATATGCAACAAACTGCAATGCACTGTGTGTTCTGACATCTTTCTATCGAAACCAGCATTAACTTTTTCAGCAGTTTGAGCTCCAGTAGCTCTTCTATTGGATCAGACAACACGGGCCAGCCTTCGCTCCCCACGTGCATCAATGAGCCTCGGGTCTGACCCTGTCGCCGGTTCAGTGGTTTTCCTTCCTTGGACCACTTTTGGTAGGTCCTGACCACTGCAGACCGGGAACATCCCACAAGAGCTGCAGTTCTGGAGATGCTCTGACCCAGTCGTCTAGCCAGCACTATTTGACCCTTGTCAAAGTTGCTCACATTCTTACGCTGGCCCATTTTTTCTGCTTCCAACACAAAGTTCAAAATGTTAACTTGCTGTCTAATATATCCCCCCCACTGCCAGGTGTCATTGTAACGAGATAATCCATGTTATTCACTTCACCTGTCAGTGGTCCTAATGTTATGGCTGATCGGTGTATACTTTTGCTCAATTCAATTCCCTCTGGGGTTTCTGCTTCTACAGCCTTACTTGGCCTGGTAAGACCAGTAGCTTATGCTAGTGAGTCTCTAGTGATTCTCTACTTAGCATGGCATCATCTTGTAATTGTCACTTGTGTCAACAATGGCTGCTGTTCAGCTAAAGTTACATAGGCTGGCTTTAAAGCCCACCGAAATCATGAGCCTTTATAATATAAGTGAACGCAACATGGGCCCATGTCGGACCTGATGGTAAATCACACACAGTGTCCAACGGCCCATTAGTGACCCACATAGGCACACACTATATGGAGTCATACGCACTTCTTAAAATCCCAGCCCATCACATAACTACAGTATGTGGGGCCCTCAAGGACAAACTGACTGTAAGTTCTACAGTTCTTTCACTCGGTAATGGATAATAGCAAAATTAATTTTAAACTCTATGTTAATGTCCATAATTATTACTTTAAATAGTTGGGGTACTTCCTATAAAAGATATCTCGTGAACTCCAGAAAATCTGAAAATGTCCCCTAACGAGGTCATTAATGAGCACAGTAAACACGAAGACGTCATATACTTCTACCTTTCTCTCCCTACATAACATGTCACAGTAACACCTTTTCTAAGTTGAGTTAATAAACGACCATTTCCATATGAAAATGACACAAACAAATATTCGTTACCAGAAGTTGAATTATACAAAAGCTATTGGCCGTCTCCGTCGTTCCATTTCATCATCACAGAGCTCCCTTTCAAATGTTGGGACGTGTTGGAAAATTTGACTCCGTTGAGTTAAACAAATGAAGATGATGGTGGTTGACAGGAGAGGGAACTGACTGGTTCTAATGCAGATTTGACACCATACATACCCCTAACCTCAGAAGTACCTCCAATCCCATTACAACAACACAACTTGAGTCATTAAATGGCTTTATGAGGGGACCCTGTCAACTTTTGTCTACAATCCAAACATGTGCAACAAGTTTAAAGTTACTTACTTCACGAGTTGAGCCTCCAGTAGATGATCTGTGTTTGTATGCTGACACGTTATCTCCGCTGCTGCTTCTGTTTCCAGACAGGAGAATGTTGGAGTTTAAACTTTCTTCCTTTCTTTTGCAGATTTAAAGTATTCCTCCCACTGTGTGACAGCTGTATTCACTCGCACATGTGCACTCACATTGACACTCTCTCTCTCCCTCCCTCTCTAAGTACAGCAAGACTATAAATGGAGCTCAAGTCTCACCCGCCCACTGACCTTAACAAATCCACGTTCAGAAACCCCCCCCAGAACCCTTGCTAAATTTGTCCACATCTAATGTGTTTTACAATCTGGACACATTAGGTCTGATGGTGAAATAAGTTAAGGATGTACATGTCATAAAAGCATTACAACTCTTTTTTTGAACTTTGGTTCCGGAAAAGCTGAAAGTTTAACAGCTGACACCCGTGATACTGATAGACTGGTAGCTTGCTCAATGGCCCCATCATGTGGTCTCTAAACAAAATATAAAAGTATATATTTATTTATAACATTGGTTGCACTCCTTAATCATACATTTCAACTGTGAATAAATTGCTGATATATATAATTGATATAGTCTTTCTCACACCAACGCTAAGTGGCTCCTTTCCAGGAATCATCAAATAAAAACACAGACTTAAAAGAGAGAGTATTATAAAATCATATTATATTATTATACAGGAACCTCTCTACAAGTATTAACCTTAAACAAGGAAAATAAGCCAAAGCCATAATTGACAAACGTGAGTTCTAACAATTCCTTATGATAAATTAATTATTTTCTATCACGTCAATAATTCGGTTCATGTCAGCCTGCGGTACATACTCGTCTTCTGATCGTCAGCAGCGATTATAGCTGAACTATCGAGATTCTAAGTAACTCGGGACAAAATTTTTCTACTCCTCATAGAACATAAACCCTTTAATATAATAACGACCCGTCCGAATGGGTTGAGAAATGTAGACGTTATGGTACTTTTTATCCAGAAAAAAGGCAGCTCCCCCGTTCACTTGTATAGGGTTACAGGCCAGTCTTGCCCTGTCCAATATGGCGCCCACGTTGACGTATCGTCGTAACGGGCTGAAGCGTCTAATGCGGCATCTATGTATTTATGTCTATGGGAAATGAATACATTCAATGTGCAGTAGTCAGTGCGAGGGAGAGGCCCAGATGGAGTAAAAAATATTGTCAGTTAGTGACTCAGAGGAAATCCTAAATAGTAGCTGTACATATTGTGACTTTACTCACACTTCACAACATTTTTTTCTCATAAAAGTATGACTTCATATAAAAGAATGACTTTTTTTCTTGTAAAATGATGACTTTACTTTCAGAACATGATGACTTTATTCTTCAAATCTCAGATTTTTTGCTTTTCTAACAGTTGCCCTAATACTCTGTCATCGTGGCCAAATGTGATATACAACAAAAGTTATTGTTAACTACATGAATCCAAAATGCTTTGTTCACAAATAATAATAATAATAATAATAATAATAATAAAAAAAATCCCTTCAATGGCAAACAAAATGACAAAAATGGCTGGTTCGCACAAAAAAAAAAAAATCATTTCAAATGAAACACAGACTCACTGTCAGGCCTGCTGTATGACTCAATAGGAATCTATGTATTACAGCTCTGCTAAAAGCATCGCAATCCTGCGTGTGAAATCATTTCCAGTATACTAACACAGAGGCAGACTCCGTGGTACACGGGAGTAAGCAACGAAACGAATAAGTGTTGCAGTGAGGACTCGCAGGAGTGAAAGTAATAAATACAGACAGTATATTCAAAGCCCTAAACATAAAGAACCATATTAATACATTTAGCTTACATACGTGTAGCAGTCGCATCATTAAAACGCTGACTGTACCTGGAAGTACACAACAACCTCTACTGTGTTTAAACATGAATATAAATAATAGAATCGACAATGTGTGAAGGCTTTAAGTCGGCTTCGGTCAGTCTGCGAAGCCTCGGGATGTCAAGTCAAGTTACGTAATATTTAAGACTTTCTCAGCTTTTCAGCATCAGTAACAATCAAGAGAAAAGACAAAGAAGGATACTGAACTGGAGATCTATCAGAATGACTGGCCTTTAAATGCTACACTCTCCTTTACAACCTGTAGACACCCCGCTGTATATACGTCCCACTTTAAGCCCAGACTCTGCAGGAAATGATGCGTTTCTGCAGAATCATCAAATTCATTTTACAGGTTCGCAAAATGTCATGGTAATTAGGTGATAATTAGCAAGTAACCTATTTGAAATTTCTTTGGAATTACTGCCAAATTACCCCAATATGACTTTGTTTGGTTACTTTGTTTTGCTTTATTTCCATGTCTGCTGGTAAATAGATAATAACCAGGTTACATTTGTGTAGACAATAAGTCACACGATGGGGAGTTTTGTGCCTGATCAGAAGTGTCTTCTATTAGTTTTCCACGTCCGATGAAGAGCTGCGCACAGCCGCTTCTCAAGCCTATAGGCCCTATTTTAACCATTATATGCTATTTTAGCAAACAATTATTAAAGCTGAAGTAGGCGAGAATGGAGCAAATATGATTAAAAAAAAGGTTATTTTTATAAAACGGTCACTATGTCCTGACAGTAGTACATGAGACAAGTAACCTGAAAAAAAGCATGTGTCCTCCGGTGCACCTAAAGGCATCTGCAAGATTTCATAGACCGGAGGAAAACAAGCAGTAAGAGCTGATCTGATGTCTGCCGTCCAACTGCCGCCTATGAGAGTCGGCTGTCAATCACTCGCGAACTCCGACTAAACGATCAAACTAGGCAGCGCTGATCAAATATGAATCAATATTCTGTTACTGTAATGCCTATTTCTCTCCTCAAATGTTTTCAGAATCATCTTGTAGTACACTGTTTAGCTGTAAAATGGGAAAGTTTGTGGCGCCGCCGCCATGTTGAGATGGCTTGAAGGAACGCCAAGTACCGGAGCACAGCCAGTAGGAACACTCTCTCTCTCTCTCTGAAATGACCTGTGATTGGTCAAAGTCTTCCGTCACGGGATAGATTTATTAAAGTCTGAAAACAGAGCCATGAGGAGGAGCAGAAGTCTAGTTTTCTCTCAGAACACTTGAATTACAATATGCTGAAAGGTTATTATGGAATTTTTGCCCAATGATGCCAAAAATATACTGCCTACTGCCACTTTAAATCACGTTTATAATAAAGCAATTTTCGATAAATCTTGAGGTAAATATTGGGGTAATTTGGCAGTAATTCCAAAGAAATTTCAAATAGGTTACTCGCTTATTATCACCTAATTACCATGACATTTGCGGACCTGAAGTGTTACCCAGAATCCAAGAGTTGCAGTACGGACTCGGGCTGAACATCCGCTCTGAAACATTTTAAGAAGAGTGTGACGTGCACACTGACATGCACCCTGTGATGGTCTGCTAACAGTCTTCCTTCACAGGTTGATGCAGATCTAACAATAATGTGATTGCAGTGTAAAGACTGTTGCAGTGGCCAGTTGGGGGATTCTGTAGTACACCTAGTCATCTGTCCTTTTTACACCTTTTTACTGACCACAGATTATTACTGGTGAATTACAGTGTGGACGTAAAGCTGGTGTGTGTATGTGTGTGTATGTGTGTATGTGTGTGTATGTGTGTATGTGTGTGTGTGTGTGTGTGTGTGTGTGTGTGTGTGTGTGTTTGACTTGAGACCACTCAGCGCTTTTCTCTTTCATCTATCTGATCCACTCGTTTTTCATCCAGACATCTAAAAGGTGCTAGCCTATATGTAGCATTTTAACCACCAATACATCATCGACATGCTGTTAGCATTACTCATTAAACATCTACAGCAGTGTTTGTCGGGACCACAGAGGGATTATATCAACAAGAAATGTAAGAAAAGAAACAAAAAGTATTTCTGCTTACACAAATTATTTTTTCTGACTTTCTGATCTTTGCAATTTTTATTTTGAAAATTGTGTTCACCTCTTCGGGAGCCGGGTACACCGGCTCTTCCAAATTTCAGCGTTCAGCCTCATTATAAGCAGAAGGGTTTCACCACAGTGCAGACCTATGCGTCACTAAATGAAATGGGGTTGCACCAAACTAGGTAGAGATTAGCCGTTACTAAATGTTTACTGCCACTAACTGCAGGTAGAACTGTTGTGATCTAATATTTGATATATTAATCTTTGAAAGAGGTAATGGGATATAGTCGATATATCTGACTCTTAGACACTATTTAATTATGTAAACTGAAAAGACTTCAAATTACATTTCACAAAAAAAAAAAACATCATATCTCAAATTACAAAACGTTATGCCAATAATCTCACACAAAATATGCTTGGTTAGGTTATCTCAACCGGATATTTCCCTCCCACTCTAAAGTACGTGAATACTACGACGCCTGAAACACACCCGTCTCTCACTGTACTCATATATAACTTATATTGTTTGGCCGCCCAATCTCTTATACAGCTTGTGATGCTACAACAACTTCCTGTTGATTGCATTTTAAAGATGTTTCCTAGCAGCATATTTACACATTACTGAAGTCTTTACAACCGAAGACATTTCTTAAAGGGGAACTACGCCCATTTTCACAATTCATACATGTTATTCCTATGGTCTAAGACAGTCCCAAAATTTTTTAGAAAACATGAACAACTCTCTCCCAAATCCCAAACTAGATTGCTGAAGCTCAAATGTGTGATGTCATTGAGTATAAAGTGTGGAGCTGCTCCATAGACAATGAATTGGGAAAGATGTTACAGATCATTGAGAGCACCCAGGGGAACGTTCTGAGTATATGAGAACTGAGAACACTAGAGTAAAGCTCATTTGGGTATAAAAAAGAAAACAAACAATTCTGTGGGTCCTCGAAATCAGTCTCCCAGTCATTGTCTATGGAGCAGCTCTAGACTTTATACCAGGGTCGGAAATTAGCAGACCTGAAATCATCAGGACACCCGCCACTTTGGCAGGTGGGGAAAATGAACCAGAGAGAACCGCAGCTGTCCGATTCCTTGGCATCTCATGCCTCCGTGACCATCGTTTCCTCTTATTGATGTTTCCGACAGTTACGCTGCACAATGAACCACACGCACGCTGTAGGCGGAGAGAAAAAAAACGCTCAACAGCATGGCGCTACTAAACCTGAGGGGACGCATCCTATTTACCCCCTGATAATGTCACACTGTGAACAACAAATCTGTGTTAAAATCAGCAGGATGAGTGTTCGTAACGTTAGCTGTTAGCAGCCGGTGGGCAGCGCAGTCCTGACTGGTTAAATAGCGGAGATACGAACGTTAACGGAGGTGCCATCGAGTTATTATTATGAGGCGTTCAAAGTCTGCTCAGGAAAAATGACTATTGGGCAAAGGTAAATTACAACGTTATCATGATGTGTTCAAATGTAATCGCATAAAATTAAGTTTTTGGCGAGAAACTTGAATAAATCCAGTTGTTTGAAGGAGATTTTTTCACATCAATATAAAATAGATATTAGAGAGAATTATGACCTGTTTAACTTCCTAACAACTTACCAAGATTGTTTTTAATCAAAGCAAATATTTTAATATTCATAATCATTTGAATTGTGTTTTTATACAAACAACCACTATAGATGACAATAACAAAGTACAGTACTGTGTACAGTACCCTCCCTCCACGGTGTAATCGAACACTGTAATCTACCGTGTATATAATGTTTTTGTGTAAAATATATCGAACATTGAATGACATCAGATCTAAAATGTTATTCCTTCATTTAGGGCAGAGATTTCAAAAATGGCAGATAAAAAAAAATACTTGCCTGCCACAGTGGCAGGAAGTGAAAAAAGTTAATTTCAGACCCTGTTTTATACCTGATGACATCACAAGTTTGAGACTTACTTCTCTGGTTTCTGGCTTTGAGAGAGAGGAGCTCAAGTGCACCAATATTGATTGACCTTTCCTAGGCCATGGATATAACATATTGGAATTATTATAATTTAGGTGGTGTTCCCCTTTAAGTTTTATTGGTGCATTCTGATTTAGTAAATGACTAGTTGGAAGCTAGCTAGTAGTTACTGAGAACTTTACACACAAACTTAGTGAAGGTTTTATGAATAGATGGTGCAACCCAAAGATATTAATGCATCCTGTGACGAGCCAAAACGGTTGGGAAACCATTGATTACAGTGACGTTTACATGCACACTAATATTCCACTATTATTCCGAATATATGACAATATTTCGAACTTGATACCGGTAAACAGCATATTCCCGATAAGACATGCGGGATATGCTGATGTTATTCTGGTTTTAGGAGCATTCTTTGGACGTGTACACAGAGCATTCAGAATATGTGTCTGCATTTGAGTTTTTACGGCAGTTTGAGACACGTGGCCTCTTGTCTGTTTACGGCCAGCTCAACCCAACTAGCTGCCCCCCCAAAAAAAGACACACATCTGGTCGGAAGGAGAAACACACCTACTTTTAAACATTATGAAAGACTCGGATAGCAACTGGTTTTTGGACATTCGCAAATATCGCAATGCCGACCTTTGGGTGGTCGAAGGAATGAAAGAGAGAGGCTGCGTTTGCGCGGTCAAACAAGTCCGCCACCGGTTACGTTGATCATGCACAGCGGCATGTAAACAGGAATATTAGTGGAATATTAATTTTCATAAGCCATGTAAACAGCTTTGTAGGAATATTGTCTTTTTTTGGACAAAAAAAAAACCTGGAATATTTTGTAGTCACTGTGTGTCCCTCATCTAAATGCTTTACACACAAAAAAACGGATTATAGCATGCTAACATGCTAATGTTTATCATGTGACCTTTAGTATTTTAGAATGCAAAGGTTAGCGTTAAAGTACAGCTTTAGCAAAATCATGTCATAAGAGACATAGTTCACTCAAGTGTTGGACAGGCAAACCGGGCCTAGGCCTTCCTAGACTCATACAAGTGCAGTCTTAGTAAGCTATGGGATTCAAATGAAATGCTACACATAGCACCTTTTAGTATTGAGGAGGAGATGGTCTTTCCTTCTTGTTGTTTTCTGATTGTCTGTTGGCTAAATATTTCACTCTTTAGTGAAATATTTTCACTCTTTAGTGTTAAGTATTTATCATCTTTGCTTGTTTCTCTCTCTCACCTTGCCTCACCCCTACACGCCCAGTCCTCTGCATTTTTTTTTTTTTCCGACAGTCCTTCTTTAGATGGTCTCTTTCTTCTTCTTCTCCCCCCCCCCACACAGTCCACCGGTCCTCTCTTTCTCCCATTACTCCCAGAAGATGTTGGTGATGTCAGAGTCCAGGCTGAAGATCCAGATCAACAGCGGTGCAGAGATCAGGACGAACGACCAGGACACGCCCCTCAGCGACTGGCGCACCTTCGTCGTCACGGCGCCGACCAATCCCGTGCTAGGCCCCATCCTCCGCTGCTCCTCTTCCTCTTCCAGTGTCTTTTTTGAGAGATGGATTGCAACAAAGAAAAAGGGTTAGTTAGACACAGACCGCTTTGAGATACAACTACCGATCGGGGACACGTCTTCTGACCTGGATCTGGCTTCCTGGCTCGATGTAGTTGCGGGCCAGGAACTTGAGAGCCTCGTCCATCATGATGACAGGAAGTGACATCTTCAGCACTACCACCCACTGAGGCCACGACAGAGGGCGTATCTGGAAAACCACCTGAAAACACGCACAGAAGGAATGGGGGGATATATTTAAGCCCACGATAGATAAGAAGTGTCAGCGAATTACATATATACATTACATGTGCATGCACGCTTACCGGCAGTGGGTCTACATATAGAATGAGGAAGTGTAGAGCCATGGACAGACAGATGGCTCCCACCAGCCAGGGGTTTGACCAGGGAGGCATTTTCAGCAGAGACTGGTTCTCTGAAAGACTGGACAGCACGGCGACAGAAGGAAAACATTATTTTCTGCTTTCTGACTTTACAGTTTCGAACAACTCCGGGCTCTATCCTACACCCGGCGCAAAGGCTAGTTTCAGACCGACGCGGTTCTCATTTTCATTTACGTTGTGTAAATAGCAAATGTACTTGCGCCCATCATGATTGGTCTTAAAATGAGGTGTGGTCAGGTGCTTTGTTTGACGCCTTGCTATCTTGAGGCAGCAGAAAGCGATTGCGTCATTGACCAAAAGAAACCCGGTTTAAAGTCAATGGTGTCGTATTTTCCTGCTATTTAAAGTGGCAGTAGGCAGTATATATTTTTGGCATCATTGGGCAAAAATTCCATAATAACCTTTCAGCATATTGTAATTCAAGTGTTCTGAGAGAAAACTAGACTTCTGCTCCTCCTCATCTAGAAAATCTAGCCGGTGACGGGAGACTTTGACCAATCACAGGTCATTTCAGAGAGACAGCGTTCCTATTGGCTGTGCTCCGGTCATGTGACCGGAACTTGGCGTTCCTTCACCAGATTTCAACATGGCTGCCAGGTCACAAACTTTCTCATTTTACAGCTAAACCGTGCACTACAAGATGATTCTGAAAACATTTGAGGAGAAAAATAGGCATTAACGTAACAGAATATTGATTCATATTTGATCAGCGCTGCCTAGTTTCACCGTTTGGTCGGAGTTTGTGAGTGATTGACAGCCAGCTCTCATAGACAGTAGCTGGACAGCAGACCTCAGATCAGCTCTGACTGCTTGTTTTCCTCGGTTCTGTGAAATCTTGCAGATGCTGTTAGGGGCACCGGAGGACACAGAGGAACATGATTTTTTTTCCAGGTTACCTGTTTCATGTACTACTGTCACGATATAGTGACCTTTTTTTAAATCATATTTTCTCCAATCTCACCTACTTCAGGTTTAACCGATAGCGATAAACGGTTAAAATGCTTAATGTCGGTTAACGGTTAATTATTAACATCCCTAATTCAGATAGTAAGATGTGTTTATTTAGGCGGTTTCACAATGTGCATATACTCTGCTTGTTCCACACACAGGGACGTGCAGCAGCGCTTTCCTCCTCAGTTAAAGAAGTTATCGGTTCATTTGCTTGTATGCAGTCAAATGGAGATGTTGACGGGGCAAATCAATAAATAGCAATTCACAATGCGCCAGGTGCAGGTACACCTGGCTTTTAAAGGGAACGAGAGGAGTGACACTCTGGTTTAATTCATGTTACGCCCAAAACACACAAGAGACTAAATACAACCCCTTTGCCTCGGGGGGCAGCTGTGGCTTAGAGAGGTAGAGCAGGTCGTCCACCAATCGGAAGGTCGACGGTCAGTGGTCAATCCCCGGCTCCTCCTCCGGTCACATGTCGAAGTGTCCTTGACTTAACCCCATATTGTGTACGAATGTGTGTGTGAACGGGTGAATGCTAACGTGTAGCGTAAAGTGCTATGAGTGGTCGGAAGACCAGAAAAGCGCGATATAAATGCAAGTCCATTGACCTCTTGCGCCTTACTTTGCGGCCAGATTATGCCGTTTAACTAGCAAAAGTGGAGTTGCGCCATGCTCTTTAGACACGTACTATAGATGGTTTAAATAGCAGGACCCCATCTCTTTCCTAGATCTACAGCCTTCAAACTCCAAACCATTACATTCATATATATGTATAGATAGTTTTATACAGGACAGCACTGTAGGATATTTGCTTTAGTGTGTGGGTGTGATTGTTTTATTCTTACCTGTTCAAGGCGTTACACATCTCTATGGTAACCAGGACAGACAGGGCCATGGTCATGGGATAAGGAGACTCAAAGACTGAACACTGCACACCAGCAAACTCAGCATGGCCTTCGCTGCACTGCAGGTAGTGGGACTGTGGAGGAAACAAATGTGGAAATAACATTCTTGCCACCTTCCCACTTTCCTGTCTCACTTACCTACTCCTGCTGAGATCCTTTGGATCACTTATTATCCTGCAGGTGCAGAGCTCTCAATCCGATACATTGACATGGCAGTTATCTTATCACTTGTGCGTATATTTTTTCAATGTAAAATCTCCTGCTCGGCACATATCTTGGTCACAAACAATAACTAGACAAACCACAATTCAGCATTGGCCTCCCCCAAGTGTTAATGTAGCCTTTAAGCCTGTTTGTTGGCCTCTTAACATATTATGTTCATTACTATGAACATGGTAGCAAACGATGACGTGTTAAAGGGGTCATATCCTGCTCATTTTCAGGTTCATACTTGTAATTTGTGTTTTCTACCAGAACATGTTTACATGCTTTAATTAAAAAACCTGAATGTACCTGTACATTCAGACATAGTGTACCTGTACACACACTGGAAATGTAAATATTTAAGACATAGCAGCTGAAACTCGGGTCACACGGCTCCATTAGGTCTGACCTATAATGCAGTTTTTTCTATAAACCTATTCTAAATAAGCGATTGTTAATATTATCAATAACAAATACAAGCTGTTTATTGCCTTACTTTTATTGTCTAAAATTTGAATTGAGTACATCTATTACCTATATTACCTACAGTTTGTCAACAAGTTGCTTGATAGTTTGAAATGAATATGGAGCTATACCCTTTTTGCCTGTGTAATAGTAATGGTATGATTTCTTTTAAATACTATTTTTAGCAATATGTAATACCATGTTTATGGTTTCAACTGCTCATTCTTCTTGTGTTAGTGCCACAGCGTCTCCATTCAACTACAGTATATAATGTAGGACATGAAAGAGGTGTAGTGAGACAGCTTACCAGTTGATAGAAGGAAAGTTTTGGTCCGTCGTGGGCCGCCATAAACCACCAGGCAGCAGCTCCGACTGTGGCAGCTCCCACATAACCTGCAGAGAGGAAGGAGGGGGGAGAGGGGTATGTTTATAACCTGCAGACTGTGTGTAGCAGGACATCTTGTCTAATAGGTAAGATGCTCTGATGATGAATAAATAATCTGCAGATAAGATTTTTTTTAGTGTATGTGGCTAATGAAGATAATCCCATTCTGTCCCGGGCACGCGACTCACATCCGACGATGAGGTAACGGCAGAACAACCAGCTGGAGATCAGAGGCTCTTTGGGGGAGCGGGGAGGGCGGGACATGATGTCCAGGTCTGGAGGGTTGAAGCCCAGAGCCGTTGCTGGGAAACCGTCGGTGACGAGGTTGACCCATAGCAGCTGGACCGGGATCAGCGCTTCAGGCATCCCCAGCGCGGCCGTCATGAAAATACTGAGGAGGAAGGAAAGACAGATGGAAGAGAAGGCAACAGTGAGAGGGGCCAAATGATCCATAAACTGAATGTTTGAAGTTAGTTCCACCACATTTTCTCTCGCTCTTTTTTTTACTCACCAGACCACCTCTCCTATGTTCGATGATATCAGGTATCTGATGAACTGTTTCATGTTGTTGTAGATGGCTCTGCCCTCTTCCACCGCAGCCACAATGGTGGAGAAATTGTCATCAGCCAAGATCATCTCAGAGGCCGACTTAGCCACCGCCGTGCCGCTGCCCATAGCGATGCCGATCTCCGCCTTCTTCAACGCGGGCGCGTCGTTCACCCCGTCACCTGTCTGAAACCATGAGACAGGATGGGAGGGATGGAGGGTTGGTTATCGACGTGCCCTTGATACCACTTCGAAGTGTGAGACGGCACTACTCTCACCATGGCAGTGATGTCACCGAGGCTCTGCAGGTACTCCACTATACGACTCTTGTGTGCCGGTTCCACCCGGGCGAAGCAGCGCACCGTTCTGCAGGCCTGGCGCTGCAGGTGAGGGGGCAGCTCGTCAAACTCCCGCCCTGTCAGGCCCCCGTTGACCCCGAAGCCCTCCTGCTCCTCTTCCTGCTCCGTGATGATGCCCACCCTCCGACAGATAGACAGGGCCGTCCCTTTGTTGTCACCTGGAGAGAGAAAAATGAAGAGAGAGATGGATTGTTCGATTAATGCTCGTATCGGCTAGCTAGGTTAGGTTTCTGACAAAGTTTCTAAACTAACCTCACTGATCAAAGTCAGATTGAAGTTTTTCCAACTAAAACAGGAAGTTGAGTGAGAGATAATAGATAATTCTGCCCCCCCCCCCCCTAAAAGAGAAGTAAAGCCTATGTTCAACAGATTTTAAGAATATGAAGCATGAGAAGATACTCCAAGAAATGACATCACAATAAGCAAGAATACCAACATACCAAGGCACTGGCTATTTCTATTGTTCTATGGCAGAGTTCAAAGGGTTAAAGGTGTGTTTTTGCACGCATATACAGTAGTGTACATTTAGATGTGTGCGTGGTTGTGCGTGTTACCTGTGATCATGATGACTCTTATGCCAGCCTGCCGACACATTCGGACAGCGCTGAGCACCTCTTTCCTGGGAGGGTCCAACATGCCCACACAGCCCACAAATGTCAGGTCCGACTGGGGAGATGGAAGAAGAGGAGGGAAGGCGTAGGGGACGAGTTTAGGCATCACCAACAGTTCACTTCTTTAGTTAGAGCCACTCTAGTGAAGACTGACTAAAAGAGAGTTTCCAATTCCCATTCAGCAGACCAAGCGGGATTTGACAATGTAGGTATTCTCTGTCTTAACTTCATATTTTAAAAATGATATGGATATTCAGTGTTATATTTCATCACCATCACCTCATAGTCAGCAAAGGTAGCTGAGTTCTCCAGGTTGAGGCTTTTGATGTCAGGGGGCGTGTCCCTGGTCGCCATGGCGAGGCAGCGCAGTGTGTCTCGGCCCGATCCCCATTCCCGCACCGTGGACAGGAGCTGCTCTCGAACCGCCGGGGTCAAAGGCACGCGGGAAGAACCGCCGACCCGAATGTAATTACAGCGCTCCAACACGCTCTCTGGAGCTCCCTGAGGAGAGACCGGTGAGAAAAAGATGAGACACCGCAGGGAAGAAGAAGAAGAAGAAGAAGGAGACATGACAGTCTCTGGATAACCAAATTTGGCACAGTGAGCCGTGTGGAACACACCTTGATAAACATCTTGGCTCCAGTGGAAGACCTGTTGAGTTTATTGGAGGAACAGAAGACAGACATGGACTTCCTGTCTCTGGAAAACTCCAGTGTCAGCTCTTTCCTCATCAGCTGCTTAATCACCTGAAAACAAGAAATAAAAACTAAAGCATGTACAGTACGGTTCATTTATAGCACAGTTCAGTCATTCATTTTTTCATTCATTCATTCATTCATTCATTCATTCAATGACCTAGCTGTACATTATCCCGTTTATTACACGGCTACTTACTGAAGAAATCAATATTTTGACACAAAAATGATCCACCAGAGTCCGAAATCAGAGCTGCGCCCATAGCAACGGTCTGCTATACATAGCAACGGTCTGTTATAGAGAAATTACAGACCACAGAACGCCGTGATTGACCAATCAGAATCGAGTATTCAACACAGCCGTGTAATGTATATATATATATATATATATATATATATATATATATATATATATAGTATATTTATTTATTATTACCTAGCAGGAGGCTGGCTTGTCGCGATTTACCCTCCTTCTCGAAAAGCCAACATAACATGGTTGGTACCGATGGATTCATCAGGTTTTCTAGTTTCATATGTTACCAGCTAGAGCTTCACTCCAGCTCTAAAACTGAGCCCGCTACAGCCTCTGAGAGACGGTAAAGTCAATCGGGATTGCCGACGGGTTAAAAGCGTCTCACGCACACATGCGTACGTACCCCCATACAAACACGCACGCGCACACAAACACACACTTACGGAGCAGCATGCTGTAGCTCTCTCAACAGGGCTCAGTCCTCTCAGGTCAGTGTCGAACACGTTCATTTTCTCCACCAGACAGCAGAGGGCAGTCTCTGTCGCCTCCCCAACCTTCTCATATACACCTTTTGCCTGGAACACACACACAGACACACAGACACACACACACACACACACACACACACAGACAGACACACGCACATGCACACACACAGAAGGGACATAGCATCAAAGTATGCTGCTGACGGTATTTGTGGTCTAAACATATTCAGAGACAGATTCCAGCTGTAACTGTTCCAGCACCATATACGGTAATCCATGACGGTCCGAGCCGTCGCTGCAGTCGTGTCTTACCTCATTGTAGTCAAGCGATGAGTCATTGCAAAGTGCACAGATGGAGGCCATCTCCACCAGGCCTTCATATTGACTGGACTTCACCACTGAGCCATCCTTATAACTAGAAAGACAGAAGTACAGGCCATGACGGAGGAAACACGGGAATAAAAGAGGGAAAAGTGGAGGGAATGTATACAAATTGTGAAAAAAAGGGGTGGATAAATGAAGGAGGGGTAAATTGTGGGCTCTCACAATCCATATCCATAAACTGCCAGGGGGTTAATGGGCTAAGTGTTAAAGGTTAAAGACACTCACACTTCCCCTTCAGGGGCGTAAGTAGATCCAGTCACTGTGAACTCGCTCAGGCTGCAGCGCTCCCCTGACACACTGTCTACTACAGACATCTAAACACACACACATGCACACACACATAGACAGTAGTTGATTAGTTCAATAATATTAGAAGAAGGGATGCACCGATTTTGACTTTTTCAGTCCCGATACCAATAGCGATACCTGGGCTTTGGGTATCGGCCGATACCGAGTACAGATCCGATACCAGTGTTTAATGAATAAGCTGTATGCCTGACTGTGTGGAGGTGAATGGGATCATTCTTCTACATCAGGCTGGACTTAAACATTGCTTTCCTAACTTTGTAAAAACAAAATGTAACAAATAATTACATGGATATAAATTTACTGAATTGTTATTATTAAAACAATAAATTGTAAGGTAGCAAATTGGTAAAATAAAAATCTTAAAAATGAACAAGAATTACAATTCAAGAGTAAAACCCTTTTTAATGCTGCAACAAATTAGTCAAAACTTAAACAGGAATTAAAAATCCAGTCTATAATGTATATAGTATATAAACATAGAATTTGATTGAATAGATTGGCCCCGTTGTCACCGATACCCGATCCAGCTATTTGAGTCAGTATCAGCCCGATATCCGATATCAGTACCGGTGCATCCCTAATTAGAAGATCACATTTAAGATTAGGTCCACATTCCAACAGGCCATTCCACCTCATTAGCCCCAGGTTTTTATATCAAAGCTGACACTACATCAAAGGCAGACTTCCAGACTTAATTAACATTTGAATACTAAAATATACGTATGTGGCAAAGTCCTGTATCTTATTCGCTTGACTTTTTAATAGTGGAAATTCTCAAATAAAAGCCTGCGTTCAAAAAACAGCTGTGGCCAGCAAATAAAGACCTGGTAGAAATCATTGAAGGGGGCTGGTGACTTTAGATAAAGTCAATTTCTACAACACTGAGTCCGTCATACTCACCACTCTGCTGCTCTGAGTTTCTCTTTTTAACACATTTTTGTTTTACTTCACTATAGGGGTGACCCCGAATAGTCGGCTACTCGACATGCTCTAGGACAGTGGTTCTCAAACTATGGCACATGTACCACTGGTGGTACTCTCTAGTGGTACGCGGAGGAATCTCTGACTATCGATTCCTCTGTATTGATGCTTTCCCACAGTTACGCATGCACAATGACGCATACACACGCTGTATCATGTTTCAGTTTGTTTTGGAACGGAGCCACGGTGAAGAGAAAAAAGAGCACTCAATAGCATGGCGCTACTAAACTTGAGGGGACGCACCCTATTTTTCCCTGATAAAGCGACACTGTGAACAACAAACCTGTGTTGAAATCAGCAGGAGAAGAGTTAGTACCGTTAGCTGTTAGCAGCCGGTGGGCAGCACAGTCCTGACTGGCTAAATACCGGAGATACAAATGTTAACGGTGGTGCCATTGAGTTATTGTTATGAGGCGTTCAAAGTTGGCTCAGGAAAAATTACTATTGGGTGAAGGTAAATTACGTTATCATGATGTGTTCAAATGTAATCTCTTAAAATGAAGTTTTGACGAGAAACTTGAATAAATCCTGTTGTTTGGAGATGTTTTCACATCAATATAAAATAGATAAAAGAGATAGTAAATGCTGAAAAATAAGTGTGCAGTTTTTTTTTCTATAAATTAATCTAGTGATAAAATATAGGTTAGGTCTGACAGAATTTATTTGGCACCCGGCGACAATCTGGGTTTCTCATGTGGCCCCCCAGGAAAAATAATTGCCCACCCCTGGTCATAATGGTGGTACTTGGAGAGTCAAATATTTCCTGAGGTGCTAAAAAATTCAACTTAGAGCAGGAAAGCGGCCGACGTCATTAAAAATTAAAAAGACTTATTCCATAATTTAATAATTTTTCATCCAGGAAACTAAACTAAGGGTTAAAAATATTTTCTTAAAAAAAAAAAAAAAAATTCTAACAAAAAGAATAAGATCACAGAGTCAGGTTTTGTTTGGTTGAGTGAATAATAATGGTCATTGTGGTGACTTATGCTGGATACCTGGAGCTATGTGACTTTACCAACCATGGTTATCATGATCTGACCAGAAAACAGCAGGCCTGGAGGCTGTTTATGGATACCCGGAGCTACTGCATATGAGTTTACTAACCACCATGATCAGAACAGAAAATAGCAGGAGGCAAATTAGTGCGGTACTTGAAATTTCAATGTTTTCTTTTACCCGGCCTGTATTAGCTACCAGGCTTTATTAGACTGCTGGCACTCTAGAATGTAAGTGAGCTGTTGAATCTAATGTTAGTATGACAAGCCATTAGATGTTCATTTGGAATAAGCAAATTACTTTTTTTTAATAGATTTTCATGTTGCCTGCTTTTGGATATTACTAATCAATGCCATGATGACTGTGATGTAATCAATACTACTGTATCATATCAATCGTATGAGAGCTGAATGAGGCTGACTGGCCAATATAGCAATTTTGACACACGGCGGATGTATCGGTGTGATCGTACCCTGCAGACTGACATCTGGTTGGTGGTCAGTGTTCCTGTCTTGTCAGAGCAGATAACAGAGGTGCAACCCAGCGTCTCCACTGACGGCAGGCTGCGGACGATGGCGTTCTTCCTGGCCATCCTCCTGGTGCCCAACGCCAGGCAGGTAGTGATGACTGCTGGGAGGCCTGGGACAAAACACAACCGGCAGACACTGGTGATGAGAGGGAAGGAGTCTTTTCCTGTCATTCTCCACTTGAGCTGTTGGGTTGTATGTGCCTTGCTCAAGGAAGGGCACATGTAAGGTTATTTAAAGTGAGTGGACAAGTTATTTACAAAAACATAGGAAAAAAACATCTGTAAGAAGTGATTTTCCTGCATCGATAGATAGATAAAGATATTTGACCTTCGGGTATTGCAGCTACAGCCAGAGCCACAGCGATCTTGAAATAGTAAACAGCTCCTCTCAGCCAGCTGCCTCCATGGACAGGGTCATTAAAGTGGCCCACATTGATGGCCCACACTGCCACACAGATCAAACTGATGACCTGCAGGTTGAAACAAGACAACTGTAACTGTAGTAACACAGATATATTCATTCTATAGACTATAAAGTATCAAAAACAATGAGTCCAAAGTGACCCCAAGCACTACATTACACACAAACATACACACACACACACGGGTCCTTGCCTTAGACAGCTGTTCTCCAAACTCGTCTAGTTTCTGTTGTAGCGGGGTCCTTTCAGGGTCAGTGGAAGCCATCTCATCTCGGATTTTCCCAATCTCTGTCTGCACCCCTGTTGCCACGACAACCCCGACGGCACGGCCCGCTGCAATGTTGGTACCCTGGGGCAAAGGTCATAAACTTTACTGTCAAACTCCGTTTTCATCAAATATTGAGAGATAGTTTCTGTAGTTCTTCAGCAGTTTAAGAGATGCTGAGTAGAATCTGGATGTGTCTATTTTATTTATATGCTCTCACATAAAGCGGTCAAAGTGAAATGTGGTATCTAAGTGTAGTGATTTCTTTCTATCCCATAATAGCAGGTTTCCTCCACATCAGTGAGTGAAGTCACAGTTGGTCCAGCAGTGACAGATATGCAGCCTGTCAGAGTGATGGTGCTAAATAAAACATCACTGGCTGACAGACCAACACACACACACACACACAAAGTCAGCCATTTTGAATTTTGTGTGATTTTTTTCGTGTATTTTTGCTATTTCCAGGCTCTGTACTTTAACAAACTCCTCCTACAGATTTAACCTGATCACTAGTTTTGTTGCCTAAACCTAAAGAAGTTGTAGTTTTATTGTCTAAACCAAAAGAAGTTGTAGTTTTGTTGCCTAAACCTAAAGAAGTTGTAGTTTTGTTGTCTAAACCTCAAGAAGCTATAGTTTTATTGTCTAAACCTAAAGAAGTTGTAGTTTTGTTGCCTAAAACTAAAGTAGTTGTAGTTTTATTGTCTAAACCAAAAGAAGTTGTAGTTTTGTTGTCTAAACCTAAAGAAGTTGTATTTTTATTGTCTAAACCTAAAGAAGTTGTAGTTTTGTTGCCTAAAACTAAAGTAGTTGTAGTTTTATTGTCTAAACCAAAAGTAGTTGTAGTTTTGTTGCCTAAACCTAAAGAAGTTGTAGTTTTGTTGACTAAACCTAAAGAAGTTGTATTTTTATTGTCTAAACCTCAAGAAGCTATAGTTGTTGCCTAAACCTAAAGAAGTTGTAGTTTTGTTGACTAAACCTAAAGAAGTTGTATTTTTATTGTCTAAACCTAAAGAAGTTGTAGTTTTGTTGCCTAAAACTAAAGTAGTTGTAGTTTTGTTGTCCAAACCTAAAGAAGTTGTAGTTTTGTTGTCTACACCTAATGAAGTTGTATTTTTATTGTCTAAACCTAAAGAAGTTGTATTTTTATTGTCTAAACCTCAAGAAGCTATAGTTGTTGCCTAAACCTAAAGAAGTTGTAGTTTTGTTGACTAAACCTAAAGAAGTTGTATTTTTATTGTCTAAACCTAAAGAAGTTGTAGTTTTGTTGCCTAAAACTAAAGTAGTTGTAGTTTTGTTGTCCAAACCTAAAGAAGTTGTAGTTTTGTTGTCTACACCTAATGAAGTTGTATTTTTATTGTCTAAACCTAAAGAAGTTGTATTTTTATTGTCTAAACCTCAAGAAGCTATAGTTGTTGCCTAAACCTAAAGAAGTTGTAGTTTTGTTGACTAAACCTAAAGAAGTTGTATTTTTATTGTCTAAACCTAAAGAAGTTGTATTTTTATTGTCTAAACCTAAAGAAGTTGTATTTTTATTGTCTAAACCTAAAGAAGTTGTAGTTTTGTTGCCTAAAACTAAAGTAGTTGTAGTTTTGTTGTCCAAACCTAATGAAATTGTAGTTTTGTTGTCTAAACCAAAAAAAGTTGTAGTTTTATTGTCTAAACCAAAAAAAGTTGTAATTTTATTGTCTAAACCTAAATAAGTTGTAGTTTTATTGTATAACCAAAAGAAGTTGTAGTATTATTGTCTAAACCTAAATAAGTTGTAGTTTTATTGTCTAAACCTAAAGAAGTTGTAGTTTTATTGTATAACCAAAAGAAGTTTTTAGTTTTATGCCTAAACCTAAAGAAGCCTTTTTGTTTGTGTTCAAAACGTGATGTTTCATTCAGTTTTCCAACGTGTTAGAACTGTAAAACAAACGCATCTCCCTGCCCTCCAAGGAAGAAAAAGAAAGTCGCAGCGTGCCTTGCTCTGCTCACTGAGGCAGTCCTGCTGTTGTTGGGTGACTGTTCGGTTTAGCCATCTGATTCTCATGCTAATGCGAAACTAGCATCTTGAACAGAAGCATCTGCTCAGTTAACACAGGCTGAGGGCAGAACTCTAATTACATTAGAAATTTACGCTAAATTTTGGTGAGGAAAAACTGGCATGGCCATTTTCATAGGGGTCCCTTGACCTCTGACCTCAAGATACAGTATGTGAATTAATATCGGATCTGGGTCTGTCTGTCGCGGTCTGGTCGCTTCCGGAGGCCCCGCTGGAGTCTGAGCTGAAGGAGTTTCTGGTGAACCTACATGACTGTTTCATAACCAGTTAACAGTTCCTTGTAGTAACCTTAAACACGTAAAACACTTTGTAGTCCCATTCATCCTGGTCTCTTTCCTGGCTTTTATGTTGATTCTATGTGAATTAGGAAAAGACAGATATGTTTGTTGAAACTCACAGAGAAGAGCATGTTCTTCTTGTCCTGGTTGACAGCTCGGGGATCCGGTACAGGGTCTGTGTGTTTGATCACCGACACAGACTCCCCCGTCAGAATGGACTGGTCCACCCTCAGAGTGGTGGAACAGATGGACGTCAGCCTGATGTCAGCTGGGACCTTATCACCGACTGCAGGGTGTTGTGAACAGAGACAGAAAAACAAATCTTAATTTCACTTTTCATTTTTGTATTTAGTTTAGATTCAGACAAATGTGGTGTTTGTATTCCATTCTGTATATAAACTTTTCTTCCCGAGTTAAAAAAAACAAGCCACAAGTAGTGGCCAAGAAGTGTGCCTCTAAAAACCCACAAAGATCCTAAGATGTAGATTATGTAGCATCCCTTCCCCCTCTCCTACCTCCACACCATAAAAGAACAAGCAAGGTCATGATCTTGAGATCACGATTAGACACATCAACTAAGGTTCAAATTAAAAGCACTCTCCCTGGATGACAAGCAAACAGTCACACTCCAGTTAAGATCACAACCAATCAAAATGTCCTTGACTTCAGACGCTGCGGCTTAAACAATCAGAGCACTTCAGTTCTCTCCTTCCCGTCAAAGCTTCAAATTATGAACTTGCTCCTCCACATGCTGCAGTTGCCTAGCAATCAGCAGTCTGGCCTTGTTACCTAGATCTGCTGATTGACAAAAACAGCAAAATGATGCTATTGACCAGTGTCGTTTGTCTGAAATAAAAGCTCCAAAATACTCCTTGCAGGGCATGTAGCTGTTCCACCTGAGGGTTCAGAGGCTTGCCACTAAGGCTGCATTCAAATCAGATCAGGCGTTGCAGCGAAAACGCAAGTTTTCCCATTCATCTGGGCAAAAAAAGAATTACTTAATAAGGCTTAGGAAAAGAGTGACTTGGTAAAAAAACTACTTAGTTAGGTTTAAGCAAGAAAACGACTTAGTTAGGCTTAGGAAAAGATCGAATTTATAACAAAACTACTTAGTTAGGTTTAGGCAAGAAAATTACTTAGTAAGGCTTAGGAAAAGATCGACTTTATAACAAAACTACTTAGTTAGGTTTAAGCAAGAAAACGACTTAGTTAGGCTTAGGAAAAGATCGACTTTATAACAAAACTACTTAGTTAGGTTTAGGCAAGAAAATTACTTAGTTAGGCTTAGGAAAAGATCGGAGTTTGGCTTCAAATAACGGAAGTGGCATTACTTAAGTATGCAACTAACGTGACAAATAAATCATCGTTGACTTCTGGTTTCACGCGGGACACGAACGCCGGTCTCCTGGGTGAAAGTCTGGTATTTTTTGACCCACCCATCCACCCAAACCTCCTCCCTATGCGGCGTGTTGCTGCGATGTATATTTCCTGGTTCCCGATTACATTAATTACACACAAACTGATTTCGTGGGATACACACAAATTACAGTGCATTACTTTTCGTAGGTATACAGTAGCTACGAGCAGTGTATGAAACCAGCCTGCTTTGATGAACATATTTAGTTATATTTAACGCTGCACAACACCAGACCAATTTGATCTGTTGTGAAGAAATCAGAGACGTGGGCAGTGATTCACAGGTCTGGAACCAGACTACCTCAAAAGGTAGATGTTTGCAGAAAGAACATATCACAGCTGGTACAAAATGAAAGGTTATACTGCAGAGTGACCTTTAGGATGACAAGAATACATTGTTGGACCAAACAGTGATCACATCAATAGGGCTGCCCCCTCTTGGTCGATAAGTCATAGTTTGTATTAGTGATGGATAGGGTTACTTAAAAACAGCCAAAATTACTTACACAAACTACTGTCAGTTTCACTCCAAAAATGTACGGATGTACCCAGAAAGTCATATTGGTCACTCCATTATGTTTGGCAAAAAACATCGGAATGAAACACAGCCTCCGGTCTGGTTAGTGTCACTGAGTTCCCATGCTCTGGAAGGCGAATATTTTACAACAAACAGACAGGACAGTTGATCTCACACACACGCACGCACACACACACACACACGATACATACTCCTAACCCTACTTCCTCTCTCTGAGCAGCTTGAAATAGCAGTGGGTATCTGGAGGATTCAACAGTTGTCTTACTGGGAAAAAAATGTGTGTGTGTGTGTGTGTGTGTGTGTTTAAGTTGTTACTACAGCTGACAGTGTTCATATAACTCAGCTGGACTGTGTTGTGCATGAGTGTGCTAAAAGAGCGCCATTCATTGAACGTGCTCATATTTTTGGTGAACGGAATGTATCTGTTTGCAACTAATGAGCGAGAACGAGAGCCTCGTTAACTCACGGGACAGTTAACCACGCTCAAGGGACAGTTAACCGCGCTCACGGGACAGTTAACCGCGCTCACGGGACAGTTAACCACGCTCAAGGGACAGTTAACCACGCTCAAGGGACAGTTAACCACGCTCAAGGGGACAGTTAACCACGCTCACTGGACAGTTAACCGCGCTCACGGGACAGTTAACCGCGCTAAGGGGACAGTTAACCGCGCTAAGGGGACAGTTAACCACGCTCACTGGACAGTTAACCGCGTTAAGGGGACAGTTAAGGGGACAGTTAACCACGCTCACTGGACAGTTAACCACGCTAAGGGGACAGTTAACCACGCTCACTGGACAGTTAACCGCGTTAAGGGGACAGTTAACCACGCTCACTGGACAATTAACCACGCTAAGGGGACAGTTAACCACGCTAAGGGGACAGTTAACCACGCTAAGGGGACAGTTAACCACGCTAAGGGGACAGTTAACCACGCTAAGGGGACAGTTAACCACGCTCACTGGACAGTTACTGTAACCATGCTCACGCACGGTGTGGCCGGCAGTGCAGTCAAAGGACATCAGCCACTGCCTTCCATTCCCGCCTCCGCTTGACAAGAGAGCGTGGGAGGGTCGAGCTCGTGCTCGTTACAGCCCCGTGCTTGCGGGACTGCATTTGTGCACACGGAGCAGAAATGCTAATTCGCGAGGATGCTTGCGGATACTGTGCGCTCTTATCACGTGCACGTTTCTGTTTTTTGTATTCGCCGGGTTTGTTCATTACTATCATATGCACAACAATTACAAAGAAGCAGACGTTGGCTCTTGAATCTCAGGCTTCCTTCAACAATGCTCCTTAAATATGCAGGCCTATATAAAAAAAGGAAGATCACACAAGTAACAGCAGTATATAGACTACAGAGATATAAAAAGCTTTTAAAACAGTAAGTAAAGTATATAGAGGTAAAGTGACAGTCTAATGGTATGAAGCTGTCCCTGAGCTGACAGCAGATCACCAAGTCGGTATGCTAATGTTGAACTGGTTGCTAGCTAGCTAGCAGAACCTACCGGCAAGTTACGTGAACAAACTCTATAATGTAGGCTTCAGAATAAAGTAGTGCTTTGGGCGTTTATTTCCATAGTGACCCTGTCTTTGAACGGTCTGAATGAGACAGCAGAGGAGAAGAGGCAGGTGATCAGAGAGGGGAGAGGACGGGAGACAGAGACAGAGACAGAGACAGAGACAGAGACAGAGACAGAGACAGAGACAGGTGATAAGAGAGGGGAGAGGATGGAGAGACAGAGACAGAGACAGAGACAGGTGATAAGAGAGGGGAGAGGATGGAGAGACAGAGACAGGTGATCAGAGAGAGGAGAGGACGGGAGATGGAGAGACAGTCAGCTGACGCTGGACTCAGTGCCTGTCGGAGGGCTCTTTCAGTGCCACTAGCCAGCGCTGCAGTAACGTTACTGATCTCCGTTTCAGCGTCAGTTTATTAAAATGGACTGTTTTGTCCTTGACTTTAACATTGTAAAACTCATCTTTACATCCAGTAACAATACAACATTGTTCCCTCTTTTGTTTTTCTTCTGTCCCGTGTCTCCTCAGTCTCCGTCTTTCACGGTCTCTACCGTTGTATCGGTGTAACTCAGCCGAGCCAACCATCCTTGTGACATCACAGGCTAAAGTACTGTATCATGGCGATCTTTTTTTTTTTTAAATGCTGACATTTGTCATGTTTGTTAGATAATAGTTCATTAGAGTGGAAATCCTTTTTAGTAAACCAGCTTAACTTGGTTGAACGCTTCACTTCCACTTTAGAACTTTACACGCACTCTCACACTCTAAAACATTTGAGAAAAAATTACAGCACTCAAAAAAGCACTCCACAACTGGATGAAAAAAGGTTTACACACAATATCTAAACGACGCTTCAGACCCTCCGATTCTTCTCGTGTATTCCACCTTTCATGAATCCACACTACAAAAAGCTTGTGAAATTGCTGCTATGAGATGCACTCCAATCAAATATTTTCCATCCCAGCCTTGTGTGCCTCTCATTGGGTTTTCCATGATGATGATGACAGCCAGAGGAGAGGGCAGAGATTAAGATGTTTGCCAGGAATGACTGGACTAAGACGCCACAGTGGTATTTCAACCATGTCTATAAACAGCAATGCAGTGTATATGCATTGTGCTTGAATACAAATGTCTTTCCAAGCTCATTGTAGCACTACAGACTACATACTATTAGACAGAATATCAAGTGTGTGTGTGTGTGTGTAAAAACATGTTAGGGCTTCAATTCTCCATTATTAATGTCTCCTGTTCATACTCTCCTGAATGCTAATGCCTTAATATCACTAAGCTTCTTATATTTGCTTTTATATGCCTCTAACTGACTTAAAAGAATGACGGTCTAATGGGTTTGGGGCAGAACTAGATAGATTTGAAACAGAGGAATAATGCCTAGCTGTGCAAACAAGTATTACTGGAATTAAATTACAGTTTCTGCGGGACATTATTCAACATATTCAGTGCAGAAGATGGTTTGTTATCTCTAGTTTGTTAGTGAGAGATTCTAATCAACTGGATACAAAACGTGTGTGTTCTACTCCACGTAGATCATAAACCCTTGAATATAAAATGACTCGTTGAGATTGGCTGAGAAATGTAGATGTTTTTTGATCTTTAAATCCACTTCTGGGAATTATTGAGGCAATAAATAAACTGTGCAGATTTCCAATATTGGCAGTTTTACAAAAATTGATGGCAAGTCGAAAAATGTATGGCAAGCCAAAAATTTGCTGCATTTTTAACGTTTAGAAGCTCCATAAGACCGCGAGCAGACCAACCCCTAGTTTATGCAGTGTAGAATGCCATAGTCTGGTTTCTGGGTGGATTGTACTGCAGGGCTGGCTGTAGAAAGTTCTGTGGCCGTTAGTTTTCCCACTGTGAAATGTAGAATCCCACATAAGACATAAACCTGCTTTACTGCTTGAAGGTGGAAGTTACAGAGCTACAAAGGGTGAGTGTTTGACACTCAACAGATGTTGAATGAATTGAATTTTATTTGTCTACTTACCAGCGACTTCCACCAATGTCTCCAGGAACGATGTCTCGGGCTCTAATTCTCTGGATGCTCTTCTTGTCCTGTCGGTACACCTTGCCCATCTCTGGTTCGTACTCCTTTAGAGCCTCGATGGCATTCTCTGCATTACGCTCCTGGAGGACACAGCATCATAGAACGGTTCTATGAGTTTTTTTTCAATTGTTGATGTGGAAACTTCAATTGTACAAAAAATCACTTCCAACACGGTTGCCCTCATGTGAAGATAAAGACAGAAGGGAAGGAGAGACAGGAAGCTCTCTTTATGTTTGATTCTCAACATCCATAAGATTTCTCTATTTACAGCAATGCTTTGCTATTCATTTTAGCTGTCGGCGTTAACACGCATTTTCTGCAGGAAATGCATTTTCTAGTTAAAAAGAAATTCATTATTAATTGCCTTGATATGATGATGTGATTGTCAATCCAAAAAAAACTGCACACCACACACACACACACACTGTTTACCTGCCAAACTCCAACAATAGCATTGGCAATGAGAATGAGGAGGATGACAAAGGGTTCAACAAAGGCTGTAATTGTCCCCTCCCCTTCTTCGAACCAAGCCAAGGTCTACGAGACAGAAGACACAAGACAGAGAGAAAGGTGAAGATTTGTGTTATTAACGATCCTTTCATTTGTGTGCGTAAATAGCAGAGTTAAACTAACTAATCAGTTTACACAAATCCACATAGTCCATACAAACTTGTAGAAATTACTACCTTTACTTGTATATGTGAATGTGTATGTGTTTGCATGTGGTTGTGCACACGGTTGCGTTTTCTTACAAAGGAGATGCACGCAGCCAGCAGCAAGATTCGAACCAACAGATCCTCAAACTGTTCCAGGATCAGCTCCCAAAGTGACTTCCCTGCATGAGGACACCAAGGAACACAATGAGCAGCAGAAGAAAGAAAGAGACAAAAAGACAGACTTTGATTTAGATGAGATAAAGACGATGGGAGAAAGACAAAGAAAGAAGAGGAACAGAATATCATGATATAGTGAAATAGATAGATATCTCACCTTCTTCAGCTGGCAATTCTGCGAGTAAAGAAAGAGTTAAAGGTAGATAGAAAGGACGGAGGGTGGAGAAAAAGAAAAAAATACATTATCATCACCACTGGCATGTTGTTTAATAAATTACAATGCGGAGGGGGTCATGATCGTTTTGAATTTTCAATTAGTTTTTATTTTATTTTGTTAGTTTTCAGTTTGCTATTTTTAGTTTAGTTTCCGTTTTTCAGAAAGTTTTAGTTTTATATATTTAGTTTTTGTTTTGCAGTAGTTTCAGTATGTTTTTTGTTAGGGCCAGGTATAATGTCTCAGAAGTATGTAGCTATAAATACATATAAAATACACGGTTGGAGAACTGTGTAGGAATGGCCATAATGTTTAATCTTCACGCTTCTTCAGTTAAGTCATCTCCTGGAATGTCAACTCCGTTACGTTTCTGTGGTTCAACGTCACGAGAGTTGACAGAAATTCATGCCGTTTCCTTTTTTTTAGTAGTGATATATTATAACTAAAAAATTAAAACTGATATGAATTTATGTTCATTTTTACAGGAGCGAGTAACGTTTTCGACTCCAGCCCGAAGCAGGAAAAGTTATCAGTGTTTGGTTTGTCCGTTCTGGGCTACTGGTGAAACATGGCGGTGCAATGTGGCGGACTCCATGAAGAGGACCCGCTCCTTATGTTGATGTAAACGGCTCATTCTAAGCTAACGAAAACACAACAATTCTTATTATCAGGTGATTATACACTAAAGAAAACATACTTATTATTTGTATATTCCATTTCTGCCAATAGATCCCCCTAATTGTTACACACTGGTCCTTTAAAGGATATTGTTTTTATTCAGTTTCAGTTTAGTAACAATATTTTTCACTGCTTATTTTCATTTTAGTTTCAGTTTTAATTTACTATAATAACCCTGATGCAGAGCAGTGATCGGTTATTTTCCTCTACCCGAGCACTTTTGTACTGTTTGTATCTATTGTTGCATTATGTGATTTATGATGAATATGTTTATATACCTGACTGCAACCAAATTTCCCCTGGTAGGGACACATGACTCGACACATATGATTTTTTTTTTTGTTGGCTGCTGCAGCAGCAGGTCTAAAATGATATTGTGCTTGCTAATACTTGAACATGATGCAGTTATACAGAACATCTTTTACTGAAAAAGGATATGATGCAGATTGACAGCACTGTCTAGTAAATGTGTATCCATGTTAACATTTACTGAATTATGTAATTGTTGCATATGAGGAGCCTTTAACCTTAATTTGGTCTAATGATATTTTGTATGACCATGTTTTTATTATCATGATGGTTGTAATGTTTTGTTAGTGGCAGTAGTAGTAGTAATCATTGTATTAATTTCATCTAATAAACAAAAGATGGATGAAATCTCTTGTGACACTACATTGAATAGTCTATTTGTTTTGAAGAAATTGAATGAATGAGTGTTTAATGAAAACAAAAAAAAGATTTCTATTTGTACCGTTGGGTCCCCATCTCTCCCTGTTCTTCTTCAGCTGCTCACAGCTCAGACCTGTAGACTCATTTACACTGCAAAAGCCCAAAACCTCCTCCACCGTCTTAGTATGAGCATTATCCATCACTGTGGAGGGAGGAGGAGGAGGAGGAGAGAACACAAGGCAAGATCAATATCAGCTTCTTCAGTACAAAAATATCACAAGAAGCTGTCAAACTCCTATTTTTGCTAATTTACAGAGGCAGTTATGTAACAGTTGGATTCAAAAAAGTGTGTAGTGTATATAATCACCCTTCTTTACAACATAGGAAGGTAATATATAGCTTGAAAGCTGCAGTCGGTCACTTTGAGCAGATGTGATGAACAGTATTGTATGAGACAGATAATCCGTGAAAACAATCATGTTCTCCTGCCCTTCCCCTCGTGCTCCTAAAGGCATTTGCAAGTAAAAACCTTTGCAAGAAAACATTTGAGGCGAGAAATAGGCATTGCAGTAACAAAATCTTGATTCATATTGGATCAGCGCTGCCTAAATTGACAGTTTGATCGGAGTTCACAAGTTTCATGAGCGGTGATTGACTGCTGTAGAGACTCCTCGGCTCCGATTGGTTGTTTTCTTCCGGTCTGGGAAATCTTGTACAATTCTGGGCATGATTTATTTTTTTCAGATTACCTGTCTCATGCACTACTGGATATAGTGACCGTTTTATAAAAACACCTTTTTGTTCTACTATATTTGCTCCAAGTTACCAACTTTAGCTTTAATAAGGCTGACTACACCGATCAGCCATAACATTAGGACAGCATGGGCACCCTGACCGGTCTGCGGCTACGCAGCCCCATACGCAACAAACTGCGATGCACTGTGTGTTCTGACACCTTTCTATCAGAACCAGCATTAACTTGTTCAGCAGTTAGAGCTCCAGTAGCTCTTCTATTGGATCGGACAACACGGGTCGCCGGTTTTCCTTCCTTGGACCACTTCTGGTAGGTCCTGGCCACTGCAGACCGGGAGCATCCCACAAGAGCTGCAGTTCTGGAGATGCTCTGACCCAGTCGTCTAGCCATCACAATTTGGCCCTTGTCAAAGTCACTCACATCCTTACGCTGGCCCATTTTTTCTGCTTCCAAGTAACACAAAGTTCAAAGTTCAAAATGTTCACTTGCTGTCTAATATATCCCCCCACTGCCAGGTGTCATTGTAATGACATAGTCAATGTTATTCACTTCACCTGTCACTGGTCTTAATTTTATGGCTGATCGCTGTATATTTTAGGTTGAAAATGCAAACATTGGTAGAATTTAAATTTTTTATTCTTATTTTATTCTAACATTTATCTATTCTTTTGTTATTATACTGTTTTGACTTGCACCAACATAACCAAAGCAAATTCCTAGTGTATACCTCTTACACCTGGCAATAAACACGATTCTGATTCTGATTTTAGCTGTATTGAACTTTTTTTTTTTTATATTTTTAAATTTTCAAGTTATAAAATATTTCTTAATATTCAGTGTTTTCCTCAGGTTAATATTCTTATCAGTCCTTTTTATCAGCTGGTTTTCAATAAAAAATATGCAGTATTTCAGCGTGATCCACACTTGAAAAGTAGCCTGCCACTTGAATGTGTCAATAATTACACACTGTTACAGCATTAGTTGGCTGGGGAATCAAATGTACTGTTTAGCCAAGCAACCGCACAAACTGGAGCCCACAGAGAATAAACAGGCCCCAGACACATGAATCACTGTATCCATAGGGTGAGCTGCCTCTGAAGGAGCATCTCCTGCTGTTGCATCCTATTGGTACAATATTCATATCTGTGCTTTTAGGCTGTTTATTATTCAAGTTTACATTAAATGCACCCAGGCTATCTATAGTTCACCCATTTAAATATTATTATAAGAAATAATGTGGGTGTATTCCCTTGATCTCCTTCCCACCATTGTGTGGCCGTGTGTTAGCGAGCAGCTCGGAATAATTACAAACTCCTAGCATCATTTACCGGTTCATCATCTAGTCCAGGGGTCAGCAACCTTTACTATCAAAAGAGCCATTTTAGGCAAAAAAAAATCTGTCTGGAGCCGCAAAACATTTTATCATTGTGATGAAGGTAACACAGTTTATAGTCTAAGTATATAGTATATAAACCAAATGCAGTGAGGGCCAAAGAGCAAATGTACGACGGAGTATTAGGGCCACATTGAGGGGAAAAAACATCTGAGATTTACAGAATAAAGTCATAATATTATGAGAGAAAAAAGTCGTAATATTACAGGAAGAAAGTCACAACTTTACGAGAATAAAAGTCTTAATTTTACGAGAATAAAGTCATAACTTAACAAGAGAAAAAGAAAATAACACGTAAAATTACTACTTTATAATATTATGACTTCATTTTCGAAACCTCAGATTTATTTTTTTCCCTCAATGTGGCCCTAATACTCCCTAATACTCCGTCATACCGTAGACCTACAACCATGATAAATAAAAATGAAAATCCACAGGGAGCCAGTGGAGAGGAGCTAAAGAGCCGCATGTTGCTTAGACCCCTGGTATAGGCCGAATTCATCACAAGTCTCTGTTCTCAATCATTATTAAAGGCCCAGTCAGGTTGGAAGAACTGGGCCTGAGAGTTTAACAGAATTAATAATGTCTTATGCCAATTTCTGCATCTGCAGTATCATCCTGAAGGACCGTCCCTGTATCCTGCACAAGATGCAAATAAACTGGGTACCAGCGAAACTAATAATGAGGACACTTCCGGTCATTTGTTTAATGACAGACATTAAAATATGAGGGTCTTACGATCCATATACCTTCGCTCTGTTATTACGAGAAGCCTCGCCTTCATGTGGATGACATAACGGTGAAAAGCTGCAGACATATTGCTCACTAGCAATTTGATATGGCTGCAACTGGTTGTAGGCTGATAGCAGAGCTATATGTCAGATGACAGGTGAAAAAATCACAACAGGCTGAAGCCTTCAGCTAGCAGAGAGCTAGCGGGCTAGCTGTCTGTCTGTGTGGGTGACCAAGGCCTATAGAAGTAGGCTAGGACACGCGTCATCAATACGTCATAAATCAGGGGGTACTACACATGCGCAGTCGAATCTGGTCTGCACTCGCCGAAATTGAGCCAATCAAAACGTAGGACCGCAGCTTGAGTTACACTGCGCATGCGTCATACACAACACCCCAAAACCGTGTCCTAGCCTCCTTCTATAGGCCTAGTGGGTGACTAGCTTAGCTACCGTCGGGCAGCTATAGCGCGGTGTGTGGTAACGTTAATCCTCCGGAGATGAACAGGTTGCTTACCAGAGTGTGACATCGCTCCACCGTCCCTTCACTTCTTTTAGTAAGACACGATATATCACAGCACCATGCGTTTCCGATTGATTTCCCAACAGCAACGAAGAAAAAAAAAAAGCAGCAACAAATATACTTAGAAAATGTGTTTTTTTTTACAACAGGCTATCTAGCTCAGTTATACTGTGACCAACACTCATAATAATCCATTCAAACAGCGACGTCGTCTAACTCCCGAGCGGTACAAATATTACAAAAATTAAGGCTTATTTAAGGCAAATAATTCTCATATATAGTTGCAGACTATTTTCTACAGACAGTGTCGTATTATTCCTCCCGGCTGCAGGGGTGTGGGTCACTAATACTCAGCCTACAGGCTACAGCAGCCAATACAATCAAGCTGCACAAACACCAAACACAACTTCCGGTCGGAACCTTCAAAGTAAACATTTCTGCTTGAGAAGATTCAAAATTCAAGTCCTTTATTGTCATTGTAAGTACAACGAAATTAGATTGTGACAATCCCATAGGTGCTAAAAAAAAGATAGCACAAAAAAAGAGATAGTGCAATATAAATATAAAAAAACATATACAAGATAATACAATATAAAATATAAAATACAATATGTATATTGATGAGATGACAGTTTTGCCAGATTATTGCACAAAGTGTCCGTCAGATAATGATATAATTATTGCAACAGAGTGATCAGCATGTTATTGCACATATATCCGTAACAGTAGATTTACAGTATTTACATTGCAAAAGTGACCAACGTGTTATTGCACATTTACATTGCACGTGTTCAACTCAGACAGAGGAGACGTCACTACATGCTGTGATATAATCTAAATGCACGTTTCGTGACAATGCTTGTTTCAGAGTATTCTCCACCAACGGGTAACTGACAGCTGTATTGTCTCCAACACCAACACATTTTGGACTTTTATTTTGAATAAAAGTCGTCTGACTTCTGGTATTATCGCGGCTGATGTTGTCCACCTTGACGCTGCTAGCCCGTAACGAACATGATTAAACGGTCCTCAACGCAGCTAAGAATGAACCAATGAGAGGCCGGGGAATCTGAGTGACGCAGCACGTCAACGTATCACCGTGTAGAATCCTGTCAAATCCCGCCCACTCTAATCGTTACTACCGAAGAGACCGCCTCCAATCTCAGTCACCCAGCTCTTGACCAATCAGAGCACGGTGCGTCTGCTGTCGCTCAACTGATCGGCGTGTGAACCAATCAGCTTTGAGTGTTTGACGACACTACAGACCAATCGAATACCGCTAGAGGCGGGACCTCCTTTTCGTCCATCTGTCAAACATTTTTTTTTTAATTAAAGCTGCAAAATTCAACCCCTGTAACCCTCACAACCAGTATTTTACATAAGAAAATTTATAAAAAAGAGCGTTTCATTTTACATAGTACATTTTCTTCTTCTCAAATGCATTCTCAATGGATATACAGCATATGGCGAGAGACCTACATATTACAAGGAGTCTTATCATGTGTGTGCATCACTTTTTGGAATATGTTCCAAGTGACAACCATTCAAGTCTTTATTTTCCAATCACTTTAACCACTAACAAAGGCTTACACAGACTTTTCATTGTAGCTAGAACACATCCACTCACTCAGTCTCTATCTCATGTATCTCGTGGAGTTGAGAATAAAACAGAGACTTTTAAGTTAGGTCAGTTATAAAAAGACGGAGGCAAATGTATGTCAGTGTGCAGTCCACATGGGAGATACCAGAGGGTAGCAAATTATGTGAATGTGTAACTCTTTGGTATTTATGTCTCCTTCATCATTTCATTTCTACAGTGTCAACAGTGAGGTAAACCCTCCCTCCATTATGCATCACAAGACAGAAGAAGACAGTATTTTTGGTAGAATTATTTTTTTAATTAAAAAATGTTAATACAAACATTGTGTGTAAAAGCCAACGTAGTACAACTGCAAGAAAAAACAACAAATGGATGCTGTGTCATTCTTCTGTCTCCATCCTGAAAGAGCGACCCCTCCTCTGTTGCTCTTCTTGAGGTTTCTCCCTTTAAACATCTTCAATCTTTTCAGGGCTTAAAGAAGGTAAATCCCTCTGAGAGGTGCATATACATTAACCTGACTTTTGCTGGAATCTGCATTCTTTTTCTCCTTCCAGTGATGTCTTCCTCACAAAGGATAATCGCTCCATAGGCTGAAAGACAAAAAACTAAATAATTACCAACAAATTAAGACCGACTTTATTAATATGAATCTGTGTCTCTAAGAGTTAGGGCTGAATATCATTCCACATTTTTCAGCAGTACATGAACTTTGCCTACATTAAATGCAGACTAAAATGACTCATAAGTATAATACTGTAACTCTCTCATGATAATAGAATAATTAAAGGTCCCATATCCAGGTCATTTTCAGGTTCATACTTGTATTTGGGGTTCCTACTAGAACATGTTTACATGCTGTAATGTTAAAAAAACAACTTTATTTTTCTCATACTGTCTGTCTGAATATGCCTGTATTTACCCTTTCACTGAAACATTCCGTTTTAGCACATTTCAACGGAATTGCATTAAATAGACGTACTATCATATTACATTTTCCTTTAAGAATTTTTCACATTATCAAAACGTTTGCTTTCGTAACTTAGCTCATCAGATGAGAGCTAGCTAGCGAAGAAAGGAGGTTGAACGCGCTTCAACCGTTTCACAAGGAATCGCCGGCCTGTCCGGTGCTCACAGAATAGGGCAACAGGAGAAACTTCAGAGACCAGGTCCAAAGCACACTGGATCACATGGTTTAAAGGCAATCAACTTTATTACAGACTAATGTTTCAACGCCATATCAACTGTTCAGTATAATAATAATATTATTTTGCCCCCATATTTTGTTAACAATAGGTTTCTCTCCAGCAGTAAATTAGGGGTTCATCCAAACTGGCATGAGGGGAGGGATAGGCCAGAAGTACTAAGACGTCTATGATGTTCTTATACCTCCCATGAATGGAGGATCAGGGGGATTATCAATATTTTATTACATTTTGGATAACACCAGTGGCTATGATTTTTTTATTATAACCACCTCCAACTACCTTCTTCACAGTGTTTTGACCCATGATAGTTTGTATCTGCCATAAGCCTATAGGATAGATAATATGAGTAAACATCAGGTATACCTCAGCCACACATATTTCTAGAGTTGGTGGATGTTAACATTGTTAGTATAGGAGTTAATAAAAAGTAAGCATCGTGTGGTACTTTAAAATACTCTACGGATACCACAAATGGGGGATAAGTGTGTGTGTGTGTGTGTGTGTTACCTCTGGTTGTACTCATTGTCAGTGTGTGTTTGCAGCAGCAGGTATCTGATCTCCTCAGGTGGGCTCAGACCATGAAGCTTTGCTCTCTCCCATCTCTGCAACCTGCTGATACCTGGAGAGAGAGAGAGGTAATATGATAAATGATAAATGATTCAGGGTTTTGTGTGATGGCTAAAAAAAGGACAGACGGGAACTGCAGAGTTGGTGATAATTCTCTGTGGGTTTTGTCACTACAAAACGACACCTTTCATATTAAACATAATGATTTGATCCACTGTTAATATAAATGTAGTGCAGCTTTAATAAATATGTTTGTGTGATTAAGTATTGCAGAACACGCGTGCGTTTAGTGCATGTGAGCGTGCCCCACTGGCCTGGTCACGGCCGCCGCTCTGCACCCTGCTGATAAGACGGTTACAGCTGATAAAGCCGTGCCGACCGACGTGGAAGTGTAGCGCCCACCCTTCGGTCCATATGAAAACGCTCGGTGAATCAACTGCACTACACGCTGTATTCATTTGTTAAAGCCCTTTGACTACTCAGAGATTGTCATCCCGTACACAAATTCAAACCGATATTTAAGTTGACACGACTTAAATCTTATTCCAAAGCCAGATATTCTACAGTGTGTACACATGTAGGTATGTTACCTGTGCAGGGACCAAATCTCCAGTCCAGATCAAACTGTCTGAGCGTCTGCAGATCCTTCTCTCGGACCGTTTCAGTTTCAGCCTCTGCTCCAATGAAAAGATTCAGAGAGAATTAAAGTCACTATTGTATTGCTGGGCAAATATATTGATATTATATCGATATCGTGATATGAGACTAGCTTTCATTTTAGATTATATCGTAATATCGTCATATGGCACAAGTGTTGTCTTTTCCTTGTTTTAAAGGTTCTATTACAGTAAAGTGATGCAATTTTCTGAACTTACCAGAATGTTCTAGCTGTTCTATTATTTGCTTTTACACATGTAGTCATTATATCCACATTACTGATGATTATTTATCAAAAATCTCGTTGGGTAAATATTTTGTGAAAGCACCAATGGTAAACCCTACATTATCGTTGCAATATCGATATCAAGGTATTTGGTCAAACATATCGCTATGTTTGATTTTCTCCATATCGCACATCCCTACAATACAGAACATAGCAAAAACAGGACCTCTATATACAAACACTGTGCTGCTCTTCACCTTTCTGTGGCGGAGGAGGAGTAGGCTTCTTCTCTCGCTTCATCGCCCTCCGAGCTTTCTTCACCACCTTGAATGAATCGGTTATCAATCCGTGCTTGGTTGTCATGCTGACTGATCTAGAACATACACACAGGCACACACTTTACTGGATGCTCCACATTACTGTTCATAGTTTGGGGATTTTTTTTTTTCAAATCAAATAATACTTTTATTCTGAAAGGATATTAACATTTTTCAATGAGAAAATCTATGTATATCCCAAAACTACAGCTTAGGGTCGTGATTACCTTACCATCCTTCTCTTCTCTGGTAATAGTCATCAACGTTCAGTTTTAATGCACAAAAATGAGGAGGTCTGTAGAGATGACAATGTAATTTAGTATTATTTTCTTCCAAATTCTAAGTAGTAGCCTACTTGCAGCTCCAATGAGAGTCGGCTACCTCTGCCAAATCCTTGATTTAACCACATTTAAAATGACTACAAAGTAAACCAACCTAAATCTAGTTATCACCTCTTTGTGCATGGAGACTACCCTGAATCATTCACCTTTATTCAAATTAAACTTAATTCAATTTCACATTAAGAGGCATATTAGTGGTTGCTGCCTCATTATGGTCACATATTGGTGCTGGTCACACAGTAAACCCTTTTGATTTAAATTTACATAGCAGTTACTTTGTTTGGGGTGGTACCACAAAATGTCACTTTAAACAACAATAAACTAAACCTTTTACCTTTTGCTCCGATGGTGGCCAGATGACAAATTTTGATTAGATGGAAAGATTGCAACCCTCCAACATTTGCACAGTGGCTTAGAGATATGTTATACTTTATTAAGTTGGAGAAAATCCGGTATACTATTAAGGGGTCAGCCGACAAGTTTTCATTGATTTGGCAACCTTTCCTTAGTCGTGTTGATTCCTTAGACTCAGATAACTTTGTGGCTGATTAAAGTTTGGTGTATGTGTGTGTATGTATATATATGTGTATGTGTCTATATATGTGTGTGTATATATATGTATATATGGATACAGTATATGTGTGTATATATTTGATCAGGAATATTTCAAACGAAACATTGGAAGGACCCGATTTATCTTTGTGTTCAACTCTTCGGCTTAACTCCTGTGCTTGTTTTATGCATGTCAATGCCCTAGATGATAGGGTGTACTGTCTTAAACCTCTAACAATTTATCATGATTTATGTTTATTTATTTTATTTTAATTTTATTTTATTTATATTTATTTTTGTACACTTGTTTTTTTTTTGAGTGCCCTCTGGGTATTGTCATGGGTGGGGGGTGGGATATCTATCAGTCCAAACATATTTGTGCAATGGATTGTTAGAGTTGTATTAACAAAATTCAGAAATAAACTCTGTTTAAAAAAAAAATTTACATAGCAGTCTCTACTTGTCAATTATTACGTTTTAATGATAATTAATTATTGAGAAATACGTTTCCATACAGCGTTTAGCTATTATTTGCTTGGAAACATTCACATTAACCTCTTTTATGTATAGTTGAAAATGTCTGGGCAAGGGCTATACTACTTCCGGTTTTACCTTTCAAAATAAAACAACTCTTAACGATACAGCGTTGCTCATGTATGTAAATGATTATGAACAGCATGTTACCACAAACAATGAAAGTGACACATAGGCTGTTCTGGCCCCGAAGTTGCACTTCTCACAAGGTCAAACCAAATTCAATTTAAAAATCGGGTTAATTGTGATTACAATACGCTTCTTGGCAAATATATATGCCGATGGGATGACATATTATAATGTTTACGACTCTTGGCAATTTAATCTTAAATTCGGCACAAACTAATAACCGCTATTTCAATGAGATTGTGAACTACAGCTCACTGTTACATCAGCTGCCACTCCTCTCGTCTTCATAGAAATCACACCGTCATCTGGCTGGACGGACGTTATGGACCGGTTATGAAAGCATTACGCACTAAAATAGACGTGTTTCAACGTGATTGTCCAAGGTCGTCTCTCAGTCTACTGAACTCACCTCGTAGCTTCAAACAATAAAAGCTCCAATAGATGTGCGTTATTATCGCCCTGTCCGAAGTGTTTTCTCTTCGTTCAGTCTGCAGCAAAACCAGTCGACCAAAACAATGACTACTTCTTCTTCTGTCTCTCCGGTAGACTCCAGACTATTGGGCCCTTTTCCTGCCGCCTGCCGGTACCTCCGGGTATTACGTCTACATGGTCAGCAGCAGTATCCTACTGCACTATTCAAACCAAATTCATAATTTACAGTTTTTCTCATTCGCTTATTTGGCTCAATACTTGAATGAGATTTCTTTTTTTTTTAAAACAATAAGCTCAAATCTCTGAACAACTAGTTTGTTGTTCACAACAGGTTCAAATGTATCATTCATAGGTTGGCCATAGGCATCTTGCACCAGAGCTTTTTTTTTTATATCTATTTTATATATTGATGCCCCTTTGAGTCATAGTTGATGATGCATTGAAGATGCTGATGCCAGAGGTAAGTTAACAAGTTATGGTTGTAATTTTCTTTACAAAGTATAGATGGCTATACCAGACAAAGGTAAGTCAACACTTAATGACAGCATTAACACAAGTCTCCTGAAAGTCTCACTTATTACCAGTAATTCAAAGATTATTTATTATTATTACTCACTTTCTCTCTTTTTTTTCTTTAGTCATGTGTAGGTGGCTGTACCAGACGGAGCTGCAGGACCAGATGAGGAGAATGGAGGACTACAGGACCAGATGAGGAGGATGGAGGACTACAGGACCAGATGAGAAGGACGGAGGACTGCAGGACCAGATGAGAAGGATGGAGGACTACAGGACCAGATGAGAAGGATGGAGGACTACAGGACCAGATGAGGCGGATGGAGGACTACAGGACCAGATGAGGCGGATGGAGGACTACAGGACCAGATGAGAAGGATGGAAGACTACAGGACCAGATGAGGCGGATGGAGGACTACAGGACCAGATGAGGCGGATGGAGGACTACAGGACCAGATGAGATGGATGGAGGACTACAGGACCAGATGAGAAGGATGGAGGACTACAGGACCAGATGAGAAGGATGGAGGACTACAGGGCCAGATGAGAAGGACGGAGGGCTACAGGACCAGATGAGAAGGATGGAGGACTACATCAATATCATGATCTTTCTTTAAACACTAATTCGTAAATCTGACAATGTATGATATTTTAGATACAATAAATATTGTGCAAATTATGATTTAGTGTGTTCTAAATTTTCATTCGACTCAAAGGCATTACTGTTATTACTGTTAAGTATTATATATATAATACTCATATGTGTATGTAAATCTCATATTACATGTTGATATAAGTAAAATTGGGTACGCTTTAGATCACGGCCCGCAGTGTACAGCGTAATTCTTCCCAATTTAATTCATATTAAATCATAATTAATTGTATTGTTTTTGCACTGACTGTGTAGCAGTAGAGGGGAGTGGTGTTGGATGTCATATTACATTTGCCATTATATGACATATAGTTGTAGATTATTGCAGACTACCGTAAAATATGAATGAATGAATGAATTAGTTAAAGTGACTCAGTGTTCTCAGTAGTACAATGTTAAAATGCTTCATACATACATTAGAATTAATCATCCAGTAATAATGTCTAGTTAACACTAATAGGGGACATTCTGCTTGACAATGAATACTTTGATACTTAAAGTACATCTTGCTGATGATAATACAGATGAAGCATCATTTCCACTCAGACTTGCAGTTCCAGTTGTATCCTGAGTCTCTCTGGTGGCAGTATACTCAACATTTAGCACCAGCTCTCTCTTTTTCGTTATTCTATCACACTCTACAAAAAAGGTTAATCAATTAGACTCTGCGTTGTCTTTAGTGACTTCAGACTAGTTGTACATTAAATACTGCATAGTGGAAAGAAGTGCATCCAAAGAGGCCCAGAGAGAAACAACATGAAGACGACTGAAAATAAACAGGATAAATAACTAAATAAATTAATAATAATAATCCAAATTAAGTGGATCATAAAGAAAACACAATAAATATAAATAAATAAATAAATAAATGATAATATAATAAAAACGGAGAGGGTTAGGGATCATGATTGGACTCTACTAGAAGAGGGAAATACCTGATCAAAATAAAATAAACAGGGTTGCCAGACTTTGTGGAACCTTGGAGAAGAGCATTGAATGGTGTATTTAAGGTGTTCAAGTTTGAGGTGTGGCATCACCTCCTCCAGCCGGCGTTTATGAGACTGTGGCTCTGCCTTCCTCCAACTGAAAATAATCAGTCTGCTTTTGTTTTATAACAATGTTTAATTTAATAAGAACAATAATGGCAGCCGTGTAATAATATATATTTTTTTTACTTATCCATCGCGAGCTGGACTCAGCAGTGACGGCTGAACTCTTCATCACTTCCACCCATCAGACAGTGAAAAGAAGACTCTATACTTTAGCATTATTTGGTTTCCCATTAGCTTCCACAAAGTGGTCACAGGGTCCAGATAATAGTGTACGGGAATGATCTTTGTGGCTAATGCTTCATTCATATGGATAGGTGTAATCTTTATAATGAAAATGGTGGTGATGGTGGAAGTTAACCTAATGATGATGATGATGTGACAGGAAGGCAGAGGATAATAACTCTCTTTCTCTCTCACTGGTCATAAATATAAAAATCAATACAAATCATTTAGACCAGTTATTCAGCCGTCTTCCTCGGTATTTCCCTCTCTACGTCTCCCTCATCCCTCCATCCAGATAGATCACTTACTGTATAATCTAATCTACGGTGTGTGTGTGTGTTAACTGATAGAGAGACATGCCACTTTCTCTTTGTGAATGCTTATGAGAGGCTTACGGTTTTGGAAATAACATTTCATGATTTTATTCTTTTTTTTGTTTGCTTTTGACACAACAGTATGATTTAGTAATGAGCTCTCGATCTTAAAATGCAACAGCGACAAGAAAATCAATAATGTTCAGATAGCATAAACCGTCGTCATTATGTGCTACCTTCACTGAAACAGATGTTATTTTGTATGCAATAAAAGGTGCATAAATCATCCCCAAGATAACAGTTATCTCCAGTTTTCTACATTGGGTAAAGAATTTGAAAGAGTAATTATGCAAAAATGGCAGATCCCAAACTAAAAAAAAAATAATCTAAATTTGCCAAGCTAGTAGTTTCCCCATTTCCAGGCTTTGTGCTAAGCTAAGCTCACAATAAAGTTTAAAGCTGCAGTGGGTGGAAATGGAGCAAATATGATTAAAAAAAAAGTTATTTTTATAAAACAGTCACTATATCCTGACAGTAGTGCATGAGACAGGTAATCTGAAAAACGTCATGTTCCTCTGTGTCCTCCTAACGGTATCTGCAAGATTTCACAGACCGGAGGAAAACAAGCAGTCAGAGCTGACCTGGAGTCCGCCGTCCAGCTGCCGTCTATCAGTCAGCTGTCAAAGTCTGTCAAAACTAGGCAGCGCTGATCAAATATGAATCAATATTCTGTTACTGTAATGCCTATTTCTCTCCTCAAATGTTTTCAGAATCATCTTGTAGTGTACTGTTTAGCTGTAAAATGAGAAAGTTTGTGACCCGGCAGCCATGTTGAGATCTGAGTGGGTCATAAGTGATGACTGAGAGGGATTCTTTTTCTCAGTCTATACATTGTTTTTTAGGAAATTCCTGCATATATTTAAGAAACGTAACAAACATACTTATTGTAATGTAACTTCAAGGTTGACATTTGGTTGCGGACCTCCTCCCCACACAGACTTTGTCGCTCTTTATTCTACCTCACCTGACTTTCTCCTTTATAATCCTCCACCATAGCCACGTAGAGCATCATACTTTGAAGCATATGGGGCCACTGGCCAAGCTACCAAATTTGACAACTTGGGAGTGAGGACGGGCTGCTCTTTTCTCTCTTTCTCATCTGTTACTCCCCATCATTTTCTTGTCTTCCTCCTCCATTTCTTCCTCCTATTTCCCCCCACCCCAAAAGAATGATATTTTACCACTTCCTGGTTCTCATCCAATGGCAGTCCATTGTCGACTCTTCATAAGTGACTGCTGGAGGTATTCAGAGAGTCTAGGTGGCATTAGACTGAAGACAGCTGCGATTAGATTAGTGTGAAACGTTATCTCCTGGATATGGTTTGTGGTGTATATTCGGATGTAGAGACTGATACGCTGGGCTGCTGATAGCAGCCTTTTAAACAAAGTGAGGTCAGCTCCACTCACTGTGGTCCACCATTACATGATGGATATGATGAATTTTGAATCATATAAATATTTCATATAGATCATAGAATTGATCTTTACACTGTGTAAGGCAGTGTTCTGAAATCCTGAAATGATGCCAATGGGATACTGGATTCATTTAGATTTAAAATTATGTTATCAGTATGTTAGCGATGTAACGATGTATCCAGCTAACAGTTTGATCCAGTATTAATTAGTAATATTATTATCATCATGGTTCATGGTGGAGAGGAGGTCGTGTTGCTCTGGCTATATCTGTCTGGCGTGGAGAGGAGGCTGTGTTGCTAGGGCTCTATCTGGTTGGCATGGAGAGGAGGTTGTGTTGCTGTGGCTCTATCTATCTGGCGTGGAGAGGAGGTTGTGTTGCTCTGGCTCTATCTATCTGGCGTGGAGAGAAGGTTGTGTTGTTCTGGCTCTATCTGGTTGGCGTGGAGAGGAGGTTGTGTTGCTCTGGCTCTATCTGTTCTCACATATGTTCACATTATATGTATTATTTTTATTATTTGTCATATGGATTGTCTATGTTGTATTTTCATTATGTTGTTACTCTGTACACACAACATCTATTGAAGGTCTGTCAATCCTGGAAGGGGGATCCCTCCTCTGTTGCTCTTCCTGAGGTTTCGTCCATTTTTTTCCCTGTTAAAAGGTTCTTTTTGGTTAAGTTTTTCCATAGTTTACAGAGGGTGTCGTATTCTGTACAGATTGAGGCAAATTTGTGATTTTGGGCTATACAAATAAAATTGACTTGACTTGAAACATGACATTGGGGTTTAAGGAGCTGTTGGGTTGTTGGAAGTTGCTGGATTTTTTTCCCTGTTAAAAGTTTTTTTTTTTGTGATTTGTGATTTTGGACTATACAATTACAATTGACTTGACTTGACTATCCTGATGTTTTGAGCAAAAACTGAAAGGCCACAACTGTGTCTAAAGACAAAAGCGCCTCAGCTCGGTATAGGGTCGTGTCAGCAGTTCTTGGATCTGTGTCCTTGGGTCACTTTTGGATTGGTTCTCTTTTTTTGAAAATGGCTAAATGCATGTCAAGTTTTGAGGACCTCTAGTTACCAGCCTAACTATAACTGAAAAATAAACCTTCCAGCAACTTCCAACAACCCAACAGCTCCTTAAACCCCAATGTCATGTTTCAAGTCAAGTAAATTTTATTTGTATAGCCCAAAATCACAAATTTGCTTCAGGGGGCTTTACAATCTGTACAGTATGCGACACCCTCTGTAAACTATGGAAAAACTTAACCAAAAAAAACCTTTTAACAGGGAAAAAAATGGACGAAACCTCAGGAAAAGCAACAGAGGAGGGATCCATCTTCCAGGATGGACAGACGTGCAATAGATGTCATGTGTACAGAGTAACAACATGATGAAAATACAACATAAACAATCCATATGACAAAAAATAATACATATAATGTGAACATATGTGAGAAGGTGGATCCAGGAGGATGTCAAGCAGCTTCCCGGCGTCGCCAACCAGATAGAGCCAGAACAACACAATCTCCTCTCCATGCCAAACAGGTAGAGCCAGAGCAACACGACTTCCTCTCCACGCCAACCAGATAGAGCCAGAGCAACACAACCTCCTCTCCACGCCAACCAGATAGAGCCAGAGCAACACAACCTCCTCTCCACGCCAACCAGATAGAGCCAGAGCAGCACGACCTCCTCTCCACGCCAACCAGATAGAGCCAGAGCAACACAACCTCCTCTCCAGGCCAGATAGGCAGAGCCATGTTTCTACTTTCTCTTTCTCTCTCCACTTTTGATTGAGCTGGGCTAGCAGTTTCGTACTCCTTCCAGTCCTTTGCTAAGCTAGTCTAATTATCCTCTGGTCTATTCGTACTGGTTCTGACTATCCCTTTAAAACTGCAATATATGCATGTTGGATAGCCTGGCCTAAATGCAAGTTGAATAAATTTAAAGACCAATTTTATTGGCACTAGTCAATACTAAAACAGTTGCTGCTGTTGTATTCCCCCCCCCCTTGACTGTGAACCCAGAATGCTGCACACAAAAAACCTTGACCATGAGTCCAGGATGCACTGAGCAGAAGGAGGGAGGGGGGGCTTTGAGGAGTGGTTTAGATAATCGAATGGGGGGAAATCAGAGACAGAGAGTCAGAGACAAAACGAGAGAGAGACTGGCCGAGTGGGTGAAGATAGAGATACGGACAAAAGAGAGAGAAAGCTGTTTACTTGTTGACCAGTTAGTCATCGTCATACATGAAGGTACAGGAAGAGAGCATTAACTGAAGACTGGTTTCCATGAAGAAGAAGAGATACAGCTCTTGGATATCTGGACTCTCACTGTTGGATTTTTTTTTTTTTTCCAACACAAAATAATAATGAAGATGTCAGCCACATTTGGGGACTGAAATATGCTGTAGGTGTATTATTGCTGCAGGCACACAGCTGCTTCATTTGGACTTCAATTTCAGCTTTTATATCCATAATCCATACATAGTGGAATTTTCTTTATACTTACGTAAATTGCTTTAAATTCCTTTAAGTCACACCACATACAGAAAATACACAAAGACAAGCTTTTTTAAATATTTATTCACGCACATAATGCTAGGATGTGGTCTTGTATAAAAGACTTCTTCACCTATGAAACCACCAAGTCGGTGGTAGTGAAGAGCTGGACCATCGGCATCATCAACCGTGTCGTCCAACTCCTCATCATCACTTACTTCATCGGGTGAGTATTTCCATTCATTCTGCTGTATTTTATGATTATTTAATTTGGTTTAGTTGAATGAAACAACATATTTTTATTATATATTTATTATTATTTATTTTATATATATATATATATATATATATATATATATATATTTAATATCTAATGCCATGGATTAGGCATTGATTATCATATCGCACATGCCCTTATTAATTGACATTAATTACTACTTATGAGTAAATCATGTAATGGTGATGATGACACAATTGGATAAGTTTAGAATTAAAATATAGTGTTATTTAAAGCTAAAAGCACTGTTATATATTACATTATTATTACTGTTATTACATCACTGTGAATTATTCAAATACTATATGCTGTGTATTGATTCAAAATGTTAATGTTTCAATATTAAACTTATTTATTTATCACTATTAATTAGATTCAAGTGTCCTGTTACTGACATCAAAGGAGACACATTTCCACAATTTTACAGGCTAGAAGCACTATAATTTAAGAAAATAAATAAAATTCAATCTTATTTTATTCATTCAGTATCACTTAACAAAAAGGAAAAAGTCAACCAGTCAAGTTATGCTAGCAAATTATTTGTTAAATGTAAGTGTTTGTGGGGGTTTTAGGTGTTATTTGTATTGCAATTTCTAGGTAATCATTAAAATTATTATCAAATTAGGATTCATTTAACTAAATTGAATTTCAGGTTGGCATATATATATTCAAATTCTCCTGTTCTATAGATATGTAAAGGTGTATAACACTTACCAACAGTCAAATATGCTTTTGAGTCTCTTACTGGACGTTTGACATTTTCCCGCAAATAGTCATTTTTCACAATAATTGTATCTTTGTCCACAACATTTCTGTATCTTTTGGTAACATCACAACTTACAGTTTGTACTTTTCCGATATATGTGGTGATAGTGTAGTACCTGCATTACACACACATGCTCTCAGGATATAGAGGCAGTTGGTGGTAAACTCAGCTCAAATCAATCTATCTGAACAGGGCCTCGGACTGTGAGTCCTATAACTGAAAACGTCCCTGACAGCTGGCAGCTGCCACACAAAAATGAACATCAGCACGCTAACAAAATCATTTAAACCCAGCAAAGTTCTCTAACTAACAACTAACTTTTATTTCAGGTCACTGCTCTATCAGTCCACAGCAGGTGACAACAGTCAGACAGCAGCTTTAGCTTTTAGCCTATCAGTGAGTGATACATGAACAGGCTCCACTGAGTCTTAGAATGAGGTCTGAGAGAAGTAATACACAATACCTTTTCTTTTTTTAATGTTTCTGTTGTCTGTGTGTGTGTGTGTGTGTGTGTGTGTGTGTGTGTGTGTGTGTGTGTGTGTGTGCTTCAGGTGGGTGTTTGTCAATGAGAAGGCCTACCAGGTGAGAGACACAGCTATTGAATCCTCAGTGATGACCAAGGTCAAAGGTTTTGGAATCTACAATGACAAGGTCATGGATGTTGCAGACTACGTCACTCCTACACAGGTAGGCCTATGGACGGATAAATAGATGGAGGGATAGATAGATAGATGACTGACAGTAGTATACAGTGATGTGCTATGTGTTTTTCGCAGGGAGCTTCAGTCTTCTGCATCATTACCAAACTGATCACTACAGAGAACCAAGTCCAAGCATACTGTCCTGAGGTTAGTCTTCGTCACTACCATTACTGCAATACTACTTCCATAGAGTGCTGCAGGGATGACGTATTTCTGTAGGCCAATCAGGAAGTTAGCATCACCCTGTTTCCTTTGACAAAAAGCCAATGGGACTTTTCCATTGGGTTTTGCATCGTTGCAGAAAATAAGCTCTGTGGCAAACAAACGTTTATGATACTTACATGTTTTGCTCAGCAAGATCAATTTCCCAAATGAACACCGCTTTTATGATTTTTGAAGCGTGAATGCAATCGGCAGAAGTAAAAAGCTAATGTTCACATTAATGTGAGTAACACAACAAGGCGGACTAGTGTTCAGTGTGATGGCATCTAATGCCCCCGACAACCTCTGAAGTCTCTTTTAGCCACTTGTTAGTAACTGCCTTTTTTAAAACACAAAATGCTGTTCGGTGCTGAGCATGTTGTGTATACTAGGTTTATTATGTATACTGGGTTTATTATAGCTCACTGTAAACAGTTGCCTGCTGCTGCTGGAAATGATGCTGACGAAAGAGCAGAGACTAAACCAAAACAATAAAGTTGCGGCCATAAAACCCAAAGCCATGATCTTAAAGACGCTAAAATCTGCCTAGATCTGAGGGGAACTGCAGAGTAGGGTGATGATTCTCTGTGGGTTCATCACTACGAGCAATCCCCTTTGACATTACACGTAGTCATTTGATCCATTGTTAATATAAAAATAATTATGTGTGTGTGTGTGTGTGTGTAACTTTGTGCTACCCAGAGTGAGAAGAAGTACATTTGCACCCAGGACAGTAACTGCACAAAGCACCTCAACAAGTCAGGAAGTTATGGTGAGACCTTCTCTCTGTTTCTTTTTCTTGTTTCATCATACTTGATAACATGTTTGATGAAAATGTTATTATTATTATTATTATTATTATTATACTTATGCTGTTGAATTACTATGTTAGAAGTGGTATCTATTTCTGAGCCTAACATTTATTGTTTGATTTTTGTAGTTTGCATAAAAGCTTTTCTTTTTTCCCGCTCAGGAATTCTGACAGGGAAATGTGTTCCTTTCAACACCACCGTCAAGATGTGTGAAATAAAAGGATGGTGTCCTGCCGAGATCGACACCATCAAGACGTAAGACGATATACTGTGCATGTGATAGAAAGCTTTTTACGTTGCCGTGCCACTGTTGGATAGCCCATTATTCCGAAACCCCAATAGTCAGAAAAATGGCCCATTGGACCTGAATGCCCATTTGTCCTACATGTTATTCCAAAAACAAACTGCCATTGTTCCGGAGGCCCATTGCTCCGAAAATACAAACTTTATGTGCAGTGCACAGAAGCACATGGATAACTATTATGCAGAATTATGTCATCGGACCTTCCCCGTCGCAATGAGTGTGTTTTTTTTACCATGACAACGGCATGACCCACCCTACTCTATCTCTGGTTGACTTACCCTGATATTCTAACTGATCTCACTCCTCATGCCTAAACCTAACCAACCTCACCAACAAAGGCAACGAGTAATAAGAGGTAGATTAATGGTAAGCCGTTCTGTAATTAATTTTCAGATATCCATAAACACATTTCTCCTGGTCAAAATTGTATTCTCACTAGTCTTATTAAAGGACTAATTAAAGGACCAGTATGTAATATATTTACTGTAATAATCATAAAATGACCATATGTCATCAGAGATTAAGGAAAAATGCTAAACTGAAATAAAACGGAACGTGTATTTTGATTTGGCCCGTGTAATCTCGTCCACTGCCCATTTCAACAGCCCATTGCCTATGGAAGTGTGTGCCACACCATGATACTCAAAGACAAACATTTTGTGCTGGCTTTGTGAGGCTCGAGAAAAAATTACATATTTAAACACAATGCTGTTTGTTTGTCTGTCTTTTCTTCTGTGTTTCTCCCTTCACCTCTCTTTCAGTACGCCAATGATGGAAGTGGAGAATTTCACCATTTTTATTAAGAATAGCATCCGCTTTCCAATCTTCAACTACACCAAGTATGACAATTATGATTTTAAATATGGTGATGATGAGGATGATGAGGATGACGACAACACTGGAGTCTGACATGTTGATATGATATATGTCTGTATGTGTACAGAGGGAACTTCCTTACTACCATCACTGACGATTACATCAAAAGATGTAACTTTGACATGGTGAACAACACCTACTGCCCCATCTTCAGAGTGGGAGACGTGGTCCGCTACGCACAGCAGAACTTCACTAAACTGGCCGACAAGGTAGAGTCAACGCATGTCGTTTTTCTGGAGACGGGCACGGCTCGATCCACTCCTCCATAGAAGTTAACCTTAAACATTTCCATTTCGCGGCGCGTTTTAGCAGCTTGCTTTGTTACACTTTGTATCTGTAACCTGTTCTGCGATGGTGGAAGTGATCCCCCTGTGAGCCTGTCAACACATTAGTTTTTTTCTCAGACAGGGAGTGATGAGGTATGTGGGTATTATATCACGGCTATGAACCAATCAGAATGCTTGATTTTGAGCTACCCATTTTCTAAGCTTTTGTTACGGAGAATCGTTCAGTTTGAATAAACACACAAAAACACTGAGGTTAAAATTAAAGAATATAAATGCAATTAGGGGACATAATACATTGACACAAGAAACTAGGAACCAAGCAGGAAAGTCTTCCTCACGGAAGATATTATACAGCCTAATATACTTTTCTCAAAGTTTCGTGGCTGAATATATTGTAGATGTGTTCTTTTTATTGCTTTTCTTATTCAATTCAATTCAATGGGGGCAATGGGGCAATTGGTTTGGAGCAGTTTGTACATAAAAACATAGATAAAACAGGGTGACACACAACAACAAGAACAACAATATATGTAAGCTAAAAATATAAAAACAGGACCTAAAACGATTACTGGTGTAAATTAGACTAACTAATAAATAAATAAACAGACTGAATAAGAACAATAGGAGGATCAGTCTAATAAGGGATAAAAGGATCTGTGATGGTAAAAGGATAATAGTCCTTCAGGATAAACTGACTGCAGAGGGGATAAACGATTTAGAATAGCGGTTAGTATTACAAACCGGTAAACCATAACGACATCCGGACGGCAACAGAGAAAATTCACTTGTAAGCACATGACCAGAAGATGCTAAAATACATTTCTGCTGGTTACAAAAGGAATTCAAATCTCTCTGTTTCACACCAATAATCTTAGAACAGATTTTAACAATACTGTTGAGACTGTTTCTGAAAAAAGAAGAAAAGCAAAGGAGACTCTCAATGAAAGACTGATAAAAAACGACAGAGGATTACGGGACTGACTGAGAAGGAATTCAGTTTCCGTAAGAGATGAATTATCTGTTGCCCCCTCTTTACAATAGCCTCAGTGTTGACATCAAATTTAAGTTGATCATCCAAATACGTGCCCAAGTACTTGTAAGATCTTACAATTTCCACATTATCATTATGAATGGTATAATAATAATAATAATAATGGGTAGAGCCTTTCCATGGTCTGACACTGGACCCTGGAAGAGGGATAGTAAATTTGATCAGGTAGCTGTCCTCCTGAGAGCTCCTGCAAGCATCAGTATACTGTACATGATGAAGAGGAGGGGGGAGAGGACACACCCTCGTGGCGAGCCTGTGGATGTGGTTCGGGCGTCTGACAAATGGCCATTTACAGACACCCTCTGTGTTCTGTCAGTCAGAAAGTCCATAATCCACAGTACAAGCTGATGATAAAAGATCACAGATCATTCTTTCTGTTAGAAGATGAGGCTGCACGGTGTTAAAAGCTGATGAAAAATCGGCAAACAAGAGCCGAGCGTGAGTTTGTGGCTTTTCTAAGTGTCTGTTTAAGCAAATGAAATAATAAACACAACACCAAAGTCACACTGAAACAGACCAGAGTCTGCCTGAGTCTGCTGCTGTCTCTGGAGCTCTGCCCTCCTGCGGCCGCAGACACAACAGCATCTTCGTCTCTGCTGCAGCTGCTGATTCATCTCCTTTCTTCTGTTCCAGTCTCACACAGTTTAACAACACGACATTCTCCATGAAACTTTTGTGATAAAAAGTTACAATGTAAAAGTACAGATTTTTAAAAAATACCTAAAAAAGTACACACACAAAAAAACCTTTGTCACAATGAGAGTAAATGTAATTTCTTACCTCTACCCCTGTCTCATATGATTATATTTGACAACTGTTATCAACAACTGACCCAGACTGGAACAGACCAGACCCAGTTCAGCTGACTCAGACTGGAACGGACCCGGTACAACTTGGTGCTATCAGTCATCATGCCCATATCATACAACACATATAACACAGGCAGTGCAAAATACCTCCGCAACATATTAGCCATATTAGCAAATTAGTTATATATAAATGTAATTCCTAAGGAGACAGGATTGAGCACAAACATTTATTCATTCTTTCATTCATGTGCCTCTCTTATTTTGAAAATTCTCCTCAGGGAGGAGTGATTGGAATAAAGATCGGCTGGAACTGTGATCTGGACAAGTCAGATGACCAGTGTAACCCTTCGTACTCGTTCACTCGCCTGGATGCCATGTCACAGAAGAACGCTGTGTCACCGGGCTACAATTTCAGGTATTCAGCTACACAGTTGGACCGATGTGTTAAGACACAAAGCGCTCACGATTAGACCTTGAAGACCGGTTGCTGGATCCTTAATCTAGATGACGAAAAAAAAGAAAGACTAGGACAGCGCTCCAATTTCACTTTTGCCACACAAATGTTTCAAGCAAGATGCCCTTCTTCAGCGTGTATTCTGGCAATTTCACAGTCAGTATACACAGGTGGGGTGACCGACATAAAAGACTTTTATGCTTTTTTATATTCAAGAAAGGAATCCATCAAATTTCACATTGTGTTATGATCAAGAACTGGAACTGGACTCTATGGCGTCTGTAAACGAAGCTAAATCTGTTTTCAGGCTCACTTCGTCCTGATGCAATAGGGAGAAATTTAAAGGCGGGGTGTACGGTTGACGGGCAACTCAAGCTCAAGAGGAGCATCTGTGTCATCATTGACCTCCACCTATGGCCTCCGTATGTAATTGAAAAAAATCTTTTTTTTATAAATAAATTCCTCTTAAATCTTAATTGACAAATGCCCATGTTATTCTAATAAACAAAATTTCAAGTAAATTGAAGGAGAAAATAATAATGTGGCAAGCGGGCAGGTAGGGGTATGGCCAGAATTCAAAGACAAACACTGCACACAAACAAACAACAACTCACACAGGTAGTGTGCGGTCACTATGGCAAATGCTTGCAGAGCACGACAGGTGAGTTACGCCCCGGCGAGACCGCCCGCATGAACAGCGCTTGGCGGCTGCGGGATTCACACATCGGTTGTTCACAACAGCTGCGTTTCTGCTGCTGCTGCCAGCCCTTTCTTTCTACATAGAATTTGCCTTTCATAATGGCCATTTCATTTCATTATAAATATATATATATATATATATATATATAATATATTATTTTATTTTAGACAGAGAAAGGTAAAGAACCGTGTGGTAATTTGTAAATAATAGTAATAATCCACAATTAAAACCCCATACTATATTAATTCATGGAGCTCTTCAAGTCACTGCATGTTCTACATCACTGTCCGGCACATATTTCACAATAAAAGCCTCGTGTTAACAAATTAAGGAATTCTGTCCACAGAAAAAAATGCTTGAGGGCTTTTATTTTGAAATGAAAGCAGAAACTGTTGATTTAAAAAATAGTCTTTACTTTTTTTTCATCTCCCTAACATTTTCTACAGATACAGACATTGAAACTTTAGTAATGTTGCTGGTATGATGTCAATATACAGTCAATAAATCACCTTCACTGTCTGTTGTTGCTGTGAACCGCGCGGCTCACGTTCGTACGCCGAAATAAAAAACAAAGTGCAAAGTGCTTTTATCTCTATGTGTTCAAGTGTGACATATCATTTATGGGTTAGGATTTTCTTTGTATTACACCAAAAAAAATGTGTCTAAGTTGCACACTGTTCCATAAGCTTTAAAGTGTTTTCTTTGATATAAAAATGGCGTGATTTGTCTGTTTGTGCAGGTTTGCCAAATACTATAAGATGGAGAATGGGACCGACTACCGCACACTGGTCAAAGCCTACGCTATTAGGTTTGATGTTCTAGTCAATGGAAATGTGAGTATATATGTATCTTAGTGTGTGTCAACATTTGTGTATACTTGCAAAACACTATCTATTATGGATAATGACAAAGAGATATGGATCTGTATGTTTTGACCGCTCAACATAGAAGCTTCTTCATAAAGTACGAAAATATATTTTATGGCACCAGTTGCATACATTTATTTATTTCTTATACTTGCATACTACATCTTTTTTAAACATCTTGGGTATTCTAAATGCTTTGTTTAGCCATCCGCTTCAAATACAAGCGTACTTGTTACTTTAAGTTTCACTTTCACAACGTGGTAGGTGCAGTTTTTACCCGTCTGAAGGATTAGCGTGGTAGTGATAAGCACTGATAACGCCCATTCAATCGGCCGATAGCGCTCGAAATGTTTAGCATTACAAGAGCAGAATAGCAGAATAATTTATACAATACATCTACAATGTGGCCATACTGTTTGGTGTGTGGGACACTGAAAGAGTTATTGTCTTTAACATAATTTCAGGTCAGATAAAGTAGCTATGATCACTAAAATTCGATTATCAGGTGTCATCAACATTTTCACATAAAGCCTGGGGTCGTTGAATTGGAAACTCATAATAGTAACTATTTTTCCCATCGGCCACTATATTAATCACAATCACACCCAGGAGACTGAAACCTGTTGAAATAAACTACTGTTCTTCCTTTGTAGGCAGGGAAGTTCAACATGATCCCTACACTCATCAACATGGTGGCAGCCTTCACGTCAGTGGGAGTGGTGAGTTTTATTGGTATACTTGACACAACTGATAAATGGAGCCAAACATTCCCCTTTTACTTCTGATTTTAAGTATTATCTCAAGTACAATTTGACCTTTGTTGTACTTAAATACATTGCAAAAATGCCCTCCCACCTCCCTTCTCACTGAAGCTCAACTGTAAACTATTTTAAAACATGAATAGTGACCTTTGAGAAGATCTGGGGTTACTATTGGGCTGAATTTTAAAGTTTCATCTGTACTTTTGCTTTGTTGAGTGCTTTGTAAATAAAGATTATAATTATTATTATTATTATTATTATTATCATCATGCAGGGCACGGTGTTGTGTGACATCATACTGCTGAACTTCCTGAAAGGAGCGGAGCAGTACAAGGCCAAGAAATTTGAAGAGGTAAATTAACCCAGTTCTTCACAATGTAATGTACACTTCATTAGATTTGAACTCATTACTCAGTGTTGGTGTTGCATTAATTGATTGTTAGCCAATTGGGGGCAGTGGGACATGCTGTAAACACAACAGTGACCACCCTTTAAAGTTGTTATGGTGAAGTTCTTAGCAAATATCCAATATTCACTCTCCTTTTAGCTCTGGCTTTGGTCTCCACCACCAACTCCTGAGAAAAATATCTGTCTATTTAGCAGCTAAATGCTCCACTATGTTCACCAGCTAGTTGCTAACTGTGTCTGTCCAATGCGGTATCACGCCAAAGCGTGTAATAGACCCGCCTGTCCACCAGAAGATAGCATGTCAGAGTCACGTTTTGCCTCGCCGAGGCGTGAATATTACACACATGTACGAAGGTGCAGTACCAGCGGGGGGCAACAAAACCACTTAGCTAGGTTAAGGAAAAACCTCATGGTTGGCCTTAAAATAAGTATGTAAACTAAGTACAATATATACGGAAACAACGTAACATAAGTACAGAAAACGCGCCACAAACGACACTAAAAAACAATTCACAAACGTCACTAATGTACGAAACAAAACACCGGTCTCGAACACCCGTCTCCTGGTTGAAGGTCCTGTGTTTTTTTTACCCATCCAGCTTCCCTCTCGCCCTCAATAAGCAGTCGGCCTCACTTTATATTTTACGTCACTAGCTCTGAGTGTAGCATATTTACGCGGATACATTTACATTGCAGTCAGAATTTAAAATTCAATGTATTTGTTATGAATAGAGATGGCAATAAGTGTGGTACAGAGCAACATTTCTCTCTCTCTCTCATATACTGTAGGTGTCCGACAGCCCGATGGATTTCCAAAGCAACGGGTTGTACCGCTCACAGCTGTCACTCCGACACAACGAGACCATGATGAGGTCCAGTGACTCCGGGTCATTTTCTATTGAACATTACAGCTAAATGGACAAGAGCACCAGCCACTGGTCTCAGCAGTGGACTATGGAAAACAGATGTGGGTTGGGTTTCTCTAAAAATGTTTTGAGTTTTAGCAATTTTATGCATTCAGGGCATCCCGGGCCGTCTTTATATAATACAGTACCTCAGCGTTACCAATATATTTTATGTCAATGTCTAAAAAACTTCTGATTGTTACTAAATTTATATTATTCTTAAATGTATCAAAAGTGCTACAAGCAATGACGAACAATATATCTTAAATCAAATGAATCAAATACAAAAGTGTTTTTGCATGGTGACACATTTGGCATGTGACATTGGCTCAGGATTTTCCGAGCAAGAACAAAACCCTTTTTGTGTTTAAAAAAGTGAAATTCAACCTGAAAAAAAGATTTCACGTTTGAGCACTCTTGAAACTACTGGAATGCACCACAACTATATTATGAAGGCCTTTTTTTGTGACAAGAAAACAGGAATAAACAAGACAGCTGGCATGAATTGATTCACTTGCTTGCTCTTCTTTAACAGCTCTATTGTGGTTTCTGCTCTGATAGATTAACTCTGGGTGAGGGAGCTGGATTGTAGTTTGATTTGATAAAAGCAGCCATTTTTGTCTCGGATGATAACAAGCTGGATAAAGCCACAACGGTGATGGAGAGCACGCTATTCCTAATGGATATATGCGTGTCATTGTCCTTGATCATCCAAACAAGTGTTCTAAATTAATCTGCTAATTACACATCCGCTCAGATTGGTGTTGGGTGGAGCTATGTTAGGAATTACATCAGGGAACCAAAACCACTAATGAAAAAGCTGAAGGTGTAGATCGTCCCGTCCTAACCAAGCCCCCAGGAAGAGCGTCGGTCGTTGATGCCAATTTTCGTAGTGGCCAAACAGAGGTACTGCAACCTCCGTGTCCGTCACGTGATGCCATTGGACCCAAACAGACTTTTTCCCATAGACTTACATTGGGAAAGAGACGGCCGTAACTCAGCCGATCATTTTTTAATCAACTTCCCAGTACGAACACCTCGTTTTGTACTATTAAATTGTTACCAAGAAAACAATAGTGTAATGCTACAGCAACCAACCAAACAAGTGTGTGCAGCAGCATCATGATTAGCATGTTTTACATATATAATTGGGACATATTTCCATACTTTTTATTATTATCTGGACACCGGGACAAACCAGGTATACCAGGATGTCAATCTGGTCCGGAAATAGTTAACTTATTAACGTTGGTAGCTAGCTAACGAATGTTTAGAGAAAGATGTGACGTTGGCCAAATGCAAATTTAGTGATCATAAGAGGTGGTGACATTTACGTGAACATTCATGCCATCAAAATGAACACAGAGCCCGTTTTATAAGACTCAAATTGAATTAAATTTAGACGTTACCTAACCTCCTGAAAACCACGGAGAAAGAGCGACGAATGGCAGCGATGGCAGATCATTTAAAAGATTGACCTCGCCTTTTCGTTGGCTTTTATAAAGATGGGACTAAGTGGCGTGATTGGCTGTCAAATTATTGACTTTGACATTTGATTTGCTTGCAAAAGCTTGACTACGATACATGATTGTTTTTTTAAATGATGGAAATTTGAGATGCAGACAAGCGGTCAGATACTGGAAAAGGTATGTAAGGTAGGATGAGCTGATTGTTTTTCAAATAGAAATGTAGATGAGAATTTCCTACAAGATGCACAGGTCAATACGTCTTTTTTAATTAATATCTCACAGCAGTTTCTTTTTTATACACCTCTGTCTATGGCTATTAAGAATTACAACGACACAACAGGTAAGTTTCATTCTTTATTTTGGCCTTGTATTAATCACCCATACTCCAGCAATTATTTTTGCAATATGTACACTTTGCTGTTGATGCTCTCTCTCTCTCTCCATACCGAGAACCGATGATCACCTTTTCCCCACCCACCCCTCATAAACATGAAGACAATGTAGGGATCAGAACTGTTCATGGGAAAAAAAATCCACATTTAAAGAAGGGACATGGCGAGTTACTAGTCATAGCTGTTTGCTACTGTTTGCTCATGCGGCTTCAGACACTGCACACCGTCGGATCGAAACCTTTAAAATCGACCAGTACTCTCTTCCAAAGACACTTGAGGTTAATAATTCATCACTTTTTAAACCCCACAATAACCAACTCATGGCCGAATCTGACTCCATTCATCCAATTCATAAAGTCAAGAGAAATAGTAATAAAAAAAAAACATTTATTTCAATTTCTTGTTCATTTGTTTAGAAATGAAAAACATTATTTTAATAACAAAAATCCACAATCAAGTGAGTGACTTACTGGTCATACAAAATCAAGTGTTTTTCCCCGGAGTCACTGTGCAGTGTTTGGGCCAACAGAGCAAGAAAACTGCAACAACGCAGGAGTGATTTTATATTTTACAATGTTTCAAATAACAATTTTCCTCATGCCACCTGCACTTCAACCATTCTGCTGCCGAAAGAGGGGCGGACGTAAGACGAAGAGCAAAATGTCCATCGACACGTCGACTACGAAACCTTCCAGGCTCACAAATGTTGAGAGCTCTGGAGGGCTGACGAAGGCTCAGTGCAGAACAGCAGCAGGACAGATGATATGTAGAAAATAAAAGTATTGTTTACCCCCACGGAAGAGCAAGTGTATAAGGGTTTGACTTGCTATTAAAATTCATTAAAACTTTTCATTAAAAGTCTACCATCAAATTCCTTTTCCAGAAAAGATGACACAAATCAGCTTAACTTTCTGTACACAATGAAAAAAAGAAGAAAACACATATTTAACAATACTTTGTAAACTCAAATGAAAAGGGGTCAAATTAATACAACGTAAACATACAAAATGAACAAGGCAGTTTACTCTATGATAGTGTCAAGAGAAATGCTATTAAAAAACAAAGGCATAACTACATTTCATATTAAAATAACATAATAAAGAAGGAAGGGAGTACCATCATCAATCATCATCACAGTTAAAGGATAGGGATTCCCGTTAAGTACCAACAGAATACCGTAAACTGGGAGCATACACACACACACACACACACACACACACACACACACACACACACACACACACACACACACACACACACACATACACATATACACACAGACACAACATTGTGATAAGGGGTCATGTACAGACCCAACTCAAAGACTGGGCAGTGTGTTATTTGTCAGGAGAGGCAGAGGTAAGAAGAGGAGAGTTTTTATGTGTGTTGTTGAGATCAGAATGATGCTACTGATCTCCAACTGAGGTCAACAAGTCATAGATTAAATGTCCCATATTGTGTATTGTGTACAGTATACTTCACAATTTGAATTGTAACATCGCCACATAAAGAACTCACATTTACTGATCGGCCGACACAGCAGGCTCATCGGATTTAAACGCGGTGAATCCACAGAAGGACGGCCTTCTGGTCCAGATGCTGTAAACTGGCCTTATTGGATGGATCTCAGTGCCAGCCAAGCCGGAGCAAGCCCAGTTGTGATGTGTTTCCTGTAGTTGGTTTAAAATTGGTTTTGGGGACTTGCAATTAGGCTTGTCGCGGTAGTCGGGTGTTACACGGTGGTCGGGGCACACACCGATTACATTACGTACCCATCGTCGTTTTTTTTTTTTTTTTTTACAGAAATAAAACCCATTTAGTTAATTTTGGCGTATCAGCAACATGTTATCAATAGATAGTCGGATGACGGAGTCTCAGCTCAGAGCAGCAGGTGTCGGAGTGTGAAGGATTTGGTGTCGAAGCGAAAAGCAAACTTTGCCTATTTGGCAATATTTCAGATTTAAACCCAGAACTATAAGAGAACCGTAATGTTTAATGAGGCAATCAGCGCAGAGGAGGACAGAGCAGACACGGCCGGTGTGCACGGCGCAGCGGCGCCAGGTAGACCCCTGCTGCCCCGCAGCGAAGGCTGGACCGGAGAGGCCAGACACACTGCCACCTGACGGTCGAGATCAAGGTAAGCACGCTACATATATCCCCCGCCACTTTTCTTGTAAAATGTCCGGTGTTATCAGTAACACCGGTGTTGTCACGAGTTTATTCAAATTTCCTAACCGTCACATCCCTACTTGCAATATGACATTTTAAAGGTGCTGAATGCAAGCTTGGGAGCATTTTCTATTGCCTCCGCACGGCTCTCAACATGCGACGGCTGAGCCGGCGGCTCGCAGCTAACGGCGCTAACAGCGGTAACAACAGCAATAGAGCTGACAGAGATAACGGTGTTGACCTGGAGGGCGGGGGGTTCCACGCTTCCGCGACGACTTATCGACCTTAACCGCCGTATGGGAGCAGTTGCAGAGCGGCGTCTGTGAGCTAGCCGGTGGCTCACATGCACGAAAAAGGCAGGTACGGCCGGCCCGGCTATGTCAACAAAGCAAAGAGGAGCTCTGATTACGGCACACACACATAGAGGGAGAGAGACTTCATTCTCTGCTCAGGTAGACATTACTCCTCTATATCTTTACATTCAGTAAAAACAGGGAAATAGTCATTTACTATTTATCTTTGATGACACATAAGAGGGGAATTTACATTTGCAGTACATACTGTAAGTATGGGACCCTTTAATTGCCTGACTGTTTAATCATGTTTTCCTTCTTTATTGTGTGTGCGTGTGTCTTCATTTGTAATGCTCTACTAGTTACTAACAACCACATATGGAGGCTAAGTTAAGGATGCACCGATGTTACCGAGACCGGATCGGCAGGCTGATACTGACTCAAATAGCTGGATTGCGTCTCGGTGACAATGGGGCCAATCTATTCTATTCAATTCTATGTAGTATATATACTACATACATTATAGACTTGAATTTAATTCCTGTTTAAGTTTTGACCATTTTGTTGCCGCATTAAAAAGGTTTATTATTCCTGATAAATTGCTGGATTTATTATTTTAATAATACATAGCAGTAAATTTATATCTATGTATTTATTTGTTACATTTCCTTTTACAAAGTTAAGATTGTAATGTTTTAAAGTCCAGCCTGATGGTGCCTTACACATGAAAGAATGATCCCAGTCACTTCCACACAGTGAGGCAAACAGCTTATTAATTAAAGACCGGTATTGGATCAGTACCCGGTCGGATCGGTGCATCCCTAATCCCAGCTTCCTTGACAAATTGTCAGATCGACCAATTAAAATGAGTGTTTTGTATGTGTTTGACCAGGTTGTGACCTCTGCTTCAGGTCTCCCTCTTGTCCTCTCCATCGCCCCCCTCCCCCGACCCTCTGCCCAATCTAAGAGGCTTCCTGTCTGCGAGACCAGCCCCCACCAGTTCATTTCTCTTCAGTTTTAAGCACTGACAGTGAAGCTCGTTCAACTAGAACTAAACACTTGGGCCTCGAAGCAAATCCTCATCGCTTCTAGGCGACCCTAAAACAGTTTTTATTCCCCATCCTCACCTTTTTTCTCACTGGTGCCACACTGTTGACGAGATGCAACAGCATTAACGCCCACTGAACACAACGTGAACCGTCAATAGGGTCAAAAATATAAGATATATAAGTAAATAGCGGTACCTGTGTGTCTACGGTTAACTCGTACCACAGTGGCTCAATAGTAAGACTCCAAATAGGACCAAATGACGAGGCCTCAGTTTGGTCTTTTGTCATTTCACACACAACCATAAATGTACGGAGAGCCTAGGTCGTATAAAAACCCCATCAAGTCAAAGGTAGGAGGTAAAGTATGGAAAGGCATTAAATGAGGATTATAGCAACAATGATAAAAAAAAAAAAGTAACACGTGTGGATAACTCATAGTAACATGTTTGATTTGTTCCAGTAGCTTGCAGGCTGAATCGTAGTTCATCAGTACCACCACAAGAGGGAGCGACGGCACTAAACTTCAACCACAAACAAAGCAGGTGGTTTGAACAAAAGCCGGCAGAGTCCATCTGTCTTTCCCTTCATCGCTCTTCTCGGTTTCCTTGTGTTTTTTAAATGACAGCCAAAGTACCTGTTGAGTACTGTACAAGTTAGTTTTACTCTACTCCTATCCTACGCTACATTCATACACCATCTTTTGTCTCTTTCTGCTACATCATTCCTGCATTCCTGTCCCCTCCCCCCACCACTCCAACTTCTTTCTCTCTTTGTCCTTTCTCTTCCAGTTTTCATTGAACTGCTCTTACATTTTGACCTTCTTTTTCTGGTTACTCTCTCTCTCTCTCTCTCTCTCAGTAAAGTGAACTTGTTTTTGTCCTAAATATTAGTACCATTTCATTCTCACTTGTTGTCATTTTAGTACCTAGCTAAAACCACGAGTGCCATCATTTTCTTCGCCTCCTCGTCCTCTTCTTTCTGCGTTGCTTTTTTTTTCTGTGCTTGCTTGTGAAAACTGTGAAGTTTGGACAGACTTGCATTGACAGGCGAACCCAGCGGTGACTCTTGAAAAAGCGGTTCCCCTCCGCAAAACCAAATCAATGTCTTCCAGAACCCGAGATGTCCCCCCCCCTGCACCCCTTTTATGTGCTGGCAGAGAGAGTGCGTTCTCTTTTCCTCCTCCTGCTTCTGTTATTTTCACGGTCTCTTCCTCTTCTCCTCGTTCTCCCTTCCACTCTTCGCTGCTCTCACACGGATGTCTCCTCATCCTCCTCCTCCTCCTCCGCTGCCTTGTCCTTTCACTTTTCCATCAGTCCGTCGTCCTCTGTGATGCCCTGAGCTCGGAGCTCTTCCAGAACGTTGTTGAGGTGTCCGGGGTCAGGGAAGCCGTGGCCTGTCAGGTTGGAGCCAAACTCTGTCTTATGGTGGACCTTGAAGAGAGGGAGGGACAACAACTGTTTTCTTTTGTTTCTGTTATAGATATCACAAACTACAGTTTATAAAAATCCATTTCCTGAGTTACGGTCTAACGTTATTGTGTCTGTACCTCATTCCAGATGACGGTGTCAGACTCTCCGGTCGTGCTCGAAGTCCCAACTGAGAAGATCAACCTGCGGTCCCACGCCACCAGGAGCAGTCTCAGTACCTGAGGGGTAAGGACAAAAGGTTATTTTAAAAAAAAAATAAAAAAATGTTGACACATCAAACATTTTTGAATTGTTTTTTTTATTGCCAATGTGTGAACAGGCTATAATCTAACCCTAAAAATTAGACCTTCCGTGACTTTCTGGGTTTCCTCTATAAACCTGTAGACTGCTTTTGATGTGAAGAATGCGGGATGTTTTTTTTCTGGGGAAAATCCAACGGATGTGACATCATGCATGCTCATGAGTTTACTCTATTCTCCGCCTCAGGGCTAACTGTGTGCAACGATAGCTAACGTTCGGTTAGAAATGGAGTCTCTAACGACCAGCATCCACCACAACTCAAGACTATAGCCCCTTTAAAAACACATCTGTATGAAGAATGGATCTACATGGGTCTGTAAACAGGACGGTGGATTGTGTTTACCTTGCGTCCTCTCTCGCTGTCTGGGAGGTAGCAGTGTCGGGGAAAGCCTCTGGCAGTGAAGGGCTTCCCTGGGTTCGGATGCTCTGGTCCCTGAAAAGGAAAGGGAGGAGGTCGATATTAGCAGACAACCCAACTCTGACCGTGTAATACCTCATATGGGAATAAAAACAACACTAGTGACTACATCTACATGCACAAAATATTCCAGTTTTTGCCCGTGTTCCCTAAAAAGACAGTAGTTAACATGGCTAGAGAAAATGTTTCACTAATATTCCCGTTTACATCCATGCATGCAACAATTAACGTAAAATGCCCCCATGACGTATGTTCCTTTAAATAACTTAAATTTCCAATTTCCAATTTTCCAACTGCAGTCATGTTGCAAGTTTTGCAAAACTGTGTCCTTCAAGCTATTCTTTTTACAGCTATGCACAAGAACGTACGTTTGTACATCCTGCTAATGTACAAATATTTGCATAAAAATAAGACTGATTCTTATTCACAGTTGCATCTCCTAGAATCAAAATCAAAACATTTTTTAGCGCATTTTCATTTAAAAAGAGTAATATGCAGTACATTATGATGGCGCAGCTGCGAGCTGAGCTCCCCGGAGATTGTGTGTTTTCTTAGTTTTTGTATTTATTTTGAACATCCTTTTTGCTACCTACACATCGGCACTGACATCGTACGACTGCGACACACTTCTGGACATTAAAACAAAGTTTTTTGAACACTTTTTCCATCGACCCAGCGTTGCCGGCTGAGATCACAAGAGCGAGCCAAGACGAGAACAGTGGTACGTTTACATGAAAAACGACGGAGGAAACATCAAGGTATACGGGGAGGGATACGGAACAGACTGAGAGCTCGTGCCTACCGTTCACCTCTGGCCAGCACTCTTCTTGCTAATGTCCAATCTCTGGATAATAAGGATGGATGATGTTAGGGCGAGGATCAGATTCCAACGGGACATACGGGCTTGTAATATCTTCCGTCTGACTTTGATCCGCTGGTGCCAGATCGAGTTATTTGCCCAACCGAGTCCTTCTCTGTTTTCCATGCGGTCCGAACGGTAGAGTCTGGTAAATCCAAGGATGGAGGGGTTCGCTTCATGACTAACGACAACTGGTGCAACCCCAAAGGACATTAAGACTCTTTCTCGTTGTAAGGTGCGCACGCAGTGGTGTGGCAGCTCCCCAAAAGTGAAGCCAAAACATTGTGATCGCCGGCTGGCTGTTAGTTTAAGAAGCGCTTGATTTAACACGCAGCAGTTTTCTATGAGTGGAGCATTTTATTAATAGCCTGAGTTGTGATCCCGATTAATATTTGATTAATTGTGCGGCCCTGCTGTAAACTGTCAGCCCAGTTGTTTTGGAGTACCTGAAGGCCTGGTGGTATGTTGTAGATGATGCGTATGGTTTTGCAGTCAGGATGTCCCGGTAGAGAGTGAGGGATGACGTGGTACTCCATCTTCCCTGCTGGCTGGTTGCCTGTCTTGACGCCGTAGATGGTTTTACAGGTGGGACACTGAAGACTGCAAAAGAGAGGAAGAAAATTGATGAGCTAATTTGTGAAAAACAGTGAATAGACGATGAAGAGTCTCTCTGTCTCTGACCTACCTGCCATCCTTGTTCCCATTATTATACATGGCCACCAGACACTGGAAATGGTACTGGTGTCCACACTGTGCTAGTCGCCCGACTGACTCCGCCCGAGACACGGGCCCCACCCCTGGACCCTTGTATCCAGACGGACCCCCCAACGGCTCCATACAGATGGTACAGTCCTAGGAAAAGAACAAGAAAACCCATTATTCTGTATCGTTTAATGAGTTAGCACTATGAAAGATATAGATACAAATACTGTTCGTACCTCCTCTGGTGGACTTTTTACTTTCTGCAGGTACTTCTTCACCACCTCCTCTGGAGTTTTACCTGCAGACAGGAAGGAGAGGGAACAGAAGGAGGGGGATGAAGGGCAAGAAACGGTGAGACCTTCACTCTTATCCGGCACACAGTGTTTTTGTTTTTTTTCATTTCTGTGGCTGGTCTTGACTTGAGAGCTTACCCTTGCGAGCCTGTTTCTTAGTGGTCTTCCTACAGCAGTGGCCAAAGCTCGGCACGGGTTTGATGTCGCTCTTGCTGACAGGCGGAGGGTGCAGCACGAGTTTTGGAGGTCTAGTCAGACACACAGGCAGAGCGGCAGCACTCATCAGGATACCTGTGATCCCTGAAAATACAGCGAGAGAGAGAAATCCAAGTCTGGTTAGAAAACAGAAAAAAAAATCTCAAAGAAATGAATCAAAATTTCATCTTGTTCTATCGGTTAACAGTCCGTGGTTAGTGAGAGTGTGATTTTACCGGCGAGTGCAGGGTGAACAGGACTGGATCCGTTGAGGTTCTTCACTGGGACGGTGGGCACACTGCAAGAGAAGAGCAAACTGTTTAGTAGAGTGTATTTCCAACGCTTCTTCTCAGGCCTAGAGCGAGAACATCAGACATAACAAGCTGGCAAATACTTTGAGGTTATCATACACTTACTTTGAAAAGCTGATGACTGTCATTTCTACACTAAGAGGTCACAATTGTGCAACCGACAAAAAGACTGAAATCAGCTCAATAAATTATTATCCAGCCAAATTTCTGGAGTTGAAAAAATTGCGGAACAAAATTGTCACAAAAAGCGACTGAGTTCTCCCTCCGTGTGTCTCTCTCTCTCTTCTCTCTGTTACGTATCCTTTCCCTCTCTTTGCATCTCCTTGTTTCTCGGCGCACTGCTTCGCTCGGCGGCTAGAGAATATATGAATGACTGTGCACGGCCGTCTGTGTTGTGTTCATGAAAGCTAATCCACAAGAGTTTCCATCTCCCCAGTGACGTAGACGTCACGTAGTTGCTTGCCGGGGATTACCTGCCTCGTCACAAAGCCCATCATCATCATCTCTAATAGACAAATGCGTAACACCCACACAGATACATCAACTGGTACAATTGTATAGAGAGTCCAGTATATTTGATGATGGTGATCTAAAAATCTATTTATGATACCAATGTGAGCTTGACTCTCAGAAATAAACACGTGCAAAGTCTGGATATTCAGAGCATTTTGTCAGTCATAGTCTGACCGCCGGGCCACACGGGGAACGTCAGCAGCGCGTGGCGGCTGTGGAACTTGTTGTTGTTTTTTATTACGGCGTCCGTGTTAACAGGTTAGAGCAGCTAATCTTCTAAAGATTCGAGGCCTCGGCTATTTTTACCGCGAGCCACGCGGTTCACAGCAACAACAGACAGTGAAAATGTTCTTTTTGACAGTATATTGACATCTTACCAGCAACATTACTACAGTTTCAATGTCTAGACATCTGTAGAATGAAACACTTCCTGCTTCCATTTCAAAAATAAAAGCCCTAAAGCATTTTTTTCTGTGGACAGAATTCCTTCATTTGTTAACACAAGGCTTTTATTGTGAAATATTTGCAGGATAGTGTTGTACAACATGCAGTGACTTGCACGGCTCCATGAATGAATAAAGTACGAGGTTTTAATTGTGGATTATTACTATTATTTACAAATGAGCACACGCTTCTCAAACTTTTTCTGTCTAAAATAAATATAAATGACACTTACAATGAAGTGGAATGATCGTTATGAAAGGCAAACTCTGTGTAGAAAGAAAGGGCTGACAGCAACAGCAGCAGAGATCCTGCCAGTGTGGACGCCAGGCAGCCGTCACGCACTGCTCACGCACTGCTCACGCACTGCTCACGCACTGCTCACGCAGCCCCGTCTGTCCCGACTAAGTAAGGACAGTGGACTGGTGGCTGGCGAGGTGCCAGTTCGCCTCCTGGGCACTGCGGGGGTGCCCTTGAGCAAGGTACCAGACTCACAAACCTGCTCCCCTGGCACTATATAGTCGCTGCCCACTGCTCCTAATACTAGGATGGGTTAAATGCATTGAGTAAATTTCACTCTGTGTCGCTGATTTACATTACATTTACAAACGCTAGTGCGATTGCTCTATGAGCTCCGTGGATGCTGAAGATCCGGGGTAATTTTCAGTCCTCGACTCTAACAGCGTAGCTGTCAAAGGGGGGCAATGGAAGCCTCTTTTCATTCAACTGCAAACACGATCACTCACTCATACTAACAGACTACTTCAGGCAGAGGGACAGTGTGCTGGGATGATCTGTTGTTGCTTTAGATTTAACAGGCTTTCTGTCAGTGCACTAAGCTGCTTTAACTTAACCCCTCTCAGTGAAACATGACGACACGTGAGTGAATGACTCACTGGGATGTGTGTGTGTGTGTGTGTGTGTGTGTGTGTGTGTGTGTGTGTGTGTAAATCTGCACCAGTGTGGATGAGGGAAAGAGTGTAAGAGAATGAGTTTGTGTCTGAAAGGAGGTGTTATATCACACGCTTCAGAGCGAAAAAAGCAAAACAGAAAGTGTGAGTAGAAGAACATACAGAGTGAGGTGTAAACAACAGAAATTACTCATCTGCCATCAATACTAATGAATAGATGTAGCACATCACAGGGTTAAGATACTGTATATAACAATCTGATACACAGACACGACAACACTGGTGGGTTTCCTTTTCTGCCTATAGCTATGATACTCAATTAGGGGTGTAATTATAATTTTTTTACAACGATACAATACGATGCAATGCGTATCACTTTCCATGGTTCCGATACGATTCAAGGACGATATTTGGCTCATCTAGAGCAATACGATACGATTCAATGACTTGAAATCGATACAGAGCAGGTCAGGATTCCTCAAAGTTTTTCTTGTAAGGGAATCAGGGATAAATTAATTATGGATATAAACAAGTAAACAACGATTAATGGTAAATACATACACCTTTTATTTGGAAATAATAAAAAGTGCAACTGCAGGACCTGCTGATTCAGTTCTCAAGATACAAGGCAGTGCAATATTTAACAAAACATATAATAAACCAACTTCTATTCAAGTTAAATGAACAGTGGTTTAACCTGCTTCTGTTCTCATTTTCAAGATAAACGGTATCAATAATACAGAGATCAACCGCTTATAGATATGATCAAACAGCTTGGGACAGAATAATTCCTATACAAACGCTGTTTAAATAATCTGCTTATAGTAATCAAGTAGTCCACCTACAGTGTTCATGTAGGGTCTTTTCATACATGAAAACATACGGAACAACATTTTAAAACTATGTTAGACTAACGTTTGTTGAATTTCTGTTTTGTTTTTTACTTTACTCCCGTGATAATTTGCCTAGCGGACCGTCTGCTTTCCGTCTGGATACGTGAGGCTGATGCTGCGTGATGCACATAGATATCACGACGGGGAAACGTTTTAACATTTCTTTACTAATAAAAGTGCTAAAAAACACTTTCATATAACGTTTGTCGTCCTTAAATACAAGGTGCAAATCCTTAGTATCGATACAATTGATTTTTGCGTCTCAAATCAATTTTATATCGATATACGTCTCCCGTGAAGGACAACTTGTACTTGACTGTATTAATAAATCTAGTAAAACATGTGTGAACACCACCTTATTACAGCTCAGACGGGATAATGTGATCATAGCTCTGCCTTCTACTATGGAGGGATGGGAGGACGACCTGAAGAAGTGGCCTCAGATAACCTACACTAGCATATTTAGCTACTTTATTGACAGGCCCTGGATCAGCAGATGAAAATGAATGGATGGATGAATACATTTTGGGCTGCACACACACACACACACACACACACACAGTCTGCACAGACCCTCATGGACATGGACTGATGCTGCTCCGTGGTGAGAGAGAAAACGGCATGTAGGGTCGGCACATTTTCCCATATAACACTATGAATTAAGGGTTTATTCAACCATATTATTGGATGTGTGACGATGTTCCGCCGCTCGAACAGCTGATCTACCAGTTGAAAAGCACTCACACACACACATAATACCTGAACTGACGGAAAAGAGCCTAACTGAACGTGCCACACACTGTAGTAACATTACAACCAGGTGGTGCCTGTGACGGTTAAAACAAGGGAAAATATAATTTTGAAGATATGATGATAGTTGCATAAACTGTTTGATTTTCTATAATTGAATGACTATTAGAAAAATTGAGAATCATGACCCATCCCTAGATTTTAGTGCTATATGCCTTTAGGTAGGCCTATAATGTTGTTTTTTAAACAACAAAGATTACAGTTTTAAAACAAAGTAAATACTAGTTTATTGTTAAAGGGACTGTTTGTAACTTTTTAAGCGTATAAATGTACCGGGTCGGGACACATGCGTGCTCGCATATGCGCTCTAGACGTGAACGCGCGCTCACTACACACTGCAGAAGAGTTAGTTTAGCTCTGAGAATATCTAGTGAATGTACAGGGGATGTTTGTACAGAAATAACTGCTGCAGCTCCTCCAGACCAACAGAGGTTTCCCGTGTCTTGTGAAGTGACGGAGCTCCGCAGCGAGTTACCTTATCGCCTCCCTCCTGCGCCCACAGGGAGACACCGGGTTCCGGTGTCATGGTTCACGTTTCTCTCTGCGGAGCTCCGTCACTTCACAAGACACGGAAAACCTCTGTTGGTGCGCGCTGTGTCAGTGAAGGCAAGCAGGCAGCGGAGGAGAGGCTACGGTTGCCGGTGTCTCCCTGCGGGCGCAGGAGGGTGAGGCAGGAAAAGCCAACACTAGGATCAGATCTAAATCATGTTCATGGAGAGACCTTCATCTGGTCAGCTAACATTACTGCCAAGCAGCTGAAATATAGAGTGATATTGTGGTTTTAGCTGACGTGTGTCGCCTCACTGTTTTCAGCGATGCTCGTTCAGGTATATTTAGAGCGAGCAAGCGCGAGCCCGACGCTGACTTTCGTTGACTTAACGGCGGCAGGTGTCGCTGTTAACAAGCATTTCTGAAAGTTACAAATAGTCCCTTTAAATGCAGAACACAGAAGGGCAACGAGGCGCAGCGTTTTGTTCAGCTGAGGCGCTTTGGTTGTGTCTGGTTGCAGAATATCCGCAGGAGTAAAAATGTACTTGAGAGGAAGGCTGAAGCATGTAGGGGGAGAGGAGAGGACGGACCCGCCAGCCTACGTGTATTATTTCTCCTCCCTTGTTGTTGTTGTTGTTCATCATATTTCCATCTACGTTGATCAGATTAGTCTGAGCCTTGCTATGAGTATGAGTCAGAGGAGTTTAAAATCCTAAATTTGTCATAAAGATTTATTTATGACAACATAAGACGGACAGACAAACAGCCTCCTCTGTTATAAATAGGCTATATCCGCTGATGACGGATGGGAAACACCTATTAGATTGAGCCAGCGAGTGACGACGACGACGGTGATCACACGCTAACCACTCGTTGCCAGTCACCGGATCTATTAATATTTAATAGACTGCAGCGTTAGCAAGGAAGGCTTTACAGTATGAGGTAAAGAGGAAGAGGAAGTGGAGTGTTGAGTTAAGTCTGATCCTGGATAAGCTTCATGTAGCTCATTAACACACTTACCAGCTGCCCCACTGATGCTCTAATGACACATACATATACACACAGCTCCTTTGTTAACCCTCTGAGACCCACCATAGACACGTATTTGTCTTTTTTTTAAGGGAGAGATAGCAGGTCAACAGTAGATGTCACATAAAAGTGGTGTACATCATCTGAAAGCTGGAAACATGGAGATTAATTTGAGATGCTGCTCAGCACTGTGGGTCAAGTTGTTCTAGTCATAAATCAGAAATAAACATGAATTAATTAATTATTTCAAATTAACTGTAAAAGTGTATAAAGGTTTAGAACATTATGATAGAAGTATATGATGGTCATTCCCATGCTCTATTATGTCTCATAAATTGTTGCAGCAACTTTTGGGTTGATACCATTTATTACATGGATTTGGTGCTAAGTTTAACCATTTTTTACCACTTGAGAATTGATAAAAATGATCAATAATCCTTCCAAAATACCACATTGAGACATCAAGACCTTTGAGGAACACTATAGAACAAGTCATTCTGTGATTTGGGATCAAAAACTTTTGACATTTGGAGATTTCTGCAAGAATTGCATTTTTCGGCGATTCGATGGCGAGCACTTCTGCTCAGAAACCCCCTTATTGTCATTCTAGCTCCATCCTCTGAATGCTCTAGGTCTGTAGTTTGTGGCTGTAAAGTTTCACGAGGCTGTGATTATGCTAGAGGTCACCACAGGTCATTTTATACAGTGAGGTCAAGTTTAAAAAAAGGGGTCTCACTACTTGTGACTTTACATTTTTCTTGTTATAAACTTAAAGGTAGAGTCGACGATGTTGGAAAGCTAGCATAATTTGCAAGTAGATCCCCTCCAACATGTATTTTTCCAAATAAAACAATGACTTTCTCACGCAAACCAAATCAATGTGATTGGATGATAGGAAGTGTCTGCCATCCCTATTGGTTGAGGAAGTGACATCATCGCATAATCATTGCAGCATGAAAAAAAAAAAGGAAGAGAAGAAAAGAAAAAGTGTCTTTGTTGTACTTTTTGTGAGGTTTGTCTCACAACAACACCAACACTCTTGAGTGGCGGCGGTGAGCGACTGTCAGTTCTCTGTGTGTGTGTGTGTGTGTGTGTGTGTGGGGGAAGGGAAGGGGTGGAGGGATCAGGGTTGTGTACGGATCCTGCAACAGGACAAACTAGACCGGTAGACAGGAGAGAGAGAGGAGCCCAAATAAACTATAACACTTTAGAAACAAGCCCGAAAAACACAACCTGCAACTACCAATATTTGTAAGCCACTTTTCAGGAAAACAAGCCCACAGCCCAAGACTTGACAACTCTACAACTCTGGTTAAGAGAGTCAAGGCCCCAATAATAGGAAAAGATCCCGTCCCTGCCTGAAGGGGGGGGGGGGGGGGTTTGGCTGAATGGGACTCCAGTCTCTTGACCTCCTGTGACCTCAAACCCGCCCTCCTACCCTCCGCCCGCTTCCCACAAGATCACACACTCCCTCAGCTTTGTCTCACCCACTCCCTCCAGTCCCTCCAGTCCCTCTGCTACTCCTATCCACCCCCACCCCCCCGGGCCAGATGGACATCAGCTGGACTGATTTAGACACGAGACAATAACACACTCCCACACATTCTCACAAACATATTGTCACACACACATAAAGCTGCACCCACAGCCTCAACACACATTCTTATGAACTCACACACACACACTTGCCAATGATGTTTCAAGGAAACTTCCTCTGCTTTAATGAAACATCATTTGATGTGACAGAAAATGTGACAGGTTCGCTGTTGTGAGGTGACTGTGTGCCATTTCCTAGAACGATAACTACATTTGAAATGCAAGCTGGGAGTTTCTTTTTTTGTCAATAAACAGAGAAGGATGTGCATTTGTTGAATACATAATGACAGGCTTGATTAGCACCGACAAATATGTGTTCAAAAACATTGTACAACAGTTTCACAAAAGTGGCTACGGATGTTCAGAAATGTTCATTATGAAAAGAAATTATGTAAGTAAATTTTTTTTGGCAGCTTGGGAAGCTGATTTAACTGCTATAAATGACCTCAGTGAAACTCAACAAACTTTTTCAAAAGATATTTGAGAGAAAGAAACACTATTCTGGATATAAATCGACAATGACAGACAGGCTGGGAGGAATCAGGACAGACCAGCAGTCGGCCGCTGACAACAAACGACACAGATGGCTGTTTGGTCTAGCTGTCTGTCTACTCTTAGTCATTGCTGGTCGTGTCTGGATGGTAACCCCCAAAATTACGAAAACTTGCAATAAACTCTCGCTGCGACCTATCCTAACCATAACCATCCGAGAACAATGCCTAACCTCAACAATCTCTTGATAGTTTTGCAATTTTACCGTTCTTCATCTTCTATTATTGTTCTAAAAAGGAAGAATTTAAAAGCGTATAAAGAACATCACAATCTAACTTGCCGTCTGGTCAAAGGGAAATGATCAAGTTTGCGCTGACTCTGTCTTGACAGCAAATAACTATTTAAATGCAACAACAGAGTTTTTTTGGACCAGATCAGAGTCCTTTGATATCAGGTATCTCTGATCCCATACTTATATTTACCAAGAGTGTGTTCCAATCCACGTTCTTCCAGATGTACACTTCAATGTAGTGCACTTTGTGCCCTCTGTACTCACTTGAGTAGTGCGTGAATTTCAACGGGGTAGGGTCGTCTCAAATCGAATACTCTGCGGCGCACTGACCAGAAATAACGATCGCAACATTTGACCGAGGCTCACTACCCGCCAAAATATCTTCTGAAAAAAAATGAAAGCAGAGTGGAAATTACGTTTCCAAGGTCGTCGCCTACGATGTGTCCTCCTGTTGGCTGAAAATGCACTGGTATGTTTACGTATTGTTTTGTTTTATTCTGTTATCTACGTATGTTTGAATAGTGGTCGTGGCTCCGCCCCTTCCGCTACGTAGCCAAGAGGGCGACAGTTGAGTGTGGAAAGTGTCCAGCGTTCCACACTCAACGATCTGACCGTTTTGAGTACAACATCCGGGTACTTTGAGTGCACTGCATTTTGCCGTACTTCCCAGTGTGAACGCACTTATGCACTCAAAATAGTAAGTGTAAGTACAGAAGTACGCGGATTAGAACACACTGCAAGAGTGTAGTTCCTAGTGTTAGGAAGTTAAACAGGTCATCTCTAATATCTGTTTTATATTGCTGTGAAAACATCTTCAAACTGCACTTATTCAAGTTTCTTGCCAAAGAAATTTTACAAGATTACATTTGAACACATCATGATAATGTTATAATTTACCATCGCAGATTTAAACACATCCTAATGTAACTCAATGGAATCTCCGCTAACGTTAGCTGCTAGCTCCATTATTTAGCCAAGCAAGGGGGGGTGCTGTGCTGTGCTGTTAATTAGCTCTCCTCCCGCCGATTATCTGTCTCGCACACTTTGCAGGGGGGCTCGCGAGAGTTTTCACATGTGTTCGCAACTCGTGGGTTACCCTCTAGACATGACCGTTGTTGCTCTCAGCCGCATGCACAAGACCCAATGACAGGTATCTAGCTTGTCCACCTGTTGGATATAATATTTTGTATAGATTTATTCATAATATACAATAAATATTTTTATTTTATACAAGTTAGAGCCTTATAATTCCTACATACATACGATTTCTGTATTTCTCCGTCAATTATATTCATTAATTCAAGGGTTTATAAAAAAGCCGCGGGGTGTCGGTGGCCTACAGGTTAAAGTTGCTGACCGAGTCAACAATAAAGTCTCCAGGTCCGAGTCCAGCTGGGAACTTTTTAAGACATGTCATTGCACATTTGCTGTCCAATAAAGACATAGAAACATTCTCAAAAAAGACAACATTGAGAGGCCAAAGATTACATGTAGGCCTTACTGATTAGACAATATATTACAATACTCAGCAAAGACGCCAGACAGTGGAGACGGTCACTCTGAGAACTATTTGTCAAAGTCAGATTTGTCTGTGTGCTTTCACCTTTTAAACTTGTCTCATTATTTCATTCTTATTCAGTCAAGGATGTCAGTTTCGTCCAAGGTTTCATTGACTCCGAGGTTATGTTTTCACTGGCGTTGGTTTGTTTGTTTGTCTGTCTGTTAGCAGGATTACTCCAAAAGTTTGCCATGGATTTGAATGCATTTTTTTTTTGGAGGGGTGGAGTGTAGCACAATGAACAATCCATTAGATTCTGGTGGCGATCCGGATTCAAAATTGTTTTTAAGGATTCCAATCAGCCTGAGCATTAAGACCACAGAGTATAACACATAACACAGAGGGATACGTGTGTGGATGTGTGGCGAGACATCGAGGGGCGGGAGCTGCTGGCCGACCGCGGTGAGAAACAAAAAAGCGGTAGATGACAGGATGAGAGACAACGTAGTGTAACCTTATACGGACGTAACAAGGCTGCTGAATGAGAGAGGCATCCGCCGATACGTTACACGGAAACACACCGTGTTAATAACAAGCCGACCACCTCACGGTACCGCCAGCTGTGAGCTCTGATCTGTTTTCAAAAGTCACGCACCTTGGCGGAGGTCTGCGCTCTCCGAGTGCCATTCTAGCTCTGCATATTTTCTTTGAATATGAGAAATAGATTTAGAATTTTCCCCGTCTGTGGTTACAGCTCCCTCTACGGGCCGCACATGATTAACAATTATACCTTCTGGTGAACTGAACAGGTGCCGATACGTTCCCACAGCTCTCTCTTATCTTACCTCTCTCTCCCAAAATACAGTGAGATGTTTAGTTATGGAGTTCTCTCTTTCTCACACCCCTTCCTGTTTATTTAGCTTTTCCTCAGTACGCTGTCTGTGCCGTCTCATTAATTCCTTTTGTCTCGTTCCTATAATCCCCCCACTGGGGAGAGAGCACACATTCTCCACTGCATCTCCCGTTAGGATTGTCAATATTTACTGTGTGTGAGAGAGAAGGACAATGTGTGTGTGTGTGTGTGCATTTGTTAAATGCCTCAACAGCCAGCCAGGCATGGCTGAGAGTGAGTGTGTCACCTCCCTCCCTCCCTCTCTCTCTCTCTCTCTCTCTCTCTCTCTCTCTCTCTCTCTGGTGTTCTTGCACCATTGTGTGATCAATCTTTGACAGTTTGCTGACTCGTTCTTTGTCTTGTAACCCCCACCCCATTCCCATAAAGCCCTTGTCTTGAGCGCTGTCTGAGTCTGAGACTGTCTATACACACACACACACATAAATAAATCTAACTACACACCCCTCCCCTCGTCTGAATTGTGATTGTCTGGGGGGGGGGGGGGTAGAAACAATGCTGACTGGACCAGTATCATTGTCTAGCTCTCCCACCCACCTGAAAAAATATTCCCTTTACAAATATGATACCAGATCAACACTGGGCATCTGTATGATGGGGGGGGGGGGGTATTCCTCCACATCCACCCACCACACTAAGAATCCACCTACGACATCTTTACTAGTCCCGTTTAAAATAGCCCCAAACTCTACAGGCTGCTAAAACGGAAGCAGAGCCAGAGAGATTAACACAGTGAGAAATAAAAAAAAGACATAGAAATACAGAGGGAGGTTAAGAGATGGTGGGAAAAGAATATAGACCGGTGTGAGCAGAGAGAGAGAGAGAGAGGGGGAAGGAGAAGAGAGTAGAAAGAGGAGAAAACTCGCAGAGGCTCAGCATTGTGCTGCTAATGCAGCCCAGGCTCGGCTAATCCAACAAAGGTTACTGTGGAAACCAACAATGAGGCTCTGAGGGGCCCCGACTGAGGAGACGCGACAGGAGAGGAGCCAGGGAAGGAGAGGAGGGGGCCGGGAACATCAGACAGGTTTGAAGGGGGAGGAAAGGGGGAGGAGGTCCAACCAAGAAAAAAAAGAAATCTACATCTCAGAACTATCTGACCTTGCTTTCAGTTTTAACACGATTATCGGCGAGGATCCCACCTTCGGTCAAAAATTGAAAAGCATCACTTCCTGTACAGCTTCCTGTCGGCTTTTGTGAAACACACACACACACACACCTGTTGTTTAAACGCATTAACGGGAAAGGCTTTCATGAAATGGCTTTAAGTTGGAAAATGAATCACTATAAAATCTAGTTTTTCTTTTTCCGGTCGCACAACTGAACAGAGGAAGTTGAGTTGTGACTGGAAGCTGATTAAAATCAGCCTCTGTGGTGAATGAGCAACACTTCCCCCCCCCACCTCGGTGTGACTGTGAAGCAGAGCGAAGCGGGACGACAACAGCAAGTGCAATCAGGCAGCACTCCCTGAGTTATGTAGAGTCTACAGTCATGTTACTGTGGCCCTGTTCAGACCTGGTATTAACATGCGTCTCCAGTGATCCGATCACAAGTGGACAGCTCTACGTACAGGTGTGAACGCACTGAAGACGCATTGAGATCAGATCTTTCAGACCACATTCAGAGGTGGTCTGGGCCACATATGGCCACATTCTTTTAGCAGTGTGTAGTGAATGTGTCCTGGGCCACATTAAGGACCGCCTACTCATCTGATGTCCCGCTGGGATCCGCGGGATCACTGCGCTCCTCAGGTGAACAGACAGGAGAACTGTGCGGGGGGAACGGACTCTCCGTCCAGTCTGCTTTTGTTTTGCTCCGCTAATCGACACATTCCGGTGATGCCGTCGTAATTAAATGTTTCAAGTGTCCACATATAAACCCGACTTCAGTTGAACAGTGTCTGCGTACGGTTTGACACAAATCGTTGTCAGTTTAGCTCGACCATCACGAGCTACTGCGACACTAGAACGCTGCTACCGTTCTTGGTGCGCTGCCAAAACTTTCCGGGTAAAACTCACGCTCCAGAGTTGCTGTTCGGCGCGTGCGAGTAACGGCGTACCGAGAGGATGTCGCGGACCGAAACCGAACGTCCTGTGCCGAATGGTTCGTGTGAAATACGCATACCGTTCCACCCCTAATTGTGATAGTATCAAACTGGGAGATAGGTGTATCATCCCAGCCCTAGCAAATAGCCCCGATCACTTCAGAAGCTTTGACATCAACTTGATACAAACTCCAACTGAGTTCAAGTACATTCTTTAAACAGAGACACGAACACCGGAATCAACTGGAATGAGTGCCAGAGAGAGTGTGTTCAGGCTGAGAGGAGAGCAGTGTGGGAGGAGAGCGAGGAAGGCTGGCAGTTTGTTGTGATCGTTTTCACACAGCTCATTCACCATTCCTCCAGTTGTTATCTGCAGCTGGTTAAAAACGTCAGTCGGTTCGATGTGTTTTTGTATTTGTGTTTCCAGTTTACTACTTCTCCTCACGCTGTGTTGCCATCAAACAAGAAGACCTCAAGTTCCACTGAGACTCACAGAACTGTGTACAACAGCAGTCTGATAAATAAAGTATAGTGCTGGCGTTGGAGATTGATGGAGGTGTGAGAGAAAGACATAAGAAGACAGGTGAGTGTTGTTTTGACATCTGACTATGTTTGTCCCCTATCGTGAGATTCTCATGTTTCAGGGAACAGGCGTTAGTTACAGGCTACCACATTTATACTTTTCTTACATTTTTAGAAAATTTCAATTCAGCAAGTTTGTTTTTAATTTGTGTGTTCACATGATTCCTGAGGTCTCCACAGTGGGCTTCCAACTCGAGACTGTTAACCCCCCCAGCCAGTTTTACTTCCTGTTTTTTGGTTATTTCTCAAACAGAGAATGAGCGTGTGGTTAATAGTCAAACGTAATTCATCACCATGGCAACCAGATTGCATCGTTTTTCAACCCAGTTTAGATGAATTTACTGTTTATCAGACCACTAATGAGACGAGAATTATCTCAACACACCGACTCTCTCTCTCTCACTCTCAATCTCTCTCTTCTTGACCGTCTCCTCCTGGCGAGGCGGCCGTCTGGCTGCTGCTGCACCGAGGAGCCGCCACGCCGCACACCGCCCACAGCGCACCGGAGGAGATGTTGCAGAGGTCCAGCGTTTGAAATGCTGTTTCGGGACGTTTTGGAGGTGCACCGTCAACCAGCGCCGGCCGCTCTCGCCTCAGCTCCAGCACCGACACCGCACCGGGCTGCTCTGTGATTCGTTTATTTCTCTAACAGGACTTTTCTCTGGTTTTCTGTTGGGCTGAAAGTTGTGCTTCCCGTCGTTTGGACCTGTTAGCAAACCTCCGTTAATTTATCTCCAGCAGGAGGAGACGGTAAAGAAGAGAGCGAGTGAGAGAGACCGTCAGTGTGTTGTGTTCATTCTGCCAGTGGGATTTTGTGTAATTCACTGCGTTGATTTGACCTGTCCACCAAACACACAAATGCCATTGTGAAAATAAACACTCTAAACTAAGGTGGAGGATACTAAAGAATAAAATGAAAACCCTAAATTAGCTAATGCAACAAGTTGGGCTACTAGCTACCTAACTAGAAAGACAAACTGACAGACAGATAAACAGATTTATCAGTTCGCTGCTGTTCAGACTCAAACGAGCATGAGTGCACCTGCAGCTTGGAGGATGACCTTTGACCTGCGGCTTCTACTATAGTCATACGTCATATTCCCGTTTTAGAAACAACCTTCTTTTGTAACTTTAAGTTATTTGTCAAAAACATTTTGGGCAAACAGTGTGGCTGATCAACTTAGTCAGGAAATGACTCTAATAAATATGAAATATCATAGAAATGCCAAAATACACTGGAGGGGGGCTTTAAGTTGACGTTCCGAGCGGACCACTCGCAGAGCTGCTCTCCGCTCAGACCTTTGCACCGTGCACACCCAAATAGCTTTAGAGAGAGAGGGAGGTAATGCTGACCCATGGCCTTCACACTCGCTCCCCTGTCTTCTCACACAATCCTTCCCCCCCTCCACCCCCCCCCCACCACTCTGCTCTACAGATGCCACTTCACAGATGGACAACACACAGAAGGCTCGGCTGACTTTTGACACACCCACACCCACACCCACACACAAACACACACACACACACACACACACTGGCATAGATACATATTGCAAGTTAACAGTTACAAGTTCAGTTTAACATTTTATAACATCAGTTTGGCCAAAAACAATTTTTCCGAGTTCTTGTAAATTTGCCACTTAAATCTCAGCGTCTGAAATTAGAAGTTTTTTAATACCCCCCTCCTCTGACTCCATATTTTTTTTTTTTAACTACAATGGACCTAATATGACGTTGTATAACAAGCAATTGAATAAGAGTTTCAAACTTGAAGGTCACCAGAATTCACTATGACACATGAATAGGTACGACTGAATCTCATTTGTCTCAGTATTTAAAATTCTTCCTCACAAGGCGTGTCACTATAATGACATCATCCGCTCACCATGCGATATACAGACATGATGTGACCTCGATCATTTTTACGTTATCAACTTATCGTACGATATACAGACATGACCTCAAACATTTTCGCTGACCTCGACATTGCCCTTTGTGTTTACAGGCATGTTTTTTTACATAAGAACATCACCAACATTTTAGCCAACAAGATGCCAGCAGGGTTTTCCCTTCTATTATAAGACTTGGGCATTGCACAGGCATTGCACATTGTGGTTTTATTTTATTAACGTATTATTTATTTAGAATATTTTTATATTTTTTTAGAATTCACATTTCAGTGCCACTGTCTGATAACTGTAATTGTTTTATCCTGTTCTGCTTTTGCGTCTAAAGCGGAGTTGGAAATTAGCACCAGCCAAATGCTTGTAAAATATGACATGGCTGCATATTGGTTGCATATTGGCTGCTAGATTTGCTTCACTCACCAGCCACAAAAAAACGACAATAATCTATGGAGTGGCCGGTGGGCAAAAAAGTTAATTTCCAACACTGGGAGGCTACTAGAAAGCAGCAGGGATAAGGAGTTGGCCTGCGGGTTGTTTTTTCCATGTCCTGGTGATCAGCACATCGGGCTGATGCCGTTGAATGTGCGTTAGCATGTTTGATGTGTTAACTTTCCGTTCACATCTTAATATCTTTAACCCCTCCTCCCCCCCGCACCATGGCATATTTTGCAGAAAGGAGACAAGTTTGCATGCCTGCAGGTCACGTTGGAAAAATTTTAGTAGGACTTGGTAAAATAGCATTTTGCGGCTAAAACAGACATACTTAGACTACAATGGGAATGTTCGGACTTGAATACATAAGGAACACCACTGGGAAGCTACAGAATGATACAAAAATAAAAAAAAAGAGAAAAAGAAAGTATGTTTTATTTACTCACCCCGATGCTATGAGCGCTCTGGACTGGGCCATTGCAATCCTCTGTAACGCTGGTCTGCTCAGCCCGGCTAAGCTCGATCTCTGCGGCAACGGGGCATGGCACACCGTCGCCGCGGACGACAGTGGGCGCTGCTGTGGCTTCATCACCATCGTCGATGGAGACGGTACGGGAGAGGGGGGCGTGGTCACGCCGTTGGCGGGGGTAACTAACGTGCCGGTTGGCACCGATTCACTGGCCGACAATGAGGAGTGCTTGGTCGGAATGGACGGAGGGATCAGGTTTGGTTTGGACGACGGAGGCTGAGGAGGCGGGAGGGACGGCGGGGGTGGCCTGTTGGAAGACGAGGAGATACCCAGAGAGGAGGTGCCCGCGGTGAGGGCGGCCAGCGACTGAGCGAAGAGCTGGGCGTTCCTTCGAGGAGAAGCGATGTTTCTGGAGATGGCGAGGCCGTGCGGCAGCGTCTGGTAGTAGTTGGAGTTGGAGTTGGTGTTCTGCTGCTGTCCTCGCCCCAGAGTGGCTGATTTCGACGGACTCAGAGGTTTAGAGGCGATGGGTGCTAAGTTCTTGGGCCGCTGCATGGTTAGTGAGCGTCTACCTAGAGTCTGTATCCCTGCTCCTCCTACTCCTGCTCCTCCTGTATTGGTCTTCACGCTGAGAACCAGCATGCACTGCTGGCAAGAACAAGGCTGGCCCAGTCCAGTAGCCTGTAAGCCCCCATTGGGGTAGACAGAGCTTCCAATCCCCATGCTGGCCCCCGACACCCCGACACCCAGCAGGGCTCCTGTTAGGCCTCCACCTCCTACACTGCCTCCTTTGGATATAGGGAGAGGACCGGACACTAGAGGATAGACCATGTCAGCACGTCTCTGGAGCCTCCGACACCTCTGGCTCTGTCTGTTCACCTGCAGGAGGACACAACAAAACAGTAGTTTCATGACATTTCAGAGAATTAAAGGTATGGAAGATGTTTCAAGTTGATTTTGTCACCGATGTCCACGTAAAGAATTTAAACACACCTGTGTCATGTTCTGGAAATCAATGAGGTAGCAGAAGCCGAGCGGCGTCAGGTCGAGGCAGGGCTGCTGCCGACTGTGGGCGCTCTCGATGGCGATGGCCACCTCCATGTCGTACGCCGTCCACGAGCCCGAGTCGTTTTCCCACTCCCACTGCCAGCCCTGACCTGGGGCCGAGGCCGGGTCATAGAAACTCCTCCGCACCGGACGGATGGTTCCTGAAATGGAAAGAAAGGGCCAACTGTTAAACAATATGCAGACCACTAAACTTTAAGTTACATGGTCTCTGATTGTTATCAATTAGGCTACATGTAATACTCTAAAACTGACTACAATGTTACAGTAATTCTACTGATTGAACATTTGGGGCTTGGGTTACCTCTTTGCTAAATATAAGATTGTCAAGACTATGGATGTGTATTCCAAGTAAAAATATAAGCAAAAAAACATGCAGTTTTTTGAATGCAGTATAAATGTGTTATTTTTGCCTATTCTAAAATGGTTGTGTTTGAATATTTCTGCATACTGGGGTCCCTAAACAGTCTTGGAATTACATAAATTGGATATCACTGTAAAGCTGAGACTCTTGTGGATCCAATGAGCTCAACTGTATTCATATGTGATGATGTTAGTCCCCATAGTAGCCATTTCATTGTAGTGAGACCATTTTTTGAAACTTGACCTCACTGTATAAAATGACCTGTGGTGACCTCTAGGATAATCACAGCCTCATGAACTTTTACAGCTACAAACTAGAGACCTAGAGCATTCAGAGGATGGATGGCTTTCCAAGGTATATTGACAATAAGGGGGTTTCTGATCAGTTTACACAACAGAAGTGCTCGCCATCTAATCGCTGAAAAATGCAATTCTTGCAGAAATCTCAAAATGTCAAAAGTTTTTGATCCCAAATCACAGCATGGCTTTTTCTATGGTGTTCCTCAAGGTCTTGGTGTCTTAATGTAGTATTTTGGAAAGATTTTTGATCATTTTTATCAATTCTCCAGTGGTAAAAAATGGTTAGATTTAGCACCAAATCTGTGTAGCAAATGATATCAACCCAAATAATTGCTGCAACAACTTATGAGACATAATAGAGAATAGGGATGACCATCATATATTTCTACCATAATGTTCTAAGCCCTTATACACGTTTACAATTTATTTTAATTAATGACTTCATTACTTCTATTACTACCGAGCTTTCAGATGATGTACACCACTTCTATGTGACATCTACTGTTGACCTGCTATCTCCCCCTAAAGACCCCCTGTTCCCCCCTAAAAAAGACAAAAACGGATCTGTTGTGCGTCTCAGAAGGTTCATTTCCTTTACAGAACCAATAACATAAATAAACATTTTTGATGAGTTTTATGACACTGTTTTAAAACAAATCTTTGACATCCCTGTACTTCAATTTCATGTCATTTATTGGCTGACATATATGCCTAAACTGATATTTCTACTATGAGCCAATATTGGGTATTGATTTATCAACCTGTCCGATTTATCGGTCGGGCTCTAATACATACCGTATATGGTATATTAGTGTTGTCACGATACTGGGTTTTCTAACTTGGATACAATACCTTGAAAAATATCGATATTCAATTTCCGATACAACGATTAGGTTTTTATTAAAAGATTAATAGGCCTATAACAAGACCAGTGTTTCCCACAGGAGTTTGTGAGACTATGGTGGGCGGATGCTCCCCCGGGGAAAAAAAATTGTATTTGGAATCGGAGTGGAAAGTTGAATAGGTGCATTGGTAATATTAGTACATATGGGATATGAATGTATAGGATTTACAACAATGATTGGCTCAATTGTTTCCCACCCCAGGAAATATGTGTGAATATTGAAGATCTAAGAGCACCAGGGAGAGAAATGAACGTGAGTGAAATGTATGAGAGGGATAGAGAGCACAAAGAGGCCTATGGCAGGTGGAGAAAGAGACTGGCCATCTGGGCTTTATTGTTCTCTCTACTACTGACCCCTCCCTGCACACACACACACACACACACACACACACACACACACACACACACACACACACACACACACACACACACACACAACATGACCAGCAGGCAGGCACATGTTAAGGCCGGGTCATGCTTGATGCTTTACGCAGGAAGGTGTTTGTGCTGCTCTCACTTCTCATGAAACCTTCAACCTCTGTGGTAAAATTCAGCATCCGATATGAGCTGGCACTTCCTCTTTTTCCTCCTCTGTTTAGCCGATTCTAGAAATTATGGCATATGGCTATAATGCACAAACATGTCTCATGTAGACTTTAAAAGGTGTAATTCTAATACAATAACACACTTTTTGTCAACCTTTTTGTGCTCTGAAAAAAAGCCGATGTCCACACACATACACACACACAGCCATGGCTCTGTAAATGGGAAACAAACAAAGTGGCTCGGACCAAGTTGTCTGTCAAAGGAAAAGACTATGGGAAAAAAATGACATGAAAAAGTGACTGCATGGTCGGTGTCGTGCCTCTGCTCATCCTGTCTTTCCATGTCCATATAACTTTAACTTTATTACATTTGTCATATACATACAGACACATACAAGAAATGTGACCTCTGCATTTAACCCATCCTTCTTACATCTAGGTTGCTGTAAGCGCCCGGAGGTTTAGTGTCTCGCTCAAGGACACTTCAACATGCAGACAGTAGGAACCGGGGATCGAACCGCCAACCTTGCGGTTACACTGAGCTACAGCCGCCCCATATACGGTGCTTCATTTGTATATCAGGAGGTACCGTAACACGCGTATGCACGGAACGCATCAAAACCACAGCGCCTGGCGCACAGACAACACCTACTGCAGGGTGCTGCTGTGCAGATACTAAACAAGAATGACATAATAAGCAACGCTATGTGCAGCGTGTGTGACAGAAAATTATATTGCATGTCAGAACGTGACAAGACATGACCGATACTGTGCTAATGTACTTGTAATCGTAAAATTACTCTGATACAACCGCACCGACACTTTACGGCAACGCAACGTTAACCGACAATTTTAGTGCCTTGAATGCAGAGGTGCTGTGGGTGAAGTGCCGCCCAGCCGCGAGTCACCAGATCACCCCGTTCACGGTGCATCGTCGTGGACACCTGCAGCCACTTTAGTCTCCACCGCATCAACTTGTTTAGCTTCGAGGTTGTCAATTTATGCCCGACATACTCTGTTGTTCGAGTTTCCGCCAGTGTACTGCAAGCCCGGCGTAACATTAGTGAGTGTCCAGCCGAGAGAGAGAGAGAGAGAGAGCGTGTGTGTGATGATGATGAGTATGAAGTCAGCAGTAGCTGTGAACGTAGCAGTGCAGTGTGTGTACAGTTTATTTATCCATGAATTAATGCTACAACTCTTCAACTCCTGAGGGGAGAGACCCAAGCTAAAGTGGTTTCATGTAGGGGTGTGAATCTTTCGGTTTCTCACGATTCTATTTCGATTCCTGATTCAACACACAAAGGCAAAAGACACCATTTATTCATGCTGAACTCGCACTAATAAACACAGAAAGATTCTCACTTCTCACAATTTCTCACTTCTCAGTGACTTCAAGAATGATAAATTCAAGTCCTACAAAAAATAAAACCGCTGTTTGTTACATAAATAAAATTGGTTTGCCACCTTTTTATTTCTGAGAAACTTGCCAATGACAAAAATAAATTGTACACAAAACAACACTATAAAACTGGTATTTTGCATGATAGGAATCTTGATTCTTACATGAATCAATTTTTTCCCCCACCCTAGTTTCATGCCCATAGCTGGAAGTCATCTGACGATTCAAACACTTTGCCCCTACGGTCCAAACTCAAACATTTAAACATGATAGATAGATAGATAGTAACTTTATTAATCCTGAGGGAAATTCAAGTTTCCAGCATCACAGTTCCATAGTGCAAAACATGTTAGTAAAAAGGCAGTGGAAAAGTTAGTAGCGCAAAGTACAAAGTACAAAAAAATATATACCAGATATAAAAATACAAGGAGATGAAGAAAACTGTTAAAACTGAATATAGTGCAGGGTAACAGCTGTGATACACGACTATTCAAAAAGTGAATATAGTGCAGAAGAGACTGTTAAAAGTGGGTATAGTGCATTTTTATCCGTACTGCAGACTGTCCTCCTTTGTGTCACAGCCAGGGAAAACACTGGAAACAGAAAAGCTAGTGACAAACGTATGGTGATCTATCCATGTTGACCATCACGGTGAGAGGTTGACCGTGGCAAATCAATCCTCTAAATTGTGATGTGCTTAGTTTTTAACCAGGTTCTATTGGATTCATTGCCAGCCAGAGGTTCATGAATCACTTACTTTTGCATAACAGCATCAAAGCCAGCACAATGTAACGTCAAAATATCATCTTGGGCTCATTCGACTCTCCTAAATCAGCCACACATGCACATGCAAAACTGTGTGACCTCATGACTTTGTGATTTTGTATCCACCCATCAGAGGAATAACAACATTTCCCTCGCCATCTCTCTCATGTTTCTTTCCATTTCTGGCCCCTGAGACATGAGAAGTGTCCCAGTTTGAACCCAGAGTGATTTCTGTCCAAACCTGAACAAAGCCTAAAGGCAAATCAGATGAAATAGCCATTTCACTAATGATAACTTAAAGCACTTCTCAAAAATATTCCCTGACCTCCAGCTCCACTTCACTGCTCACCATCCTCAATCAGGCCTGAGTACCCTCAAGCAGCGGAGGGATGAGGGATGGTCGAGGAAATGAACAAACTCATATTTAGTTGGTGTCGGGGAACGTTTGAATTTTAACGATTCTGGTGCTGCTTATCGATTCCGGTACTTAACGGTTCTCGATTCTGATTCTTTGAGGGGGCTGTAACAGGTCACATGCTTATTTCACAGGAAAAAAAAAATATTTATAAAATTCATATTCACCAAAAGCTTTATATATACTGTATATATGTGAACCAATATCCATTGGTATGGATTCCTTAGTGTAAATTCTGTATCTGTAAATTATAATCCAATAAATGTGCATTAAAGACTGATAATTATAATCTAAAAAAGTGCATTAAAGACTGTCAATTATAATCTAAAATGTGTATTAAAGACTGTAAAGTATAATCTAAAAATGTGCATTAAAATTCTGTAAATTATAATCTAAAAATGTGCATTAGATTCTGTAAATTATAATCTAAAAATGTGCATTAGATTCTGTAAATTATAATCTAAAAATGTGCATTAAAGACTGTTAATTATAATCTAAAAATGTGCATTAAAGACTGTAAATTATAATCTAAAAATGTGCATTAAAATTCTGTAAATTATAATCTAAAAATGTGCATTAGATTCTGTAAATTATAATCTAAAAATGTGCATTAAAGACTGTTAATTATAATCTAAAAATGTGCATTAAAGACTGTAAATTATAATCTAAAAATGTGCATTAAAATTCTGTAAATTATAATCTAAAAATGTGCATTAGGTTCTGTAAATTATAATCTAAAAATGGGCATTAAAATTCTGTAAATTATAATCTAAAAATGCACATCAAAGACTGTAAGAATTATCATCTAAATATCTAAAATGAAAATGACATCCCTGAAAACGACATACGCAGAACAATTTGTGGCAAATGTTAACACCAACGACAGAAAAATGAGAACTGACACTGAGATAAAAAAGGCCGAAACAGAAAATCGGTCTAGACGAAACTGAATCAAAAGCAGCGGGATCGTTCTCTCAAAGGAAAAAAAGAGGATGGAGCGAGGAGGAAGAGAGAGTCGAAAGACGAAGTAGAAGCGTGAGATTAGAGAGGAACACAGAGACTGAAACAGAGAGGCTGAGCTCACTAATTATCTAGAGGGTCCAGCTGACCTGAGGTCACCAAGACTACATCTTCCAGCACATACTTGTTTTCATTAATTTCTTTCAGACACTCACTTCACTTCCTCTTGTTTTGTTTCCTTCTTTCATCACTTTCCTGTCCCCCTCTGTTCTTCCTTGTTTCCCCACTATTGATTTGTTTATCTTGATGTCTCACCCACTTTCTGTCTGATATCACTGTCACCTTTTCGTCTGATCTTTCTAACACTTCATCACTGATCACTGTGTGGAGTCTACAATTATTGTCCTTTAGCAAATATTAGTCTTTCTTCATGGCCTGGTTCAAGCCCTCTGAATCACTGGCCATATCTCATATACATATACCGTACGTACTGTATGTGTGATGTTCCGTTGGTTGGAGAAACAGTTGACCAATCAGAGCTAAGACAATAACACAAATGGGTACATCTGCCTACATACGTAGCTACATCCATTCTAAATAGCGACAGTAAAAAGGAAAATGTGATCAGCGTGGATGAAACAGGTATTCGGGTTTTGTAAATCCTCTTAAAGGGATATTACAGCAATTTATTATTGCACCTTCATAAAGTTGTGGAACTTACATAATACAGATTTTATTAAAGAATGGATGGAATAGATATCCATCTATCAATCCATCTATTAGGGGTGTAACGATACGTTTTTACAACGATACGATATGTTCCACTTTCCATGGTTCTGATACGATTCAAGGACTATAATTGGCTCATCTGTTTCCTATACAAACACTGTTTAAATCATTTGTATATAGTAATCATGTAGTCCACAATCAGTGTTCATTTGGGGTATTTTCATACATGAAAACACGGAAAACTATTTTTAGAACTACGTTAGACTAACGTTAGTTGAATTTCTGTTTTGTCTGCTTTCCGGCTGGATACGTGAGGCTGATGCTGCGTGCACACTGATATCATAACAGGAAAACGGTAATTTTCTCTGAATAAAAAAACAATGTGTACGGAGAAAGCATCTGTGGGTGAAGCCGCCCTCGTCAAGCGGATTGATAACACCTCGTCACGAAGTGACCCCAAAGTGAAAACCCTCCCGAACGGTTATACAACCGGGAGAGTGAACCGGAGCAACGTTTAACATTTCTTTACTAATAAAAGTGCTAAAAAATACTTCCATGTCACGATAGTGGTGCCTAAATACAAGGTGCAAATTCTTAGTATCGATACAATCGATTATTTACCTTGCAAATCGATTTAGATCGATATACGATATATATCTATTCATTCTCTGGCACTAATTCTGTTTTTGCATTTCATCTCTTTGCCTCCCTGCGAGCCCCTCTAAACCCCATCACATGAGAGTCACCAGCCGTAGGCAATCCTGTATGTATGTATGTATGTGTGTGTGTGTGTGTGTGTGTGTGTGTGTGACTGCTGTGGTTTAAGTGTGAGCGCGTTAGTTAGGGTGAGTTTAGGTTTGGAGTGTTTAAAGGAACTAGAACTGAGAAATTCTGAGGCAATCTGTTGTTGCCCATAACTGAATTGAGTCGGATGCATGATACTGTAACGCAGCAGCGACATAAATATTTATCGATGCCTTCACATGCTTTCATATACATCCACTGCTTGTATGTGTGTTGTCCCCCTGGAGGACACAGTAACCAGACATGCAGAGTTGCACAACAACAACAACTCCAGTCCACTAACTTGAAGCTAAGTTAGTTCTTCTAATCAAGCAATAGTGTGATTTATATAAATAATGTTGAAAGATAAAAATAATTCATATTTTAGTTTTCATGTATCTGCCTTGACAACTGGATGGAAAAAAATAGGTTACTGCTTTTCTCAGAACGATACAAAAAACACATCTTAATGTACAGTATTTTAAGCAAAAATATCCATCATTATTTTTATGGTTTCAAGAAATCCCACTTGTCTGAATGAAAGTCACCCAAGCCTTTATCCTTTCATTCTCCCCTCTGGATTTTTCTGTCAGGTCTTGTCATCTTTTTTCAGTCACTTATATCTTCCGCCTTTCCTTCGACCTCAGCTCCTTTCTACACCTCTACATCTTTTTCTTCTTCCGGTAATATTCTTCCTTTGCTGTTTAATTTTCTGTTGCCCTCTCCACACTTTTTTCACCCCTCTCTCTCTCTCTCTCCTCCGACTTTGTCGTGCCGCCTCCTCCCTTCAGCTCGCTCTCTGTCTTTGTCTCTACTTTGTCTCACCTTGAAAGAGTCAACTCCCCTGAGTTTTGGTTTCAGAGTCAATTTTCAGCTTCATAAGAGTGTGAGAGAGAAAAGCAGAGAAAGAGGGTGATGGAGGAGAAAAGAGAAAGAGATAGCGAGAGATAGATCAGGTGGTGACATAAAAAGCGGAGGCTTCAAGACAAAAGAAGAAGAGACCCTAACCTTCACAGTCAAAGTCAGAAACTCTGTCCAGGATAGGGCTGACCGATAAATCCTATTTTCATCGTCGTCACGATATGAACATGCGCGATAAACGCATCGCAAAAGGCCGTCTGAAACACGATTAATACGAAAAATCATTATATTTAAAGGGACTATTTGTAACTTTCAGAACTGCTTGTTAACAGAGACACCTGTGGCCGTTAAGTCAACGAAAGTCAGCGTCGGGCTCGCGCTTGCTCGCTCTAAATAGACATGAACGAGCATCGCTCAAAACAGTGAGGCGACACACATCAGCTAAAACCACAATATCACTCTATATTTCAGCTGCTTGGCAGTAATGTTAGCTGACCAGACGAAGGTCTCTCCATGAATCAATGCTGATAAGAGTGTTGGCTTTTCCTGCTTCAGCAAAAGCGGGTCGGTGCTGGGGCTGAAGCAGGAAGAGAAACGTTATTGCCTCCCGACTGCGCCCGCAGGGAGACACCGGCACCCGGTCGGAGGCGATAACGTTTCTCGCTGGGGAGCCCCGTCACTTCACAAGACACGGAAACACACCTGTTCAACAAGCATAAACATGATGAAATGGTTAAACATGTATGAAAGCTGCTCTGTCCGCAGTCTGTCATCCACTGCCGCTATGTTTACACAAGTACAGCGCGTTAGCGTGGCGGCTAACAGCGAAGTGTAAACAAGTGCAAGTCATTTAGTTGAGTTGTGACTGACTTTAGATCCTCTAGTAAGCAGTGATCCAGTGTTTGTGTCCGGGGAGTTAATTGTGAAGGGAGGAACGGAAGGCGTGATATTGACGAGGCTGCAGATTACGGAGCCTCCGTGTTATTCATTTATTATCTTCATAAAGTACGGGAGCAACGTAACCCTCGGCTACACAAGCTAAAACTACATCTGGCAGTAGGCTGTGTAGTCTAACTGTTTAGGTTAGTTTGCCATGTATCTTACTGGTAAATGTATCTGCTGGCTGAGACAAATCACCCCCGACCCCCCCTCCCTCCCTCAACCATCGGTACCTATATATGTATATGTATAGCTAATATGCACACTTCAATATTTGTTTACTTATCACAGGTCATATCGTCATCGCAATATTGAATGATGTTATCGCAGATTGTCCTCATATCGTGCAGGCCTATTGTGTACGTGCGGAACGGATTAGGCACTGACAGTGTGTGTGTGTGTGTTTGTTTATGTTGTCACACAAAACGTGGTCATTTTCATCACCGTTCATTCTAATATAACGAGGATTTTTCTTTCAACTCTCGTCCCAAACTAATTTTCATCCTCCCCGACCATACTTTTTCCGGCCCCCGGGACGACGGGGCGTCCTTGAGCTCCAGATATGATCCCGCAATTATCACATGTTCTCGAGACGTCGTGAGAATCCAGCTGCCGTGCAAGAGCAGTATTTTGCCTCAGGATCCTAGAACTGGATCCTGAGTGGAAATGGCCCAACGTTGACTGCTCTCTTTTCCCTTCTCCGCCTTCCTTCCATCCTCCACTTTACTGAACTTGTAACAACGAGCGACCCCCAAACCTGACAACCCCCTCCCCTCTGCCTCCGAGGTCTTTTCTGCTTCTCAAAGCCCCTCAGACTTTCACTTTCCCGTGTGTGTGTGTGTGTGTCTCACAGCCACAATGGAGTAACTCACATCTGTTCGACAAAATCCAACAATGGTGGAGGAGTGAACGACAGAGAGAGAGAGAGAGAGAGAGAGAGAGAGAGAGAGAGAGAGAGAGAGAGAGAGAGAGAGAGAGAGAGAGAGAGAGAGAGAATACTGACTCCCCAATCATCTCACTCCTTCTGCAACAACCACTCCCACTCCTTCTACCACCCCCCACTGCACACACACGCACACACACACACACACACACACACACACACACACTCGTATCTTTCTATCTGTCCCATGTCAAAGCAAAAACCGAAAGGCCCTTGGGACTTTTGCCTTATTGACGAAACTTAACACTTGCACAAGAGAGAGAGGGAGAGGAAGGGGGGAGAAGGTGAGAGACCCCAGGGAGAGGAGGAGAGGAGAGAGAGAGGGGGGTGGGGGGCTACAGAGGGAGAACAACTAAAGTGAACTCTCTGCTCATCAGGCCTTGAAATATTCCATTCTTCCAGAATCAAGGTCTCTCTATTGCTTCGTGTCAGGAGTGTGCAGCTGCTGTGTGTCTGTGTGTGTGTGTGTGTGTGTGTGTGTGTGTGAAGTGCTAATGGATAATGGCTAAAGAATACAGCTAACTCAGTGATGCAATGGTCATTTGCAGCTGCTCCACACCATCATATTGTTGAATTTCAAACCAACACAGCCACCACACACACACACACACACACACACATACACAAACACACTTTCTCTCTGTTTCTGACTGGCAGAAGTTCCACAAGGAGCTGAACCAATACAAGAGCTTATAAAGCAAATCAATAGATTAAGACTTTATCTGAACCGCGCACGGCTCGCGGTGAAAATAGGCGAGACCTTGATTCTCCAGAAGAGAAACGCAGCTGACACGCAGACGAGCCGTGCGTCTAATGCAGGCTGTGTGGTTGCTCTAACCTGTTAACATGGACGCCGAAATAAAAAACTACAGGTTCCGCAGCTGCCACGCGCTGCTGACGTTCCCTGTGTGGACGGGGCGTAATAATGTCTCTAGTGATTGTTTTGGTGACATATAAGGACAAAAGTTTATGGTTATCTCGCTAGTGGAAGATACCGCCGGCAAGCTACATGTCAACAAACTCTATAACGTGGGCTTCAGAATAAAGTAGTGCTTTGGGCGTTTATTTTCTTAGTGACCCTGTCTTTGGACGGTCTGAATGAGACAGCAGAGGAGGAGAGACAGGTGATCAGAGAGGGGAGAGGATGGGCGATGGGGAGACAGAGACAGATGATCAGAGAGGGGAGAGGACGGGAGACAGAGACAGGTGATAAGAGAGGGGAGAGGACGGGAGATGGGGAAACAGAGACAGGTGATCAGAGAGGGGAGAGGACGGGAGATACAGAGACAGGTGATCAGAGAGGGGAGAGGATGGGAGATGGGGAAACAGAGACAGGTGATCAGAGAGGGGAGAGGACGGGAGATGGGGAGACAGAGACAGGTGATCAGAGAGAGGAGAGGACGGGAGACAGAGACAGGTGATCAGAGAGGGGAGAGGACGGGAGATGGAGAGACAGAGACAGGTGATCAGAGAGAGGAGAGGACGGGAGATGGAGAGACAGTCAGCTGCAGCTGGACTCAGTGCCTGTCGGAGGACTCTTTCAGTGCTTTGTCCTTGGCTTTAAAATTGTAAAACTCATCTTTACATCTAGTAACAATACAATAGTGTCCCCTCTTATGTTTTCTTCTGTCCCGTGTCTCCTCAGTCTGTCTTTCACGGTCTCTACCGTTGTAGCCAACCAACCTCATGACGTAACAGGTTAGTTAGTACTGCAATGACAGTCACTTTTGCCGTGAAAGTTAAAACGGAGTTTCTTTTTTTCTTTTAAATGCTGACATTTGACTTACGTTTGTTATATAATTGTTGATTAGAGTAGAAATCCATTTAGTAAATCAGCTTAAAGCAGCAGTGGTTAGAAATGGAGCAAATATGATTAAAAAAAGTTATTTTTACAAAACGGTCACTATATCCTGACAGTAGTGCATGCATGAGTATTTCTCTCCTCAAATGTTTCCAGAAACATCTTGTAGTGTACTGTTTAACTGTAAAATGAGAAAGTTTGTGACCCGGCAGCCATGTTGAGATCTGTTGAGGAATTACTAAGCACCGCCCACCAGCCGGAGCACAGCCAATAGGAACGCTCTCTCTCTCTGAAATGACCTGTGATTGGCCAAACTCTCCCGTCACGGGCTAGATGTTCTAAAGCCTGAAAACAGAGCCATGAGGAGGAGCAGAACTCTAGTTTTCTCTCAGAACACTTGAATTACAATACGCTGAAAGGTTATTATGGACATTTTCACCCAATGATGCCAAAAATATACTGCCTACTGACACTTTAACTTGGTTGACTGCTTCATGTCCCCTTTAAATATATATATATATGCCAACTGTTTTACTGACTTTGTTGACAGAGGTAATCACCACCCTACTTTGAGCAACGCTTTCACAAGTCGTTAGATAAAACTAGATCGTTCTTATCGCCCACATTTGAATCAAAACTCACCAGATATAGCTCTGTATACTGTTTATGATCTGGTAAACATTAATCAAACTTCAACACACTGAAAAATACCCAGATGTGGTACTTTACAGGCTACATTCAGCCTAATATCTTAGACCTACACCCAGAAATGCAAGGTGTTGTGCTTTGAAAAACAAAGTTGGTGTCTTCTGAAACATCTTTTGAGGATCGCAGGGCAGATTGACTTGAATCTCAAATAATATTCTGCATTTCTATATGAGTGGTCCAAACAGAAGAGATTACACCTTTATATCTTGTATACAGCCATACGAGCGTATTTACGCAGTGCTATATTTTTTGGTCAATGACTTGAGGCTTTCAGTTTGTTTAAAAATCCATGACCATAATAAGTAGCAAACAGCACACAGATGCCAAAGAAGCAGATTGTACCATAATGCACAACAGCTCAAGGCTAATACCATTTTGATCCAGTTATAGCACTCTCTGTTACATGGGGAGTTGTATGGCCCTGAACCCTTCAATAAAAAAACAACCCAAAACGTGACACCCCATGCACCGTGCATCCTCTCCCTCTATCGCACCTTCCCCTGTCTTACCTGTGTCCTGTCTGAACTGGTGCATGGACTGGAGATCTATGATGTACGGCGAGAGTCGGCTGTCCACCTGGCCGAGGACCACGCTCCCTCCGCGGGGGTCGCTGCTCCGGATGGCCGCCTCTATCTGGTGGGAGACGGCGGGGCTGTAGGGCCGCCACCGACCGTGCTCGTTCAGCCATTCCCACACCACCACGACAGAGGCCAGGAGCATGTTGTTACTGTTGGCCCTGGGGAGGAAAACGAAGGATGAAATGGCAGGAAAACACTGGGTTTGTTTGCCAAAATAAAGGCTGCCTGCTCGAAACCAGAGGCCAACCACACACCAAAACAAGCTGGCATATGCACACAATAGTCTCTTATATGGCGTTATCATATTTAATCTGGCCGTATGGGTGTCTTTTAACTTGTGATGAATAAATATAGGCCGACTATACCCCCAAAAGCCAGAACAAAGCCATTTTCTTTCTTACATGGAGCCGCGGCGGAGCTAACGCCGGGAGGAGAAGGCGACACATTCTTCTACGTAGATCCGAGCTGCTCGCATGGCCAGGCGGGGAAGGAAATCACAGTCCTCGCTCGTCTTTTGTTATAACACCGTAATACGTCGTTTTATCCCAGCAGCGAAGGGAATCCACAGTGAAGCGGCATAAATGTCGTCGTTTTATGTGTGTTTGCTAGTCCTTTGCTCCAGACACACCAACGATTAGCTTCTCCTCCTCCGACGGACGAGTGGTTGTTTCCCAGTGACGGCCTATTAGTGGATGTTTTGCCTCAATAGAAGCCTCGTTGTGTGGGGTTTTCGTTGTTATTCCTCGTAGAGCGGGAGCTATATATGTCTACATCCCGACATAAGCAGCCACGGCTAGGGTGGAGATAGCAACAAGCTCGTGCAACTTGTGTTTTTCTCCCGTAGTTTTGGGGCGTAGCGTTACCGAAATGTTGAAGAAAGAAAGTAGTGGTTGGCTTCCAACAGCGCAACCTCACAAGTAACCAACCACTCTCCAACCAGAACAGGTTGAACTGGTCTCGAACCCCGGTCCTCTGAACACCACTGGATATTTACTACACTCACACAATGTAAACAAGCTCGTAGGTCCAGTGGACATTTGGGGGCCCAAGGCGGTGGCTGTTTTTTATTCAGATAAGTCCTGTTTTTAACAAAATAAAAAGCTCCGTGCTTGTTTATTCCTTTTCATGTGCACTCAAGAAGGAAATATCTGTACAATAATGGTGTTTTAAGCCATCTATATCTCATTTTAGTTTATAGAAAATTAGCTTTGCATCAACTTGTTTGTTCTTTCTCCACACAAGCCAAAAATAATCTATTCATGCAGTTTGAATATATATATTTGAGTTGCAATTATTTTCTCTCATATATCAACAAGTCTTTCTTTCTCTAACGCTGTCTCTTTAGCCTACTTTTCCTCTTTTATCTCTTTGGTCCGAGATACAAGTCAGTATACATTATTATTATTATTATTATTATTATTAGGAATTTGAAGCCGCTGAACTCATATCACGCTAGTCATACTTCAGTTTGTAGTTGTTGTTTTGCGGTGTTGTTATTGTGGTTAAGCTGATCCTATGTGAACACTTCGTTACAGGGTGTGCACCACTTTATCTGTTCAAACATGCAGTCGTTCCTCCCACACACACACACACACCAACACACAGAGAGAGAGAGCAGACGGACCTGAATCAAACATTCACCTGTTGATAGGAACTTGTGGGTCCACTCTCCTGGTCCGGGACACTTGACACAATCCAGGATCGCCACAGACTTCTTCATGAATTAAATCTGTCTTCCTCTCTGCTCCACCATGGCTCCTTCTTTCTTTCTTTCTCTCCCTGTATATACACCAGGTGGTCGCACAAAGCCAGACCCCCACACACACACTTCTTTGTCTTTATATTAAAGTCCAAATAGAGAGGAGTTAGATACCCTGTAATGGGTTAAGGGTATAAATGGTGCGTCCATGATGAAATAATAAATTCCATGTTTACGATGCTGCTATCCTTTCGCGTCCATCTTCAACCAGCTGTGGGAGAATCTGGTAGGAGGCTATAGAGAGTAGAGAGGGAGGGGGGCAGCTGCCCCTCACCACGCCCTGTAGACCCCATAGTGATGGGGGGCCGACAGCAACCAATAGAAAGACCCCCCGTCTATTTATATGCCTTAAGGTTTGACCTATTGGACATAGGTTTATTTATTTGTGTTTTGTTTCTGCACTGTAATCCATATCCATCAATGTACACTTGTGACAGTGAGATATTATTAAAGTCATGCTGTAATGTGTTGCAATAAAATCAAATTAAATTAAATTAAATAAAACAAAATCTGCTTTTGCGTTTGCTGGAGGCTCTTACTGGTCTGTTTGAAGGTGGTGACTTGCTGCCACCTGGTGGATGAATGAGAGATCTCACATATAGCAGGCTCCGGTAGAAACCATTACAGGCAGTTTCTGACGGCGCTTATTTAATTTTATATCGTCAATTAATGCTAATAGACTACAGGTGTGCCTCACTTTATTACCATATCTATTGTCAGTTGAATAGATGCGGTGTAAAGGTCTGTTGAGGGAAATGTGGGCTCACTGCGGGGGTGCATCAGGGGTGCATGGATGTGCGGGGTTGTGCGGGTGTGGGCCTGAAGCGTATCCCAGAGTGCATTGCGTGGCAGAGATTGTTTTTACCTGAACAATATTAAGAAATACATCGTAGCAATAGTTCAAAACTTGTTGAGACAACTATATAATCAAATGTGACGTCATAGGCGACTAACACGGGCTCCATAGCTCAGGGGTTAGAGCACTGGTCTTGTAAACCAGGGGTCGCGAGTTCAAATCTCGCTGGGGCCTACATTCCTTTTTCATTTTCTGTCATGGATATATTTGCGCATTCACTGCGTAAATTGTGGTAAACGTTTTTAAACGATTGTTTCGGGAACTTAGAAGCATCATAACTGTAAAAAACAACAACACAGTACAGAGCAGCAGTTACACAAGCATAAATACAAGAAAAATACAACACAAGTTAAATAAAATAACTTAATAAACTAAGCTTCATTAAAAAATATTGGGTCGTCATAGTTGGGTCCATATATACAGTATATTTACCAAGGTTACCCTGTTCATATTAAGTACACAGTCTACAAGCAGAAATCTTCCATCTCTATCTCTTTCGACTGAGTTCAATTTAAAACTCAGGTTTTTATTAATGAACAAGGCAACTCCTCTCGCGTTTGAGGAGTAGGAAGAGAAAAAAACATCACCCACCCAGTCCCTACGCAATTTCAAATGTTCTCAGTCTGTGAGGCTCTGTGTGGCTCTCTTGAATGAAAGCTGTTTGCTCTTTGTCTCTTTAGATACATTAATATATTTTGTCCTCTTTATTGGTGAGTTGACTCCTCTAATGTTCCAAGATATACATGTCAATTGACCTATACTATTAGTTCAATAGATAAATGTACCAGCAGGATGTAAATTATTAATATAAGATCAAAGAATGTCAAAACCCCAAAACGTTAAACTAAAAACCTGCCTAGCAAAACCCAAAAACAAAACATTAGTGTAGGTAACTCTCTTAAAGTCCATGTAAAGCAAAAAATAAATATCCATTCCAGGTTTGTCACACCACAGAAAAATGTGTTACTACCCACCCAGCCAAATTTTAATGATTAAAAAAATCGCCAAGTATATAAAATTAGCTTTCAAAATCATTGAAAAAGTAAGCAGTATTCTCTGCTCTGGCGGGTTAGTGACAGTCGCTCGGTGTGGAAGGATCCCCTTGCGTGACCTCTCCCCGGCACTCGGTGGCCCTCGCCGGGCGCATTTCATCCGAGGTGGTCGGTCGGCTTGGAAAGGCTCGGGGCAACGGTGGATGGAGGCTTCGTGGCTTTACAGCGCCCCCGCCCCCTGCCCGGACCTCTATTACAAGTTTACAGAAAAATAATAAATATACACAGTACATGGGATGGAGTACAGTCATAAAAACACAAAACAAAAACAGTGATAAAAGTGCAAATGTTCAATGTGGGACTCAAACTCACAACCTTGAGATTATAAATTTCTTGCTCTACCAACTGAGCTAGCTGAGATAACCCTTGATGATGTCATGGGTTTCTGTTTTGGCTTTCCAAAACCAGGTTTGTGAAGACAGATGGAGTTATGTTAAGGATGACTCCAGTGCATCATCGAGCCATGATTTCAGCCCTGCCTTAAAAACCCTGAACACAAAACTGGTCAAAAAAACAGTTCAATGGTCTAACTCCACAATCCAGTACTACAATGTTCACAGCCTTTGCACATGTTTTCACTAATTATTTTCCAACATTTATAATGTGTTTAGAAACAAATCTCTGAATTTCCTTTACGCGGCCTTTAAATTACTGTGGATACCTCAGCAACTGCTGAGATTAGGAATAAACTTTCAGAACAGTTTGAACACAGAGACATTTTACATGTTAGGAGACCAGAGGTGAGGACCAGACAGGAAAAAATAAAATAAAAATAATAATGTGTAAGTCTACAAGTATGTGTATAAGCCCTTTAAACAAAAATAATAAATTAAAGTACTGGGCTTCTTATCCTCTGATTAGCTATACCTAAGTAATATTGGCCCCTCAGCATCATGGCCCAAGTTATTATTATAAATGAGAGGAGCAGTAATAACTTTGTCAAGGTATGATCATACATCAGTCTCTGTCCCTTTCTCTTTTTTTCTGAACAGCTCTGTTCATGTGAGTCTAGATGTCTCTGAACGGTGCATGACATCACTCTGATTGTTGTTACTCACTCTGCGGCTCCTTCAGGAACCTCTCAGCTTCAGTGGAGAAACATGTGAAAGTTGTCTGGTGTTTTGCTCTGCGGAGCGACATCTCTCTCCTGCAGCCTCCTCCTCCTCACGGCCGAGGAGTCTGTCTCTCCTGCGCTGCAGCTCCGGACAGAAGGACATCTATCCGTCCCCTTGTTGTTGTTTAAGGTAATCTGTCCCTTGTTACCAGAAAGTGCTCGTCCGCCAGAGACTGATTGCCGTCCGCGGGAGCGCGCACACCCTCTTAAAGCTGTATCGCCCAGATTACAAACTTTCAGTCACAACAATATATATATATATATGCTGTATATATACATATATACAGCATATATATATATATATATATATATATTGTTGTGACTGAAAGTTTGTTTCTGCCTCAGAATGACTTGATTTCATTCATGAGGATTATATTTGACAGATTTCAGCCCACTCAGACCTTTTTACCTCGTGAAACTCCTTTAAAGGGCCATTACAACCCATAAAATACAGTTCTATTTCATTCTCCCTGACCGCCAGAGGACGGTGCTTTAGCACTGGATATCTCCATCTCGCATATGTGCAGGTCGAGTCATTATATCAACAAGTCACCTGTGACCATGTGATGACGTAGGGCGCACGCCCCACTATAAAACCCTTACGTCATCACGCAATCTGTTCCTTCTATTTTCTCGCTAGTGAGTAAACTGATAGCAGGTCAATGTGGCTCGTCGCTTGTAGCTTCGTAACCTGAGGGTTGGTGCTTTGTTTTTACGCCCACCAGAGGCTGCGACAAGCTAATATTTCAAATTCCATTATTTGTTTCTTCACACTTTGGCTCTCAAGGTTGGCAGTCTGTCATCAGTTTGCCCAGATTAAAGAGCTCCTGCTCAATCTCCAGCCTGTTAATAGGAGGCCAGTTACCAGTGGTGACTCCGCCACAAGGGACTCGCCTTGTCAGGAGAATGATGATGTACTATCAACTGCAGCCTCCTGCAGTTTGTTTATAGATATGGGGCAGGATGTGGATAGAGCCACAGCCTCTCAAGCCTCTGATGCCTTTTCTCAGGGGTCTGATGGTGGGTCATTACATTGATCAGAAACTGGCCGTGCCACAATGAAGCCAGCAATTCAGATGGCTTTATCACATCTGGGACAGACGAAGCTCCTGTTGCAGCAGCTCCGTCAAGCGCCTTTTTCAGGCAGACGCCACAGTCCTCCGCCTTTTCAGTACCTCCTTCTAAGCCCTATGTTGGAGAGCTCCACAGGTGCTGACCCTAAGTTGTTCTCCCATCACACCAGTGATTGCAGAAACTATTGCAGATATATTCAACATTGTAGGTCCCAGCAATGGCCATAAAGTTTAGCTGGTAAGGGGTCGAGGAGGCACGTGGTAGGTTTAGAAGCGGAGACCAGCTTAGAAAGTGTTTCAACAGAGACGGTCTCAAAATGTGGAAGGACGACGCACGGAAATTGGGTTAGTTATTTGGGTTAATTTACAGATGTAGCTGGGAGCGAGGAACTCATTTTATATCTGATCTCATCTATTTGTCTGCAAAAGAAATCTAAGAAATGATGTGCTGTAAAGGGTAAGCTGTTAACAGCCGGCTGTTCTTGGGTGAGTTTGGCTACAGTGTCAAAGAGAAATCTAGGATTGTGTTTATTGTTACTGATTAATCGAGAGAAATAAGCTGTTTTGGCAGCGGACAGAGCACGCTTATAAATGACGACACACTCATGCCGTGATAGGTAGTTTACTTCCAGTTTTGATTTACGGCATTTGCGTTCCGATCTCCTGCAGGCCTGTTTAATATTGTTGTTCTCAGAAAAATACTGCCCTTATTTAAAGTTTTCTGCTAATACAATACAAGGGTTACTGTTTAGCTCCTACTTGATGCAAAGATGAAAACTGTTGTCGATGTCGATTTCATTAAAAAATATAAAATTAAACTGATAATTCTTTTGAATGTTGTCAGGTGAGTCAGTGTGTGGCATGCCAGGCCAGTGGTGTAATAATTAAACAGGAGGTGGAGTACACACCAATAAAGGTACGATTCGATTCATATTGTTTTTGTATTATCTTTTAATTATAGACAAAAATAGTTACTAACAGAAATCAAAATATTAAAGACAATATTACACAAATTGAATTAGTAATGTTTTCTGTGTTTGAAAGGTAACCCAGCCATTTGATCTCATTGGCATAGATTTGGTTGGAAAACTGAAAACCACTTCCAATGGAAACCAGTACATATGTGTACTAATCGACTATCTAACAAAGTGCCACAGGCAAATCCAAGATTGCAGAGGAAGTAACCCAGTGCATTCTAACGTTTTTTTATCAGTTTGAAGCGCCCAAGCGAATTCTAACTGATTAAGGGAAAAAGTTTGTGAACGAAGTACGTACAAAGCACTACTGAAATGCAAAAGTTTTAGGTATATAGGTCAGGCTTTATTTAACTATAACAAATGTAATTGGCTAAGAGAGTTTAATCTTGTTTCACCTGTTACCTTTTTTTTCTTTCTTCTCCTTCTTCTTAATACAGATCAATAAAAATGTCTGCAAAGTACTCAACATTAAAAGGCTCTGTGCCCCTTACCACTCGCAGACAAATGGGATAGTTGAGAGGATGAATTGTCCCATACAGAGGTATAATGTCCATTTCCACTTTTTATATAGGCCTAGTTTTAAGTTAATTTTACTTCATGTCCTAAAACACATACTTATTAACAAGCAATTTATTGATATTTTCTCTTTTTTTCTAGAGCACTGTCCAAGTTGGTGAAAGACAGACCTGAGTAATGGGACAAACGTTTGGACGCTGTCATGTTTGACTTGAGGACAAAGCGCACAAATGACAACAAAGTTTTCACCCTTCTTTTTGACGTTTGGTAGAGAGGCGAGGTACCCCTCACAAATCCCATATGAATACAGGGTGAGTTGCACTTACAAACATATTTTAAAAAGAAAGAACATTTTAAATTTTGGTATAATGTGACCTTTAAACACTGCATTTTAATGTTTTAATACAACACCACAATCATTTTATAGGTGGGTAGCAGCATTGAGGACAATTTGTCTGTTGAGGAGGTAACAGAGGACATTCTGAAGCTCGACGAAGTTCTTCAGAGTGCCATCTCAAACAAAGCAAAAGTGAGCATGGCTCACATACCCCAGCTCACTGCTTGACCCTTACTAAAGTACGGCCAAAGGTTTTACCCTTTTGGAACTAATGGAATTAGTCTATTGAGCACAATCTAGCTTGTTATTAGCTCACCTTCCTCAGGATAAAGTCAGTAGGAGACAAATATGGTCTGTCTTGTTGATGCTCTCCAGGTTTTAACCACTTCATTACTTGCTTGTATTTCAACACCTGGACTCTGATATTTCATTAATTGTACATGATTTGGGAACTTGCCATCCAAGTTTGTTTATTCCAAGTATGTGATGAATCCAACACAGTGCCAAGTCGTTAGCTGTAGATTTAAGTAAAAAAAAGTCACAGTTTTTGGCCAACATTTAAAAATTTTTGGGCACCCTGGACTTCTAACCCTCAAAGGCACAACTAGACCACACCGTCAACCATCATACCAATTTTGAAGTTCTTAAGTTAAATAGTTTCCGATTGCTGGTCTAGAAATGAAAGTGTGACACGCGAACGGACGGAAGGATGGACACACGGAGCGCTATAAACCCAACCAACTACCCCGACAATAGCGGCTATGGTTTAGAGCCCAACTATCGTGGGGTCTACACCATAGCCGCTATTGTAGGAAAAGTGTGGATGTTGTGGACAGCCGAGGAGTGACAATACCAAAGATTAACAGGGATCACTTGATGGTTGAGTGACCATCAGTTGAGTGACTCTTTAAATCTTATCTAGTGCTAACATTTGTAGTTGTATCTGTTCGCTGTATGTTATGTAATGTTAGCCCGTGTGTAGGGGACGGAGCTGTAGGGGAAGTAGAAAAGGGTGCACGGGGAGGGCACTGTGGCATTTCTGCGACCTGAACTGCCTTAAGGTGTGTGGAAGTGGGTAGATTTTCCGGTTGCAGTGTATTGTGTGCATTATGGTGTTTTGCAGTATAATCTGCCCTGTTTGCTGTAGGCATTTAAATTCGTAGCCTAGTTATTGGGTTTGTAGTCTAACTTGCCTTGTGTATTTAAATTAGAACCAATACCAACGAGTGGTATCTGCAGTCAGGTGGGGAAGGCCATAGTTTGCGCCCGGCCGCCCGGTACTACCCAGCCACAGCAGTGATTCACCTATACATGTTTTAGATATTTGACTGTAGTTCATGAAATAAAGATAATTTATATTTTGTACTCCCGAGACTGGTGGTCATCTTTTCAGCCTCTCACCCGAGTAAAACGGGTTACCCACGGCCCGCTATTTAACAAACTTTATTACAGTATTATGGAGATTAACTAGCAGCTAACGTTACACAAGTCAAACGCCATCAATTTGTATTGATGTTACAATAACGTTGAGTTAACTTTAGACTGAGAGGTAAGTATAATTTTTAGGTGTACCATTAGCTTGGTGTTTTTGGTGTTGCTAACTAAATCAATTATGCTGTAATATGTTAACTTTTATATTTTTGACAGAGTCCCTGAGAAAGCTCCAGCTCATATCTCCTGTCAGCACAGATCTCCTGTCACACCACATGAGAGACAGCAGTCCTAATATCAGCTGTAGCTAAATGTCTGATTTATTTATGGTATTTATGTCATATGCTTTTGTGACTGATTTTGCTTTGCCTTAATTCAGCTGAAGTGAAGACGGGTGTGGGCTGGCCAGCGAGACAGTAAGAGCTTTCTCTGCTGGGCTGGAAGGTGCCGGGTTATCCTCTATGGTCCAAGAGGCTTTTTATGTAGAGCACATTTAACTAGATACTTGTGCCAAATTCAATCAGACGCACTGTGTGAGGGGCGTGGCCTTTCCAAATTAGCATTTTCAGGTATCATTTTAGCGCCACCACCAGGCCGATTGGGGTCAAATTTCTTGGGAAGCAGTTGGACCATCGTTTCCAGTTATTTGACCACGGTTTCATGTTTCTAGCTCATTCCAGCTCATGGCATTTCGAGCCACGGCGGAAGACGCCAAATAATAACAAACCGGCACAAACTCAACAGATTCCAAGGTTTGAACTCTAATAAAGCTGATTGCCTCGGTGTGACACGGGCATTTTCTATTCCAGCCTGTATTTTGTATCAAAGACAGCAGCTCACAAATAAGTTTTGTTTATTGTTTAAGAATACATACAGTCTGTTACACTCTTTAGGCAGATACAATAGCAATTAATACAAACAATAAAATAACAGACTTACATTCCAAACTGCTTTCGTGAAAAAAATACATATGAAAACAACAAAAACCCCACTCGACTGACATGGAGTCATTTGTGCTGTAATTAATGTTACAGATAGTGTGTGTATGCAGTCTTATAAAGAACAGCAGCATCAAGTATCATCTGTAGAAGTCAGCGGTAGCATTGCACACACTGTGACGACTAGCAGTTTGGCTTCACCTGACAGACGAATGGGAAGCGCATGGTGCAGCCGTGATTGGACCAGCCCAGGGACTCTACAAAAAACCATTAACATCAGCATCATCAGCAATGGCAACAAAATGACATCAATCAAGTTTAATGGTAGAAATAGGCCTCATGGTCCCGTCTCTGTGCTGTTGCCTACGATATGTTCAAATCGTTGTTGTTTTGTTCCATGACCAGTAAATGACTGTGTGTTTTTTTTTATTCTTACCTTGAGAGTTGAGCTGTAGGCACTGGTAATGGTCAGTGGAGCTCGCTGAATCCCAGTTGTGATAGTCAAACAATGAGCTATCTTCCCATCTCCAAGCGCCCTGGGGGAAATCACGGTTACAGTCACTTTAGTTTTTTTCAGTGTCTCTACATGTACACGTTTAAAAATAAAATTGCCAACCATCAATTATTTTCTAAAAAATTCATTTAAAACCAAACCCAGTTCCTCGAAAGTTTGCTGAAAACTTAATTTAAGGTTAACACAACGTGCACAACCTTTAATAATCTATTTCTATTTGAAGATGAAGTTAAACAGTAATAAAGCAATAAATACGTAACAGTTTAGGTTTTCTAAAATAAAGGCTTTTTTAAATGTTTGAACAAACCTCGAAGTAGTAACCTCCGATCCAGGCTAAAGTGTGAGCCCCAGTCTTGACCAAACGCTGGAGGAAGTTGTACTCCCAGATGTTGTGGACTGAGGCCAGACTGCCACCATAGCTACCACAATAGCTCTGAGGATGAGACAAGAGGAACAACATTGTACTGTTGTAATTCTGAGCAAGAGCTCTAAACTTTTCTGTCTTAATGAATAATATGTTATTACCTCTGCGTTGCTCCAGGTGTCAACATGGTTGCTTAAATAGTAGCATTTACCACGGAAACTATGCCAACCATCCAGGCAGAAATCAAAACGAGCTGGAACGATTTGGAAAAACAATAATTAAATCAAATTCCAAAATGTATCTTTTTTTTTTTTTTTTTACTCATTATTTTTTGGGGAATTTATTCAGTGTCTCGGGACATAAACTAATTTGAAGTTCTTTTTATCTTCTCTCTCCAGCAAAAGCAGCCTCATGCTTCTGTGAAAGTGAGTAGTGTGATTTTCTAACCTTCAGGTAGAGCAGCTGCCCCGCCAGCAGCAACAGCAGTGTCAGCATCCATCCCTGTAAAACCCAACAACATAAGGTCTGTAAGGTTAAGTGAGTTATGTATTCTTTGTGTGAGATTCATTACTCATTATTTTCTCTTGGACAAAGCTGGATAGAAAGATAAAAAGTAAAACATTTTAAGGGAGTTTGTATCATTTCAGTTTACTGTGCAGCTTGTAACGCCTCGTCCACACAGAGAACCTCAGCAGCGTGTGGCGGCTGCAGAACCTGTTGTTTTTTATTTCGGCGTCCTTGTTAAAAAGTTAGAGCAGCCACACAGTCCGCGTGAGCAGCGCGGCTTACAATACTGGCGGAAACTCTGAGAGAGTACGCCAGGCAGACACAGCTGACAACCTGGCAGTTAAACTAACTAGACTTAATGGGAAAAGTGGCTGCATCTGTCCACGACAATGCACGCTAAATCTTGGCTGCTAACTCTCATGGACGTTTCAGGTGAACTGAGGACTCAGTTGCCTGTTTTGCTCATACACTACCCGTTTGTGCATTGGCTTATGGTTGCAGGTGAGCATTAGGCACTTCATCCACAGCAACTCTGCATGTAAGGCACCAGTCATGACGATTAACATGACGTTGTCATAAAGTGGATTCGGGTGCGGTTGTTTAATCGGAGTAGTTTTAAAAGTATGAGTACATGAGCACAGTGTCTGACCCATTACCTGATAATGGTATTCGTATATCCCTAGAATTAGGTTAGGATTACAGTACAACTGTTCCCTTTGCTGATTCACCAAGTTTTCCTTCAGCTCAAATCAATAGTTGTCTCTAATTGTAAAGGAAAATTTCAGCAACGATTCACAAAGAAAATGAGGAACACCCAATGTGTTGACACAAGATGCTTCATATTACAGCAACAATATCTGAAGTGAAGTTAAGTAAAGATGAAAAAAAAGCCAATAACCTGATTTTGGTGCGGGTTTGTTTTCCTGTTGTACTGCAGCAGCCTCAGCTGGAACAACTAAGGGAAAAGAACGGCAAAGATAGTTAATGTAGATCATTTTTTTTACAGTTATGTACTAAACAAGTACCACTGAGTTCAGTGGGGGCTGGAGCCGATTCCAGCTGACATTCGGCGAAGGCGGGGTACACCCTGGACAGCTCTGTGAATATTATACTATACACTGATCAGCCATAACATCATGACCACCTGCCTAATATTGAGTAGGTCCCCCTTCTGCCGCCAAAACAGCCCTGACCCATCGAGGCATGGACTCCACTAGACCTCTGAAGGTCTGCTGTGGTATCTGGCACCGAGCCGTCAGTAGCAGATCCTTTAAGTCCTGTAAGTTGCGAGGTGGGGTCTCCGTGGATCGGACTAGTTTGTCCAGCACATCCCACAGATGCTCGATTGGATTGAGATCTTGAGAATTTGGAGGCCGAGTCAACACCTCCAACTCGTTGCCATCCACATGATGTAAAAGAAAACATGATTCATCATCGGGCCACCTTCTTCTATTGCTCTGTGGTCCAGTTCTGATGCTCACGTGCCCATTGTAGGCACTTTTGGCGGTGGACATGGGTCAGCATGGGCACCCTGACCGGTCTATGGCTACGCAGTCAGAACACACAGCAACCTTTCTATCTGAACCAGCATTAACTTTTTCAGAAGTTTGAGCTCCAGTAGCTCTTCTATTGGATCAGACAACGCGGGCCAGCTTTCGCTCCCCACGTGCATCAATGAGCCTCGGGTCTGACCCTGTCGCCGGTTCACCGGTTTTCCTTCCTTAGACCACTTTTGGTAGGTCCTGACCACTGCAGACCTGGAACATCCCACAAGAGCTGCAGTTCTGGAGATGCTCTGACCCAGTCGTCTAGCCATCACAATTTGGCCTTCGTCAAAGTTGATCACATCCTTACGTTGGCCCATTTTTTCTGCTTCCAACACAATGTTCAAAGTTCAAAATGTTCACTTGCTGTCTAATATATCCCACCTACTGCCAGGTGCCATTGTAACGAGATAATCCATGTTATTCACTTCACCTGTCAGTGGTCATAATGTTATGGCTGATCAGTGTATATACGTATATGGCTTTTATATCAAGGTTGAAAGGAGTAATAAAGTTGTTGTTTCATAAATATAGGCGCAACATGAGTTCCAAACCCTCATCCCACCCCATCATCTACATTTCACAATTGTCTAAAATGTGTTATTGAGATGGTACAAGTATTTGAGCGTATCAATATTGTGTCTGACCTGTTGCAGCCCTGATGGTCAGAGCACCACAGAGGATAACAGAGAGGATCAGTAAAACCTTCATGATGAGAGCTAATGAACGTCTGGATGCTCACAGATCTGAAAATTGAAAGCATTGAGAAGGTAAGAGAAAGATATACACGCATAAAAGAAGCAACGCCGAAGCGGTAGTGTTGATGACTTACAGAGAGAAGCAGCAGTCAGGCAAATGTGCAGTGTTCTTCAGGTACCAGACAGTTCAGTGATGACAGGAGGCTATGTGATCTTTATATACACACTGAAATACATTGACTAATCCTCTTCTTCTCGTTAACAGTAAAACTTGTGGACTTTGCCTCCTGTGTCAGTATCGAGGGGTGTGCTGCAGGAAGACGGAAGTGTTTTCCCATCACTTCCCACCAAGGTGATTAAATAACATCAATCAAACCGATATGAGTCAACAAAGTGGTGACATTTTCATGGATAGTAGGCTATACATGTCCACTGTTTGACCCTGCTGCCTGATCTTAAATCTTCTGGAATTGCAATGAATGGATGTGCAGGAAGAATTGGCTATAACTAGAAAAGGAGGCATAGGCTACATTAAGACCACTTAAGGTTACGCATTTTCTTTCAATAGTTAAGGTTAGGCATTGATCTCAAATAGTTAAGGTTAGGCATTAACCTCGAATAGGTAAGGTTCGGATAAGTCGTCGGGCAGCGAGTCTCATCAGAGTTTTTGCAAGTTTTTGCAGATCTCAGATCAGATTTCACAATTTGCAGGTTCCCCTCTAGACTTGACCATCCTAATGCCCAAATTGGTCATAATCTACCTCAAAAATTCCCAGAATTCACTGTAAAAAGCAACATGCCAAGAATAAAAAGGGATTTCCTTAAAGGAATCCTCTTGTTTGCTGTCTTGCCTGGAGTCGGATGAGAAGACAGATATACTGTAGTTAATGATATCATAGTACAAAGTTGCAGTAGGTCAAGGACATTTTTATCTCAGTTTAGAAAAAGGAAACCCCCGGGATTAGAATGCACTGAAAGAGAGACATAACACACATATTTTACAGCCATAAAACACATAGAGCAATGATTGATTCAATGAAATGATGATTGGAGATCGTTTTAGAGTCCAGTATGCAGCCTATCAGTCATCATGGCTATAAAATATTCATGTTTTATTGGAAGCCTGTTCTTTAGTACAATAAATCCTTTACTTTATCTTTTCTTCCAAACTAATAATCTGTTATCTCCTCTTCCTCCAGTAAGAGAGGTCGGCACTCTGCCCTGCTTTTCCCAACACTCCACACCCTTTAAATCCCTATCATAAATCTGAATCTGAACCAGGAAACAACATCATATTATGTGTTTTACTTTTCATCCCACCATATCTATCTATAACTGCAGTTAATCATTAGTTTTATTATGAAAACAAATGTTAAGAATTTAATTTAATGAAATATGTTTCCTCTTTTCCCCCTTTGTTTCCAAAACCTTTGCGATTTTAAGGATGAAACATCTGCCCCCTAGGTGAGCACAATCTTCTCTGAGAAAACACGAACTACAAACTGGTTAAAGACGCATTTCAAGCTCACAGAGAGTGAGCGCATGAAGATTTTGGGGGCTCTCCATTCAGCGGCATTCACACTGACATCATCACTGACATCTGTTTTGTGATCAAATTCGCTCTCTACATACGACTGCATGCCCTCAAACACAATCATTACATTTACAGATGACACAACAGTGGTGGGACTGATCTCAAATAGAGATGAGAGGTGAAGTCTGCAAACTGGCAGGATGATGCACGGAAAACAATCTATCACTGAACATAAAAAAAACCCAAAGAACTCATCCTAGAATTAAGGAGACACCGCGAGGACATCTCTCCTCTAAATATCACAGGAGTAGAAGTGGAGAGGGTTTCCAGCTTTAAGTTTCTGGGAACACACATCACAGATGACCTCAGATAGACGATCCACCCCACTGCTCTGGTAACAAAACAAAAAGGCTGAACAGCACCTTTATTCATTTTAGGACACTTAGGAAAAGCAACCTGTGAGCTGCACATACTCTACCACTGCTCCACAGAGTGTATTGACACTATATTACTGGATGGTATGCGAACTGTTTAGCAGCAGACAGAAGAACTCTCCAGAGAGTCATAAACACACCCCAGAAAATAGTTGGACTTCCCTGTCCTTCCCTGTCCTTACTGGAAGACATGTTCAGATCACACAATCACTGCAGAGCCAGCAGCAGTGTAGATTCTGACTCTACCTTCAAACTCTTGAGAAACAGACAATAAAACATTGTGTTATTTCCTTTTCAGTAGGCGTCTTGCTTCCTTGATTGAGGCAGTGACGAAAAGTATGTTGATTCACTAGAGACTTACAAGAACGATAAACGGATTTAAGACTTCCTTTATTCCCCTATGATCTTTCAGATGTGACAGAGGCCATTCCTCCTGCATAATGACTACTATAGCTTAGTTAGTTTACAAAGTACATTTTTTTTCTGCTCATACTTCTGTACTTTTATTTAACGGTGCAATGTGTAATGTCTGGTAGGGCTGCACAATTAATCTAATTTTAATCGTGATCACGATTTTGGCTTCTCACAATTAAATGAACATGATCGCCTGCGATATTGATGTTTAAAATGCGTGCCACGCGTAAATCAAGCGCTTCCTAAGCTAACAAATAGAGACGCACCGTCAATCACCGGCTGGCTTTCAGCAGTCTCATATATCTGATTTTCTGCCAGTCACATGAGCAGCTGCCACATGATGGTTTTACATCGGCGCACAGCGGCACAGACAGTAACGTCAAACAAACATCTGGAACAACTAACTTAATCAGACACTTATTATATTGTAATTCATTCCCATGATGTCGCTCAGAGTGATCACAGCGACCGACTCGTCTGCTGACAGCACGAAGCTGAAGTGCTGGTGGTGCATTCAAGCTCTAATCAAAATGAGTATTGGCCGATGGTAACTTCTAACGCTATCATGATGCGTTCAAATGTGATCTTGTAAAATGTAGTTTTTGGTGAGAAACTTGAATAAATCCAGTTGTTTGAAGGAGATGTTTTCACTGCAATATAAAATATGTCCTGTTTAACTTCCTAACACTAGCTCTAAGAAGCTTATAATATATAATTAAAACTGCTAATGCCAAGATTTTTTTTAAATCAAAGCAAATATTTAAATAAAAATACAATAATGTATTTCCTAATTGTGTGTTTTTATGCAAATAACCACCATAGATGACAATAACAAAGTAAAAGGATAATATTTAGAATTTCTGACGGTTGGAATGTAGCACAACATGGAAGTGAAAGCAGCGCTCTGTTTATTTAAATGTGAAATTGCAATAAAAATATGTTGTCTCTAAAATCTATGAATGATTGTGATAAATAATCGTGATCTCAATATTGATCAAAATAATCGTGATTATCAAACGGGTCAGCATTTCACCTCTACTACTGGCTCCATACAATCTAAATTCACAGTCATCAGTTTAAAAAAAAAAAGCCAACTACTAACTAACAGCAGGGTAAGAATATAAACACAATACATCACGTCTTTGACATAATGTCAACTCTTAACCTCTTCACATTCTGTTGATAATGTTGGTTAATTTTTGGAATGTGTTAATCTAAAAGGATGTCCATATCTTACACATTGCACCCTAAATGTTGAATAGCGCATCATAACTGTTCAATTGTTCTTTAAAAGTGCAGAACACACAGCTGACGCACAGACCTCACTGAATATCCAGTCAAGTTCCAGTTCCTTTAAACCATTAACCTGATCTGAGATCACACCAACAGAGAGAGTTTGTGCCGCAACTGTTTACATGCTGTCAGGAAAAAGATCAGAGTTCAGGTTCATATCTTTATGTGCAATCATCTTCCTGCATACGGGGCTGAGTCACAGACAAATTATCGGCACGTTCCACCATCCACACCCCCGCATGAACGTGACTCGGTGGTTCAAGTGTGTATATAAAGAGCAGGGAGACCTCCTCATCATCATTGCATCCATCACTGAGCTGATACCTGAACAACATCACCTTACATTTACCTGACAAGTAAGTTAGACACCTGCTGTATTTCTTTTCATTCAGTGGAGCTCATGGTTCTGCTCTCCCTCTTTATATTTTTAACAGCAGATTTCTCTTCTCCACAGTTGATCATCACCATGAAGACGGTCCTGGTCCTCTCAATTCTCCTCTGTGCTGCATTTGCAGCTCCGGCTGAAGACAAAGAGAAGCATGCTCCAGGTCAGTATTGAAGGTCTTTGCTTTAATACACACACAGACAGTCAGACCTACATCTATCTAACACCAACATTAATGTGATTCATCCACAGAAGCAGCAGCAGCAGAGGCCCTGAAGGAACAGTCGGTTGCTGCACCTGGTTAGTGTCCTCTTCAAATCTCATGCAGCTTTTTTTCTGTTTGGTTTCATGTTTTATTTAGCCTGCGATGTGACAGCTAGTTGAGAACAATTAACTAAACAAATGATCAGAATAGCTCAACTAAGTCAACTAATATCCAAAGCCAGGATAAACAAGTTCCACCAGTATGCTCCCATTTCAAGTTTTGAGTTTTTCTGACTTGTCAATCTGTTTGTTGTTGAAAGGGAAAAATAATTCAAGATAGATTCTCCCTGAATGAGATAGTTGTGTAGGATTTGAACCCAAGGGCACATGATGACAGACTGCAGTTTCAACAGTTTGCTCGATTACATTTGAAGGCCAGAGCAGAACAACTACAACTTAGTCTGGTACAGGCTGTCGTATATAACCAACCTAATCAATTCGTACGTAATCCACGTAATCGTGACCCAGGACAGGTGACTTAGTATAAAGAGTGATAAAGTCTGCATAAGGAGGAGGTCAGGGAGGATGGGTGGATCTAAAAACACCAGACTTTCACCCAGGAGCCCACTGTTTGTGTACCGTGTAAAACCAGAAGTCAACGTTGACTTATTTGTCTCGTAACTTCCATACTTAATTAACTTCTGTAGTCATTTTAACCCAAATCTCTTTTCCTAAACCTAACCAAGTAGCTTTGTTACCTAAACAGGTTCTGCACTGCAGTGGCACTGATCGCTTGTGTTGCTGGACATTAATTTGAAGACAAACACACGAAAAATAACAAAATAACTTTTTTATAAGATATACGAACCGTTGTATGAGGATACGTTGATCTAGAACAGCACAGCCCTCGAGGAGCTCAAAGAGCACCTTTGTAGATTAGAGCTGGTGTTGCTGAGATTCAAGACCAACATTTGGTCCCCTTTCCTTTAGGTTCTGTCCAGTCAGAGGTTTGCACACTAAAAGAATAAAGAAACCATCACAATTTGAAGGTAAATGTCAAATTGTGGCACAAGGGAAACAGCTTTGTCAATCTAGTCAGAACTTGCCTACTTTTTAGTCACGCTTGCAGCATTCGCTGAAGGGACGGCAATGCACGACCTGCAAAACGAATAAGATTCCCATCAGCCTCAGCTTATATATTACTTTTACGGTGCCTTCAAATGAAACTCGTGAACTTGTGTTTACAGCATGGGAAGTCGTGTTTGCATTATGCTTGGTGTTCAAGTGGTGAGAACACCGCTGCTAAGCAACGGCAAAATTAACGTTAATGAAGCTGTTGATGTTTCAGAGATGGAGGACAAGATGATGAAGAAAGAAGAAGTGTCTGTGCAAGAAGATTCTGTTCCTGTTCCCAGAAATGGTAAACAGGAAGGACACACACACGCACGCACGCACGCACGCACGCACGCACGCACGCACGCACGCACGCACGCACGCACACACACACACACACACACACACAAACACGCCACTCTATACGCTGTGGCTGCTCATAGTCAACTAAGCCGTGAAATACATATTTCAGTTATCACAGTTATACTTTATCAAGTACTCCCGACCTGTCCCACATATTGTTGGACTGTAAAAAAAAGTTCAATTAGATTAAAGACATTTAAACTACAATATGCACACAATACATGTCCAGTATTTTTTATTTATTTTTATACTACATCTCTGTCTCTCTCTCTATGCAGTATATGTGTATATATACATAAATATATATATATATATATGTATATATATATTGTATATTTTACACAATAGTACTAATTGTGTTGACTGTTTCTCTGTGTTTGTGCAGCACTTCAGTCTGAGGAGGCAGCAGCACCTGAATGTAAGATCCACTTCACTGTTTTAATCTTTCCTTTATGCTCCTTCATGACCGAGGTCGTCATGGCAACAACAATGACACCACTGAAAGAGAAAATACAAATAAAAGTCAAACACCTACCTGTCACGTAGATTGTCAAATGTCTTAAGTATTTAAGCATGACGTGCTTTAAAGGACCAGAGCAGTATTTTTGCATGTGTTATTATTATTAACTACTTACAACATGTCTATTATACTCCACTACTAACTAATCTCCAAAATACATCAGATGAATACAGACAGATGTTGGTGTCATTAGAACAGCAGTTTCTTCCTTAGGAGGCTGTAAAAAGTGAGTTTAGAAAGGACCTCTTATCGTTGTATTTCAGTCAGTCAAACTGCTCTGTTCTCTCTTCTGTCTGTCTGCAGCTCGTTATAACTTCTGTCCACAAGGCTGGTTCAGCCACAGCTCTCGCTGCTTCCTCTTCGTCAATACTGCCATGAACTGGTACAGTGCTGAGGTACTGCTGCTGTAATATAATAATATATAATATAATAACTTCTATATTGGTATTGTGAGCAGCTTAATAACTCGTATAGCTTTTCCTGTCATCTGATAGACTTTGTTATAGACTACTTTAGAAGTTAACCATCAAACGATGAATGTTCCACTGGATGGTGACGGTAGGTCAGTCAGTCTGTCACCATCAGTCCATGAAAAGATGAGCAGCTCACATCGAAGCTAAAGACAATTCCATTTGGAAAAGAAAATTAAGAAAAAGTATTTAGTTGTATAGCCCTAAAATATCCCGATGTGCTTCCTCTGTCTGACAGGAGTACTGCAACGGCCTGGGTGCCCACCTGGCTTCTGTAACCAACAGCAGAGAGTACAGCTTCCTCCAGCAGATCACACAGACAGCTGGTCAGACCCTCGCATGGATTGGAGGCTTCAGTCTGCAGGTCTGGATTTAGGAAGAAATACCACTCAGTCAGTCCAGATCAAGCTCAGGACCTGGTCCAAAATGGGGTGTAGAACTACACAAGATGAATATGAGAGCAAATGAAGAGACTATAAGACAACACTTCCTTACACTCATGCTCTTTGTCTCTCAGGGCCGGTGGATGTGGATCGACCGTGAGGGTTTCTATTACACCAACTGGCACTCCCAATCCTCCTCCAGCAGCTTCCCCTGCGTCCACTTACGCACCAGCAGTAAGTCCACCTGTTTGCCTTGGCTCGCTAGCTACACGAGTTAAACTTCTCACTACGGTTACCTGTTTTCAATTATTATTTTCTCACACGTGAAGCAAACATAGCCTTAGCTAATGTGTTAGTTCAGATCAAATTTACTACGTGGCTATCTGTGAAGGTGCTGCCTGGCTTTTTTTTTCGCTGAAGAGGGCAACATCAGACACATTTATAATTTTTTGTCAAATTTGACAGTGATATTGGAATATTTTTTCAATCCCAGTTATAATCAGTTTAAGTTAAGTTAAGTTTCACTCACACTTAACCATGAGTGCCACACGCTCTCCATCTCCTTTCAGTCCAAATAAGATTTACGTATATAAATACAGTTGTAAGAGGTGTGAATGTTCTACCTGGATTTCTGTCTTGGTCTCAGAGAGTGGATATCTGTATTTATATGTCTTGATAGGGAACAATGCCCAGATCAGAGTTAAAGTGACATTAGAGTATACAAATCTTCCTCTTTCACCCTTTTTTTTTTGGTCTGAGTGCTAATTTATTAAATTTTCTGTGGAAAAAGGCAATTCAGTGATATTACAGTGAACATTATGGTGTATAATTTGTTAGATTCAAAATGGATTTATTGTTAATGTTGTTATTTTTTGTCTTTTTTTAAATCAAATTTCAGATGGTTGGGGCAACACCCAATGTAGCTCTTCTTATCGCTTCATCTGCTCCAAGAACCCTTTCAGCTGTTAATATACGGACTAAACATCTGGGGCCTTGGGACAGATCGGCCGGTGTATTTTTTTCTGTTTGAAGCCGACTCATGAACTTTGTTGTGTGTCTTACTGAATTATAGATTTCCATCGTGTATTCTTCAAAACGTTAAATGATGAAGTAACTTTTGTGTTAAAGTGTTTGTGATTGTGGCAGTAGACTTGTTTTACATAATAAAGACTTGTAAGAACGGGACAATGTGTGATCTTCCTTTAAGAGCTTGGTTGAAAAGTGCTTGTTGAAGTCCAGCTGTAGTCATTCATCAGGTTTGTATCAAAGCCGTTCAAATAATGACACACGTCTCAGAACTAATGCTTTAATCCCTGGTCTTGGTGTTATAAGAGGTATGATAAATATAAGAAAACACAGACAAAGAGGACTCTGGGTTTTATTTCAAGACCAGGTCAAGACTGTGGTGTTATATCACTAAACTGCCTCCACATTGTCCGATTCAATTGTTAAGATCATGACTGTGATTGCTCATAGAAAACAAAGGAGAATCCCCACACATAAAAAATTCACGTCTGCAACGCCTTTTAATTATTTTATCAAGACACTTCTCATGGTATACTTCTACATACACACATATGTATATGTGTCGATGAAAGAAGTGAATCAAGGAATCTTCTTTTATTTTCTGTTGGTGTTTTTATGTGAATGTGGATCTTTCAGATCAATTAGAGGAGTTCCTCTGGTTTGCATGTTCCACCTTTTATCACAAGTGCAGTGTAGGACTACTCGCACTGGTCTGGTCTTGGTTTTGACTCAATCTTGTCTTGACTTTGTCTCAACTCCTTCTTTTTAACTTAACATTGACTTACTGTCAATGTACATGTATTGATTTGATTTAATGCTATTCACTGAGTTTTATTGTTGTCATATTAGTAGTAGTAGTAGTCAGTTGTCAGGCTATTTGGGTAGCTGGCTTTGCCACAGTTGATTTTTTCGTTATGCTTCACACGAACACGGGGGTATTGCATGCACACTAACCATCTTTTCTAACTCGGTGCATTATCCTAAACACTACAATGTACATGAACTGTGAATACACATACACATTCAGAGAGAATCTCAAAACTCCCGCATCACACACATTGTTGTGACCGAATACGTGTTCAGACAAGACAAAGAGACCATGTGGCTGATGAACCGGTGGCCATCTTTGTTATTTTACATTGTCAGCCATATTGTTTTGTAGGCCATGCGGCCTCAGTCGCCATCTGGAACCAAGAACACCATTTTGTCTTTGTCTCTCTCACACACACACACACACACACGTTTTGTCACTTTAGAGGACATTACATTGCTTCATGGGGACATATATTTTGTCCCCAAAAGGAAAGCTAGTCCCCACAATGCGACTGTGTAAACAGATTTATGTCCCCACAACATGAGTAACACATGCCCACACACACTCTTTTTGGTTTGTTTTTCTTTAGTTAATTAGTTAGATTAATATTGTGTTTTAACCACTATTATCTTTGAAATAAATGCTTGTGGAATAAACATGCTGGTCTGTTTAATGCTGCATAACTGATAGTTTAGTATACTTTATGAGACTGTTCCTATGGGACAACATTAACTGGCTACTATTTTCCCTTTGTTAAGGCGGGTGGTTCCCCACGAGTTCACTTCATATAAATGAAGTCATATTATTTGTTCTGCCTCCACATTTTTTGTGTTGCATTGGAGCCACCTAGTGGTGATGAAATGTATTTCATTTGTGTTCATGTATTTTAACCCTCCTCTCTTGGTGTAGTCTGTTCCTTTTGTCTATGACTCTACTGAGAGGACATGCTGAGAGGACATGCTGCCCTTTCTTCTTACTTTTCACCTCTGGTAGCCTTAGAGGGTCAAAGTCTGGAAGTATTTCTGCATGTAAAGGTCTACTTTGATATATTCATGGAGTATTTTTATGTTTTGATGTTACATTCATGTTGTAGTTGTAGTGCTAAATGTAGTAGCATTTCACCACAATGTTAAAATCAGCTCAGATGCTAACTAGGCCTGCAAGCCTCATGATAATGGCTCCTCTTTTTTCTTATGTGATGGTTATATGTTAAATTTGAGTTGTGTAATCATGCATATGTATATGGGCAGTTTGTAATGCCATATTTTGTATGTTTCCACAGTTTTACAGTGAAGGAAAGATTCTAACTAAAGACCCTACACTCTACTCCGGTTTCCTGGGTCTTTATTTCAAGGATCTAATGTTAGCTATCGGCTAAGCTAACCTGAACAAAGCAAGATCAGAATATTATTCAATACAATTATTACTTTCGTTACATGCCTGTGTGTCGTTGCCGCCCCTCATTTACACTACTGATCCTTCAGTAAAACCTAAGGAAACTTTTAAATCATGGTACCCATTTTACGGATAATTCCAATATTTCTGCAATTTATGAAACACCTTATATTTATGGTCCTGAACCATAAGTTTGACTTTAGCATTTTTTTTTGTTGTGCCAAACATATCCGTAGAGGGTTCAGATGTTCTCTAAATACCATGGTTGCAAAATCAATTAACGGCAAACAGACCATCGAACTGATGGTGTTGGACCTAAAGAAAAGGTACAGCCAGGCTTGTGTTCATCCCCGAAAGGTTCTCTACGTGGATGTCTGTCTCGCGGAGACAGGACAGAGCGCATTGCAGGCGAGGTTTGGAGTGTGGTCAAATCTCACAATCAGACTTGACATATGGCATTTCATATGGAGGTTGTCTGCTGGGTGCACCACAAATGCCCACCCACTGTATGGGACATTTACAGTATGTCCTGCCTGCAGTTTTGACCGGGAACCAGAGGACATTGCTCTGCTGCGCCGGGCAGTGACTGAGCAGCTGAGCTGACTTGGTGGACAAGCGCATCGCGAAGAAAGATCTGGGGTCTCATTTCTAAAACAGTGCGTAGGATCCACAATAAAAATGTACGTGCGCACAAAAGCTGAAAATGGCGTGCACCAAAAAAAAATTGGACTTATAAACCTGTGTGTAAAAACACCTGCAGGCAATGTTCCCTTTATAGATCACAGTCCACCTGGAAATGTGCGCACATGGATCCGCCTCATATCCCGCCCTCTACACCCCCACATTCAGCCATAAATGGTCGATGCAAAGCACCTCATGAATGTTTCTGCGTGTAAATGAGCCTGTTGATCAGTGGATCTTACACACTTACACACCAAAAACTGACAATAACTGCACTATACTGTATACTGACTGTGCAATATCATAACTACTCAGGTGTAATTCATACTGTGCAATATTTTTTAGGTAGAATTTAATTTCATTCTCACTGTGCAATATAATTTTTCCACTTGTGCAATTTTGTTAATAGTCTGTTTATTGTCAATACTGTATATACTGCTCCTATTTTTATACTTCCTTCTATTTAAATAGTTCATATTTTGTTACACTTTGTTTAGCTCTTTTTTTACTGTGTTAGCTGATGCATCTTGTTTTTTTGCACTATCCCCTTTGCTGCTGTACACTGCAAATTTCCCCACTGCGGGACTAATAAAAGAATATCTTATCTTATCTTATCTTTACGGTGAATCACGGCAACTACCGAGAGGAAGACCAAGAAAATCAATTTTTCTGACACAGAGATCGAGGTGCTTGTAGGTGAGGAGGTCTCTGAACACTCGTTCCCTTCTCATTCTGTCATTCACGTCACGTAGTCCTCACAGTGCCGGTATATCCACCATGCAGCATGTTACGAGTGTCACTGCTGTGTTTATATGTTTACAGCAATCAGAATGATCGATTCACAACTTGCCAAAATGATCAAGGCAATCAGTAATATCCCCCACCTGGATACCATTTGAAAAAGGAAGTTTGATAGGTGAATACAATTTATTTATTTAAGTTTTAATGGCAAACTTGTCCTGCATTATGATTAGGACTGATAATGATAATGAGGATATAGAGTGTAACGATTGTGCAAGAGCTGTCACTGGCTTTACTTCCTCACTTTGCTAATATACACAATCCATACTGTCGAAGATGTGCCGGGTGGAGGTGACTGGAGGAAGCTGAGTTTGTGTGGCGCACTGTTGGAGACATAGTTGCATCAGATAGCTGTTTTCATTGATTCTATGTATACTGTATCTGTCCCTATCTAATAAACCATACATACATGAATAAGTCGATTTTACAGGACAACTTTAAGAAAACTAATATCGTACTTGGAGATATATGCACACTTATTAAAACTATTGGCGCTCTGTTCTGCCATTCTTTAATGCTATTTGATATAATCTTGGATTTCTACAACCCATGATGATGATGATGATGATGATGATATCAACAGCTGCTCCACAGCTGACTGCAAGTGTCGGTAGTCCGGCCCTCTCCTCTGAGCTCCGGAGGAACGTGATGGTCAGACAGCGCTGATGAGATATTGAGAGGAATTTGATTTGAGATTTGAGTTGGCTAATATATTTTACATTTGTAAGGTGCTTATGGAATAATTATGGCTCACTCGCACAAATAACACTGCTGGTTTAAATGTTTATGATAAAGTGGATATAATTGAAGTGAAGTTAAATATGTGAGAGGATTTGGTAGGAACAGGTTTGGTTATTAGCAAATTAATTCATAATATCAATAGAATTATTAGTATTAATAAAATTATCAATAAACATTAATAAATGGGGCACCACCCTGGAATCAGGGAACAATAACCAAAACGTAAATATAGTCTCATTAAATATACTAAACTATCAATTTGGACCTTTGATTAATAATTAAATTAATAACTATAAGCAAAATAGATAGTAAAGGTTGAAGGATATTGGAGTTCTTGACATAGCAGAGGTTGGCATTATTCACTCTTGTACAACATTAAACAGACCAGCATGTATATTCCACAAACATTTATTTACAAGATAATAAAGGTGTTAAACACAATATTAATCTAACCAAACTAAACAAACCAAACACAGTGTGTGAACTTGTGTGTGTGTGTGTGTGTGTGTGTGTGTGTGTGTGTGTGAGAGAGAGAGCGAGAAAGCGAGAGAGAGAGAGAGAGAGAGAGAGAGAGAGAGAGAGAGAGAGAGAGAGAGAGAGAGAGAGAGAGAGAGAGAGAGACACAAGATGGCTGGCTACTTGTCTCAAGATGTCTGCATTTGCCTACAGACAAATGGCGAGCACTGTAAAACTACAAAGATGTCTGGATCAAAGATGGCCGCCAACATGTTACCACATGGCTTCGGAACACATGTGCTCAGGAAGGACAAAGAGGGGGGGTTGATGTGGGGGTTGAGATCATCTGAATGTGTATGTTTATGTTTAACACTAATTCACAGTTTATGTATGTGATCTTAATGTGTGTCAGATAATGCAGTTGGTTAGTTTGCATGCAATACCTTGTCTATGTGAAGCATAAACTAAACACATCAGATGTGGTGAAGCCAGCTACCCAAATATCTTAACTACAAATAATATCACAACAGTCAAACTCAATGAATAACATTAAACATATCAATACAGGTACATTCCAGAAATCAAAGTTGAACACTCTTGCTCAGCCATGTACAATTGCTAGTGCTAAGGTAAGCCCAGTACGTTACCAATCCATGGAAGAAAGGGTTGTAACTCCATGTGTTGAAGTCGTGGTTGCAAGTCAAAGATGTTGTCTTTGCTGTGTGAGATCTAGTTCTGCAGTTTGGTGGGAAACTGGTCCAGTCCTGTTTCTGCAGCTTGGTAGCTTGGTGCTAACTTCCTTGCTCTTATTGCTTGAAGTTAGCTGGTCAAAAGGCAGGCTCTCGCGTCTTCTGCTTAGAAGTTCTTTGTGCTTCAATGTCTGTTTCCTAACAGGCCATAGATCAGAGCAGAGCTGCTTCTACAGCTTCTGGTCTGGAGAGAAGAGCAGCAGCTCACCTTCCGCAGGTCAGCAGAGGTGAGAAGAAGGTGAAGAAAGAGAAAGAACAAATGATTGTCCTTTGGTTTTGTCCTGGGTGAATTTCACAACTATGTGTGAATGAGTCATCAGCCAATGGTTACTGAGCTGAGTCCATGGGTGGAGATACTCAATGGGTGCATGACTCAAGGATCCTGAGAAGAGTAGTTCATTGTCTTTGCCACCAGTAATGGTGGGTCCCAACAGTGCGTACGCATGGGTCAAAGTTTCCGTACAGCTGCGCACATTCTCCCGTTAAGTTTGTTTTTATAGATCACAACTGTTGCGTGGGAAGTGGCGTACGCACATTTCAGGCCCCGTTTTGTGCGTATGCAACGGTTATAAATGAGACCCCAGATCATTACTTGGACAGAAAAGAAAAACAAAATTAAAGCTGCAAGCAGCAATGAACGGGCCCTCGCCCCTTGTGCATGTCAAGGGAACTGGCGGGACGCTGGTCAACGCGGCTGTGCATTTCCGTGATCGTCTGACACGCCATACACGACTTAGATGGTATTTTTTGCTTGGAGTGGATGGCGCTGGAAATTATGTATTTAAAATTTTGAACAACTTCCTGTGTCCACTATGTGACACTAGAGAACACACACACACAAATGATACGCTATGTTGCTGTATATCGTGTAGATCACACCATGTAAATCTCATGTAAATCGGATGTCACAAAAGGCTGACTTCCTGTTGTCAGTAGGTGGCGCTATGACCATAACTCAATATGGGCTTGTAGATGTCTTCAAGCCTGGACTTTTGTCCAGCATATACAATTTGGGGCATATTGGACAATGTTAAGTCTAGTTACAACTGCTTCCTGTGTCATGGCAAAACATGCAAATTGCCCGCCTCGCCACGGCAACGCTGTTCCACAAAAACCCCAAAAGCTTCGCAATTTACCATTGCAAAGGTCTTGAGATACTGTAGACAAATTTTGAGATCGATCTGTTGAATCCTCTAGGAGGAGTTTTGAAACGTTCCATACCTGTAAAGTGCCTAAAATGGCATATTGTCACATGATCTATGACATCGGCGTTGAAGGTATTGAATATTCCTTCGCAATTTAGCGTTAGATTAGCTGGAGGGTTATACCACCAAATTTGAAATGAATCCGATAAACCCTCTGGGGCGAGTTCAAAAAAGTTTGCAAAGTTTGAGTGCATGAGTTTTTATGCATCCTAAAGTCCTCAAACATGTGTTCGTAAAATGAAAATTATCATACAAATGCTAATATGGCTGACTTTCTGTCTGGTGAAACACTTTGAAAAAGATTGGATATACTTTTGAACATGAGTGCAATGATCCCACCAAATATCATGAACATCGAAGGAACTTTTTTCCAACCTGGTGTGCATTTGGGGAGTGCTATGGAGCCCACTGGCCATGCCGGAGCACAATCACTGCACAACTATGCTGTTTTCGCCGGCTCTGGAGCGTTTGCCAATTTTTGTTTTAGTGCATCCCAAGCCCAAGTCCGGACCTGTCAGTGCGGTCACAACAAATTGATGGCATGCGGATGTCTGTGGAGCCTACACATACCTCTGATGACGAAATTTACATCACACGGACCCTAGCAGACCCTCACATACTCGCGGAAAGTATAACTTCGACTTAAGACTTCCAATATGGACTTCTAACCTTCAGAATGAAAGTTTCAGTAAAACAGATTATTGTACCTCATATCCTTGTTTCAGCCAATCAGAGCTGAGTAGCCTATACGTTAGACACGGATTGTTAATGCATCATTTACATGTCAACAAGTTCAGGTCAGATATCATTTGTGCTTTAACAATCAAAGGAGAATTGTACAATGTCTCACATGCTTTAAAGGGACTGTTTGTAACTTCTTACACGTATAAATCAATCCGTGTTGGTGTCCCATGCGTGCTCGCGTGTGGCTACGTTCAGACAAGACTCCAACACAAACTACACGGAAGCACCAAAACCGCAAAGTTATATCTAGTGAAGCCTGTCTTGCAAAACAGTGTTCGCCTGGGTCGGACGACGCGGGGGAGACCGTAGCTTTGGTCTCCAGGGCTGGGTCTCTGCTCCTCTACCTGCCTTCACTCAGCTCGCTCCACCTCTCACGTTCATGCGCGCACACTACACACTGCAGAAGAGTTAGTAGCTCTGAGAATATCTAGAGAATGTACAGTGGACATTTGTGCAGAAATAACTGCTGCAGCTCCTCCAGACCATCAGAGGTTTCCCCTGTCTTGTGAAGTGGCGGTGCTCCGCAACTAGTTACGTTATCGTCTCCGACCGGGTACTGATGTCTTCCCTGATCCTTCCCTGGCCGCAGTCAGGAGGCTGAGGCAGGAAAAGCCAACACTAGGATCAGCAGTGATTCATGGAGAAACCTTCGTCTGGTCAGCTAACATTACTGCCAAGCAGGTGAAATATAGAGTGATATTGTGGTTTTAGCTGACGTGTATCGCCTCACTGTTTTGACGGATGCTCGGTCACATTCACGTAGCGCGTGCACACGGGCGAGCGCGAGCAACAGGACACTGACTTTCGTTAATTTAACAGCCACAGGTTTCGCTCTTACAACCAATTTCTGATACTTACAAACAGTCCCTTTAACTCACTTCTTTTCAGTCTTTATGCAGGTCATGGAATATTATAGTATTTCACTATTTTTATTAGTCTGTGACGGCATGAAAGTGAAATGCTGCATTACATTACTCAAAAACATGGCTTTATTGTGAATCCCATACAGTACTTCAACATTTCCACTACACAGTGCGCTCAGTTTAACAATCTGTGCACACAGTTTTTTTTAAACAGCATTCGGAGAGTCTGTGCCGACACTGCTCAACCCTCTCACATTAGTTTTTTTAATGATAGAACATGTTTAGAAAGCAAAATATACACAGTTAGGCTGTTTGCCTTTAATTGATTTTGCAACCATGGTTTTTAGAGAACATCTGAACCCTCTACAGAAATGTTTGTACGACAACAAAATGTGCAAATATCAGACTTATGGAGGTGGTGGACATCTACAAGTTCCTGGGAGTACACATGAACAATAAACTGGACTGGACCGACAACACCGAGGCCCTCTACAGGAAGGGACAGAGCAAACTGTTCTTCCTGAGGAGGCTCAGGTCCTTCAACGTGTGCAATAGGCTGCTGCAGATGTTTTACCAGTCTGTAGTAGCCAGTGTCCTCTTCTTTGCCGTGGCATGTTGGGGGGCGGGGGGTAACACCAACACAAGGGATGCCAACAAACTGAACAGGCTGGTGAGGAAGTCTAGCTCTGTGGTTGGATCTGAACTGGACGATCTGGAGGTGGTGGCAGAGGGGAGGATGAGGAGGAAGCTGGACGCTATCCTGGAGAACCGCTTCCACCCCCTCCATGATGAGCTAGTCAAGATGAGGAGCACCTTCAGCCACAGACTCATCCCCCCTCGGCACAACACAAAGCGCCTGGGTCAGTCCTTCATGCTGGTAGCCATCAGGCTCCACAACCAAGGCTGACCCCCATATGAGAACTATGAGGACTTTAAAGGTCACCTATTATGCAAAATGCACTTTTCCATGTCTTTTAAACATCAATATCTGTCCCCAGTGTGTCTACAGGCCACCATAGTATCATAAAAGACCATCCTCTCTCTTTTTCTCCTCCTCCGTTTGTCCGGAAATGGGTGCAGAAAAAAAATTCGCTTTTTTCCTTGTATTCTGACGTCATTAGAGAATGCAAGTCACGTGAGGGTTTCCTGGTCGAACCAGAGAGAACCTTCAGTAGCTGACCCCGGCCCACAGCGCGTCACTGTCTCTCCTCCTCAACCGAACTAGAGCAAAGTAGCTCCTACAGTTAGTCTGCAAGAACCAGCAGAACAGGCTTCATGTACTCCCATCATCTAAATATAACATGTTCTTTCACAAAGGCTTTATGTAATTACACTGTTTAAACAGATGATATTTATATATTATATATATTTGATGTCATGCATGTAGCAGATTACAGGTAGTAAATAGTGACTTGTAAGCAACACAACACATTTCTGTTTCACAGTCAAACTTTATTTGAGAAGACAGATGACAATATTAATTATTCACAGCATTTGTAATCATCTCACCTGCAGTTATGTTAACATGGTACAGGAGAAAGTCTTCAGCTCTGGTAAACTATGGTAAGCTAAGCTCCGGTGGTCTGTAGTCATGGTAACACAGAGACAGCTACTACTGTAAATAATATACCATTACTCTGATCTTCCATACATTTATCTTTTAGCAGAAATAATGAACTGACTACTGTTTCACATCTTCTATTTTCCACCCTGATGGTCGCTGTGTTTACACACCGTGTCATAGCGGTAGCATGTAGCTAACCCGTTAGCATGTAGCTACATGCTACCGGGTTAGCTTTGTATCTCCATGTAAACAGAGCCATCTGCCCACAGCTGTCTGCTCTCCTCTGGGATGATTCTGTCGGTCATTTCTCACAGATGGATCTGTAAAGACAGACGTAAAACAGAGTGTATGTTTACGGTTTACAGAGTTGATGCATGAGGTAAACACTGAGCTAACCAACAGAGCTATAAATAGTATTATTTACCTGAGAGAAACCGTCAGGAAAACCTGGAATCTGGACCGCAGATGTTCATCATGTGTCGCCGATTTCTGATCAGATTCCTCCGGTAACGTGCGCTGGGTGAAGTTTCTGGTTTATAAACTTTAAAGTGGTTTATAAACTCTATTCTAGCTCCTCTCTCTCCACTCTTCTCTCTCTCTCTCTCTCTCTCTAGAGAGAGAGAGAGAGAGAGAGAGAGCTTCTCCGGGAGGGAGGGGGATGGTGACGCTGTTGTTGAGGACGTTTGATTGACAGAAAATGCTGACCAATCAGAGCAGAGTGGGAGGAGACAGAGGCTACAGACACAGAAATCAGCACTTTTGGAAATGGGCTGAAACAGAGGTTATAGAGACATGCTGGAATGCATGATCTGATTGTTTTTTTGAAAAAAAAACTTCAGAGACATGGTTTGGAGGTGTCTGAGACCTATAATAACTAGTTTAAATGGAGTATAACATGTGACCTTTAAGAACTTTAAACACACACTATCTGCAACCATCTTGGACTCTAACCACTGGCGCACTTTACACTTACTTCACACTATAAATCCTATATACCACTTTATACGTAGACTGCACATATGTACATATTACATTTATTTATTGTACATACTACATTTATTTATTGACAGACTGCACACACTATGTTCAACCATTCAGTCTGTATCTTTTATATCTCTATTATTGTTTTTATAATTTTTGTATACCTGTACCTCTCCTGTGTTTCACTCTGTTTGCTGCTGTTGCTGCTTTGACACCTGAATTTCCCTCTGGGGATTAATTAAGGTTAATCTTATCTTATCTTATCTTAACTTAATTGTATTGAATAATATTCTGCTCTTGCTTTGTTCAGGTTAGCTTAGCCGATAGTTAACATTAGATCCTTGAAATAAAGACCCAGGAAACCGGAGTAGAGTGTCGGGCCTATGATGGCTTCCTTCTCGCTTTCCTATTAAACCATAATTCTATCACCAAGCAACGTGTCAACAACAAGGCTTGTATTAAATAAAGTTACGCTCATTCATTTTGTTACTCACGGTTAGATATCCAGTCAGTAGCTTTCTGTCTATGGATGCATGGATGTCAACGTGCAACCTACTGTATGTGTGTGTGTGCACGTGTGTGTGTGCGATAAACTACACAAAATAACCAAAACAGGATATGCCGCGGCAACCCAAAGTAAAGAAAAAGATCAACTTAAACTTTATCTTTGTGAAATGAACAAGTTACTGTTTTAAAGCCCATTGAAAAACTATTTGGTCTCTTGGCGTCCTGAAGCAGCCTGCGCTGTGCACAGCTGGTACTAATCACTATGACGCCATCAACTGGTGCCAATTTATTAACAATTTAATGCCATGGTTGGCCACATGGGGCACAAATACCAACCACTACTCTATCAACATGCTGTTCATCTTATAATAAGGAATTTAACTTATCCTTTTCTAATATTTGGCTCCTACAGGGCCTTTAGTTAGAACTTTTCCTTCACTTTAAAACTGTGGAAACATACAAAATATGGCATAAAAAACTGCCCATATACATATGCATGAATACACAACTCAAATTTAACATATAACCATCACATAAGACAAAAGAGGAGCAATTATCATGAGGCCTGCAGGCCTAGTTAGCATCTGAGCTGATTTTAACATTGTGGTGAAATGTTACTACATTTAGCATCTATTATTACAACATGAATGTCACATCAAAACATAAAATACTCCATGAATATATCAAAGTAGACCTTTACATGCAGAAATACTTCCAGACTTTGACCCTCTAAGGCTACCAGAGGTGAAAAGTAGGAAGAAAGTGCAGCATGTCCTCTCAGTAGAGTCAGAAACAAAAGGAACAGACTACACCAAGAGAGGAGGGTTAAAATACATCAACACAAGTGCAATACATTTCAACACCACTAGGTGGCTCCAATGCAACACAAAAAATGTGGAGGCAGAACAAATAATATGACTTCATTTATATGAAGTGAACTCATGGGGAACCACCCGCCTTAACAAAGGGAAAATAATAATAGCCAGTTAATGTTGTCCCATAGGAACAGTTTCATAAAGTATACTAAACTATCAATTATGCAGCATTAAACAGACCAGCATTTATATTCCACAAGCATTTATTTCAAAGATAATAGTGGTTAAAACACAATATTAATCTAACTAATTAACTAAAGAAAAACAAACCAAAAAGAGTGTGTGTGGGCATGTGTTACTCATGTTGTGGGGACATAAATCTGTTTACACAGTTGCATTGTGGGGACTAGCTTTCCTTTTGGGGACAAAATATACGTCCCCATGAAGCAATGTTATGTCCTCTAAAGTGACACAACGTGTGTGTGTGTGTGTGTGTGTGTGTGTGTGTGCGTGTGGTGTGTGTGTGAGAGACAAAGACAAAATGGTGTTCTTGCTTCCAGATGGCGACTGAGGCCGAATGGCCTACAAAACAATATGGCTGACAATGTAAAATAACAAAGATGGCCACCGGTTCATCAGCCACATGGTCTCTTTGTCTTGTCTGAACACGTGTTCAGTCACAACAAAGTGTGTGTGATGCAGGAGTTTTGAGATTCTCGCACCGAGTTAGAAAAGATGGTTAGTGTGCATGCAATACCCCCGTGTACGCGTGAAGCATAACGAAAAAATTAACTGTGGCAAAGCCAGCTACCCAAATAGCCTGACAACTGACTACTACTACTACTACTAATATGACAACAATAAACCTTAAAAAGGAGTTGAGACCAATTCAAGACCAGACCGAGTCAAGTCCAAGACCAGACCAGTGTGAGTAGTCCTACACTGCGCGACACACTCACACAATAAAATGTGGAACATGCAAACCAGAGGAACTCCTCTAATTGATCTGAAAGATCCACATTCACATAAAAACACCAACAGAAAATAAAAGAAGATTCCTTGATTCACTTCTTTTATCGACACATATACATATGTGTGTATGTAGAAGTATACCATGAGAAGTGTCTTGATAAAATAATTAAAAGGTGTTGCAGACGTGAATTTTATGTGTGGGGATTTTCCTTTGTTTGCTATGAGCAATCACAGCAATGATCTTAACAAATGAATCGGACAATGTGGAGGCAGTTTAGTGATATAACACCACACTCTTGACCTGGTCTTGAAATAAAACCCAGAGTCCTCTTTGTCTGTGTTTCCTTTGATTTATCATACCTCTTATAACACCACGACCAGGGATTAAAGCATTAGTTCTGAGACGTGTGTCATTATTTGAACGGCTTTGATACAAACCTGATGAATGACTGTCAGTCTTCAGACTACAGCTGGACTTCAACAACCACTTTCAACCAAGCTCTTAAAGGAAGATCACACATTGTCCTGTTCTTACAAGTCTTTATTATGTAAAACAAGTCTACCGCCACAATCAAAAACTTACTTAACATTTCATCATTTAATGTTTTGAAGAATATACGATGGAAATCTATAATTCAGTAAGACACACAACAAAGTTCATGAGTCGGCTTCAAACAGAAAAAAATAACACCGGCTGATCTGTCCCAAGGCCCCAGATGTTTTGTCCGTATATTAACAGCTGAAATGGTTCTTGGAGCAGATGAAGCGATAAGAAGTGGCACACCTCTGGTTGCCCCAACCATCTGAAATTTGATTTAAAAAAAGAGAGAAAAAATAACAACATTAACAATAAATCCATTTTTAATCTAACAAATTACACACAATAATGTTCACTGTAATATCACTGAATTGCCTTTTTTCCACTGAATAAATTAGCACTTAGACCAAGAAAAGGGTGAAAGATGTAAGACTTGTATACTCTAATGTCACTTTAACTCTGATCTGGGCATTGTTCCCTATCAAGACATATAATTACAGATATCCACTCTCTGAGACCAAGACAGAAATCCAGGTAGAACATTCACACCTCTTACAACTGTATTTATATACGTAAATCTTATTTGGACTGAAAAGAGATGGAGAGCGTGTGGCACTCATGGTTAAGTGTGAGTGAAACTTAACTTAACTTAAACTGATTATAACTGGGATGGAAAAAATATTCCAAAAAATGATAAATGTGTCTGATGTTGCCCTCTTCAGCAAAAAAAAGAAAAGCCAGGCAGCACCTTCACAGATAGCCACGTAGTAAACTTGATCTGAACTAACACATTAGCTAAGGCTACGTTTGCTTCACGTGTGAGAAAACAATAATTGAAAACAGGTAAAAGTAGTGAGAAGTTTAACTCATGTAACTAGTGTGACAAGGCAAACAGGTGGACTTACTGCTGGTGCGTAAGTAGACGCAGGGGCAGCCGTTGGCGGACACTTGGGAGTACCAGTTGGTGTAATAGAAACCCTCACTGTCGATCCACATCCACCGATTCTAAGAGAAAGAGAGCATGAGTGTAAGGAAGTGTTGTCTTATAGTCTCTTCATTTGCTCTTGTATTCATCTTGGTCCATTTTGGACCAGGTCCTGATCTTGATCTGGACATAGTGGTATTTCTTCCTAAATCCAGACCTGCAGATAGAAGCCTCCGAGCCACGCGGTGGTCTGACCGGTTGTCCGTGTGATCTGCTGGAGGAAGCTGTACTCTCTGCTGTTGGTCGCAGAAGCCAGGTGGGCACCCAGGCCGTTGCAGTACTCCTGTCAGACAGAGGAAGCACATCGGGATCTTTTAGGGCTATACAACTAAATAGTTTTTCTTAATTTTCTTTTCCAAATGGAATTGTCTTTAGCTTCAATGTGAGCTGCTCATCTTTTCATGGACTGATGATGACAGACTGACTGACCTACCGTCACCATCCAGTGGAACATTCATCGTTTGATGGTTAACTTCTAAAGTAGTCTATAACAAAGTCTATCAGATGACAGGAAAAGCTATACGAGTTATTAAGCTGCTCACAATACCAATATAGAAGTTATTATATTATATATTATTATATTACAGCAGCAGTACCTCAGCACTGTACCAGTTCATGGCAGTATTGACGAAGAGGAAGCAGCGAGAGCCGTGGCTGAACCAGCCTTGTGGACAGAAGTTATAACGAGCTGCAGACAGACAGAAGAGAGAACAGAGCAGTTTGACTGACTGAAATACAACGATAAGAGCTCCTTTCTAATCTCACTTTTTACAACCTCCTACAGAAGAAACTGCTGTTCTAATGACACCAACATCTGTCTGTATGTATCTGATGTATTTTGGAGATTAGTTAGTAGTGGAGTATAATAGACATGTTGTAAGTAGTTAATATAATAACACATGCAAAAATACTGCTCTGGTCCTTTAAAGCACGTCATGCTTAAATACTTAACACATTTGACGTTCTACGTGACATTTGTGATATTTGGAGAGAGGTGTTTGACTTTTATTTGTATTTTCTCTTTCAGTGGTGTCATTGTTGTTGCCATGACGACCTCAGTCATGAAGGAGCATAAAGGAAAGATTAAAACAGTGAAGTGGATCTTACATTCAGGTGCTGCTGCCTCCTCAGACTGAAGTGCTGCACAAACACAGAGAAACAGTCAACACTATTGATTAGTACTATTGTGTAAAATATACAATATATATATACAGTATATATGTATAGAGAGAGAGACAGAGATGTGGTATAAAAATAAATAAAAAATATTGTACATGTATTGTGTGCATATTGTTGTTTAAATGTCTTTAATCTAATTGAACTTTTTTCTATAGTACAACAATATGTGGGACAGTTAGGGAGTACTTGATAAAGTATAACTGTGATAACTGAAATATGTATTTCATGGCTTAGTTGACTATGAGCAGCCGCAGCCTATAGGGTGGCGCGTGTGTGTGTGTGTGTGTGTGTGTGTGTCCTTCCTGATTACCGTTTCTGGGAACAGGGACAGAATCTTCTGGCACAGATGCTTCTTCTTTCGTCATCATCTTGTCTTCCATCTCTGAAACATCAACAGCTTCATCAGACCTCGATTTTTGTTGAGAGTATTTGACATCACAGTATATCTATCTTGAATTATTCTTCCCTTTCAACAACAAACAGATTGACAAGTCAGAAAAACTCAAAACTTGAAATCGGAGCCTACTGGTGGAACTTGTTTATCCTAGCTTTGGATATTAGTTGACTTAGTTGAGCTATTTTGATCATTTGTTTAGTTAATTTTTCTCAAATAGCTGTCACATCGCAGGCTAAATAAAACATGAAACCAAACCGAAAAAAAGCTGCATGAGAAAGAAGACACTAACCAGGTGCAGCAACCGACTGTTCCTTCAGGGCCTCTGCTGCTGCTGCTTCTGTGGATGAATCACATTAATGTTGGTGTTAGATAGATGTAGGTCTGACTGTCTGTGTGTGTGTGTGTGTGTGTATTAAAGCAAAGACCTTCAATACTGACCTGGAGCATGCTTCTCTTTGTCTTCAGCCGGAGCTGCAAATGCAGCACAGAGGAGAATTGAGAGGACCAGGACCGTCTTCATGGTGATGATCAACTGTGGAGAAGAGAAATCTGCTGTTAAAAATATAAAGAGGGAGAGCAGAACCATGAACTCCACTGAATGAAAAGAAATACAGCAGGTGTCTAACTTACTTGTCAGGTAAATGTAAGGTGATGTTGTTCAGGTATCAGCTCAGTGATGGATGCAATGATGATGAGGAGGTCTCCCTGCTCTTTATAAACACACTTGAACCACTAGTCGGCAGAACGTGCCGATATTTGCAGGAAGATGATTGCAAATAAAGATATGAACCTGAACTCTGATCTTTTTCCTGACAGCATGTAAACAGTTGCAGCACAAACTCTCTCTGTTGTTGTGATCTCAGATCAGGTTAATGGTTTAAAGGAACTGGAACTTGACTGGATATTCAGTGAGGTCTGTGCGTCAGCTGTGTGTTCTGCACTATTAAAGGACATATGAACAGTTGTGATGCGCTATTCAACATTTAAGGTTCAATGTGTAAGATATGGACATCATTTTAGTTTAATACATTCAAAAAATGAACTAACATTATCAACAGAATGTGAAGAGATTAAGTGTTGACATTATGTCAAAGAGGTCTATGTATTGTGTTTGTATTCTTACCCTGCTGTTAGTAAGTAGTCGGCTTTATTTTAATAACCTATGACTGTGAATTTAGATTGTATGGAGCCAGTAGTAGAGGGGAATTGCTGACCCCTGTTTGTTTGAAGAATGTGACCGGACATTAGGGCTGCACGATTATGGCCAAAATGATAATCACGATTATTCTGATCAATATTGAAATCACGATTATTTATCACAATCATTCATAGATTTTAGAGACAACATATTTTTATCGCAATTTCACATTTAAATAAACAGAGCGCTGCTTTCACTTCCATGTTGTGCTACATTCCAACTGTCAAAAATTCTAAATATTATCCTTTTACTTTGTTATTGTCATCTAGTGTGGTTATTTGCATAAAAACACACAATTAGGAAATAGAATTTAATTATATATTATAAGCTTCTTAGAGCTAGTGTTAGGAAGTTGAAGAGGACATATTTTATATTGCAGTGAAAACATCTCCTTCAAACAACTGGATTTATTCAAATTTCTCGCCAAAAACTACATTTTACAAGATCACATTTGAACGCATCATGACAGCGTTAGAAGTTACCATCGTCCAATACTCATTTTTAGTGATTAGAGCTTGAACGCACCACCAGCACTTCAGCTCTGTGCTGTCAGCAGACGAGTTGGTCACTGTGATCATTGTGATCACTCTGAGCGGCATCATGGGAATGAATTACAACATAACAAGTGTCTGATTAAGTTAGTTGTTCCAGATGTTTGTGTGATGTTACTGTCTGTGCCGCTATGTGCCGACGTAAAACCATCATGTGGCGGCTGCTCTTGTGACTGGCAGAAAATCCGATATATGAGACTGCTGATTTCAGAGCACTTGATTTACGCGTGGCACACATTTTAAACATCAATATCGCATGCGATCATGTTCATTTAATTGTGAGAAACCAAAATCAAGATCGCGATTAAAATTTGATTAATTGTGCAGCCCTACCAGACATTACACATTGCACCGTTAAATAAAAGTACAGAAGTATGAGCAGAAAAAAAAATGTACTTTGTAAACTACTAAGTTAAAGTAGTCATTATGCAGGAGGAATGGCCTCTGTCACATCTGAAGGATCATAGTGGAATAAAGGAAGTCTTAAGTCTGTTTATCGTTCTTGTAAGTCTCTAGTGAATCATCGTACTTTGATCACCGCTTCAATCAAGGAAGCAAGACGCCTACTGAAAAGGAAATAACAAAATGTTTTATTGTTTTGTTTCTCAAGAGTTTGAAGGTAGCTGTAATAGAGCTAACTGGATTCCTAGCTTGCTGTCATGGTTTTATTGCCATATTTGGTTGAAGTGTACCCACTTTACCATTCTCTAGACGACACAAATTCTCTAATCCATCTTATTTTTCTAAACGGAGCCCCGCCCAGCAGCTCTAATCAGCTGCTGCTGGCTCTGCAGTGATTGTGTGATCTGAACTTGTCTTCCAGTAAGGACAGGGAAGGACACGGAAGTCCAACTATTTTCTGAGCTGTGTTTATGACTCTCTGGAGAGCTCTTCTGTCTGCTGCTGAACAGTTGGCATACCATCTTGTAATATAGTGTCAATACACTCTGTGGAGCAGTGGTAGAGTATGTGCAGCTCACAGGTTGCTTTTCCTAAGTGTCCTAAAATGAATAAAGGTGCTGTTGAGCCTTTTTTTGTTACCAGAGCAGTGGGGTTGATCGTCTATCTGAGGTCATCTGTGATGTGTGTTCCTAGAAACTTAAAGCTGGAAACCCTCTCCACTTCTAATCCTGTGATGTTTAGAGGAGAGGGATCCTCGCGGTGTCTCCTTAATTCTAGGATGAGTTCTTTGTTTTTTTTTGATGTTCAGTGATAGATTGTTTTCCGTGCATCATCCTGCCAGTATGCAGACTTCACCTCTCATCTCTATTTGAGTTCAGTCCCACCACTTTTGTGTCATCTGTAAATGTAATGATTGTGTTTGAGGGGATGCAGTCGTATGTAGAGAGCAAATTGTATCACAAAACAGATGTCAGTGATGATGTCAGTGTGAATGCCGCTGAATGGAGAGCCCCTCAGTGCTAACTTGTAGACCGTTTTGATTTTGATCATGTGTTTTACCTTTTACCTGAAACCAAAATAACATCATAATAATCTGCTCTTTTTGTTTTAATGTTCTACATTTGGCCCATTGCTGTCCATGTGAATGAGGCAAAAATGCTGCAGATCAAATGTAAATGTTTAGGCTTTTCTATATGAGCTGTTGGGCTGAATTTAACAGAACTATAATGTTTGGTAGGAGTCTCGTGTTTCATTTTTCTCTGGGTATGTTTGCCAGTAAGCAAGACAGAATTAAAATTAAACTTGCCCCCAAATCTTCAAGCGCTCACTCTCCGTGAGCTTGAAATGCGTCTTTAACCAGTTGGTAGTTTGTGTTTTCTGAGAGAAGATTGTGCTCAGCTCGGGGCGGATGTTTCATCCTTAAAATCGCAACGGTTTTTGAAGGAAGTTTGGTGCAGCGGTTTTGGAAACAGAGGGGTAAAAGAGGAACGTATTTCATAAAGTTAAATTCTTAACATTTGTTTCAATAATAAACTAATGATTAACTGCAGTTATAGATAGATATGGTGGGATAAAAGTAAAACATGCAATATGATGTTGTTTCCTGGTTCAGATTCAGATTTATGATAGGGATTTAAAGGGTGTGGAGTGTTGGGAAAAGCAGGGCAGAGTGCCGACCTCTGTTACTGGAGGAAGAGGAGATAACAGATTATTAGTTTGGAAGAAAAGACAAAGTAAAGGATTTATTGTACTAAAGAACAGGCTTCCAATAAAACATGAATATTTTATAGCCATGATGACTGATAGGCTGCATACTGGACTCTAAAACGATCTTCAATCATCATTTCATTGAATCAATCATTGCTCTATGTGTTTTATGGCTGTAAATTATTTGTGTTGTGTTTCTCTCTTCTAGTGCTTTCTAATCCACGATGTTGCCTTTCTCTAAACTGAGATAAACATGCCCTTGACCTACTGCAACTTTGTACTATGATATCATTAACTACAGTATATCTGTCTTCTCATCCGACTCCAGGCAAGACATCAAACAAGAGGATTCCTTGTTTTTTCGAGGTAGATTATGACCAATTTGGGCATTAGGATGGTCAAGTCTAGAAGGGAGCCCGCAAATTGTGAAATCTGATCTGAGATCTGCAAAAACTTGCAAAAACTCTCACGATTCGCTGCCCGACGACTTATCCTAACCCTAACCATTCAAGGTCAATGCCTACCCTTAACTATTCGAGGTCAATGCCTAACCTTAACTATTTGAGATCAATGCCTAACCTTAACTATTCAAGGTCAATGACTAACCTTAACTATTCAAGATCAATGCCTAACCCTAACTATTTGAGATCAATGCCTAACCTTAACTATTCAAGGTCAATGCCTAACCTTAACTATTTGAGATCAATGCAGAACCTTAACTATTTGAGTTCAATGCCTAACCTCAACTATTTGAGATCAATGCCTAACCTCAACTATTCGAGATCAATGCCTAACCTCAACTATTCGAGATCAATGCCTAACCTTAACTATTTGAGATCAATGCCTAACCTCAACTATTCAAGGTCAATGCCTAACCTTAACTATTCAAGATCAGCAGGAAGTGTTGATTTAAAAATAAATCTTTACTTTTTTTCATCTCCATAACATATTCTACTGATATAGACATCGAAACTGAAGTAATGTTGCTGATATGATGTTAATATACTGTCAATAGATCACTTTCACTGTCTTTTGCTGCTGTGAACCGCGCGGCTCGCGTCAAAAATAGGCGAAACCTCGAATCTCTAGAAGAGATTGATCAGCTTAGACGTCTAACGCGAGCAGTGTGGCTGCTCTAACCTGTTAACACGGACGGCGATATAAAAAACAACAGGTAACGCAGCCGCCACACGCTCCTGACGTTACTGGTGTGGCCGAGGCTTTAAGGTTAGTCAGTGACAGACATTCTTTCAAATTCTGTAAAAGCTAATAGCTAATGCTAATCAGATCACTCATGTTTATGTGTAACATTACTGAATTGACACCTCTATGGTCTTAATGTAGCCTATGCCTCCTTTTCTAGTTATAGCTAATTCTTCCTGCACATCCATTCATTGCAATTCCAGAAGATTTAAAATCAGGCAGCAGGGTCAAACAGTGGACATGTATAGCCTACTATCCATGAAAATGTCCCCACTTTGTTGACCCATATCGGTTTGATTGATGTTATTTAATCAACTTGGTGGGAAGTGATGGGAAAACACTTGCGTCTTCCTGCAGCACACCTCAATACTGACACAGGAGGCAAAGTCCACAAGTTTTACTGTTAACAAGAAGAAGGGGATGAGTCAATGTATTTCAGTGTGTATATATATAAAGATCACATAGCCTCATCACTGTCATCACTGAACTGTCTGGTACCTGAAGAACACTGCACATTTGCCTGACTGCTGCTTCTCTCTGTAAGTCATCAACGCTACCGCTTCGGCGTTGCTTCTTTTATGCATTTGTATCTTTCTCTTACCTTTTCAATGCTTTCACTTTTCAGATCTGTGAGAATCCAGCTGCCTCCAGACGTTCGTTATCTTTCATCATGAAGGTTCTACTGATCCTCTCTGTTATCCTCTGTGGTGCTCTGACCATCAGGGCTGCAACAGGTCAGACACAATATTGATACGCTCAAATACTTGTACCATTTCAATAACACATTTTTGACAATTGTGAAATGTAGATGATATATTGAAAATGTGGGTCATGGGACAAGGGGTGGGATGAGGGTTTGGGACTCGTGTTGCGCATATATTTATGAAACAACAACACGGAGGCTCCATTGTGCGAACCAAGGCAGCAAACTTTATTACTCCTTTCAACCTTGACGTAAAAGCCATATTTATATATACACTGATCCGCCATAACATTATGACCACTGACAGGTGAAGTGAATAACATGGATTATCTCGTTACAATGGCACCTGGCAGTAGGTGGGATATATTAGACAGCAAGTGAACATTTTGAACTTTGAACCTTGTGTTGGAAGCAGAACAAATGGGCCAGCGTAAGGATGTGAGTGACTTTGACAAGGGCCAAATAGAGATGGCTAGACGACTGGGTCAGAGCATCTCCAGAACTGCAGCTTTTGTGGGATGTTCCTGGTCTGAAGTGGTCAGGACCTACCAAAAGTGGTCCAAGGAAGGAAAACCGGTGAACCGGCGACAGGGTCAGACCCGAGGCTCATTGATGCACGTGTGGAGCGAAGGCTGGCCCGTGTTGTCTGATCCAATAGAAGAGCTACTGGAGCTCAGATTGCTGAAAAAGTTAATGCTGGTTCTGATAGAAAGGTGTCAGAACACACCGCCAAAAGCGCCTACAATGGGCACGTGAGCATCAGAACTGGACCACGGAGCGATGGAAGAAGGTGGCCCGGTCTGATGAATCATGTTTTCTTTTACATAACGCGGACGGCAACGAGTTGGAGGTGTTGACTCGGCCTCCAAATTCTCCAGATCTCAATCCAATCGAGCATCTGTGGGATGTGCTGGACAAACAAGTACGATCCACGGAGACCCCACCTCGCAACTTACAGGACTTAAAGGATCTGCTACTGACGGCTTGGTGCCAGATACCACAGCAGACCTTCAGAGGTCTAGTGGAGTCCATGCCTCGACGGGTCAGGGCTGTTCTAACGGCAAAATGGGGACCTACTCAATATTAGGCAGGTGGTCATAATGTTATGGCGGATCGGTGTATAGTATAATATTCACAGACCTGTCCAGGGTGTACCCCGCCTTCGCCCAGTGTCAGCTGGAATCAGCTCCAGCCCCCACTGAACTCAGTGGTACTTATTTATTACATAACTGTAAAAAAACTGATCTACATTAACTATCTTTGCCGTTCTTTTCCCTCAGTTGTTCCTGCTGAGGTTGCTGCAGTACAACAGGAAAACAAACCCTCACCAAAATCAGGTTATTGTATTTATTTAACTTCACTTCAGATATTGTTGCTGTAATATAAAGCATCTTGTGTCAACACATTGGGTGTTTCTCATTTTCTTTGTGAATCGTTGCTGAAATTTTCCTTTACAATTAGAGACAATATTATTGATTTGAGCTGAAGGAAAACTTGGTGAATCAGCAAAGGGAACAGTTGTACTGTAATCCTCACCTAATTCTAGGGATATATGGATACCATTATCGGGTAATGGGTCCAACACTGTGCTCATGTACTCATACTTGTTAAACTACTCCGATACAACCGCACCTGATGCCACTTTATGACAACGTCATGTTAATCGTCATGACTGGTGCCTTACATGCAGAGTTGCCGTGGTTGAAGTGCCTAATAAGCCGCTCAGCTGCAACCATAAGCCGATGCACAAACAGGTTAAATCCATCATTTACCGCCAGCTGCAGTGTATGAGCAAAACAGGCAACTGAGTCCTCAGTTCACCCGAAACGTCCAGGAGAGTTAGCAGCCACGATGTAGCGTGCATTGTCGTGGACAGATTCAGCCACTTTTACAGTAAGTCTAGTTAGTTTAGCTGCGAGGTTGTCAGCTTTGTGTCTGCCTGGCGTACTCTCTCAGGGTTTCCGCCAGTATTGTAAGCCGCGCTGCTCACGCGGACTGTGTGGCTGCTCTAACTTTTTAACAAGGACGCCGAAATAAAAAACAACAGGTTCTGCAGCCGCCACGCGCTGCTGAGATTCCCTGTGTGGACGAGGCGCTATAAGCTGCACAGTATACTGAAATGATACAAACTCCCTTAAAATGTTTTACTTTTTATCTTTCTATCCAGCTTTGTCCAAGAGAAAATAATGAGTAATGAATCTCACACAAAGAATACATAACTCACTTAACCTTACAGACCTTATGTTGTTGGGTTTTACAGGGATGGATGCTGACACTGCTGTTGCTGCTGGCGGGGCAGCTGCTCTACCTGAAGGTTAGAAAATCACACTACTCACTTTCACAGCAGCATGAGGCCGCTGCTGCTGCTGGAGAGAGAAGACAAAAAGAACTTCAAATTAGTTTCTGTCCTGAGATACTGAATAAATTCCCCAAAAAATAATGAGTTAAAAAAAAACAACAACATAAATTTTGGAATTTGATTTAATTATTGTTTTTCCAAATCGTTCCAGCTCGTTTTGATTTCTGCCTGGATGGTTGGCATAGTTTCCGAGGTAAATGCTACTATTTAGCCAACCATGTTGACACCTGGAGCGATGCAGAGGTAATAACATGTTATTCATTAAGACAGAAAAGTTTAGAGCTCTTGCTTAGAATTACAACAGTACAATGTTGTTCCTCTTGTCTCATCCTCAGAGCTATTGTGCTAGCTATGGTGGCAGTCTGGCCTCAGTCCACAACATCTGGGAGTACAACTTCCTCCAGCGTATGGTCAAGACTGGGGCTCACACTTTAGCCTGGATCGGAGGTTACTACTTCCAGGTTTGTTCAAACATTTAAAAAAGCCTTTATTTTAGAAAACCTAAACTGTTACGTATTTAATGCTTTATCACTGTTTAACTTCATCTTCAAATAGAAATAGATTATTAAAGTTTGTGCACATTGTGTTAACCTTAAATTAAGTTTTCAGCAAGCTTTCAAGGAATTGGGTTTGGTTTAAAATGAGTTTTGTAGAATATAATTGATGGTTGGCAATTACATTTTGTTTTAGGAAAGTGAAACAATCTTGGTGAAAATATATGTAATGTTTTGATATTTAGTCAGAAATGTTAAAATCCTACACAAAGGTGCTTTAAACTAAACATGTACATGTAGAGACACTGAAAAAAACTAAGTGGACTGTAACCGTGATTTCCCCCAGGGCGACTGGAGATGGGAAGATGGCTCAGTGTTTGACTATCACAACTGGGATTCAGCGAGCTCCACTGACCGTTACCAGTGCCTACAGCTCAACTCTCAAGGTAAGAATAGAAAACCCACACAGTCATTTACTGGTCATGGAACAAAACAACAACGATTTGAACATATCGTAGGCAACAGCACAGAGACGGGACCATGAGGCCTATTTCTACCATTAAACTTGATTGATGTCATTTTGTTGCCATTGCTGATGATGCTGATGTTAATGTTTTTTGTAGAGTCCCTGGGCTGGTCCAATCACGGCTGCAGCATGCGCTTCCCATTCGTCTGTCAGGTGAAGCCAAACTGCTAGTCGTCACAGTGTGTGCAATGCTACCGCTGACTTCTACAGATGATACTTGATGCTGCTGTTCTTTATAAGACTGCATACACACACTATCTGTAACATTAATTTCAGCACAAATGACTCCATGTCAGTCGAGTGGGGTTTTTGCTGTTTTTATATGTATTTTTTCACGACAGCAGTTTGGAATGTAAGGCTGTTATATAAAGGTTGTTATTTTATTGTTTGTATTAATTGCTATTGTATCTGCCTAAAGAGTGTAATGATTGTATGTATTCTTAAACAATAAACACTTGTTATTTTTGAGCTGCTGTCTTTAATACAAAATACAGGCTTGAATAGAAAATGCTCGTGTCTCACCGAGGCAATCAGCTTTATTAGGGTTCAAACCTTGAAGGGGTAGAACCTTATTGAGTTTGTGCCGGTTTGTTATTATTTGGCATCTTCCGCCGTGGCTCGAAATGCCGTGAGCTGGAATGAGCTAGAAACATGAAACCTTGGTCAAATAACTGGAAATGATGGTCCAACTGCTTCCCAAGAAATTTGACCCCAATCGGCCACATGGTGGTGGCGCTAAAATGAACACCCGAAAATGCGAATTTGGAAAGGGCCACGCCCCTCACACAATGCGTCTGATTGAATTTGGCACACATATCTAGTTCAATGTGCTCTACAAAAAAAGCCTCTTGGACCACAGAGGATGACCCAGCACCTTCCAGCCCAGCAGAGAAAGCTCTTACTGTCTGCTGGCCAGCCCACACCCGTCTTCACTTCAGCTGAATTAAGCAGAGCAAAGCAAAATCAGTCACAAAAACATATGACATAAATACCATAAATAAATCAGACATTTAGCTACAGCTGACATTAGGACTGTTGTCTCTCATGTGGTGTGTGACAGGAGATATGAGCTGGAGCTTTCTCAGGGACTCTTTCAAAAATATAAAAGTTAACATATTGGAGCATAATTGGTTTAGTTAGCGACACCAAAAACCCCAAGCTAATGGTACACCTAATAATTTTACTTACCTCTCTGGCTAAAGTTAACTCAACGTTATTGTAACATCAATACAAATTGATGGCGTTTTACTTGTGTAACGTTAGCTGCTAGTTAATCTCCATAATACTGTAATAAAGTTTGTTTGGAAATAGCGGGCCATGGGTAACCCGTTTTACTCGGGTGAGAGGCTGAAAAGATGACCACCAGTCTCGGAGTAGAAAATATAAATGATCTTTATTTCGTGAACTACAGTCAAATATCTACCCTAATATCTATATCTAAAAGCTAAAAGCTAAAAACTAAAAACGACCCACTTCCACACACCTTAAGGCAGTTCAGGTCGCAAAAATGCCACAGTGCCCTCCCCATACACCCTTTCTACTCCCCCTACAGCTCTGTCCCCTACACATGGGCTAACATTACATAACATACAGCGAACAGATACAGAAGAAAACAACAGAGCTGATGAGACAATGGATGAGCACAAAAGCCGAAATCTTGGGCTGGCAGGTGCCACACAACGTCCACCCAGTTACCGCTCCCCAGAGTCCATCAATCAGTGCTCGGCTCTCTCTTTTATCAGTTCCGAGGTGTCCGAAAGAGCCGGCTGTACAATACCAACTGCCGTGATGACCTCAGTCTCAGTCAACTCGGTGGTCTCTGACACTGTTTGTTTTTGCACTGTCTTTGTTTGTCTTGTTCACGTGGATATATAATGTTTGCACTACTGCTACTGCGCATAATTTATAATGCACATATTTATTACCTTTTATAACATATAACTTTTACTAGTGTTCTTATCGCTTGTTTTTTTTTTACTCTCATTTATTGTATGCCCTGTCTTATTTTATGTATTTACTTCTTCTGTTAGAATCTGTGCTGCTGTGCAACTGCAATTTACCCGCGGGGATTATAAAGTTCTATTCTATCCGAGTATGGCTCTAACTGGCCTCCTTTCCTCTGCTGGCTCCTCAAGTTCAGCCTCCACACTTTCATGCCCACATGAAAATCAGAGGTAGCTTTTCCTTTTGTTTCTTTTGTTTTGTTTTGACTGTGTTGTGTTGTTATTATACGTAGTCGGGGGGTATATAGCGCTCCGTGTGTCCGTCCTTTCGTCCTTCTGCGTGTCACACTTTCGTTTCCGAAGCAGAACTCGGAAACTAATTAACTTAGGAACTTCAAATTTGGTATGATGGTTGACAGTGTGGTCTAGTTGTGCCTGTTGGGGGTTAGAAGTCCAGAGAGCCCAAATTCTTTGACATTTTGGCCAAAAACTGTTTTTTTTCGACTTCAATCTACAGCTAATGACTTGGCACCATGTTGGATTCATTACATACTTGGAATAAACAAATTAGGATAGCAGTCTGATAGTTGCATCAGACAGCTGTTTTCATGTTTGTCTGTGTATACTGTATCTGTCCCTATCTAATAAACCATACCTACATGAATAAGTCATGTGTTGTTCACGGCAGCGATTTTACAGGAGAACTTTATGAAAACTAATATTGTACTTGGAGATATATGCACACTTATTAAAGCTATTGATGCTCTGTTCTGCCATTCTTTAATGCTATTTGATATAATCTTGGATTTCTACAACCCATGATGATGATGATGATTTCAACAGCTGCTCTACAGCTGACTGCGAGTGTCGGTAGTCCGGCCCTCTCCTCTGAGCTCCGGAGGACCTTGATGGTCAGACAGCGCTGATGAGATATTGAGCGGAATTTGATTTGAGATTTGAGTTGGCTGATATATTTTACATTTGTAAGGTGCTTATGGAACAGTTATGGCTCACTAGCACAAATAACACTGCTGGTTTAATGTTTATGATAGAGTGGATATAATTGAAGTGAAGTTAAGTGTGTGAGAGGCATCATTATACGTATAATGATGACTCTCACATTTAATGTCTAGTCTGGCTTAATTTCACCACCTCACCATCTGCGTCTCCAGTTTCCCCTACCTCGGTGTCTCCATAATGTGCGTACGCATGGATCAAAGTTTCCGTACAGCTGCGCACATTCTCCCGTCAAGTTTGTTTTTATAGATCACAACTGTTGCGTGGGATGTGGCGTACGCACATTTCATGCCCTGTTTTGTGCGTACGCAACGGAATTAAATGAGACCCCAGATCATTACTTGGACAGAAAAGAAAAAACAAAATTAAAGCTGCAAGCAGCAATGAACGGGCCCTCGCCCCTTGTGCATGTCAAGGGAACTGGCGGGACGCTGGTCAACGCGGCTGTGCATTTCCGTGACTGTCTGATACTGCACACACGACTTAGATGGTATTTTTTGCGTGGAGTGGATGGCGCTGGAAATGATGTAGTTCAAATTTTGAACAACTTCCTGTGTCCACTATGTGACACTAGAGAACACAACCACACAAATGATACACTATGTTGCTGTATATCGTGTAGATCACTATATGTAAATCTCATGTAAATCGGATGTCACAGATGGCTGACTTCCTGTTGTCAGTAGGTGGCACTATGACTATAACTCAATATGGGTGTGTAGATGTCTTCAAGCCTGGACTTTTATCCAGCATGTCAAATTTGGGGCATATTGGACAACGTTAAGTCTAGTTACAACTGCTTCCTGTAATGCAAATTGCCCGTCTCGCCACGGCAACGCTGTTCCACAAAAACCCATACATTACATAGTGTTAATGTAATGTCAACTGTTATTTATACCCAATAAATGATTCATATTTGGATAATAGTGTTAGTAAAACAGATTACTGTACCTCATATCCTTGTTTCAGCCAATCAGAGCATAGTAGCATATACGTTAGACACGGATTGTTAATGCATCATTTACATGTGATCAAGTTCAGGTCAGATATCATTTGTGCTTTAACAATCAATGTCTCAAATGCTTTAATTCACTTCTTTTCAGTCTATATACAGGTCATGGAATATTATAGTATTTCACTATTTTTATTAGTCTGTGACGGCATGAAAGTGAAATGCTGCATTATATTACTCAAAAACATGGCTTTATTGTGAATCCCATACTTCAACATTTCCACTACACAGTGCGCTCAGTTTAACAATCTGTGCACACAGGCACGTAACAAAAGTAATAACTGTATTGAATAATATCCTGCTCTTGCTTTGTTCAGGTTAACTTAGCAGATAGCTAACATTAGATCCTTGAAATAAAGACCCAGGAAACCGGAGTAGAGTGTCGGGCCTATTATGGCTTCCTTCTTGCTTTCCTTTTAAGCCATATTTCTATCACCAAGCAACGTGTCAACAACAAGGCTTTTATTAAATAAAGTTACGCTCATTCATTTTGTTCCTCACGGTTAGATGTCCAGTCAGTAGCTTTCTGTCGATGGATGCATAGATGGCAACGTGCAGCCTTTGTGTGTATGTGTGTGTGTATGTGTGTGTGTGTGTGTGTGATAAACTACATAAAACAACCAAAACAGGATATGCTGCAGCAACCCAAAGTAAAGAAAAAGATCAACTTAAACTTTGTCTTTGTGAAATGAACAAGTTACTGTATTAAAGCCCGTTGAAAAACGATTTGGTCTCTTGGCGTCCTGAAGCAGCCTGCGCTGTGCACACCTGGTACTAATCACTATGACGCCATCAACTGGTGCCAATTTATTAACAGTTTAATGCCATGGTTGGCCACATGGGGCACAAATACCAACCACTATTCTATCAACATGCTGTTCATCTTATAATAAGGAATATAACTTATCCTTTTTTAATATTTGGCTCCTAAAGGGCCTTCAGTTAGAATCTTTCCTTCACTGTAAAACTGTGGAAACATACAAAGTATGGCATTACAAACTGCCCATATACATATGCATGAATACACAACTCAAATTTAACATATAACCATCACATAAGAAAAAAGAGGAGCAAATATCATGAGGCCTGCAGGCCTAGTTAGCATCTGAGCTGATTTTAACATTGTGGTGAAATGTTACTACATTTAGCATCTATTACTACAACATGAATGTAACATCAAAACATAAAATACTCCATGAATATATCAAAGAAGACCTTTACATGCAGAAATACTTCCAGACTTTGACCCTCTAAGGCTACCAGAGGTGAAAAGTAGGAAGAAAGTGCAGCATGTCCTCTCATCATGTCCTCTCAGCGTGTCCTCTCAGTAGAGTCAGAAACAAAAGGAACAGACTACACCAAGAGAGGAGGGTTAAAATACATGAACACAAATGAAATACATTTCATCACCACTAGGTGGCTCCAATGCAACACAAAAAATGTGGAGGCAGAACAAATAATATGACTTCATTTATATGAAGTGAACTCATGGGGAACCACCCGCCTTAACAAAGGGAAAATAATAATAGCCAGTTAATGTTGTCCCATAGGAACAGTTTCATAAAGTATACTAAACTATCAATTATGCAGCATTAAACAGACCAGCATGTTTATTCCACAAGCATGTATTTCAAAGATAATAGTGGTTAGAACACAATATTAATCTAACTAATTAATTAAATAAAAACAAACCAAAAAGAGTGTGTGTGTGTGGGCGTGTGTTACTCATGTTGTGGGGACATAAATCTGTTTACACAGTCGCATTGCGGGGACTAGCTTTCCTTTTGGGGACAAAATGCACGTCCCCATGAAGCAATGTAATGTCCTCTAAAGTGACACAACGTGTGTGTGTGTGTGTGTGTGTGTGTGTGCGTGTTCGTGTATGTGTGTGTGTGTGTGTGTGTGTGTGTGTGTGTGTGTGTGTGTGTGAGAGACAAAGACGAAATGGTGTTCTTGGCCGCATGGCCTACAAAACAATATGGCTGATAATGTAAATTATCAAAGATGGCCACCGGGTCGTCAGCCACATGGTCTCTTTGTCTTGTCTGAACACGTGTTCGGTCACAACAAGGTTCAGGTTCAGGTGACTTTATTTGTACCCGTAGGTAGATTTGTTTTGCAGCAAAAGAGGATGACATCCGTATTGACAATAAGTTAGAGCACAGACAAGAGACAGACACACCAAAAACATGACAAAGAGTACTCAAATGCTTACTGGGATCAGGACCCAGCAAAAAGAAGACCACAAGATCAATATAAAGAAAAGAAAAACACTGAAATATCAGGACATTGAAAAAGACACAAAAAATGAGAAAAGGGATAAACAATGTGTGTGATGCGGGAGTTTTGAGATTCTCTCTGAATGTGTATGTCTGTGTTTATAACCGATTCACAGTTCATGTACATTGATGTGTTTCGGATAATGCACCGTTATAGAAAAGATGGTTAGTGTGCATGCAGTACCCCGTGTCCTTGTGAAGCATAACGAAAGAATCAACTGTGGCAAAGCCAGCTACCCAAATAGCCTGACAACTGACTACTACTACTACTAGTATGACAACAATAAAACTCAGTGAATAGCATTAAATCAGATCAAGTTAATGTTAAGTTAAAAAGAAGGAGTTGAGACCAAGTCAAGACAAAGGCAGGACAAAACCAGGGGTCTCATTTATAAAACAGTGCGTAGGATCCATACTAAAAATGTACGTGCGCACAAAAAAGTTGGTGCGCTGCTCGGCTGCGCACTGCGTCTCAGTTTTCTCTGTTTGCTCTGTGTTTTGTTTTTTGTTTTTGTTTAATTGCTGTCTAAATTGTTGCGTCTGTAAGAACTGTCCTTGTGTAATGTGTAAGATGATGACTGCCCTGAAAACTACGCTTCTGATTCTGTGGATTATTGGCCTCCGTGGACAATGTTTGTCGGTGCAATTTTCAACCACACACCTGAGTGGCAACATGGACAGGTGTGGCGAGGAGCCGTGCCTCGCACGCTCGTACAGTCGCGAGACTTTGCTGGAGCTACAACCCGAGCTGACACGGGAGATGACATCAAGCCACGTCTACCATTCGATGCTGGATAACATCCCTCAGGAGAAAACAGTGCGTAGGATCCATACTAAAAATGTACGTGCGCACAAAAGCCGAAAATGGCGTGCGCCAAAAAAAATCTGTCTTATAAAACTGTGCGTACGCGCACCTTCAGGCAATGTTCCCTTTATAAATCACAGTCCACCTGGAAATGTGCGCACGTGAATCCGCCTCAGATCTCGCCTTGTACACGCCCACATTCAACCATAAATGGTCGATGCAAAGCATCTCATGAATGTTTCTGCATATAAATGAACCTGCTGATCAATGGATCTTTCTTTACGGTGAATCACGGCAACTGCTGAGAGGAAGACTCAGAAGAGAAAGTTCTCTGACACCGAAATCGAGGTGCTTGTGGGTGAGGTGGAGGTTAGAAAAAATATATATTGTTTGGTGGCCACAGCAACGGTGAAACAAATAAAAAAGAATTAACTTAGTGGCAATATGTTACTGTTGCGGTTAACTCCGTGAGCACGACAGATAGGACGGTCCCTGAAGTTAAAAAGAAGTGATCCGATCTGAAGGTGGAAGCGAAGAAGAACATTGTGACCAACCGTCAGAGCGTGTCTGCTACTGGTGGGGGGGCGAGGCCACACCTGAGCTCACGCCGCTGAAGCCCGAATGGCCTCCATACTCGGGGAAGCAAGTGTGTGGGGCATTGTGTCGGAGAAGGAGGGAGACGCAGACATGACTGAGACCACAGATGAACCAGGTAAAGCACAGTTTTATCTTTTATTACAGTGTTTTGAAAACAATTTAAACATATGAAAAACCACAGTGGGCTCATGTATGGTGTGTTTTAGTCCTCCCAGAGTCGGGAGCGGTTGGTGACGTCAAGGTTCCTGGCAAGGAGGTTCCCGGTGAGGGGGTTCCCGGTGAAGAGGTTCCTGGCGAGGGGGCTGCAGCCACAGAGCGTCCGGCAGTTGCCAGCACCAATGAGTCCTGTGCACATGGCACACCTGGAAGTGGCCGCGTCCTGACCGACGCTGTCCTGCAGACACAGAGGGACACAATCAGCGCAATTAATGTAATAACTGACGAGCTGAAAGAAATGAGAGTCGTGCTTTCTGATATTGCATCCTCATTAAAAGATCTTGTTAAAAAGTAAACCTTACTTGTTGTCCTTCCTTCATACGCCGCATGACATCCTCACTGGTCCTTACTCCCTGTTGAAATCCCTCTTGTCGGCAAGGGGGCTGTGGGCCAGGGTCCTGATGCTGGGGAGGTGGGAGGCCAATCCTCTCCCCCTCGCCATAATGTGCAACACAGCACACGCCCTGATAATCTGGCAGACTTTTTTGGGATGCCACTTGAGGCATCTAAAGACCGCCATCAGCATTTGAGGAGGCCGATGGCTCGCTCCAAAACTGAACGCACACGAGTGTGGACATCGTTGTAGCGCACCTCCTTTGCACTCTGCGGGTTTGGGAATGGGGTGAGTAGCCAGCGCCTGAGGGGGTGGCTACTGTCACCTGCAGATTATAACGGAAAGTAATTATACATCAGGCTTGAATGGTTAGAATTCCTACAATACGGTGGTTATTAACTTACCAATAAGCCAGCCATCACGCACAGCGCCTGCCTGTAGTCTGTTCCCTACACAGATATAAGTCAGGATAAAGGAGTCATGTGTTGAGCCAGGCCATCGTGCTACCACATTTGTCATGTCCATGTTGGAGTCACATGTCACTTGGACATTAATTGAATGTACATGCTTCCGATTAACTGACATATATTCGTTATCATATGGTGCCCTTATAGCAATATGAGTGCAGTCAATTGCAGCGATTACATTTGGGAAACGAGACATTGCTGCATTGTATCGACAAGTCATACTAATAATGCCGTCCAAGACGGCAGTCATTATGGCACTCAGGAACGGCTGTGATATCCCGGACCTAAGGATATGAATTAACAGAACTGTATTATTACCAAAAGGGGCTTTAGGCAGTAAGGTAAACATTATATATGATAATCATATCAAACACATACCTGTCAGCTAATTCCCGCTGGTAACAGCCAGTTGCCAGAAACCCCAGAGTGGTCAGTACTTGGATGTTAACCGGGATGGCGCGGTTCCGTCTGGTTGGTCGCACTAATGCTGGACCCAGTTCAGCACATAGATCCAAGAGCATTGCTCCAGGGGATCTAAATCGGCTTATTGGCCAGTCGTCATCATGGCCCAGCAAATCATCACGGTCCCTGAACACTCGTTCCCTCCTAATCCTCCCATTCAGGTAGTCTTCCAGCAGTGCCAGCACATCCATCTTGCAACATTACGCACGAGTGTCACCGCAGTATTTATTGGTTTTCCAGCAATCAAAATAATTGCTCCACACCTTGCCAAATTGATCGTTTCAATTAGTGCTATCCCCCACCCTGGATATCATTTGTAAATGGAAGTTTGATAGGTGAACACAATTTATTCATTTAATTTATTCATTTAACTGGTTATGGTGAACTTGGCCTGCATTAGACCTCATAAAGAGGACATGGAGCATAACGATTGTCTGAGAGCTGTCACTGGCTTTATTTCCATACTTTGTTAATTTACACAATCCACATGTGCAGGTGGTGAAGATGCGTGGAGAAGGCAGTGTGTGTGGTGCACAATGGTGTCTCCAGAGCGCTCTGTGCGCCACAGTGCATACATAGTATTATAAGACATTATTAAAACTATTGGCGCTCTGTTCTGCCATTCTTTAATGCTATTTGATATAATCTTGGATTTCTACAACCCAATGATGATGATTTCAACAGCTGCTCCACAGCTGACTGCCAGTGTCGGTAGTCCGGCCCTCTCCTCTGAGCTCCGGTGGAGGGGAGGGGGTGAGGGACGTGATGGTGAGACAGTGTTGATGAGATATTGAGCGGAATTTGATTTGAGATTAATTTCAGTTGATTGATATCTTTTACATTTGTAAGGTGCTTATGGAATAGTTATTGCTCACTAGCACAAATAACACTGCTGGTTTAAATGTTTATGATAAAGTGGATTTAAGTATGAAGTGAAATTAAATGTGTGAGAGGCATCATTATACGTATAATGATGACTCTCACATTTAATTTCTACAGTCTGGCTTCATTTCACCACCTCACCATCTGCGTATAGTTTCCCCTACTTGGTGTCTCCATAATGTGCGTACGCAGGGTCAAAGTTTCCGTAAAGGTGCGCACATTCTCCCGTCAAGTTTGTTTTTATAGATCACAACTGTTGCGTGGGAAGTGGCGTACTCACATTGCAGGCCCCGTTTTGTGCGTACGCAACGGTTATAAATGAGACCCCAGACCAGTGCGAGTAGTCCTACACTGTACTTGTGATAAAATGTGGAACATGCAAACCAGAGGCACTCGTCTAATTGATCTGAAAGATCCACATTCAAGTACAAACACCAACAGAAAATAACAGAAGATTCCTTGATTCACTTCTTTGATTGCCATATTTACGTATGTGGGATTTTCCTTTGTTTTCTATGAGAAAATCACAGTAATGATCTTAACAAATAAATTGAACAATGTGGAGGCAGTTTAGTGATATAACACCACAGTTGTGGTCTTGACCTGGTCTTGAAATAAAACCCAGAGTCCTCTTTGTCTGTGTTTCCTTTGATTTATCATACCTCTTATAACACCACGACCAGGGATTAAAGCATTAGTTTTGAGACGTGTGATATTATTTGAACGGCTTTGATACAAACCTGATGAATGACTGTCCGTCTTCAGACTACAGCTGGACTTCAACAACCACTTTTCAACAAAGCTCTTAAAGGAAGATCACACATTGTCCTGTTCTTACAAGTCTTTATTATGTAAAACAAGTCTACCGCCACAATCACAAACTCTTTAACACAAAAGTTATTTAACACTTCATCATTGAACGTTTTGAAGAATACACGATGGAAATCTATAATTCAGTAATACACACAACAAAGTTCAGTATTTGGCTTTAAACGGAAAAAATAACACCGGCCGATCCGTCCCAAGGCCCCAGATGTTTAGTCCGTATATTAACAGCTGAAAGGGTTCTTGGAGCAGATGAAGCGGAAAGAAGAGGTACACGGGTAGTTGCCCCAACCATCTGAAATTTGATTTAAAAAAAAGAGAAAAAATAACAACATTAACAATAAATCCATTTTTAATCTAACAAATTATACACCATAATGTTCACTGTAATATCACTGAATTGCCTTTTTCCACAGAAAATGTAATAAATTAGCACTCAGACCAAAAAGGGTGAAAGATGGAAGACTTGTATACTCTAATGTCACTTTAACTCTGATCTGGGCATTGTTCCCTATCAAGACATATAAATACAGATATCCACTCTCTGAGACCAAGACAGAAATCCAGGTAGAACATTCACACCTCTTACAACTGTATTTATATATGTAAATCTTATTTGGACTGAAAAGAGATGGAGAGCTTGTGGCACTCATGGTTAAGTGTGAGTGAAACTTAACTTAACTTAAACTGATTATAACTGGGATGGAAAAAATATTCCAAAAATGATAAATGTGTCTGATGTTGCCCTCTTCAGCAAAAAAAAAAAAGAAGCCAGGCAGCACCTTCACAGATAGCCACGTTGTAAACTTGATCTGAACTAACACATTAGCTAAGGCTACGTTTGCTTCACGGGTGAGAAAACAATAATTGAAAACAGGTAAAAGTAGTGAGAAGTTTAACTCATGTAACTAGTGTGCCAAGGCAAACAGGTGGACTTACTGCTGGTGCGTAAGTAGACGCAGGGGCAGCCGTTGGCGGCTTCTTGGGCGTACCAGTTGGTGTAATAGAAACCCTCACGGTCGATCCACATCCACCGGCCCTAAGAGAAAGAGAGCATGAGTGTAAGGAAGTGTTGTCTTATAGTCTCTTCATTTGCTCTTGTATTCATCTTGTGTAATTCTAGACCCCATTTTAGACCAGGTCCTGATCTTGATCTGGACATAGTGGTATTTTCTTCCTAAATCAGACCTGCAGATAGAAGCCTCCGAGCCACACGGTGGTCTGACCGGTTGTCCGTGTGATCTGCTGGAGGAAGCTGTACTCTCTGCCGTTGGTCGCAGAAGCCAGGTGGGCACCCAGGCCATTGCAGTACTCCTGTCAGACAGAGGAAGCACATCGGGATCTTTTGGGGCTATACAACTAAATAGTTTTTCTTAATTTTCTTTTCCAAATGGAATTGTCTTTAGCTTCGATGTGAGCAGCTCATCTTTTCATGGACTGATGGTGACAGACTGACTGACCTACCGTCACCATCCAGTGGAACATTCATCGTTTGATGGTTAACTTCTAAAGTAGTCTATAACAAAGTCTATCAGATGACAGGAAAAGCTATACGAGTTATTAAGCTGCTCACAATACCAATATAGAAGTTATTATATTATATATTATTATATTACAGCAGCAGTACCTCGGCACTGTACCAGTTCATGGGAGCATTGACGAAGAGGAAGCAGCGAGAGCCGAGGCTGAACCAGCCTTCTGGACAGAAGTTATAACGAGCTGCAGACAGACAGAAGAGAGAACAGAGCAGTTTGACTGACTGAAATACAACGATAAGAGGTCCTTTCTAAACTCACTTTTTACAGCCTCCTAAGGAAGAAACTGCTGTTCTAATGACACCAACATCTGTCTGTATGTATCTGATGTATTTTGGAGAATAGTTAGTAGTGGAGTATAATAGACATGTTGTAAGTAGTTAATATAATAACACATGCAAAAATACTGCTCTGGTCCTTTAAAGCACGTCATGCTTAAATACTTAAGACATTTGACGTTCTACATGACATTTGTGATATTTGGAGAGAGGTGTTTGACTTTTATTTGTATTTTCTCTTTCAATGGTGTCATTGTTGTTGCCATGACGACCTCAGTCATGAAGGAGCATAAAGGAAAGATTAAAACAGTGAAGTGGGTCTTACATTCAGGTGCTGCTGCCTCCTCAGACTGAAGTGCTGCACAAACACAGAGAAACAGTCAACACAATGATTAGTACTATTGTGTAAAATATACAATATATATATATATATATATATATATATATATATATATATATATGTATATACTGCATAGAGAGAGAGAGAGAGAGAGAGAGAGAGAGAGAGAGAGAGAGAGAGAGAGAAGTAGTATAAAAATAAATAAAAAATATTGTACATGTATTGTGTGCATATTGTTGTTTAAATGTCTTTAATCTAATTGAACTTTTTTCTATAGTACAACAATATGTGGGACAGGTCGGGAGTACTTGATAAAGTATAACTGTGATAACTGAAATATGTATTTCATGGCTAAGTTGACTATGAGCAGCCGCAGCCTATAGGGTGGCGTGTGTGTGTGTGTGTGTGTGTGTGTGTGTGTGTGTGTGTCCTTCCTGATTACCGTTTCTGGGAACAGGGACAGAATCTTCTGGGACAGACGCTTCTTCTTTCTTCATCATCTTGTCCTCCATCTCTGAAACATCAACAGCTTCATCAGACCTCGTTTTAGTTGAGAGTATTTGACATTACAGTATATCTATCTTGAATTATTCTTCCCTTTCAACAACAAACAGATTGACAAGTCAGAAAAACTCAAAACTTGAAATCGGAGCATACTGGTGGAACTTGTTTATCCTGGCTTTGGATATTAGTTGACTTAGTTGAGCTATTTTGATCATTTGTTTAGTTAATTTTTCTCAACTAGCTGTCACATCGCAGGCTAAATAAATCATTAAACCAAACAGAAAAAAAGCTGCATGAGATTTAAAGAGGACACTAACCAGGTGCAGCAACCGACTGTTCCTTCAGGGCCTCTGCTGCTGCTGCTTCTGTGGATGAATCACATTAATGTTGGTGTTAGATAGATGTAGGTCTGACTGTCTGTCTGTGTGTGTGTGTGTGTATTAAAGCAAAGACCTTCAATACTGACCTGGAGCATGCTTCTCTTTGTCTTCAGCCGGAGCTGCAAATGCAGCACAGAGGAGAATGGAGAGGACCAGGACCGTCTTCATGGTGATGATCAACTGTGGAGAAGAAAAATCTGCTGTTAAAAATATAGAGAGGGAGAGCAGAACCATGAGCTCCACTGAATGAAAAGAAATACAGCAGGTGTCTAACTTACTTGTCAGGTAAATGTAAGGTGATGTTGTTCAGGTATCAGCTCAGTTGGATGCAATGATGATGAGGAGGTCTCCCTGCTCTTTATATTCACACTTGAACCACGAGTCACGTTCATGGGGGGGGGGGGGGGGGGGGGGGGGGGGGGTGGGGGGGGGGGGGGGGTGGATTGCAGAACGTGCCGATATTTGCAGGAAGATGATTGCACATAAAGATATGAACCTGAACTCTGATCTTTTTCCTGACAGCATGTAAACAGTTGCAGCACAAACTCTCTCTGTTGTTGTGATCTCAGATCAGGTTAATGGTTTAAAGGAACTGGAACTTGACTGGATATTCAGTGAGGTCTGTGCGTCAGCTGTGGGTTCTGCACTATTAAAGGACATATGAACAGTTGTGATGCGCTATTCAACATTTAAGGTTCAATGTGTAAGATATGGACATCATTTTAGTTTAATACATTCAAAAAATTAACCAACATTATCAACAGAATGTGAAGAGATTAAGTGTTGACATTATGTCGAAGAGGTCTATGTATTGTTTTTGTATTCTTACCCTGCTGTTAGTAAGTAGTCGGCTTTATTTTAATAACCTATGACTGTGAATTTAGATTGTATGGAGCCAGTAGTAGAGGTGAAATGCTGACCCCTGTTTGATAATCACGATTATTTTGATCAATATTGAAATCACGATTATTTATCACAATCATTCATAGATTTTAGAGACAACATATTTTTATCGCAATTTCACATTTAAATAAACAGAGCGCTGCTTTCACTTCCATGTTGTGCTACATTCCAACTGTCAAAAATTCTAAATATTATCCTTTTACTTTGTAATTGTCATCTAGTGTGGTTATTTGCATAAAAACACACAATTAGGAAATACATTTTTATTTAAATATTTGCTTTGATTTAAAAAAAATCTTGGCATTAGCAGTTTTAATTATATATTATAAGCTTCTTAGAGCTAGTGTTAGGAAGTTGAAGAGGACATATTTTATATTGCAGTGAAAACATCTCCTTCAAACAACTGGATTTATTCAAATTTCTCGCCAAAAACTACATTTTACAAGATCACATTTGAACGCATCATGATAGCGTTAGAAGTTACCATCGCCCAATACTCATTTTTAGTGATTAGAGCTTGAACGCACCACCAGCACTTCAGCTCCGTGCTGTCAGCAGAAGTGTCGGTCACTGTGATCATTGTGATCACTCTGAGCGGCATCATGGGAATGAATTACAACATAACGTGTCTGATTAAGTTAGTTGTTCCAGATGTTTGTGTGACGTTACTGTCTGTGCCGCTATGTGCCGACGTAAAACCATCATGTGGCGGCTGCTCTTGTGACTGGCAGAAAATCCGATATGAGACTGCTGATTTCAGAGCACTTGATTTACGCGTGGCACACATTTTAAACATCAATATCGCATGCGATCATGTTCATTTAATTGTGAGAAACCAAAATCAAGATCGCGATTAAAATTCGATTAATTGTGCAGCCCTACCAGACATTACACATTGCACCGTTAAATAAAAGTACAGAAGTATGAGCAGAAAAAAAAATTTACTTTGTAAACTACTAAGTTATAGTAGTCATTATGCAGGAGGAATGGCCTCTGTCACATCTGAAGAATCATAGTGGAATAAAGGAAGTCTTAAGTCTGTTTATCGTTCTTGTAAGTCTCTAGTGAATCAACATACTTTGATCACCGCTTCAATCAAGGAAGCAAGACGCCTACTGAAAAGGAAATAACACAATGTTTTATTGTTTTGTTTCTCAAGAGTTTGACGGTAGCTGTAATAGAGCTAACTGGATTCCTAGCTTGCTGTCATGGTTTTATTCCCGTATTTTGGTTGAAGTGTACCCACTTTACCATTCTCTAGACGACACAAACTCTCTAATCCATCACCTTTTTCTAAACGGAGCCCCGCCCAACTCTGACCAGCAGCTCTAATCAGCTGCTGCTGGCTCTGCAGTGATGGCGTGATCTGAACATGTCTTCCAGTAAGGACAGGGAAGTCCAACTATTTTCTGAGCTGTGTTTATGACTCTCTGGAGAGCTCTTCTGTCTGCTGCTGAACAGTTGGCATACCATCTTGTAATATAGTGTCAATACACTCTGTGGAGCAGTGGTAGAGTATGTGCAGCTCACAGGTTGCTTTTCCTAAGTGTCCTAAAATGAATAAAGGTGCTGTTGAGCCTTTTTTTGTTACCAGAGCAGTGGGGTTGATCGTCTATCTGAGGTCATCTGTGATGTGTGTTCCTAGAAACTTAAAGCTGGAAACCCTCTCCACTTCTAATCCTGTGATGTTTAGAGGAGAGGGGTCCTCGCGGTGTCTCCTTAATTCTAGGATGAGTTCTTTGTTTTTTTTTGATGTTCAGTGATGGATTGTTTTCCGTGCATCATCCTGCCAGTTTGCAGACTTCACCTCTCATCTCTATTTGAGTTCAGTCCCACCACTGTTGTGTCATCTGTAAATGTAATGATTGTGTTTGAGGGGATGCAGTCGTATGTAGAGAGCAAATTGTATCACAAAACAGATGTCAGTGATGATGTCAGTGTGAATGCCTCTGAATGGAGAGCCCCTCAGTGCTAACTTGTAGACCGTTTTGATTTGATCATGTGTTTTACCTTTTACCCGAAACCAAAATAACATCATAATAATCTGCCCTTTTTTTGTTTTAATGTTCTACATTTGGCCCATTGCTGTCCATGTAAATGAGGCAAAAATGCTGCAGATCTAATGTAAATGTTTAGGCTTTTCTATATGAGCTGTTGGGCTGAATTTAACAGAACTATAATGTTTGGTAGGAGTCTCGTGTTTCATTTTTCTCTGGGTATGTTTGCCAGTAAGCAAGACAGAATTAAATGTATACTTGCCCCCAAATCTTCAAGCGCTCACTCTCTGTGAGCTTGAAATGTGTCTTTAACCAGTTTGTAATTCGTGTTTTCTCAGAGAAGATTGTGCTCAGCTCGGGGCGGATGTTTCATCCTTAAAATCGCAAAGGTTTTCTAAGGAAGTTTGGTGCAGCGGTTTTGGAAACAAAGGGGTAAAAGAGGAACGTATTTCATAAAGTTAAATTCTTAACATTTGTTTCAATAATAAACTAATGATTAACTGCAGTTATCAGATAGATATGGTGTGATAAAAGTAAAACATGCAATATGATGTTGTTTCCTGGTTCAGATTCAGATTTATGATAGGGATTTAAAGGGTGTGGAGTGTTGGGAAAAGCACGGCAGAGTGCCGACCTCTCTTACTGGAGGAAGAGGAGATAACAGATTATTAGTTTGGAAGAAAAGACAAAGTAAAGGATTTATTATACTAAAGAACAGGCTTCCAGTAAAACATGTTCATTTTATAGCCATGATGACTGATAGGCTGCATACTGGACTCTAAAACGATCTTCAATCATCATTTCATTGAATCAATCATTGCTCTATGTGTTTTATGGCTGTAAAATATGTGTGTTGTGTGTCTCTCTTCTAGTGCATTCTAATCCCGGGGGTTTCCTTTTTCTAAAATGAGATAAAAATGTCCTTGACCTACTGCAACTTTGTACTATGATATCATTAACTACAATATATCTGTTTTCTCATCCGACTCCAGGCAAGACATCAAACAAGAGGATTTCTTTAAGAAAATCCCTTTTTATTCTTGGCATGTTGTTTTTTTACAGTGCATTCTGGGAATTTTCGAGGTAGATTATTACCAATTTGGGCATTAGGACGGTCAAGTCTAGAAGGGAACGTGCAAATTGTGAGATCTGCAAAAACTTGCAAAAACTCTCACGACTCGCTGCCCGACGACTTATCCTAACCTCAACCATTCAAGGTCAATGCCTACCCTTAACTATTCGAGGTCAATGCCTAACCTTAACTATTCGAGATCAATGCCTAACCTTAACTATTCAAGATCAATGCCTAACCTTAACTATTCAAGATCAATGCCTAACCTTAATTATTCAAGGTCAATGCCTAACCTTAACTATTTGAGATCAATGCATAACCTTAACTATTCAAGATCAATGCCTAACCCTAACTATTCAAGGTCAATGCCTAACCCTAACTATTCGAGGTCAATGCCTAACCTTAACTATTTGAGATCAATGCTTAACCGTAACTAATCAAGATCAATGCCTAATCTTAACTATTTGAGATCAATGCTTAACCTTTACTAATCAAGATCAATGCCTAAACCTAACTATTCAAGGTCAATGCCTAACCTTAACTATTCAAGGTCAATGCCTAACCTTAACTATTTGAGATCAATGCCTAACCTTAACTATTCGAGGTCAATGCCTAACCTTAACTATTTGAGATCAATGCCTAACCTCAACTATTCAAGGTCAATGCCTAACCTTAACTATTCAAGATCAGCAGGAAGTGTTGATTTAAAAATAAATCTTTACTTTTTTTCATCTCCATAACATATTCTACTGATATAGACATCGAAACTGAAGTAATGTTGCTGATATGATGTTAATATACTGTCAATAGATCACTTTCACCATCTGTTGCTGCTGTGAACCGCGCGGCTCGCGTCAAAAATAGGTGAGACCTCGAATCTCTAGAAGAGATTGATCAGCTTAGACGTCTAACGCGGGCAGTGTGGCTGCTCTAACCTGTTAACACGGACGGCGATATAAAAAACAACAGGTAACGCAGCCGCCACACGCTCCTGACGTTACTGGTGTGGCCGAGGCTTTAAGGTTAGTCAGTGACAGACATTCTTTCAAATTCTGTAAAAGCTAATAGCTAATGCTAATCAGATCACTCATGTTTATGTGTAACATTACTGAATTGACACCTCTATGGTCTTAATGTAGCCTATGCCTCCTTTTCTAGTTATAGCTAATTCTTCCTGCACATCCATTCATTGCAATTCCAGAAGATTTAAAATCAGGCAGCAGGGTCAAACAGTGGACATGTATAGCCTACTATCCATGAAAATGTCCCCACTTTGTTGACCCATATCGGTTTGATTGATGTTATTTAATCAACTTGGTGGGAAGTGATGGGAAAACACTTGCGTCTTCCTGCAGCACACCTCAATACTGACACAGGAGGCAAAGTCCACAAGTTTTACTGTTAACAAGAAGAAGGGGATGAGTCAATGTATTTCAGTGTGTATATATATAAAGATCACATAGCCTCATCACTGTCATCACTGAACTGTCTGGTACCTGAAGAACACTGCACATTTGCCTGACTGCTGCTTCTCTCTGTAAGTCATCAACGCTACCGCTTCGGCGTTGCTTCTTTTATGCGTTTGTATCTTTCTCTTACCTTTTCAATGCGTTCACTTTTCAGATCTGTGAGAATCCAGCTGCCTCCAGACGTTCGTTATCTTTCATCATGAAGGTTCTACTGATCCTCTCTGTTATCCTCTGTGGTGCTCTGACCATCAGGGCTGCAACAGGTCAGACACAATATTGATACGCTCAAATACTTGTACCATTTCAATAACACATTTTTGACAATTGTGAAATGTAGATGATATATTGAAAATGTGGGTCATGGGACAAGGGGTGGGATGAGGGTTTGGGACTCGTGTTGCGCATATATTTATGAAACAACAACACGGAGGCTCCATTGTGCGAACCAAGGCAGCAAACTTTATTACTCCTTTCAACCTTGACATAAAAGCCATATTTATATATATTTATATATACACTGATCAGCCAAAACATTATGACCACTGACAGGTGAAGTGAATAAATAGTGGTGGCTAGACGACTGGGTCAGAGCATCTCCAGAACTGCAGCTCTTGTGGGATGTTCCCGGTCTGCAGTGGTCAGGACCTACCAAAAGTGGTCCAAGTAAGGAAAACCGGTGAACCGGCGACAGGGTCAGACCCGAGGCTCATTGATGCACGTGGGGGGCGAAGGCTGGCCCGTGTTGTCTGATCCAATAGAAGAGCTACTGGAGCTCAGATTGCTGAAAAAGTTAATGCTGGTTCTGATAGAAAGGTGTCAGAACACACCGCCAAAAGCACCTACAACGGGCACGTGAGCATTAGAACTGGACCACAGAGCAATGGAAGAAGGTGGCCCGGTCTGATGAATCACGTTTTCTTTTACATCATGTGGATGGCAACGAGTTGGAGGTGTTGACTCGGCCTCCAAATTCTCCAGATCTCAATCCAATCGAGCATCTGTGGGATGTGCTGGACAAACAAGTCCGGTCCACGGAGGCCCCACCTCGCAACTTACAGGACTTAAAGGATCTGCTACTGACGGCTTGGTGCCAGATACCACAGCAGACCTTCAGAGGTCTAGTGGAGTCCATGCCTCGACGGGTCAGTGCTGTTCTAACGGCAAAATGGGGACCTACTCAATATTAGGCAGGTGGTCACAATGTTATGGCGGATCGGTGTATAGTATAATATTCACAGAGCTGTCCAGGGTGTACCCCGCCTTCGCCCCGTGTCAGCTGGAATCAGCTCCAGCCCCCACTGAACTCAGTGGTACTTATTTATTACATAACTGTAAAAAAACTGATCTACATTAACTATCTTTGCCGTTCTTTTCCCTCAGTTGTTCCTGCTGAGGCTGCTGCAGTACAACAGGAAAACAAACCCTCACCAAAATCAGGTTATTGGCTTTTTTTTCATCTTTATTTAACTTCACTTCAGATATTGTTGCTGTAATATGAAGCATCTTGTGTCAACACATTGAGTGTTCCTCATTTTCTTTGTGAATCGTTGCTGAAATTTTCCTTTACAATTAGAGACAATATTATTGATTTGAGCTGAAGGAAAACTTGGTGAATCAGCAAAGGGAACAGTTGTACTGTAATCCTAACCTAATTCTAGGGATATACGGATACCATTATCGGGTAATCGGTCAGACACTGTGCTCATGTACTCATACTTGTAAAACTACTCGGATACAACCGCACCTGATGCCACTTTATGACAACGTCATGTTAATCGTCATGACTGGTGCCTTACATGCAGAGCTGCCGTGGTTGAAGTGCCTAATGCTCACCTGCAACCATAAGCCAATGCACAAACAGGTTAAATCCATTATTTACCGCCAGCTGCAGTGTATGAGCAAAACAGGCAACTGAGTCCTCAGTTCACCCGAAACGTCAGGTAGAGTTAGCATCCAAGATGTAGCGTGCATTTTCGTGGACAGATGCAGCCACTTTCCCAGTAAGTCTAGTTAGTTTAGCTGCGAGGTTGTCAGCTGTGTGTCTGCCTGGCGTACTCTCTCAGGGTTTCCGCCAGTATTGTAAGCCGCGCTGCTCACGCGGACTGTGTGGCTGCTCTAACTTTTTAACAAGGATGCCGAAATAAAAAACAACAGGTTCCGCAGCCGCCATGCTACGCTGCTGAGGTTCTCTGTGTGGACGAGGCGCTACAAGCTGCACAGTATACTGAAATGATACAAACTCCCTTAAAATGTTTTACTTTTTATCTTTCTATCCAGCTTTGTCCAAGAAAAAATAATGAGTAATGAATCTCACACAAAGAATACATAACTCACTTAACCTTACAGACCTTATGTTGTTGGGTTTTACAGGGATGGATGCTGACACTGCTGTTGCTGCTGGCGGGGCAGCTGCTCTACCTGAAGGTTAGAAAATCACACTACTCACTTTAACAGCAGCATGAGGCTGCTGCTGCTGCTGGAGAGAGAAGACAAAAAGAACTTCAAATCCGTTTCTGTCCTGAGATACTGAATAAATTCCCCAAAAAATAATGAGTTATTGTTAACAACAACATAAATTTTGGAATTTGATTTAATTATTGTTTTTCCAAATCGTTCCAGCTCGTTTTGATTTCTGCCTGGATGGTTGGCATAGTTTCCGGGGTAAATGCTACTATTTAGCCAACCATGTTGACACCTGGAGCGACGCAGAGGTAATAACATGTTATTCATTAAGACAGAAAAGTTTAGAGCTCTTGCTCAGAATTACAACAGTACAATGTTGTTCCTCTTGTCTCATCCTCAGAGCTATTGTGCTAGCTATGGTGGCAGTCTGGCCTCAGTCCACAACATCTGGGAGTACAACTTCCTCCAGCGTATGGTCAAAACTGGGGCTCACACTTTAGCCTGGATCGGAGGTTACTACTTCCAGGTTTGTTCAAACATTTAAAAAAGCCTTTATTTTAGAAAACCTAAACAGTAACGTATTTAATGCTTTATTACTGTTTAACTTAATCTTCAAATAGAAATAGATTATTAAAGTTTGTGCACGTTGTGTTAACCTTAAACTAAGTTTTCAGCAAACTTTCGAGGAATTGGGTTTGGTTTTAAATGAGTTTTGTAGAATATAATTGATGGTTGGCAATTACATTTTGTTTTAGGAAAGTGAAACAATCTCAGTGAAAATTGATGCAATTTTTATTTTTAATTTTTAAACGTGTACATGTAGAGACACTGAAAAAAACTAAGGGGACTGTAACCATGATTTCCCCAGGGCGCTTGGAGATGGGAAGATGGCTCAGTGTTTGACTATCACAACTGGGATTCAGCGAGCTCCACTGACCGTTACCAGTGCCTACAGCTCAACTCTCAAGGTATTTACTGGTCATGGAACAAAACAACAACGATTTGAACATATCGTAGGCAACAGCACAGAGACGGGACCATGAGGCCTATTTCTACCATTAAACTTGATTGATGCCATTTTGTTGCCATTGCTGATGATGCTGATGTTAATGTTTTTTGTAGAGTCCCTGGGCTGGTCCAATCACGGCTGCAGCATGCGCTTCCCATTCGTCTGTCAGGTGAAGCCAAACTGCTAGTCGTCACAGTGTGTGCAATGCTACCGCTGACTTCTACAGATGATACTTGATGCTGCTGTTCTTTATAAGACTGCATACACATACACATATCTGTAACATTAATTTCAGCACAAATGACTCCATGTCAGTCGAGTGGGGTTTTTGCTGTTTTTATATGTATTTTTTTCACGACAGCAGTTTGGAATGTAAGGCTGTTATATAAAGGTTGTTATTTCATTGTTTGTATTAATTGCTATTGTATCTGCCTAAAGAGTGTAATAGACTGTATGTATTCTTAAACAATAAAAAAACGTATTTGTGAGCTGCTGTCTTAAATACAAAATACAGGCTTGAATAGAAAATGCTCGTATCACACCGGGCACGTAACAAAAGTAATAATTGTATTGAATAATATCCTGCTCTTGCTTTGTTCAGGTTAACTTAGCCGATAGCTAACATTAGATCCTTGAAATAAAGACCCAGGAAACCGCAGTAGAGTGTGGGGCCTATTATGGCTTCCTTCTTGCTTTCCTTTTAAGCCATATTTCTATCACCAAGCAACGTGTCAACAACAAGGCTTGTATTAAATAAAGTTACGCTCATTTTATTTTGTTCCTCACGGTTAGATGTCCAGTCAGTAGCTTTCTGTCTATGGATGCACGGATGTCAACGTGCAGCCTGTGTGTGTGTGCACGCGCGTGTGTGTGTGTGTGTTATAAACTACACAAAACAGGATATGGCCGCGGCAACCCAAAGTAAAGAAAGAGATCAACTTAAACTTTGTCTTTGTGAAATGAACAAGTTACTGTATTAAAGCCCGTTGAAAAACTATTTTGTCTCTTGGCGTCCTGAAGCAGCCTGCGCTGTGCACCAAAGGTGAAAAGTAGGAAGAAAGTGCAGCATGTCCTCTCAGCAGAGTCAGAAACAAAAGGAACAGACTACACAAGGAGAGGAGGGTTAAAATACATGAACACAAATTAAATATATTTCAACACCACTAGGTGGCTCCAATGCAACATAAAAAATGTGGAGGCAGAACAAATAATATGACTTCATTTATATGAAGTGAACTTGTGGGGAACCACCCACCTTAACAAAGGGAAAATAATAGCCAGTTAATGTCGTCCCATAGGAACAGTCTCATAAAGTATACTAAACTATCAATTATGCAGCATTAAACAGACCAGCGTGTTTATTCCACAAGCATTTATTTCAAAGATAATAGTGGTTAAAACACAATATTAATCTAACTAATTAACTAAAGGAAACAAACCAAAAAGAGTGTGTGTGGGCATGTGTTACTCATGTTGTGGGGACATAAATCTGTTTACACAGTCGCATTGTGGGGACTAGCCCTCCTTTTGGGGACAAAATGCACGTCCCCATGAAGCAATGTTATGTCCTCTAAAGTGACACAACATGTGTGTGTGTGTGTGTGTGTTCGTGTATGTATGTGTGTGTGTGTGTGAGAGACAAAGATGAAATGGTGTTCTTGGTTCCAGATGGCGACTGAGGCCGCATGGCCTACAAAACAATATGGCTGATAATGTAAATTATCAAAGATGGCCACCAGGTCGTCAGCCACATGGTCTCTTTGTCTTGTCTGAACACGGTCACAACTAAGAGTGTGTGATGTGGGAGTTTTGAGATTCTCACTGAATGTGTATGTCTGTGTTTATAACCGATTCACAGTTCATGCACATTGTAGTGTTTAGGATAATGCACCGTTATAGAAAAGATGGTTAGTGTGCATGCAGTACCCTGTGTCCGTGTGAAGCATAACGAAAAAATCAACTGTGGCAAAGCCAGCTACCCAAATAGCCTGACAACTGACTACTACTACTACTAATATGACAACAATAAAACACAGTGAGTAGCATTAAATCAGATCAAGTCAATGTTAAGTTAAAAAGAAGGAGTTGAGACCAAATCAAGATCAAGGCAGGACAAAACCAGGGGCCTCATTTATAAAACAGTGCGTAGGATCCATACTAAAAATGTACATGCGCACAAAAGCCGAAAATGGCGTGCGCAAAAAAAATCTGACTTATAAAACTGTGCGTACGCACACCTGCAGGCAATGTTCCCTTTATAAATCACAGTCCACCTGGAAATGTGCGCACGTGAATCCGCCTCAGATCCCGCACTGTACACGCCCACATTCAACCATAAATGGTCGATGCAAAGCATCTCATGAATGTTTCTGCATATAAATGAACCTGCTGATCAATGGATCTTTACGTTGAATCACGGCAACTGCTGAGAGAAACACTAAGAAGAGAAACTTCTCTGACACCGAAATCGAGGTGCTTGTGGTTGAGGTGGAGGTTAGAAAAAATATATTGTTTGGTGGCCACAGCAACGGTGTAACAAATAAAAAAGAATGAACTTAGTGGCAACATGTTACTGCTGCGGTTAACTCTGTGAGCACGACAGATAGGACAGTCCCTGAAGTTCAAAAGAAGTGATCCGATATGAAGGTGGAAGCGAAGAAGAACATTGTGACCAACCGTCAGAGCGTGTCTGCTACTGGTGGGGGGACGAGGCCACACCTGAGCTCACGCCGCTGGAAGCCCGAATGGCCTCCATACTCGGGGAAGCAAGTGTGTGGGGCATTGTGTCGGAGAAGGAGGGAGACGCAGACATGACTGAGACCACAGATGAACCAGGTAAAAACACAGTTTTATCTTTTATTACAGTGTTTTGAAAACAATTTAAACATATGAAAAACCACAGTGGGCTAATATGTGGTGATTTTTAGTCTTCCCAGAGTCGGGAGCGGTTGGTGACGACGAGGTTCCTGGCAAGGAGGTTCCCGGTGACGGGGTTCCCGGTGAAGAGGTTCCTGGCCGCAGAGCGTCCGGCTGTCGCCAGCACCAGTGCGTCCCGTGCACATGGCACGCCTGGAAGTGGCCGCGTCCTGACCGACGCTGTCCTGCAGACAGAGAGACACAATCAGCGCAATCAATGTAATTGCTGACGAGCTGAAAGAATGAGGGTCGTGGTTTCCAATATTGCATCCTCATTAAAAGATCTTGTTAAAAAGTAAACCTTACTTGTTGTCCTTCCTTCATACGCCGCACGACATCCTCAATGGTCCTTACTTCCTGTTGAAACCCCTCTTGTTGGGGAGGGGGCTTTGGGTCAGGGTCCTCATGCTGGGGAGGTGGGAGGCCAATCCTCTGGGCCATATTGTGCAACACAGCACACGCCCTGATAATCTGGCAGACTTTTTTGGGATGGCACAAAAGTCTGCCACCTGAGGCATCTAAAGACCGCCATCAGCATTTGAGGAGGCCGATGGCTCGCTCCATAATTGAACACACACGAGTGTGGACATCATTGTAGCGCACTTCCTCTGCACTCTGCGGGTTTGGGAATGGGGTGAGTAGCCAGCGCCTGAGGGGGTAGCTACTGTCACCTGCAGGTTATAACAGAGAGTAATATACATCAGGCTTGAATGGTTAGAAGTCCTACAATACGGTTATTAGCTTACCAATAAGCCAGCCATCACGCACAGCGTCTGCCTGTAGTCTGTCCCCTACACTGCTATGCGTCAGGATGAAGGAGTCATGTGTTGAGCCAGGCCATCGTGCTACCACATTTTTTAGGACCATGTTGAAGTCACATGTCACTTGGACATTAATTGAATGTACATGCTTCCGATTAACTGACATATATTCGTTATCATATGGTGCCCTTATAGCAATATGAGTGCAGTCAATTTTACCGATTACATTTGGGAAACGGGACATTGCTGCAAATGCCTTTTAATATTGGCCTGTTCTCCCACAGTGTAAGGAAACCTGATGTATCGACAAGTCATATTAATAATGCCGTCCGAGACGGCAGGCATTATGGCACTCAGGGATGACTAAGGATATGAATTAACAGAACTGTATTATTACCAAAATCGGCGTTAGGCAGTAAGGTAAACATTATATATGATAATCATATCAAACACATACCTGTCAGCTAATTCCCGCTGGTAACTTCCAGTTGCCAGAAACCCCAGCGTGGTCAGTACTTGGATGTTAACCGGGATGGCGTGTGTCCAATGCTGGACACAGTTCAGCACATAGATCCAAGATCACTGCTCCAGGGGATCTAAATTGGCTTATTGGCCAGTCGTCATCATGGGCCAGCAAATCTTCATGGTCAAGCAATCAAAATAATTGCTCCACACCTTGCCAAATTGATCGTGTCAATTAGTGCTATCCCCCACCCTGGATATCATTTGTAAATGGAAGTTTGATATGTGAACACAATCCACATGTGCAGGTGGTGAAGATGCGTGGAGAAGGCAGTGTGTGTGGTGCACAATGGTGTCTCCAGAGCGCTCTGTGCGCCACAGTGCATACATAGTATTATAAGACATTATTAAAACTATTGGCGCTCTGTTCTGCCATTCTTTAATGCTATTTGATATAATCTTGGATTTCTACAACCCAATGATGATGATTTAAACAGCTGCTCCACAGCTGACTGCCAGTGTCGGTAGTCCGGCCCTCTCCTCTGAGCTCCGGTGGAGGGGAGGGGGTGAGGGACGTGATGGTGAGACAGTGTTGATGAGATATTGAGCGGAATTTGATTTGAGATTAATTTCAGTTGATTGATATCTTTTACATTTGTAAGGTGCTTATGGAATAGTTATTGCTCACTAGCACAAATAACACTGCTGGTTTAAATTTTTATGATAAAGTGGATTTAAGTATGAAGTGAAATTAAATGTGTGAGAGGCATCATTATACGTATAATGATTAATCTCACATTTAATTTCTACACTCTGGCTTCAATTCACCACCTCACCATCTGCGTCTCCAGTTTCCACTACCTCGGTGCCTCCATAATGTGCGTACGCAGGGTCAAAGTTTCCGTAAAGGTGCGCACATTCTCCCGTCAAGTTTGTTTTTATAGATCACAACTGTTGCGTGGGAAGTGGCGTACTCACATTGCAGGCCCCGTTTTGTGCGTACGCAACGGTTATAAATGAGACCCCAGACCAGTGCGAGTAGTCCTACACTGCACTTGCAATAAAATGTGGAATATGCAAACCAGAGGAACTCCTCTAATTGATCTGAAAGATCCACATTCAAGTACAAACACCAACAGAAAATAACAGAAGATTCCTTGATTCACTTCTTTTATTGACATATTTACGTATGTGTGTATGTAGAAGTATACCATGAGAAATGTCTTGATAAAATAATTAAAAGGCGTTGTAGACGTGAATTTTATGTGTGGGGATTTTCCTTTGTTTTCTATGAGAAAATCACAGTAATGATCTTAACAAATAAATTGAACAATGTGGAGGCAGTTTAGTGATATAACACCAAAGTTGTGGTCTTGACCCGGTCTTGAAATAAAACCAAGAGTCCTCTTTGTCTGTGTTTCCTTTGATTTATCATACCTCTTATAACACCACAACCAGGGATTAAAGCATTAGTTCTGAGACGTGTGATATTATTTGAATGGCTTTGATACAAACCTGATGAATGACTGTCAGTCTTCAGACTACAGCTGGACTTCAACAACCACTTTTCAACCAAGCTCTTAAAGGAAGATCACACATTGTCCTGTTCTTACAAGTCTTTATTATGTAAAACAAGTCTACCGCCACAATCACAAACACTTTAACACTTAATCATTGAACGTTTTGAAGAATACACGATGGAAATCTATAATTCAGTAATACACACAACAAAGTTCAGTATTTGGCTTTAAACGGAAAAAATAACACCGGCCGATCCGTCCCAAGGCCCCAGATGTTTAGTCCGTATATTAACAGCTGAAAGGGTTCTTGGAGCAGATGAAGCGATAAGAAGTGCTACACTGGACGTTGCCCCAACCATCTGAAATTTGATTTAAAAAAAGGAGAGAAAAAATAACAACATTAACAATAAATCCATTTTTAATCTAACAAATTATACACCATAATGTTCACTGTAATATCACTGAATTGCCTTTTTCCACAGAAAATTTAATAAATTGGCACTCAGACCAAAAAAAGGGTGAAAGATGGAAGACTTGTATACTCTAATGTCACTTTAACTCTGATCTGGGCATTGTTCCCTATCAAGACATATAAATACAGATATCCACTCTCTGAGACCAAGACAGAAATCCAGGTAGAACATTCACACCTCTTACAACTGTATTTATATACGTAAATCTTATTTGGACTGAAAAGAGATGGAGAGCTTGTGGCACTCATGGTTAAGTGTGAGTGAAACTTAACTTAACTTAAACTGATTATAACTGGGATGGAAAAAATATTCCAATATCAATGTCAAATTTGACAAAAAATTATAAATGTGTCTGATGTTGCCCTCTTCAGCGAAAAAAAAGGCAGTCAGCACCTTCACAGATAGCCACGTAGTAATTTGATCTGAACTAACACATTAGCTAAGGCTATGTTTGCTTCACCTGTGAGGAAATAACAATTAAAAACAGGTAAAAGTAGTGAGAAGTTTAACTCATGTAGCTAGCGAGCCAAAGCAAACAGGTGGACTTACGGGTGGTGCGTAAGTAGACGCAGGGGTAGCTGCTGGAGGACAATGGGGAGTACCAGTTGGTGTAATAGAAACCCTCACGGTCGATCCACATCCACCGGCCCTAAGAGACAAAGAGCATGAGTGTAAGGAAGTGTTGTCTTATAGTCTCTTCATTTGCTCTCATATTCATCTTGTGTAGTTCTACACCCCATTTTGGACCAGGTCCTGAGCTTGATCTGGACTGTCTGAGTGGTATTTCTTCCTAAATCCAGACCTGCAGACTGAAGCCTCCAATCCACGCGACGCTCTGACCGGTTGTCCGTGTGATCTGCTGGAGGAAGCTGTACTCTCTGCTGTTGGTTACAGAGGCCAGGTGGGCACCCAGGCCGTTGCAGTGCTCCTGTCAAACAGAGGAAGCACATCAGGATCTTTTAGGGCTATACAACTAAATACTTGTGTCATTTTCTTCATTTTCTTTTCCAAATGGAATTGTCTTTAGCTTCGATGTGAGCTGCTCATCTTTTCACGGACTGATGGTGACAGACTGACTGACCTACCGTCACCATCCAGTGGAACATTCATCATTTGATGGTTAACTTCTAGAGTAGCCGATAACAAAGTCTATCAGATGACAGGAAAAGCTATACGAGTTATTAAGCTGCTCACAATACCAATATAGAAGTAATTATATTATATATTATTATATTACAGCAGCAGTACCTCGGCACTGTACCAGTTCATGGGAGTATTGACGAAGAGGAAGCAGCGAGGGCCGAGGCTGAACCAGCCTTCTGGACAGAAGTTATAACGAGCTGCAGACAGACAGAAGAGAGAACAGAGCAGTTTGACTGACTGAAATACAACGATAAGAGGTCCTTTCTAAACTCACTTTTTACAGCCTCCTACAGAAGAAACTGCTGTTCTAATGACACCAACATCTGTCTGTATGTATCTGATGTATTTTGGAGATTAGTTAGTAGTGGAGTATATTAGACATGTTGTAAGTAGTTAATATAATAACACATGCAAAAATACTGCTTTGGTCCTTTAAAGCACGTCATGCTTAAATACTTAACACATTTGACGTTCTACGTGACAGGTAGGTGTTTGACTTTTATTTGTATTTTCTCTTTCAGTGGTGTCATTGTTGTTGCCATGACGACCTCGGTCATGAAGGAGCATAAAGGAAAGATTAAAACAGTGAAGTGGGTCTTACATTCAGGTGCTGCTGCCTCCTCAGACTGAAGTGCTGCACAAACACAGAGAAACAGTCAACACAATGATTAGTACTATTGTGTAAAATATACAATATATATATATATATATATATATATATATATATATATATATATGTATATACTGCATAGAGAGAGAGAGAGAGAGAGAGAGAGAGAGAGAGAGAGAGAGAAGTAGTATAAAAATAACTAAAAAATACTGGACATGTATTGTGTGCATATTGTAGTTTAAATGTCTTTAATCTAATTGAACTTTTTTCTATTGTACAACAATAATTGGGACAGGTCGGGAGTACTTGATAAAGTATAACTGTGATAACTGAAATATGTATTTCACCGCTAAGTTGACTATGAGCAGCCACAGCCTATAGGGTGGCGCGTGTGTGTGTGTGTGTGTGTGTGTGTGTGTGTGTGTGTCCTTCCTGATTACCGTTTCTGGGAACAGGGACAGAATCTTCTGGGACAGACGCTTCTTCTTTCTTCATCATCTTGTCCTCCATCTCTGAAACATCAACAGCTTCATCAGACCTCGTTTTAGTTGAGAGTATTTGACATTACAGTATATCTATCTTGAATTATTCTTCCCTTTCAACAACAAACAGATTGACAAGTCAGAAAAACTCAAAACTTGAAATCGGAGCATACTGGTGGAACTTGTTTATCCTAGCTTTGGATATTAGTTGACTTAGTTGAGCTATTTTGATCATTTGTTTAGTTAATTTTTCTCAACTAGCTGTCACATCGCAGGCTAAATAAAACATGAAACCAAACAGAAAAAAAGCTGCATGAGATTTAAAGAGGACACTAACCAGGTGCAGCAACCGACTGTTCCTTCAGGGCCTCTGCTGCTGCTGCTTCTGTGGATGAATCACATTAATGTTGGTGTTAGATAGATGTAGGTCTGACTGTCTGTCTGTGTGTGTGTGTGTGTGTGTATTAAAGCAAAGACCTTCAATACTGACCTGGAGCATGCTTCTCTTTGTCTTCAGCCGGAGCTGCAAATGCAGCACAGAGGAGAATGGAGAGGACCAGGACCGTCTTCATGGTGATGATCAACTGAGGAGAAGAAAAATCTGCCGTTAAAAATATAGAGAGGGAGAGCAGAACCATGAGCTCCACTGAATGAAAAGAAATACAGCAGGTGTCTTACTTGTCAGGTAAATGTAAGGTGATGTTGTTCAGGTATCAGCTCAGTGATGGATGCAATGATGATGAGGAGGTCTCCCTGCTCTTTATAAACACACTTGAACCACTGAGTTGCGTTCATGGGGGAGTTGGGGGGGGGGGGGTGGGGGGTGGGGGGGGGATGGCGGAACGTGCCGATAATTTGTCTATGACTCAACCCTGTATGCAGGAAGATGATTGCACATAAAGATATGAACCTGAACTCTGATCTCTTTCCTGACAGCATGTAAACAGTTGCAGCACAAATTCTCTCTGTAGTTGTGATCTCAGATCAGGTTAATGGTTTAAAGGAACTGGAACTTGACTGGATATTCATTGAGGTCTGTGCGTCAGCTGTGTGTTCTGCACTTTCAAAGGACAATTGAACAGTTATGATGCGCTATTCAACATTTAAGGTTCAATGTGTAAGATATGGACATCCTTTTAGTTTAATAAATAAAAAAAATTAACCAACATTATCAACAGAATGTGAAGAGGTTAAGTGTTGACATTATGTCAAAGAGGTCTATGTATTGTGTTTGTATTCTTACCCTGCTGTTAGTTAGTAGTTGGCTTTATTTTAATAACCTATGACTGTGAATTTAGATTGTATGGAGCCAGTAGTAGAGGTGAAATGCTGACCCCTGTTTGTTTGGAGAATGTGACCGGACATTAGGTCTGCACGATTATGGCCAAAATGATAATCACGATTATTATCACAATCATTCATAGATTTTAGAGACGACATATTTGTATTGCCATTTCACATTTAAATAAACAGAGCGCTGCTTTCACTTCCATGTTGTGCTACATTCCGACTGTCAAAAATTCTACATATTATCGTTTTACTTTGTTATTGTCATCTAGTGTGGTTATTTATATAAAGACTCACAATATAAAAATAAATAAACGATTGTATTTTTATTTAAATATTTGCTTTGATTTAAAAAAAATCTTGGCATTAGTAGTTATAATTATATATTATAAGCTTCTTAGAGCTAGTGTTAGGACGTTAAACAGGTCATAATTCTCTATTTTATATTGCAGTGAAAACATCTCCTTCAAACAACTGGATTTATTCAAGTTTTTCACCAAAAACGACGTTTTACAAGATCACATTTGAACGCATCATGACAGCGTTAGAAGTTACAGTCGCCCAATACTCATTTTTAGTGATTAGAGCTTGAATGCACCACCAGCACTTCAGTTCCGTGCTGTCGGCAGACGAGTCGGTCGCTGTGATCACTCTGAGCGGCATCATGGGAATGAATTACAATATAATAAGTGTCTGATTAAGTTAGTTGTTCCAGATGTTTGTGTGACGTTACTGTCTGTGCCGCTATGTGCCGATGTAAAACCATCATGTGGCGGCTGCTCATGTGCCTGGCAGAAAATCATATATATGAGACTGCTGTAAGCCGGCCGGTGATTGACGGTGCGTCTCTAGCTGTTAGTTTGGGAAGCGCTTGATTTACGCGTGGCACGCATTTTAAACATCAATATCGCAGGCGATCATCTTCATTTAATTGTGAGAATCCAAAATCGTGATCGCGATTAAAATTTGACTAATTGTGCAGCCCTACCAGACATTACACATTGCACCGTTAAATAAAAGTACAGAAGTACAGAGTACAGGCCTCTGTCACATCTGAAAGACCATAGTGGGATAAAGGAAGTCTTAAATCTGTTTATCGTTCTTGTAAGTCTCTAGTGAATGATCGTACTTTTCGTCACTGCCTCAATCAAGGAAGCAAGACGGCTACTTAAAAGGAGATAACACAATGTTTTATTGTCTGTTTCTCAAGAGTTTGAAGGTAGAGTCAGAATCTACACTGCTGCTGGCTCTGCAGTGATTGTGTGATCTGAACATGTCTTCCAGTAAGGACAGGGAAGGACAGGGAAGTCCAGCTATTTTCTGAGCTGTGTTTATGACTCTCTGGAGAGCTCTTCTGTCTGCTGCTGAACAGTTAATATAGTGTCAATACACTCTGTGGAGCAGTGGTAGAGTATGTGCAGCTCACAGGTTGCTTTTCCTAAGTGTCCTAAAATGAATAAAGGTGCTGTTCAGCCTTTTTGTTTTGTTACCAGAGCAGTGGGGTGGATCGTCTATCTGAGGTCATCTGTGATGTGTGTTCCCAGAAACTTAAAGCTGGAAACCCTCTCCACTTCTACTCCTGTAATGTTTAGAGGAGTGGGGTCCTCGCGTTGTCTCCTAAACTCTAGGATGAGTTCTTCAGGTTTTTTTTTATGTTCAGTGATGGATTGTTTTCCGTGCATCATCCTGCCAGTTTGCAGACTTCACCTCTCATCTCTATTTGAGATCAGTCCCACCACTGTTGTGTCATCTGCAAATGTAATGATTGTGTTTGAGAGGATGCAGTCGTATGTAGAGAGCGAATTTGATCACAAAACAGATGTCAGTGATGATGTCAGTGTGAATGCCGCTGAATGGAGAGCCCCTCAGTGCTAATTTGTAGACTGTTTTGATTTGATCATGTGTTTTACCTTTTACCTGAAACCAAAATAACGTCATAATAATCTTCTCTTTTTGTTTTAATGTTCTACATTTGGCCCGTTGCTGTCCATGTAAATAAGGCAAAAATGCTGCAAATCTAATGTAAATGTTTAGATTTTTCTATATGAGCTGTTGGGCTGAATTTAACAGAACTATAATGTTCGGTAGGAGTCTCGTGTTTAATTTTTCTCTGGGTATGTTTCCCAGTAAGCAAGACAGAATTGAAATTATATTTGCCCCCAAATCTTCAAGCGCTCACTCTCTGTGAGCTTGAAATGCGTCTTTAACCAGTTGGTAGTTAGTGTTTTCTCAGAGAAGATTGTGCTCAGCTCGGGGCGGATGTTTCATCCTTAAAATCGCAAAGGTTTTTGGAGGAAGTTTGGTGCAGCGGTTTTGGAAACAAAGGGGTAAAAGAGGAACATATTTCATAAAGTTAAATTCTTAACATTTGTTTTAATAATAAAACTAATGATTAACTACAGTTATCAGATAGATATAGTGGGATACAATTGTAACATATATGTTATTTCCTGGTTCAGATTCAGATTTATGATAGGGATTTCAAGGGTGTGGAGTGTTGGGAAAAGCACGGCAGAGTGCCGACCTCTCTTACTGAAGGAAGAGGAGATAACAGATTATTAGTTGGGAAGAAAAGAGAAGTCAAAAGATTTATTGTACTAAAGAACAGGCTTCCAGTAAACATGTTCATTTTATAGCCATGATGACTGATAGGCTGCATACTGGCCTCTAAAACGATCTCCAATCATCATTTCATTGAATCAATCATTGCTCTGTGTTTTATGGCTGTAAAATATGTGTTGTCTCTCTTCCAGTGCTTTCTAATCCACAAGGTTTCCTTTTTCTAAGCTTCTAACACCGAGATCTGCAAAAACTTGCAAAAACTCTTGCGAGACTCGCTGCCCGACGACCTATCCTACCTTAACTATTCAAGGTCAATGCCTAACCTTAACTATTCAAGGTCAATGCATAGCCTTAACTATTCAAGGTCAATGCCTAACCTTAACTATTCAAGGTCAATGCATAGCCTTAACTATTCAAGGTCAATGCCTAATCTTAACTATTCGAGATCAACGCCTAACTCTCGCGAGAGTTTCCCCAGTTTGCGGGCTCCCTTCTAGCCACTACCCATTAGGACACCCTACACCCTGGACCTGCAGAGTGGGTCAAACCAGGGGGCATTACTGTTTTACAGCATGTGACTTAACCAGTAGGCCAGCACCATGCCTCGAACTGAAGATTAATATGGCCTCATTACAAGTCTTCTTGTAGGTGATTGTTATGTCCCAGTGAGGTCTAGGGGTTAAAGGAAGGAACATAGTCCGGTGTTGTCATGCGTAAAGTTGCCGTTTAATGAAATAATGGACAATCAAGGAAACAACACAGACTGTAGTCAGTAATATACAATGACTCAGCAAACAGGAGCAAACATACCCGTGTCAGCAGGCAAAAAGAAAAACAAGGAAAGGGCTGTGGATGGCGTGGAAATCAACAAACAAATAAGACAAAAACTGCTACAAACTATAACTTAAATTCACAGCTGACTAGCTAGCAAAAAATCCCAAAACATGAACCAGAAAGAAAACGGTATTCTTACTACACTAATGGTGAAAAAATATAACACAATAGTGGCAGCCCTTTACCTGGTGTTCCTAACAAAGAAAATGCCTAACTGAGTGTGCACAGCGGTATGTACGCTAAAAACTAACTAAAAACGAATCCCTGCCTAGTCCCAAACACAATATAAAGTGCCTCTATGACAATGAGTGCCATAACAGAAACTAACAATCATTACACACAGAGTTGGATATTCAAAGAATGATTGAACTGCACCGGAGAAGCACGGCGATGGACTGATCAATGAAAATCACAGCCACCCCGATGTTGAGCGCCAGGCCTCTTTAATAATATTCAGCGCCAAAGTTTCCTTCTCAATAGTGGAATAGCTCATTTGATGTTTGCTGAACTTGCGAGACAAGTAATTAACTGGATGGTCTATCCCGTTCAAATCCTGTGTGAGGACAGTGCCAAGCCCCCACCGCACTAGGGTCAACCTCCAACTTGAAGGGATGGGTGAAATCAGGGGCAGCAAGCCAGAAGCATTACACAGGAGACTTTTAACACTATCAAAAGCATGCTGGCATTAGGGGTCCACTGGTAATCCGCTTTTGGGCTGATGAGACTAGAGAGGGGATGAAGTACAGTGGATAAATTCCTGCAGAAGTTCCTGTAATAACCAAGGAACTGTCGCAGTGCACGCCTAGCGGCAGGAACTCCTCAATAGCTGTTACTTTAGCCTCAATGGGACCCACTTGACCCTTCCCAACCCGTCATGTCATGGAACATTGAACTTTTTCTGTTTGTTAGAAGTTAAGATTGTCTTATGTTCCTTCTTTGGGTTTATTAGTTCTGTTAATGTGATTTGGGTTTGTGTTGGATTTGGTTTCTTTTATATTCTTTCATTCCAGTGTTTCCTGTTTTATTTTGAAATTCAATCCTCCTGTGTCTTGTCTGGTTTTACTTCCTACCTTTGTTTGTTTTCCCGCCTTTGTTGATTGTCTGCCCCGCCCTGATTTATTCCACCTGTGTTTAATCACCCTCTTGTATTTATGCCTGTGTGTTCCCCACTGTCTTTGTCGGTTTGTTTGTCGCTCCAGCCTTGTCTACCTTGTCTCCCGTTTTGCTCGTCACTCCTGCCTTGATCCTAGTGATCCTCGTGTCCTCTGGTTGGTAATTTTGGTTTTGTTCTCAGTTTGGTTTTTGTTGTTTGTTGGATTTATTCTTTTGTACTTTGTTCTCCTCCCTGCATTTTTGGTTTTTGATACCTGTTGGTTTTTGTTGTTGGGATACTTCAGTTTCATTTATTAAAGCTCGCTTTTATTTAAATGTTACTTTCTGCCTGGTAACTCTGCGTTTGAGTCCACCCTTTAAACTCACACCCTGACACATCATCCTAAATAACGTACGGTGCCCCTTCCCAAATTCACATTTGGCCAAGTTGAGGGTGAGCGATGCTTTACCGAGGCGGCTGAACACTTCAGATAACGTGTTCAGATGCTCAGGACAGGTGGAGGAATAAAATGATCAGGTCATCCAGGTACGCATTACAGTTAGATACGCCAGCCAAAACAGTATTTACAAGACGTTGAAAGGTGGCACGCGCATTGCACATGCCGAAGGCTATAACGGTATCCTGCAAAAAACGGTTGCGAGTCACAAAGGCACAGATGACTGAGACGCAGTCCGAAGGAGAAGTTGTGTTTTATCAGATAATCAGCCTCTGTCTTCATTAGATCTCTTTTTATTTGGCTGACGCTGTATGGTTGTTGTTTTATTGGCTATAACTAACTATCTAACTCGGTTATACTCCCAAGCCAACACGCACACGGACCGACTCGGTGGGTTGCTGTCAGCGGCAGCTCCGGGCGGTGTGGGGGGGGAACAAACCCCAGTCGTGTCCGTCGGCTTGGGATTATAACCGACTGAGTGAGTTAGTAAGTAATTAAAGGACAACACAGGTAACATTAGGCCTATAATGTGTCTAGTGTTTGCTTTGGAGATAAGTTTTACTTTGTGACGGTAGTTTTGGTATGCTAATGTTGAGTCGGTAGCTAGCTAGCTAGCAGAAGCTACCGGCAAGTTACGTAAACAAACGCTATAATGTAGGCTTCAGAATAAAGTAGTGCTTTGGGCGTTTATTTTCTTAGTGACCCTGTCTTTGAACGGTCTGAATGAGACAGCAGAGGAGGAGAGACAGGTAATCAGAGAGAGGAGAGGACGGGAGATGGTGAGACAGGTGATCAGAGAGGGGAGAGGACGGGAGCTGGGGAGACAGACAGGTGATCAGAGAGGGGAGAGGCAGGGGGGGCGGGGAGAGCCCATTACCTGGAGGAGTGTGCCAGCTTTGTGGACCGTCCCAGTTTGTTCCGTGTGGCCTGCCAGGAGCCACCTGAACCCACAGATGTACACTCCAGTCGCAGGGTATTATCTGTGTATGGCAGGGACATAATCAGTCGTCTGGATCACATCAAGGCCATCATCACTTCCACCTTTGGATCCATTTTGAAAATGGACTCAAGCAAAAAGGTATTAAGCAGTAGTGAAATAACTAAACATAGCAATAGCACAGCATGAATCTAGTATAATCCATCCATCCATCTGCAACCGCTTATCCCGTTAGGGGTCGCGGGGGGGCTGGAGCCGATCCCAGCCAACATTGGGCGAAGGCAGGGTACACCCTGGACAGGTCGCCAGTCCATCGCAGGGCGAATCTAGTATAATAATATATATAATATATTCTTGGATTATTACTGATACATGAACATCAAACCAAGATTTTCATGTTGAAGTTTGTTGTAAAACGGTAGTTTTACAGTGTTGGGTAGTTAAATCTATAACAATGCATCATATTACATAAACTGATCGTATGTTACTTTTTAAAATCTTGAAATAACCACTAACTTTAGCTGTCAAATGAATTAAGTGGATTGAGAAGTACTTGAGTAAATGTACTGTTACTTTCTGCCACTGGTGTTAAGTTTACATAACAATCAGTGCTTTCTTTTGTGTGTCAATACAGATCACAAAGAAGTTGACAGGAATAGGCAAGGGGACTACCTTCTGGATGACCTCTGTGGGCAACGAGATTGGCCAGATCCTTATTAGCGTCTGTACTGCTTAGGAAGTAGCGGGTCTCGACCTGATGGTGGCGGACCTAAAGAAAAGGTACAGCAAGGCTTGTGTCCTTCCCCGAAAGGTTCTCTACGTGGATGTCTGTCTCGCGGAGGCAGGACAGAGTGCATTGTAGGCGAGGTTTGGAGTGTGGTCAGATCTCACAATCAGATTTGACATATGGCATTTCATGTGGAAGTTGTCTCCATGCGCCCAAAGTGAGAGCTGTGTTCGAGTTTTCGGCAGTAAGTCAGACTCGTTTCCGGTGGGGATTGGCCCCCGCCAGGGCTGCGCTTTGTCACCAATCCTGTTGGTGATATTCATGTACAGGATATCGAGGCGTAGTAGGGTTTGCAGTTCGGTGTGCTGACGATCCCGTTGCTGCTTTTTGCAGATGATGTGGTCCTGTTGGCATCATCGATCTGTGACCTCCAGCACTCACCGGATCGGTTCGCAGCTGAGTGTGAAGCGGCTGGGATGAGGATCAGCACCTCTAAATCTGAGGCCATGGTTCTCAACAGGAAACCGATGGATTGCCTACTTCGGGTAGGGAATGAGTCCTTACCCCAAGTGAAGGAGTTCAAGTACCTCGGGGTCTTGTTCGCGAGTGAGGGGACTATGGATCGTGAGATTAGCCGGAGAATCGGAGCAGCGGGGGCGGTATTGCATTCGCTTTACCGCACCGTTGTGACGAAAAGAGAGCTGAGCCGGAAGGCAAAGCTCTCGATCTACTGGTCAATCTTCGTTCCTACTCTCACCTATGGTCATGAGGGCTGGGTCATGACAGAAAGAACTAGATTGCGGGTACAAGCGGCCGAAATGGGTTTCCTCAGGAGGGTGGCTGGTGTCTCCCTTAGAGATAGGGTGAGAAGCTCAGTCTTCCGTGAGGGACTCGGAGTAGAGCCGCTACTCCTTTGCGTTGAAAAGAGCCAGCTGAGGTGGTTCGGGCATCTGGTACGGATGCCCCCCTGGGCGCCTCCCTAGGGAGGTGTTCCAGGCACAACCAGCTAGGAGGAGGCCACAGGGAAGACCCAGGACTAGGTGGAGAGATTATATCTCCACACTGGCCTGGGAACGCCTCGGGATCCCCCCAGTCAGAGCTGGTTAATGTGGCCCGGGAAAGGGAAGTTTGGGGTCCCCTGCTGGAGCTGTTGCCCAGCAACCCGACCCCGGATAAGCGGTTGAAGATGAGCGAGTGAGTTGTCTGCTGGGTGCACCACAGATGCCTACCCACTGTATGGCACATTTACACTATGTCCTGCCTGCAGCTTTGAGTGGACCCAGAAGACACTGCTCTGTTGAGCCGGGCGGTGACTGAGCAGCTCAGGCAGGGGGGTGTCAGAGTCGTCAGCGTTGACTTGGTGGACAAGCACATCTCAAAGACGTAACTGGCCTTCTACTGCAGACGGAGAACTCGTGGAGAGGACACCACCATCCGCCTTCTTGATCAGCTGCTGCAGGAGCTCATGACTGACAAGGGAAGAGACCACATGGGTATCCAGCTGCTGGACAGGGTGAGGATGGAACACATCTGGCGTGTTCAGCAGCAACAGGTCAAGTGCATTCAGGATGTGCTTGGGATACCTCTGTACACTCAAACTGGCACCACTACCATCATCCTCACCAGGTATAGGTGTGCCAGAGGTTCCACATCCCTGGAGTGCTTTCATTTGCACCTGCAGACATTCATTCCAGGTTGGTTACAGTCTCATCATTTCAACTGATTATGACTATCATATCTTTAAATCTATAAAATAATTCTTTTCACTAAACCACTGATATTTTTATAATTTTACTAGGAACCAGTGCCAAACAACTTGAATTTCCAGCCGTACCTCCTGGAAGATCTTGGCAGGTGGAATCAGGACATTGCAGCAGAAGCAGTCAGCCAACGGCTCTGCTTACCTACGCTGGGGACGTGGTTCAGAGCATTAACACCAACAGCCTGAAAGTTTTTGAACGGAGATATGTCACCTCTTTCCAGCCTCCTGCCAAATACACTGGTACATTCTGTTACTTTTATTAATTCCTATCTTTCTGCATAAACTATATTTATACATTTATTTTTAATTTCCATTCCTTGTTTTTCAGGAGAGCTGATTGGTGTGGACTATTTGCTGAGGCAGACAGGACAGCCTTTACAGGAGGTCAGACCTGACTCACTGAGGACACTGAGACCTTGCTGGAAGACCAGGTAGAAAAGGATTGAGAGGAAGATGAGGGCTTTTGAGGAGGACACACAGGACCCAACTCTTTCAGAGACTAGTTTCACCTCAGTGCCCACAGAACAGCCTGTATCCTCCACCCAGGCAACTAGTTTGACACAGCCCCCAAGCCAGCCCGCTGTCCTGCCTGCTGTCCAGCCGTCCGTCCTGCCTGCAGTCCAGCCCTCCATCCTGCCTGCTGACCAATCTGAATCCCCAACTGGTGTCTCAGGTTCCTCAGCGCAGGTGCCAGAAATACAGGCGGAAAGTAATATTTACATAAACCTCACAATAAAACAATAGTAACAGTTGTGTCAAATTCATTGAACATACACAAACAACATACAACAGACAGCATACAGGCAATAAGACATTATATGTTACATATAGTGTAATTTCACAGCAGTTTATCCTATTTATTTGCTTACTGACGACAAATTGTATGTTTATCAGGCAGTGGACGAGCATGGTATGCCAGGTATGGATCGGGTTGACAGCCTTGCAGAGTACCTGGTAGAACTGAGGACACAGACCTCCATGACTCTCAGCAACCAGCAGGTCAGTAATATTTGTAATATGGAATATCATGCTTAGTCCAAAAAGAATAAGACAATGTTGTTTTTTTGTTATTTCATTAGTTACTCGCATACGCCTGTTGTGTGAATAAATATTCAGTCTTTGTTGTTCTTTTTCCATGTTTTTAAGCACAATTGTGGATCTGTGGCAAAACCTGCTGGACTTTGACAAACAGCCAGTCTTGTTTGCTGCCAGACACCAGGACAAACTAAACACAGGGCGGTCTAGGTCACCCAAAAAAGAGGGCTGAATTTACACCTGGAGTGGACTGTCTGAAAAGTGCCCTTGCCTCCTCAGCGCCGCTTGCTCAGTGGCCAGACTGTTGCCGTGTGATTGAGGGACAATCTTTATTCGACTTTGTGATATTCACAGATATCTAAAGAAGATGGGAAAGACCTCTCTCACAAGGTGGTCACTGATCCTGCAGCACTACCGCATGATACAGATGTTAATTTTAAATATCACCGTAACGAGGGACACTACTCTGCAGGTGGTTGAGGCCAATCAGACCGCACTTCAGCAATGGCACAATCGAAGGGTGAAGAGACAAGAGCATCGCATGGTGTTACAGGGAATCAACTTGCCCTGTAGGATTCCTGTGGCTGCCGCGGCCCTACCACCAGCTGCTGTTGCTCCCGGGAGATATGCACAAGTACAGTCTACCTCGAAGTACTGCAGGACTAGCAGTCACTAAGAGGAAAACCACTGCCCCAGCATCTACTCGGCCACAGAAACCACTTCTCCCAATGCCTCCCACCCCGAGCCCACTTTCTGTGTCACCTCCCCTTCCTCTTACCCTTTTCAGTTTTCCCAGAGGGATGTCTTTTGCTCCCATGCCAACACACCACCACACCTTTCTCCAAATCCCTGGTACCACACCATCCCCTGTCACTATTTCTGTAAGTACATCTGCTCCTCAAAGGAAGTACATAAAGAAGGTGCAGAATAATACCTGCAGAAAGTGTGGTCAGTACAGGACCTCAGAAACTGGCCACAGCCAATACAAAGGCACAATTTACTGCCCCTCCACTGAAACGGCATCCAAAGAGGAATGGCTTGAGGCAATTAAAAAAATAATAATGGTGGGGTTAGGGATGCAATTGTTTTATTAAGTTATTCAGTATTCAGGTTGTAAATGTTGGTGTCACAATCTTCACAACCCATTACATTGTATATAGTCCCAGTTTATATGAGGAACTTTGATTTTGGTGGTCCTTGTGGACAAAAGCGGTAGTGTTTCTGAGCACCAGAGTCCCTTTAGAAAACCTCTCATTTTACTGCAGCAGGGTCTGACAGTCTGCCCCGCACAGCTCCTGGTTCTGGTTCTCCTTTCCCTCCAGCGGGCCCAGCGATACTGCCTGGGCCTCCAGGCGGAGCAGCGAGGTGAAGCTCTGCTCTTGGCCGGAGCGAGAGTCTGAGCTGAAGGAGTCTCTACAAAAGTTGCAAAATGATTTGTTCTTGTTCTCACGTGTTCCACACCGAAAGACAATACAATTAAAACTTTAATATCACAACTGTCTCAATTCATGTTTAATTAATTACATACAGCAAGTCCATCACAATTAAAACACATTGCACAACTTCTCCAGTACATAGCGCTTTCATTCATCTAACATTTTGGGCCATCTTGCCTTCATCAGGTTGGTGTCTGAGGCCGTTTCCGATTTCTTAACTGTTCATTAATCAGTCATAAGAAGAATATGTGTAAAATAACATAATCATCCTTTATTATCCTCATTATAAAAGTAATGATGATGATGATAATGTTTTGTATATAGGGTATCTGTGGTGATCTACCAGTTATATGACTGTATAAGGAAACCTGAAATAGCCTCAAACACCACCCTGATGAAGGCAACACAGCTGAAAATAAACACATTTATCTTTTACAGTTATCCGTCAAGGGAACACATAGCAAAAAACTATAAAATATTAATCAATGAACTTAGAAGACAAAGAATCTATTTATGGATTGTACTGTGGAAGAACATAATCAGAGACTAGGGACGTTTTTCCATTCTAATGTATTCATTGCATTGTACAAGTCTTGCATAAAAACAATATCTTGAGTAAATTCAAGTTTGTACAGACGACACAGACAATTTTTTACTGCATATCATTAACCTCAACCCCGTTGAAGACGAGATTCAAACTGCCACTTATGTTGACATGTCTTCTTCCTCCTGAAATGCACAAAAGAAATAACAGTTTTATTCTCTAAGACCAATACAGAATTGTGTCTTCTATTTTCTTTCCTCCTTCTTTTTTCTCCCCTTTCACCCCCTTTTTCCTCTTTGTTCCCCCACCCACCCATTGTTCTCCAGCTTTTGCGGAGTTGGTAGAACATTAGACTTTTAATCCGAGGGTCCAGGGTCCAGGGTTCTTATTCGAGCAGATATTCCTCTGCATCAGCAGTTTTTTTTCAGTTTTCCCTCCTATCACTTGGTTTTATATTTTTTATTGTCTATTTTATAGTTTATATTATATTGTAATTTGAATATTTGAATATCTCTGTGGGTGTAGCATGGAAGGGCTACAACTGCATTTCATGGTGCAATCCTGTATTGTACAATAACACGTTTAAAATTGGTGGAGTCTTCCATCTGGTACAGTCAGAGAATCACCACCTGATGAACTGAGAGGTCATGTCTTGTTCATTTAGCTGATATTGTTGTTGGTTACTGTATACTCATTTTGTAAGGAACATAATCAATAAGCACTGGAAATGCATTAAATGTAGTTCAAAAGAGAGAGACTTCCTCCACTCACTTGGATCAGATTATTATTGAACACCATAGCTTGAAGAGCACAGGTGTGGTTAAGATCATTAATGAAAGCTTAGGGGCGTAGGTTAGCTTAGGTTCCTGCATGATGCTGCTGCTACATGCACAGTAGCTATACATCCGTATAGTCAGTGTATTAAAAGGTATAATATTCCGCAGGCCGCTCTGTGGAGGACTTCCTCCACGAGATGAGGTAGAGGGACGGGCGGAAAATGCCGTGCACAACAAAGTAGCAGAAAAAACACTGAGCGTTGGCGGAGGCTGAGGCCAGGAGGAAGGGCTGGCTGTTCCACGAAAGGAAGCCCTATACCTGCCAGCTGTGTGGCATGCCAAAGAATTATGAATATGGCCACACGTTTCCGTTTCTGCTCAATGACTAATAGTGGGAAGACTATGGAGCAGTGGCTAGCGGAGCAGAGGGCTGCCTCCCCCACTTCCGCCGCCTCCGATGCCACCCAGCCATAGCTGTAGTGTGTTTTTTAGTGACTGACTGTTGTGTGTGCCTCTTCAAACTCTCTGTAGGCCAGCCAACTAGCGTCTCTGAGGAGGACTCTGTAGCCAAGCCAGCAGCCTCTCGCCCCCTGTGTGGTGGTCCTGCAGGTCACAGGGGATTCTACAGCTTCAGAGGTCATCAGTTCTGCGAGGTGGTGGCAGCAGGACGGATGACTCTGAAGCACTAGCATTTATTCACCGACAAATAAACTGTACACACACTGATACTGCTACGATCACAGCTATAACGCCACACACACGGCCTTTCAGACTCTCGCTAACGTAACGCCGGGTTGACAAGAGTACACTGCTGCCACACACACACGCACTTCCTTGTCCTGGTCTTTCGACCGGACACTCGCTAAATTTACGCCGTTCTCACTGGTACGCCAGGTAGACAAACCGCTGACAACCTCGTAGCTAAATGTTGTGGTGGAGATTTATGGGACAATACACGCGGCATCATGGCTGCTACCGTAACTCTCCCAGACGGGTGAAATGGGGACTCAGTTGTCTGCATACACCGCAGTTGGTGATAAATGATGGATTTAACCTGTTTGTCCATGGCTTTTCGTTGCAGCTGGTCGGCTTGTTATAGGTACTAAAAATAGCAGCGCTGCATGACACGCACTAATCTTGTCGGTTAAAGGGACTCTATGTAAGAATCAGAAATTGCTTGTTAACAGCAACACTTGAGGCCTTTAAAAGGTCACCTATTATGCAAAATGCACTTTTCCATGTTTTTTAAACATCAATATCTGTCCCCAGTGTGTCTACAGGTCACCATAGTATCATAAAAGACCATCCTCTCTTTTTTTCTCCTGCTCCATTTGTCCGGAAATGGGTGTAGAAAATCACTTCGCTTTTTTCCCTTCTCTTCTGACGTCATTAGAGAAATGCAAGCCATGTAAGGGTTTCCTGGTCGAACCAGAGAGAACGTCCAGCTAGCTGACCCCGCCCCACAGCGCGTCACTGTCTCTCCTCCTCAACCGAACTTGAGCAAAGTAGCTCCTACAGTTAGTCTGCAAGAACCAGCAGAACAGGCTTCATGTACTCCCATCATCTAAATATAACATGTTCTTTCACAAAGGCTTTATGTAATTACACTGTTTAAACAGATGATATTTATATATTATATATATTTGATGTCATGCATGTAGAAGAGTACAGGTAGTAGTGACTGTAAGCAACACAACACGTTTCTGTTTCACAGTCTAACTTTATTTTTATTAATATACCATTACTCTGATCTTCCATACATTTATCAGGTGTCTTTTACCAGAAATAATGAACTGACTACTGTTTCACATCTTCTATTTTCCACCCTGATGGTCGCTGTGTTTACACACCGTCTCATAGCGGTAGCATGTAGCTAACCCGTTAGCATGTAGCTACATGCTAACGGGTTAGCTCTGTATCTCCCATCTGCTCACAGCTGTCTGCTCTCAGCTGTCTGCTCTCCTCTGGGATGATTCTGTCGGTCATTTCTCACAGATGGATCTGTAAAGACAGACGTAAAACAGAGTGTATGTTTACGGTTTACAGAGTTGATGCATGAGGTAAACACTGAGCTAACTAACAGAGTTTCTGGTTTATAAACTTTATAAACTCTATTTTTAGCTCCTCTTTCTCCGTTAGCCAGAGCTTCTCTGGGGGCAGAGGGGGTGGGTGGGCGGGGAGAGAGTGACGCTGTGTTGAGGACGTTTGATTGACAGAAACGCTGACCAATCAGAGCAGAGTGGGAGGAGACAGGCTGTAAATCAGGATCTCTCAGACAGAGGCTAAATGCAGGCTAAGTGAGAGACACTGAGAAGAATAAAGTTTTTTTTAACATTGCAGCATGTAAACATGTTCTAGTGCAACATTAAATACATCTATGAACCTGGAAATGAGCATAATATGAGACCTTTAAGTCAACAAAAGTCAGCGTCCTGTTGCTCGCGCTCGCTCTACATAGACGAACAAGCATTGGTCAAAACAGTGAGGCGACACACGTCAGCTAAAACCACAATATCACTCTATATTTCAGCTGCTTGGCAGTAATGTTAGCTGACCAGACGAAGGTCTCTCCATGAACCAATGCTGATACTGTGTTGTCCTGCTTCAGACTCCCGTCTTCTGCAGTGTGTAGTGTGCGTGCATGCATGTGAGAGGTGGAGCTAGGGGTTTCGCGGTATACCAGTTTTGCGGTAATACAAACATGAAAATAGTAATATTGTGTAAATAATCCAGCCACGATATTTCGTGTTTAATTCAATTTAGCTCTTGGTTTAACCGTTTCTCTTTTGTGTTCTCCCGCACGCAGTAAATAAAAGCTTGTCGCAGACATGACGTCATACACGCGCGCCAAAGGCAAGCACTCGTCTTGTCTTCGGGATTGTCAAAATGACGACGAATAAAAGGAGATACTTTATCGCCATGCTTAAAACGTAAACTCTGCAGTGGGAATTCTTCGGGTTGCACAAGAAAACAAAGTACAGATGTGTGTCCAGTGTGCAGGGAATGTGAGGCTACAGTATTAGCTAAAGGAGGGAATACTTCAAACATGCTGCATAGTCACCTTCGCAATCATCATGCTGAACATTTCGCCACCGTAGAGCGACTAGATTGTAATGTTAGCATAACTAAACATGTCAGTTGAGTTACATGAGTTCAACGTTAGCAAATCTTGGTTAGTGAATGACTGTGAGCTGGCTGGCTAACGTTAGCTAGCCAGCTATAGCTGCGTTGTGTTGGCTGGCTGGCTCGGCTAGTTGAAGCCAAGCAATGCTAGCCAACCGAGACTTGCCAGCGATAGTGAACCGGTCGGCTGGCATTGCTTGGCTCTGGCTGGCTGGGTTGTTCGCCATCACTGGCGGGCTCCGACTGGCCAACACCACCCGGCTCCAACCAGCCAAGCCACCCGTCACCAGCGGCGCGTCCCAGCTGGCCAGCACTGCCTGGCTTCAACCATGATAGTGAATGGCTATGTTGGCTAGCTAGCTAATTTATGTGCTAAGTAAAGTTGGCTAACTTAATTAAGGTCTGTTCAACAAGACAGTGACAGCTTGAACTTTTCTTTTGGTCAGGCAGCAGCATCCAAGAAATGTGAGAAATCATCAGGGAAAGAAAAAGGAGCAGGTCAGCTAGGCCTAATTATTATATTCCATTAGTTTATTCAGTTCAGACACACTCACTGCCATGTAAAATACACTGTTATCCATTGTTTTGGAAAGAAAACAAACAAACGTTGGACCAAATATGGTTAAAGATGTATTTTAAGCGATTGCATAATTTTTTTTAAATGATATCGCGATAATATCATTCTCATGATATTTTTTGCCATGAAAACCGTATTGAGAAAAATGTATCTCGTGACAGCCCTAGGTGGAGTGAGTGAGAACGAGCGCGGTGCGTGAGTGAAGGCAGGCAGGCAGAGGAGCAGAGCAGCATCGACTGGAGACCAAAGCTCCCCTGTGTGTTCTGGCCGCGGTCAGGAGGCTGGAGCAGGAAGAGTTGACACTGTTTTGCAAGACGGGCTTCACTATATATAACTTTGCGGTTTTGGTGCTTCTGTGTAGTTTGTGTTGGAACAGCATAGCCACACGCAAGCACGCATGGGACACCGACCCGATTTATAAGTGTAAGAAGTTACAAACGGTACCTTTAATGGGTTAATAATCGGCTAACGAGGGTCAGTTATCGGCTAAAAAAAAATTCTAAATTAGCCTCCCTAATCCTGTTTGCATATATTTCCGAAATAATGTCCCTCCCCGTCGCCTGTCGGTCGAGCTCATCCATCATTTCAGAGCCAATCATCTTGCGTATCGCTACCAAGATTCTACCAAGATTTGACCAATCGGAGGCCGCCCTGCTACCAAGAATGGCGACAGCCAATCACCGTCCGTTGCGTCTACCAAGATTTGACCAATCACACTCGCTATCGCTACCAAGATTGACGCCGGAAGCCACGCCCCTAGAAATCAACGTCAGGTCCCTTCAACGGAAAGTCAAGTCCTTCACCAGCATTTCTTTTCGACCCGACGTCTTTGCTATAGTTTGGGTAAGTTCATCGTCAACCATTTATTGAAAATATGTGGTTTACATTGGTGGCGAGCCAGCACGCTAGCGAGCTAATGTCATATCCACTTAACCTGGCTATCTCACACTAGTTGAAGTCGCGAACGACTCTCCATTCATAACCAGCTGACGTCAGCTGATATGATACTATGCTTTATTTTAGGCAGCTGACAACACTAGTGTGTTAGCCTGTCTGTTTACATAGCACATTATGTAGTCCTACAGTTAATAACGGGCTGGCTATTTGGTAATAACACTGACGTTAACGTTAATCAATAGTACAAGACAGAAAATACGTAGTCCACAGTTTACCAACGTAATCTATGTTTCCACTCTTTATGTGTGGATCAGTCTATGTATTTGGTATTTTGCTGAGTATGCTAATTTAGCCCCTGTGTATATGAATTGTTTCAGAATGTTATAGTGTTAAGTTACAGGTAGTAAAGCAGTTGACAATAAGACATGGTAATGCATAGGTCCAGTAAGGTACTCACCTGGTAACTAGTTTTAAAAAATTAAATTGTTTACAGATTCTGTATAGTAAGTACATTATTAGAAAACACTGTATCACAGACAGACAGAGGCAACAACATATTGCATAACCTCTTTTGCATGAGAAGTAATGGACACAGAGTGTAATTTATGTTAGTTTAGCTAGATTGGAGATCAGGATACAAGGATGTATTGTCATATGCATAAATAAACAAGTTATCAATGCAATGACATTCTTAGTTTGCTGGATCACTATTCTGTAGTGAAATATACTAAAAGTAAATATGAAATTAAGAAAGAAGAAAGAAATTATAACATAACATATAGCAGGCCATAATTTTACAATATAAGAGGACAGACCAAGCATATTCTCACTGTGTTTTTTTTCTTTTTCCCCCAATCATACAGAATGGAGCCTAAATTTAGGAGGAGGGGGGATGGCCATGCTAGCCTCTTTGACACAGAGGAAGCAAAACGAATTAAGAGGGAGAACAGGCCATGGGTGCGGGCTCTGTCGCCTGAGAGGGTGAAAGAGTGCGAAGATGGCTGTTCTGCGTCGCGGTGGAGACCCGGAGAATATGCAGCATGTCCTGGGCCAACATCAGATGCAGTTTGGGATATTCAGGGGCCAAACTTTTCAATGGGTGGCAGAAAATGCGTTGGGGTATGCGGGTTATGTGGTGGCATCAATGTCAGAGGAGTCGGGAAACTCTGATTCACACAACAACCTCGTCAACAAAAGAGCCTTCCAGGGGTACATCTCACATTATCCGGCAGGCCGTTATGCCATCCAGGTCAAGCGGGAGGTGAGATCCGCTAGAAGCCAGAGCCAACCTGCCACTGCTGCTGCTGCCACCTCCACACAGCTGCCCTCCACCTCACCACGGCCCTCAGCCTCTTCACGAGCTGCAACCACCACACAGCCGCCCTCCAGCTCACCACGGCCCTCAGCCTCTTCACGAGCTGCAACCACCACACAGCCGCCCTCCAGCTCACCACGGCCCTCAGCCTCTTCACGAGCTGCAACCACCACACAGCCGCCCTCCACCTCACCACGGCCCTCAGCCTCTTCACGAGCTGCAACCACCACACAGCCGCCCTCCAGCTCACCACGGCCCTCAGCCTCTTCACGAGCTGCAACCACCACACAGCCGCCCTCCAGCTCACCACGGCCCTCAGCCTCTTCACAAGCTGCAACCACCACACAGCTGCCCTCCATCTCACCACGGCCCTCAGCCTCTTCGCAAGCTGCAACCACCACACAGCTGCCCTCCACCTCACCACGGCCCCCAGCCTCTTTGCGAGCAGGCCATCTCGACCTCAAAAATCACCTTCGTCAGCCCAGAGAGCCTGCCTCCTGCAGTTGAAAGGAAAGGAAGACCCTGTATGCCTAACAGCAGTGTGGCAAATCCCCACATCTTTGTTTTGCCCCCTAATACTGCAGGGATGGCCCAGCTAAAACAAAGACTGAACATAACTCCATCTGCTGGTCTTAGGCCGCCCTTCCTTGCAGCTCTCGAGCCGCCTCTCCAGGCAGCTCCCCAACCTCTCAGACCTCTCCTGCTTGCGCCCAGACCTCTCCTGTGTGCAGCCCAACCTCACCTGCCTGCACCACAACCTCTCTTGCCTGCCTTCCAATCTGTGGTTCCTGCAGGTTCTTCCCTGACAGATGTGCCTTACACCACTCAAAATTACCACAAGAGGAAAAGACAGGAGGAGGAACAGAGTGGCAAAAGGAAGAGGAAATACTCTAGGAAGAGTGACGCCATCACCTGCAAGCAGTGTCAGAGGGAGCGGGACCCTGCCACCCACCAGCAGTACTTTGGGAACTGGTACTGCCAGGCCACAGCCACCGTGACTCTGGCTGAGTGGAGGGCTGCACTTGAAGCCTGGGGATATGGCACAAAAAAAGATGCTCGACCCTGATAACTCTGTGCACATTAGCCTATATTGTATTGTATATATACTATTTCATATACTGTATTGTATTCTAGTAATAATAGTATTAATAATAATCTATTATATGATACTATATTCTATTCTATTCTATTACATGGTATTATATTATATTATATGGTATTATATTATATTATATTTTATTATATTGCATTATATTATATATATATTATTCTAGTAACAATAGTATTTATAATATATATTTTTTATTGTATTATATATATTCTGTTCTATTTTGTTCCATTACATTGTATTCCTGTTGATTTTATTGTTGATAAATGTATATACCACTGATTGCACTGATTTTATTACTGTACTGTTTTTTAAAATTTGTTTATAATAAATATGTTATTAAGATGACTCAATACAAGTGTTCTTTTTCATTCAAATACAATGTATAGCATACCACTGAATTATATTATATACAATAAATATATATATACTCTTCTAGTAATAATAGTATTAATAATAATCTATTTTATTAGCCTATATTATATTAAATTATATTATAATATTATATATAAACTATTCTGTCCTGTTCCTAAATGATAGGCTATTAATTAATCAATCACAATGGCAAGTGTATAAAGTTAATAGTCAATGCTTGTGATAAAAAAAATATTGTAATATTTACATACACCACACACTGCTTAATTTCTACCATAGATTAAGCACAACAGACAATATTAACACACCGTTTGAACCGCCTTAATAATAAAGCCAATTACATCTTTCATATCATTACAACACGGGATACGAGGCGATGATCATCAGCCGTGTTTTGGTAGCGCGTTAATGTTACTATTTATAGCATTAATAGCTCGACGATCTGCGATAATAAAGCCAATAGGAAATAGCGATAATAATGATAAATGACCGTCATTATAACGGCAACGATAAAAGATCCACCTTAGAACCATCTATGCATGTGTGTTTGCTAAATAGTAATGGCATGAGGTTTGGGTGACACGGGTTTCGAGGCGAGGATCATCAGACATATTCTGGTAGTGTGTTACTATTTTTAGCAACCGTAGCACGACCAACCGGCTACTTCCTTGTCCCATGGGGTCCACCGCAAGGGGAGGAACTTCGCCTCTCTATACTCGACCTCAACTTCTGCATCTCAAGAGGAGTCAGCGGATTATCTACTATTTATCCAAGGCTTCCACTCAAATACTCACACATATGGTGTCAACTAGTTTACACAAGTTTTATTTTGTACTGCAACTTTACATAAGTATACTGATAGCATAAGTATAGCCTACTGATAGTTTACTGGTTTAATACTTGTAGCCCACTTTTTAGTTTATGAAAGTACTGCACTACAGATAAGTAAAAATGAACAGAGTTTATTTTCCAACCAAGAGGAAAAAACACAGGCAGGGAGCTTGCTGACTCGTGGAGGTATCACCAGCGAGGAGAGAATGGAACACGAGGACTGAGCACATGGAATTATTTAATCACAGGAGACAACGGAAGTTGGTGAAGCAGCGAGGCACACAGGATAAACCTGAGCACAGGAAAAAAACACAGGCAAGTACGTGGATCACGAGCAACACTACAAAACTAGCAATCTACAAAAACACTGGGAGAGCAGGCACGCAATGCACTACTGAACGAGACGGAATTATCTGGCAGTGTAGTGGAGTGAAGACCAGGCTTTTATGGGGAGGTTGATGAGGTGAGTGGAACCTGGTGTGCCTCCTCTGCTGCCGAAGGAGGAGCCAGCCAGCCACACCCCCTGCCACACACATGCCCTACCAGGAGAAAAAGACCGAGAGGAGAAGGGGAGAGAGAAAGAGAGAGCAAACACAAAAAGACCTACAAACAAAACCAAAACTAACAGAATCATCACAAGTACGCTTTAAAGTATACTCCCAGTAAACCACTAGTTTAATAGTTTTTATACTGCAAGTATAGGCTAATTGTATATATTTGTAGCCCACTTTTTAGCAGAGATGGGTAATCGAGGCTGCGTCTTGGATTCGAATGATTTATGTATCACATAAAGAGACTTGCTCCTTTTATTTGATGTGATGATTTGTGATGAGATTAAAAAAATACGTAAAATGTGTTGTTCTCGCATGCCTCCACGGTGAACGGATAAAATCAAAAACTTAAATTCTTGTTGAACTGAAGTAAATTCATATCAAAACATCCTTTTACAAATTCTCTATCAACAAGTAAGCACAACTACAAGCCAAGTATACCTTTCTGTAGGCCTACAAGGCAAGAATACTTAATTATACTTTTCTTAAGTGTATCTCGATCAAAAGATTAAGTACAAGTTGGCCTATAAGCCAAATAAACTTAGACTTTACTGAATACTTGTCCGTATAAGCCAAGTATACTTAAATATATTTTTGTTAAAGGGACTCTATGTAAGAATCAGAAATTGCTTGTTGACAGTGACACCTGTTGTCGTTAAGTCAACGAAAGTCAGCGTCCTGTTGCTCGCGCTCATGCTTGTGCTCGCTCTACATAGACATGAACGAGCATCGCTCAAAACAGTGAGTCGACACACGTCAGCTAAAACCACAATATCACTCTATATTTCAGCTGCTTGGCAGTAATGTTAGCTGACTAGACGAAGGTCTCTCCATGAATCAATGCTGATACTAGTGTTGGCTTTTCCTGCCTCAGCTCCCCGACCGCAGCCGGAGGGAACAGGGGAGACACCGGAGATTTGGTCGGAGACGATAACTTTTCTCGCTGCGGAGCCCCGTCACTTCACAAGACACGGGAAACCTCTGTTGGTCTGGAGAAGCTGCAGCAGTTATTTCTGCAAAAAAATCCACTGTACATTCAGTAGATATTCTTAGAGCTACTAACTCTTCTGCAGTGTGGAGTGTGCGCGCATACACTTGAGAGTGGAGCGAAAGAGCAAGTCAGAACGAGCGCACTGTGTGAGTGAAGACAGGCAGAGAATCAGAGTACAGCAGAGACTCCGGTCCTGGAGACCAAAGCTACGGACTCCCCCATGTCCTCCAATCGCGGCCAACACTGTTTAACAGACGGGCTTCACTAGATAGAACTTTGCTGTTTTGGTGCTTCCGCGTAGTTTGTGTTGGAGTCTTGTCTGGACAGCGTAGCCAAATGCGAGCGCACATCGGACACCGCAACGATTTATACGTGTAAGAAGTTACAAACAGTCCCTTTAAATAAGTATATCTAAGTTCATAAAAAATAAACTGAAAGTATGCTCTCTTATTCTAAGTTTAAAAGAAGTACACTAATAGCACACTTGAATAAACTTCTTTTTGGTAAGGGTACGTTTGCTGAGACTTCACAGAGGTGGTGTAGATGTGCAGTTCTGCTGGGTACCAGCGCACGACAAGCTAGCATAAAGGGCCTTATAAAATGAAATAACTGTGCCAACACCACTTGGCAGAGGAGAAGGAAAAGCAGTAATTAAGAGGAAAGGAATGTACTTTGCTATGACTGTATTCGTTCTTCGTCCTTCCGTTTCTGTCCTCGTCCCACTTTTTCGGCCATCTCTACCATAAAGAAAGGAACAGAAAGGAGGAAATAATCACAACGACACTCAGGCTGGATCACACAGGGTTAAATGGTACTAAGTTTGTGGTGGGGGAGGAGGAAAGGAACAGTGACAAGTGTGTTAAAGAACACGTTGGAGCATGTTTTATTGCATTGTTACACCCCACCCTTGGGCAGCCCTATTGGGGCGAACAACACTCCAACACGGACCTAAATCAACCACAGAGGACACCTTTAATAACACTCAAATCCATATAGGATTTATCAACAAAGAGATATGAACAAGACCATACAAAAACTATAGGCTGAGAGGCACCAAAACCAGTAGTCCCCACACATCAGAGATTCCTCTCCCTTCTGCTGCTGGCAAAGGAGCTTTTAAGCACTTCCTTCCCAACCTCATTGAGCAATGCAGCACACCTGGACACCTCGTTGAGCAAAGCAGCACACCTGGGCACCTCGTTGAGTAATGCAGCACACCTGGGCACCTCGTTGAGCAAAGCAGCACACCTGGGCAGAGCTACTGGAGAGGGAAAAGGGACAACAGCACAGAAAACACACACAGCAGTAACAAACATGTACGACGTAGGGATGTGCAATACAAGCAAAAATACTATTTGAAAATCACTGGGAATTATTCAATTATTATTCGAATAATACCGCACCCGGTCCCAGTGTGCTCCGTGCTTAATGCAGCAGTCTGTGGCTGGCAGACCTCCTTGCACATCATACCTCTGTTCCTTGGTTTTTGGTTCCTTTTCCTTGTTTTTACAGCACAACATCCATGCAGCACATTTTCACACATCCACTCCCTACACTACTGACTGTAAAGATTCCTCCCATACGTTCTTTAGACTTACTTTTTACATACTTTTTGGTTAATAAATCATTTTATTTCATACTTGTCAACCCTGCCGATTTTTACCGTGAGACTCACGTTTTTCATTGCCCTCTCCCGGTTTCCTCCCGGGGTCACAATTCTCTTGTTTTTCTCCTGATTTTCACTCCTTTTTTCATTAGCCATTCTGTTTCCACCCAGACGACAAAGTTACACCAAATATAATATATATTTATATATATATATATATTTATTATATTTACATAGAATTAAAAGTAGGCCTATTTATCATATTTTGTTATTTTCGTTCTTTAAAAGTCACCAGAGTTTCAGGAAACAAAGTCTCCTGAAACTACATTTTTTCTGGGGGAGGACCTCCAGACCCCCCGCCTTGGTTTATAAATCCTCCCTATTTTGAAGGTCTCAAGGTTGGCAAGTATGCTTTATTTGTTCAGTATACCCGTGTGTCTCCCGTGTTAAACTGCAGACCCATCACCCTAACATCACATATCTGTAAATTAATGGAACGTATGGTTAATGAGAGGCTTATGTATTTTTTGGAAAGGAGGGGCTTGGTGGCTGCATACCAGAAGAGGCAGGAGCACGATGGATCTGGTTGTGTGTTTAGAGGATGAAGTCAGAAAACCCAGGTTAATAAAGAATCAGTGACGGCAGCGTTTTTTGATGTGGAAAAGGCGTGTGATATGCTATGGAGAGAACGGTTGCTGATCAAGCTACATCAAAATGGGAATTGAGGGAAACCTGTTTAATTGGATTGTGGATTTTTTTAGGTGGAAGAGCCATCCAGGTTAAGATAGGCTCAGAGCTTTCAGAAAGCCATGTTGTAGAAAATGGTACGCCCCAGGGGAGTGTTATAAGTCCTACATTATTCTCAATTATGATAAATGATATAGTTGGAGGTATTCTGGCAGAGATGGGAAGGTCTCTGTTTGCGGATGACGGGGCTCTGTGGAAGAGGGGAAGGAATATGGGGCATATAGTTAAGAAACTAAAAGAAAGGAATAAAACAAGTGGAAAGATGGGGAACAGAATGGGGTTTTACATCTTCGGTGCAAAAGACTAAAGTCATGTTCTTCACAAACAAGAAAGCAAAGGAAGGAATGAATCTGAGTTTATATGGAAGTAAGTTAGAGAGAGTTTTTATTTTATTTTATTTATGTAACCTTTATTTAACCAGGTTAGTCCCTTTGAGATTAAGAACCTCTTTTCCAAGGGAGACCTGGGGTCTCATTTATAACCGTTGCGTACGCACATTTCAGGCCCCGTTTTGTGCGTACGCACTTCCAACGCAAAAGTTGTGCTGATAAAAACAAACTTGATGGGAGAATGTGCGCAGCTGTACGGAAACTTTGACCCATGCGTACGCACATTATGGAGGCGGGAACCTCGCGGATGGTGAGGTGATGAATTGAAGCCAGGCTGTAGAAATTAAATGTGAGTCATCATTATACGTATAATGATGCCTCTCACATATTTAACTTCACTTCATGCTTATATCCACTTTATCATAAACATTTAAACAAGCAGTGTTATTTGTGCTAGTGAGTCATAACAATTCCATAAGCACCTTACAAATGTAAAAGATATCAACCAACTCAAATCAAATTCCGCTCAATATCTCATCAGCGCTGTCTCACCATCAAGACCCCCCCACCCTCAATTAAAGAATGGCAGAACAGAGCGCCAATAGTTTTAATAATATCTTATAATACTATGTATGCACTGTGGTGCACAGAGCGCTCTGGAGACACCACTGTGCACCACACACACTGCCTTCTCCACGCATCTTCACCACCTGCACATGTGGATTTTGTAAATTAACAAAACACGGAAAAAAAGCCAGTGACAGCTCTCACACAATCGTTATGCTCCATGTCCTCATTATGAGGTGTAATGCAGGCCAAGTTCACCATAACAAAAGTTAAATGCATAATTTGTGTTCACCTATCAAACTTCCATTTACAAATGATATCCAGGGTGGGGGATAGCACTAATTGACACGATCAATTTGGCAAGGTGTGGAGCAATCAGTCCGATTGCTGAAAAATGTATAAATACTGCGGTGACACTCGTGCGTAATGTTGCAAGATGGATGTGCTGGTACTGCTGGAAGACTACCTGAATGGGAGGATTAGGAGGGAACGACTGTTCAGGGACCATGAAGATTTGCTGGGCCATGATGACGACTGGCCAATAAGCCGATTTAGATCCCCTGGAGCAGTGCTCTTGGATCTACGTGCTGAACTGGGTCCAGCATTAGTGCGACCGACCAGACGGAACCGCGCCATCCCGGTTAACATCCAAGTACTGACCACTCTGGGGTTTCTGGCCACTAGAAGTTACCAGCAGGAATTAGCCAACAGGTACAGTATGTGTTTGATATGATTATCATATATAATGTTTACCTTTCTGCCTAAAGCCCCTTTTGGTGATAATACAGTTCTGTTAATTCATATCCGTAGGTCTGGGATATCACAGCCATCCCTGAGTGCCATAATGCCGGCCGTCTTGGACGGCATTATTAATATGACTTGTCGATACATCAGGTTTCCTTACACTGTGGGAGAACAGGCCAATATTAAAAGGCAATTTGCAGCAATGTCCCGTTTTCCAAATGTAATCGGTGCAATTGACTGCACTCATATTGCTATAAGGGCACCATATGATAACGAATATGTGTACGTTAATCGGAAGCATGTACATTCAATTAATGTCCAAGTGACATGTGACTCCAACATGGTCATGACAAATGTGTTAGCATGATGGCCTGGCTCAACACATGACTCCTTCATCCTGACGCATAGCAGTGTAGGGAACAGACTACAGGCAGGCGCTGTGCATGATGGCTGGCTTATTGGTAAGCTAATAACCACCGTATTGTAGGAATTCTAACCATTCAAGCCTGATGTATAATTACTCTCTGTTATAACCTGCAGGTGACAGTAGCTTCCCCCTCAGGCGTTGGCTCCTCACCACATTCCCAAACCCGCAGAGTGCAGAGGAAGTGCGCTACAATGATGTCCACACTCGTGTGCGTTCAGTTATGGAGCGAGCCATTGGCCTCCTCAAATGCTGATGGCGGTGTTTAGATGCCTCAGGTGGCAGACTTTTGTGCCACCCCAAAAAAATCTGCAGATTATCAGGGCGTGTGCTGTGTTGCACAATATGGCCCAGAGGATTGGCCTCCCACCTCCCCAGCATGAGGACCCTGACCCACAGCCCCCTCGCCGACAAAAAGGCTTTCAAAAGGGAGTAAGGACCAGTGAGGATGTCATGCTGCGTTTGTAAGAAAAACAACAAGTAAGGTTCACTTTTTAACAAGATCTTTTAATGATGTTGCAATTTCAGACGGCACAACTCTTATTTCTTTGAGCTCGTCAGCATTACATTGATTGCGCTGATTGTGTCCCTCTGTGTCTGCAGGAGAGCATCGGTCGCAACGCGGCCACTTCCAGGTGTGCCATGTGCACGGGACGCACTGCTGCTGGGGAAAGCTCTGGGGCTGCAGCCCCCTCGCCGGGAACCTCTTCACCGAGAACCCCCTCACCGGGAACCTCCTTGCCAGGAACCTTGACGTCACCAACCACTCCCGATTCTCAGAAGACTAAAAATCACCCCACATATTAGCCCACTGTGGTTTTTCATATGTTTAAATTTTTTTAAAAACACTGTAATAAAAGATAAAACCGAGCTTTAACTGGTTCATCTGTGGTCTCAGTCATGTCTGTGTCTCCCTCCTTCTCCGACACAATGCCCCACACACTTGCTTCCCCGAGTATGGAGGCCATACGGGCTTCCAGTGGCGTGAGCTCAGGTGTTCCCTTGCCTCCACCAGTAGCAGACACGCTCTGACGGTTGGTCACAATGTTTTTCTTCGCCTCCACCTTCAGATCGGATCACTTCTTTTTAACTTCAGGGACCGTCTTATCTGTCGTGCTCGCAGAGTTAACCGCAGCAGTATCATGTTGCCACTAAGTTCATTCTTTTTTATTTGTTACACCACTGCAGTGGCCAACAAACAATATATTTTTTCTAACCTCCACCTCACCCACAAGCACCTCGATTTTGGTGTCAGAGAAGTTTCTCTTCTTAGTCTTTCTCCCAGCAGTTGCCGTGATTCAACGTAAAGAAAGATCCATTGATCAGCAGGTTCATTACTATGTAGAAACATTCATGTGGTGCTTTGCATTGACCATTTATAGGGCGTACAGGGCGGGATATGAGGCGGATCCACGTGCGCACATTTCCAGGTGGACTGTGATTTACAAAAGGAGCCTTTCCTGTAGGTGTGCGTACGCACAGTTTTATAAGTCTTATAGTCTTTATAAGTTTTATAAAACGAAAGTTACGAATGTAACTACGGTTCTATGAATCCTGGATGACTGCCAGAGGCAGTGCTTCAACACTGAATATCTTCGTCTCGCGCATGCGCAGGTCGAGTATTAATATCAACAAAGTCACGTGTGACCTCGGATGACCCTGGTTAGGTATAAGTTCCGGTGTCATCCACGAGATCAGTCCTACAGAATCTTCTCGCGGGATCACGGGATTCTGAGTGACTAAGAACTCTGGCGGTCATCCAGGATTCATAGAACCGTAGTTACATTCGTAACTTTTGTTCTATTTCATCCTTACTGACCGCCAGAGGCAGTGCTTCAACACTGGATGACTTATAACAACAGAGTCACGAGGAATCCTTGAGTACATACCTCATAAAGATGAAGCAGAGGAACTCGGCTGAAGGACCGCGCCCAATGGATGGGGGGTGGCCACATTGACTCTATAGTATCTGGAGAATGTGCTCGGTGACGTCCATGAGGCCACGGCACATATGTCCTCCAAGGGGACCCCTCTCAGGGTTGCCCATGATGTGGAAACACTCCTGGTAGAGTGGCACCTTACTGTGGATGGAGGAGAACGGTCATTCACCTTGTATGCGTGGGCAATCACTTCCACGATCCAGTGGGACAGGCGCTGCTTTGAGAGCGCACAGCCCTTCTTGGGACCGCCGTAACAGATAAAGAGTTGCTCTGACCGCCGTATGCATGCGGTGGCTTCTACATAGGCTCTAAGGGCCCGCACTGGGCATAACAGCCTTGCCCTCTCCTCCCCATCTCCTTTTGGGGGTTGAAACTGGGCAAGCCGAATAGGCTGATTGTGATGTGAGCGTGACAGCACCTTAGGGAGGAACGCTGTATTTGGCCACAAAGTGACACCTGAGCCATCTGAGTTCCACCTCAGACATGAATTGTTCACTGACAAGGCATGTAGCTCGCCTACACGCTTTGCAGAAGTGATGGCAAGGAGAAATGAAGTTTTGGCCGACAGCCACCTCAGCTCTGCCTGTACTAAGGGTTCAAAGGGAGGCAAGCATAGAGCGTCCAACACCAGGGGCAGGTCCCATGCGGGAGCCCTCGGGGTGTTCGGGGGACGCAGCCGCAGAGCCCCTTTTAAGAAGAGAGACACAAGCCTGTTGCTCCCCACAGTGTTATTATCGACCCTATCATGCTGCGATGAAATAGCAGCCACATACACCCTCAGTGTAGATGGAGACCGGCCACCTTCCAGGAGGGACTGCAGAAACTTAAGAATTGTAGGCACAGAGCAATGTACTGGGTCCTCTTTCTGAACTGTACATCAGTCAGAGAACAACTTCCACCTGTTCTCATACTGCAGGCGGGTAGATGGTGCTCTGGCATTCAGAATAGTCTTTCTGACGGGCTCTATGCAATCAGTCAGCATTGGGTCGGGCCCTCCAGCAGCCAAACCCACAGCTGAAGGCGGCTGGGGTCGGGATGCCAGATCTGACCCCCCAGCTGAGATAAGAGGTCTGTCCTGCTGGGGAGGCGCCAGGGCGTCCCGCAGCAGAGTCTGTGCAGCAGTGAGAACCATATCCTTGCTGGCCAGAAGGGGGCCACCAGGAGAAGTCTGTGGCCCTGCTGAAACACTCTGAGAAGCGTTGGTAGGATCAGAGGGAACGGTGGGAAGGCATAGAGGAGACTCTCTGGCCACGTGTGAGCCAGAGCATCTTGACCTAGAGGGCTGGTCTTCTCCCTCAAGGAGAGCCAGAGGAGGCAGTGGGTTGACATCTCTGAGGCAAAGAGATCCACCTCTGCTCTGCCAAAGAGACTCCATATTTTGTGCACCACCTGGGGGTGAAGGCGCCACTCCCCCGGCGGGGGTTTGTGACGGGAGAGGAAATCTGCGACAAGGTTCCGTTACCCTGGCAAATACATTGCCCGTAGGCTGGTCAGGCGAGAGGCTGCCCATGTCAGGAGAGCCTGGGATGTCTGCAGCAACCTTGCAGATTTGGTGCCCCCTTGGTGGTTTATATAAAAGACGGTCGAGGTGTTGTCCGACCGGACGAGCACATGTTTCCCTCTCAGGGATGGCAGGAAGTGCTTGAGCGCTAGGTGCACTGCACGTAGCTCCAGCACATTGACATGCTCTGTGCGGTCCAGAGCAGACCACTGTCCCCGAGCAGTCTTGTTCTGCCACACTGCACCCCACCCAGAGAGGCAGGCATCTGTTGTGACGGTCTCTCTGCGGGATGGAACAGAGTCCATGGGCACGCCCCTTTCCAAGTACGCTTTCTCCCTCCATGGGGATAGAGCGAGAAGGCACTGTTGAGACACATTTATCTTCTTGTGCCTGTGCCGCTTGTCCCTTCGAAGACCAGAGAACTGCTGCCTGGTCTGGTCAGCTTGGACAGTCCGCTCAAGTACCTGTAGGGCAGCTGTCCCGAACAGCTGCCCTGGTTCCACTGGGACAGTACGGAGGGTCCTCCGACATGTCTCAGACAAGGGCGACTGCGCCAGCCAAACCTGGCGACGAGTCTGAACCAGCGTGGACATCAGATGTCCAAGTTCCCTCGACATCAGGGCAAACGCCTGCAATGACGCGTCACTGAGGCTGGTGGAGGAAACGTCGGGAGCAGCCTCCTGCAGAGAGGCTGAGAGGGCAAGCATGAGGTGAGAGAGGGAGTTGCCGATGCGGCCCATTCGAGCCGCTGTATCATAGGCTTTAGAGAGGAGGTCATCTGTGACCCGACATTGGGGTCGAGGGCACCTGGCCTCTGGTCTCAGAGCCTCGTCAGGGGAGACTATGAGGGAAGCAATGGCAGGCTCAATAGCTGGCATGTGGTCAAGGCCAAATTTCGCCGCATCCTGCATGGTTGCCAGGGTTCGGCCATCAGACGGGAGACGGGAGAAAGTCCTAGTGTCCCTCCAGCATGCCTGTAACTCCCTAAGATATTCTTCGGAGGGAGGGACAGTAAAGGTGGTGGAGGCCGGCGCGCGCCTAAAGAAAGCGCTAGCAGGCGCCGATTCTGGCTGCCATATATCCAGCTGCAGGCGAGACAAGGTCATGTCTTCCATCCCATCCGAAGAGCTATGGGCCGAGGAACGGGAGCCGCGCCCAGAGGAATGGGAGGGCTCCTCCACGTTGTATTCGTTAAAGAGGGTGGCTGAAGCCGCCATCGAGACAGCATCTTCCTCCGAATATGACTCAGCCGTGGGCGGAGTTGGTGTACCTGCGTCCTCCGTACCCGCACTAGAATGAAGGGCGAGGAGGAGCGACTTCATGTGGGCCAGCTCAGCCGTAAGCAGATCCACCTTAGAAGACAGCTTGACAGACTTGGCCTGCTTCTTGGATGGCGCACCCGCAGCCTCTGTGGCCCGCCGCTTGGAACGGGTAGTTTGGGCTGGGGCCAGCTGCCCTGAGGGGAGGCCAGCGTAACCCATCAGGAGTTCTACCTCAGCCAGCCTAGCGGCCCTCACTGCACGAGGCATGATGCTGCAGTTCATGCACGGGTCCTCCGAGAGGCCCTCCCTCAGATGTTCGAGGCCAAGACAAGAGGGGCAAAGTTCATGGCCATCCTCAGGTTGAAGAGGAGCCATACAGGTGTTGCAGCCTGGAGAGTTGAGCATAGTGACAACAACGGAGAAACTCTGTGCTGAAGTCAGCTAGAGCACTCTGCTGACTGAAGAGAACGTGCAGGAAACAGTCTGTGTAGTGAGAGGAGAGTGAGCACACTGTCTTCACTAGCACAGTAACTGTCAATGTCTTAGTCTACCCGATTAGCCTGAGCGAGAGCACTCTGCTAATGCGAGGACAGTAACGTTGTGGTAATCAATGCCAAGGTTAGCCTGAGCGAGAGCACTCCGCTAACTGTGAAGGCGGTAACGTTGTGAAAACAATGCCGAAATTAGCCTGAGCGAGAGCACTCTGCTAATTAAGAAGGCAGTAAAGTTTATAGTAAAAAATGCATACAGTAATGTTACCAATATACTTAGCTGTAAGCAATGTTCGTTATAGTGCTACACAGCAGAGAGGAGAGCTGGACGCTTCTTCCCTGACAGCACGTTGTCAAACGGTAAACACTGAGCGGACACGCTCTTGTTAGTATCTCACTAGTTTAGCATGAGCTAACGCTCTGCTAACTGTGCACAGACGTTATCGTTATAGAAAACAATGTAAATCGATCTCACCGGGTGATGTACACATTGGAAGATGTCCTTATCACGCTGGTGATGACCAGGATAGGTGCATCCGCCGTCTCCTCCGTCGGAGGACCGAACGGCGGACAACACAGTTTGATGGGCGGCTCGTCGCAGCCTTTGGAGGGCGAAACTCCGCAACTCCGACCGGTGGTCACAAGGCTACCGGCGACGAGCTCAAATAGGTTAGTTGTAGGTAATTTAGCTTTTAGCTAATGCTACCACAGTAGTTAAACTGCGCAAGCGAGAAGATGAAATAGGACTGATCTCGTGGATGACACCGGAACTTATACCTAACCAGGGTCATCCGAGATCACACGTGACTTTGTTGATATTAATACTCCACCTGCGCATGCGCGAGACGAAGATATTCAGTGTTGAAGCACTGCCTCTGGCGGTCAGTAAGGATGAAATAGAAAGGAACTTTTCTGGGAGTCAGCTGTACAACATGGGAAGCTAAAAACATTGGCATGCCATAGAGTCTGTTTCTAAAGCCTTCATTTTAGATTTAAAAATGTTTAATGATACCTGCTCCTTGATTTTCAAGTAATTTTGGAGCAAATTCCAGGCTGAGGGTGCAGAATATGCAAAAGCCCCAATTTTTGTCCGAGCTTTTGGGACACAAATAAGTCCTGCGAACGCAGTGAAGACTGTCCACAATTTTTCTGCGTAGTAAAAACACTGAAGTAGTGTGGGAGCAGACCCAGAATCACCTTATATAAATTTATAAAGATGTACCAATGGGAGAGCCTACGGGTTGCCGGTGCAGGCCATCCCACAGTGGTGAGTCAGAGCTTTACAATTTGTAATGAACCTCAAGGATGCTTGGTAAGCTACGTCAAGCATATGAAGGCACTGAGCAGAGGCATGTACAAAACATCTCCATAATCTAAAACCAGTAAAAATGTTGTAGAAAAAAGATGCTTTTTTACTTTAAAAGAAAAACACAACTTGTTTCGAAAATAAAAATCCAGTTGTAGCCTCCGTTTTTTTTTTACAAGGTACAGCACATGTGGTTTAAAAGTAAGGGAGTCATCAATCAAGATGCCAAGGTATCTGTAGGCCTTGACAACCTCTATCTCCTTTCCATCCACAGTAAGCAACACAGGAACATATTGTGACCTACACTTTGCGATTGAAAACAACATAAGTTTGGTCTTATCTGCATTTAAAACAAGTTTCAGCTCATGCAGTGTACTTTGCACAACAACAAAAGCATTTTGCATATATTCAACAGCCTGTATAAGAGATGACCATCGGGTTCTTGGTCACCTCTCTTACCAAGGCCCTTCTCCCCCGATTGCTCAGTTTGGCCGGGCGGCCAGCTCTAAAGCCCGGGCCACACAGCGCGCATCATGCTCGCGTGACGGCAACGTCGCGTGTTGTTTTTTATTTCGGCGTCCATGTTAACAGGTTAGAGTGGACACACTGCCCGCATGAGACGCGCGTCAGACGCGCGTCAGACGCACGTCAGACGTGCGTCTATTTTATAGAATAGAAGGCTCGCCTATTTTTCACGCTTGCCGCTTACCTCTCGGCTGCGTCTCCCAGCAGCAACAGACAGTGAAGGTGATCTATTGACAGTATATGAGCAAGATTACTACAGTTTCCATGTCTAGACATCTGTAGAATATGTCACTGAACATCAATATTTTACACTTCCTATCTAGATTTCAAAATAAAAGTCCTCTAGCGTTTTTAGTGCACAGAATCATTCATTCATTAACACAATGCTTTTATTCTGAAATACTCTAAATAAAGCAGTTGTCTGCTTGCAGGTTTCCATCAAGTTAATATAGTACAGGCTTTTAATTATGTAAACACTGTAGTAGTCATAGCAGAAACCCTACATATGCTATACATATAATAGACTGGGTTAATAGGTTATAAGAACATCAGGTGATAGTTGGCAGTATTTTTCCGATGCGCTCTCTCTCTCTCTCTCTCTCTCTCTCTCTCTCTCTCTCTCTCTCTCAACAAACACCACGTAACTTTATTGTTCTTTCTTTTAGAGGTGTTATTTAATTTTTTTAAAGATATTTAATAATAATTTTCGTTTTCTAAAGGTTAACAAATAACGAAACTGTTTATTTTGCTTTGTTTTATAATAATAAAAAAAAAAACACTTTACTTATATTTATCATTCTGAAATACTTCAGGTGTTTTTCTCCATCAAGGCGCAGTTCAGCAACAAGGTGGTGAAAAGCTCCAAGTTGCCTGAGATGTCGGAACATCAGCATTTATAATGTAAATTGCTGTCCCGCCCCAGATGTAAATTAAGTCGTTTTCGATAAAAGCCGCAACCTGGAATGCTGTAGAACAGGAACCCGAAACCCCCTGGAAATGTTGTTTAAAACTGTGCCAGTCAAAGTGAAGAGGGATTGCTGTAGGCTCTCTCTTACTACTAATGTATTTATTTATTTTTTTGTATTAATATATAGCCCACAGAAATCCCTCTTCACTGTCAATGAAGAGGGATTTATATATATATATATATATATATATAGCCCATAGAAATCCCTCCTCATTGTATATATATAAATCCCTCTTCACTGACAGAAAAGAGGGATTTATATGGGCTATATATTAATATTTATGTATGAATTTATTTGCTTGTTTTTAATAATATTTACAAATTACCACACAGTTCTTACCCTTTTTTGTCTTAAATAAATATAAATCACATTTATTATGAAGTTAAATGGCCATTAAAAGACAAACTCTATGTAGAAAGAAAGGGCTGTCAGCAACAGCAAAAACACAGCTGACAGGTAGCTCCGGGACGCTCCCGAGACGTAGGTAACTCGTGTCTAGTGTGAACACCCTAGGTGGGCATGACGCGGCCACGACGTGACGCTGCCGTCACGCGAGCATGATGCGCGCTGTGTGGCCCCGGCGTAAGAAGAGTCCTGGTTGTTCCAAACTTCTTCCATTTAAGAATTATGGAGGCCACTGTGCTCTTGGGGAACTTCAATGCAGCAGACATTTTTTTTGTAGCCTTCCCCAGATCTGTGCCTCGACACAATCCTGTCTCAGAGCTCTGCAGGGAGTTCCTGCTTTGCTTGGTTTTTGCTCTGATATGCATTGTCAGCTGTGAGACCTTATATAGACAGGTGTGTGCCTTTCCAAATCATGTCCAATCAATTGAATTTACCACCGGTGGACTCTGGTCAAGGTGGTGAAACATCTCAAAGATGATCAAGGGAAATGGGAGGCACCTGAGCTAAATTTCAAGTGTCATAGCAAAGGGTCTGAATACTTATGTCAATGTGATATTTCAGTTTTTCTTTTTTAATAAATTTGCAAAAATTTCTAAAATTCTGTTTCCGCTTTGTCATTGTGGTGTATTGAGTGTGTGATGAGGGAAAAAAATAATTTAAACGATTTTAGCACAAGGCTGCAACATAACAAAATGTGAAAAAAGTGAAGGGCTCTGAATACTTTCTGAATGCACTGCATGTAGCATTAATCCAGACGAGAACTGATTACAGGTGTGTTGTGTATGGGTCAGCAGCAAAATCTGTGCTGTCAGACCTCAATGTTGTTCAAGCCCGGGCGTTGAGGATGTGCCTATCGGGGCAGAGAAAACTGCACCTGTGTGTGCACTTCAAGTTGAGGCAGGAGAGATGCCACTGTGGCTCCGTTGGAAACAGCTGATGGACAATTATTGGTTCAATCTGAGGGGACACAATGGGTGTCATCCAACTAAGAGGGTCTTGGAGGCTTGTTGGGAGAGAGGGAAGGCGAAGAAAACAAGTTTCGGATGGGTAGGCGAGGGTACATGTAATACTATATATATATATGTATGTAAATATGTAAATATGATATTATTCTTATCCCCAAAATGAAATATCTACACATTTACATTATTCTTTACAAAAATTCTTTACAGAAAAAAGAGGTAGATAGACTAAGAGAGAATAAATATTAAGTAACTAAATAAATAAATAAACAGCAATAAATAAATAAACAGTAACCCTTGTAAACACCTTGTGATTGTCAAACCCCCACTTCATCCCTGTACCTTGAGAAAATCATGTCTTTATACTTTATTTTAAACTGGTTTAAGTTTGGACATTGCTTTAGTTCCACATTAAAAATGTTTCATGGTCGTACAAAAACTATGAATTTTGAAATTAAATTTTCCCCTTAAATTATAACCCCCATCGCGATCACTGAACAATTTTTGAATATTTCCTGGAAGCAGGTTATTTTTAGCCTAAAACATTATTTGTGCTGTTTGAAACTCCACTAGATCTGTTAATCTTAATCATTTTGACTGTAAGAATAATGAGTTAATGTGATCCAGATATACGAGATTGTGAATAATCCATATTGCTCTTTTTTGGAGAATATATAGATAGTGAATGTAATGAACATTTGTAGTTGTTGCCCCAGACCTCCGCACAGTAATTTAAATATGGTAAAACTAGGGAACAGTAGAAAATGTGGAGGGATTTCTGATCCAGAACCTGTTTTGCTTTGTTTAATACTGAGATGCTTCTTGACAGTTTAGTTTCTACATGTTTAATGTGTGATTTCTAGCAGATTCTATCATCTATTGTTACCCCAAGCAATTTGTTTTCGTGAACTCTTTCAATTTCCACCCCATCTATCTGTACCTGTTCTTGTGTGTTAATTCTACAGTTACCAAATAACATTACTTTACTCTTGTTCAAGTTTAATGATAATTTGTTTCTATCAAACCATGTTTTTACTTTGCTCATTTCTTCAGTGATATCCTCCAATAGTTGTTTTAAATTATCCCCAGAACAGAAAATATTTGTATCATCAGCAAACAATACTAATTTCAATACACTGGATACTTTACATATATCATTGATATACAGTACAAACTATTTAGAGCCCAACACTGACCCCTGGGGGACACCACAAGCAATGTCCAAACATGATGAACAGAAATTGCCTAACTTCACTAACTGTTGTCTCCTACTTAAATAGCTTTTAACCCAAACTAATACTATACCCCTGATACCATACCTTTCCAGTGTATTGATTAATATATGATGGTTGATTGTGTCAAAAGCTTTTTTGATATCAATAAATACCCCTACTGCATATTTTTTTTTATCTATAGTGTTAGTGATTTCCTCGATTGATTCCATTATTGACAGTGATGTTGATCTGTTTGATCTGAATCCGTATTGAATGTCAGTGAAGAATGTGTCCAATCTATTGTTGAAGAGTTTTTCTAGTATTTTTGAAAATAAAATAATATTCTTATTTTACACTATTATTGCATTTTTATAAATGCATGCATTTATATTATTTGCATAGATCCTATTTTTCAGCAATATTATCTGCACTGTTGTTATATATATATATATATGTATATACTGTATATATATTTCTTATTTATATTTTCTTATGATTCCTCTATTTTTATATATTCATATTTATAATCTAGAATGTAACTCAATTTCCCCCAGGGGGATCAATAAAGTATTTCTGATTCTGATATTTATTTCCTTTTTTCTGAAGTGTGCTTGTCATTGAGCTGTGATTCTGACTAAACTTCACTTTACTCCACCACTGGAGTGGGAGAGTGTAGGAGCCAGATTGGAATTGGGCCTCCTAGAGCCGGGCAGTGAATTGATGTGCTGTTACACACTCCTGCGGTAGGTGGCGGTATGCACCTTTAAGCTGTCTGGTATCCGCCAATAAGACCCAGAAAAGAAGAAGAAAAAGAAGGAAGAGAAGCAAGGCCTATGGAAAGGAGGTGAGGTCACAGGAGGAAGTCGGTCTTTTGTGGGGTATGACGCATGCGCAGTGTAACTGAAGCTGCGGTCGTGCATATATTCTACTGCGCATGCGTTGTACCCCCGGAATGTACACGACGCGTTGATGACGCGTCATCCAGCCTCCTTTCTATAGGCCTTGAATAGTATGAAGGGAACCTAAACAGCTCTCTGTTGTCAGTGTGTGTTGCTGCTGTTTAGCTGACTAAACTAAAGTGTAACAACAACAATGGCGGTCACAGCTGTTTGTGTATAGAAACTGCTCCAGGTTGTGAAACCACCAGACTGAGAAGGAAGCACCGGATGAAGGAAGCGCTCACAGGTGAACAGCTAGCTAGCATTAGCATTAGCATGTTTGTTAGCTTGCTCGCTGTCAGATCAGCTGATGATGTGTGATGTTTGTTAGCTCACATTCACGCTGTTGATCTGTTTTAAACCATGATGGGGGATCTTTGAAGTAAAAATAATGAACTCTTATTAACTCTCAGTCTAACTAATCGTGGGTCTGATCTTTAATCAGTCTGATGAAACACGTGCTGTCGTGTTAAAGTGTCACTCACGTGTTGTTTTGGTGGCCAGCTGATTAGCTAGCATGCTAACGTGACAAGTTAAGATAGCCACCTGAAAGCATTAGATTCTGATCTGACGTCTTTTATCTTGTGTAACCTGAGAGAGAAACAGCATCTCACTTAAAGACACATCATCTCTGACTCAGAGACGCGGTAGTCAAGGTCTGTTTTAACCTGGAAGGTGTTAGTTAGCTAGCTAGCTGTGCCATGTTTTGCCAAGTCAACTGTTTTGCTGGAGGATAGTTAGGACGACGTGTTTTTAAGGTGGGCCAAGTGTTTTGATTTCAGATGAACCCATCACGTTACTAAACACCCTCATCCAGCTACAGGAGGCTGATCTGGTGTGTCTTTGTTTTTCAACATGTTTTGGATCACTGGGTCAACTGTTATTGTTGTTATCAGAATCAGAATGGTGTTTGTTGCCAGGTGTAAGAGGTATGCACTAGGAATCTGCTTTGGTTTTGTTGGTGCAAGTAAACAGTATAATAACAAAAGAATAGATAAAAACGTTAGAATAAAATAAGAATACAAATTTTTAATTCTACCAATATACAAAATAAGCTATAAACAAAAATAAATATGATATAAACAGATTGTGCAAACAATCAGGTACCAGAGGGAGAGAGAAGGATACAGTAGGGTGGTGGTATTGAGATCACTTGTTAACAGTAGGCCTATATTAGGGCTGGGCCATATGGAGAAAATCAGATATCACAATGCTTTTAACCAAATACCTTGATATCAATATTTCAACGATAATATTGTGTTGACTACTGGTGTTGATGCAAAATATTTACACATTTTTGATAATCATCAGTAATGTAGATATAATGACTAAATGGGTAAAGGCAAATAATAGAACAGCTAGAACAGTCTGGTAAGTTCAGAAAATGACATCACTTTACTGTAATACAGCCTTTAAAACCGAGAAAAGACAACACTTATGCCATGTTACGATATACAAAATCTAAGACGATATCTAGTCTCATATCACGATATCGATATGATACTGATATATAGCCCAGCCCTAGTCAGTGTCGGCCTGATATCAGTATCGGTGCATCCATAGATTAAGCAAACAGGAATCACAGGTTCCTCAATCACAGCTATACCACTGTAACTTCTGTATGTACAAAAACAAAAATGTAGCTGTGTGGAAATAATCGGGTATTTCTGGGACACTAAATACCAGTTAACATTCAGATTACAGACTGACATATATGTTGTGATGTAGTACCCTTTCACATGGAACCCATGGACTATCTGTTCTTCACAGAATATCTGACAAATCAAGGTACTTCATCACATTGATGCAATAATCCTGTAGACCTAATATCTATATAAAGCAATCAAACTTGTTGATTTGCAGCTTTGCCCACAGTGGCCTTCTCCATCCGGAGATTTTAATAGGATAATTACCTACGTGTAGAAATAAAATTGATTGTTTCCAAATTTCTATCGTCTCATGGTATACATTGTCATATCACCCTATCTAAGACTTAAAACAGACGTATGACATATTGTAGTGTTCCTGTAATTCCTGCTTTTTGTTGTTACTATCAGTGTAGAACAAGTCAAAGGCCTATGCGTTGCCTATTGTTCAGGAGACGTGCATGTTTCATAGAAATGCTACATTCCTCATTGGGACGAAAGTGTTCATGAGTCTCTGGTTGGATTGAAACACAACAGATTGTTTGACTGTACAATCTCTGTTTCAGGATGGCAGGAATGTTCGACATAGACTTGGAGACTGAGGACATCAGTGATACAGAGGTCTGTATTCCCTGGTGGTTGATACGACTACTGATGATCAGTTATTTGAAATACACAGGAATGAGAAAACAATTGATTTGCCTCATCACAGGTTGTTTCAGCTTCAGTAACGTTTTGATCGCATACTACTTACACTTACACATGATTGATAAAAGGTCAAGCTTGGATACATTACCACAAACACATACATTATAAAATGTGGAATACATATCTTTGTGTTTTTGAGGGACATTTAGCTACAGAGTACAACAACTAAGAAAGATGACTTACTTTGTTTAACCTCATTGGCTTGCTGTTCCCCATCTGTAGGATGATGTCTGTGACTTCACTGTGACAGAACCAGAGAAGTAAGTTCATCTTACCATTAAGTGGAAGAAAAATAATGATGATGCTGATTTAGTACACAAATGTATTTATACCAATACTTGTACTTGTGTGTGTTATGCTCACCCCAGTGTGCAGACAGAGGAGGTGGAGTTGACCAGTGAAAGTGTCAACAGAGACAGTGAGAGAGTTGGACCTGACTGTTTCGAGCTTCTTACTGTGCTGGGAAAAGGAGCCTATGGCAAGGTGTGTGTGTGGGGGGGTTCTTTGTTCCTTTTGATTGATTGATTGATTGATTGATTGATTGATTGATATTCACATTGAAATTAAACAAAATGTCTTTTTTCAGGTCTTCCAGGTGAGGAAGGTTCAAGGTGCTCAGACGGGGAAGATATTTGCCATGAAGGTCCTGAGAAAGGTATTTTGTCTCAGCTCACAGCTCCCTCCTTAGACATAAAATGTAGAATTAAAAAGTACATGAAGTTGTCCCTCTCTCTCTCTCCGTGTATTCTTCATGCTTTCCTCTCCACACCATGCTGTATCTGCCTCTCATGTCTTCCCTTCTTTCTATTTGTCCTCCTTTCTTTCCTGGTCCCCTTCTTTATATTTTCCGTCTTTCAACGCTGTACTGAGCTCCTCACTTGTCTCGTTCGTTTGTCTTTAGGCGAAGATAGTGTGTAATGCTAAAGACACGGCCCATACGCGAGCAGAGCGGGAGATCCTGGAGACGGTGAGACACCCGTTCCTCGTGGATCTGCACTACGCCTTCCAGACCGGGGGGAAACTCTACCTCATATTGGAGTGTCTGAGTGGTAAGAGAGAGAGAGAGGCACTGAGGGATGAACTGATGGAAGCGGAGGGTAAAAACATAGGAGGAGAGATAGATGCCATGGACCAATGTTAGTGCTTGTATATAAACCTTGTGTGAGATCCCTTCATTTTTAACATTTATGGCCATAGCTGTTTTAAAAGGGAAGAGGTGAAGGAAGAAAACGAGGGATGAATGGAGAATTAAAAGAATGGAATGGAGGAAGATTCTCCGATGCCAGTAACCCATCTGTACTGTTTACCACCAGGAGGGGAGCTGTTTATGCAGCTAGAGAAGGAAGGCATCTTCATGGAGGACACTGCTTGGTAAGGACACATACTCCCGGGGAAATGCTTGCAAATTTATGCATAAAATTAGAGATGCACCGATTGCAATTTTCTTTATACTATAATTGACAACATATATAAACATTTTCAGATCATTCTGCTTCTCTCATATCATGGACTGGACTCAAATAATGTATGTTTGTGTGTAGTTTCTATCTAGGAGAGATCACATTGGCTCTCGGTCACCTCCACTCTAACGGGATTATTTACCGAGACCTCAAACCTGAAAACATCATGCTTAATCAACAAGGTAACATATACTAACTATGTCAACATGCAGAATGGTCATAAATAACATCTGAGTAGGTTGGGGGGTGCTGAAATCTTTGTAACTGTGTTTAGGCTCAAACTGATCGACTGAATCACTTGTAAAACATTCGATAAATAAAATGTGATCTTGCAGCTGAGTTTATGCCTGAATGATAACAAATTGAAGCTTGTGTATTTAAAAAAAAAAAGAAACGAAAATACGTCTTTAAGTGTTTGCAAATGGGAAAATATCTAGGTTTATTGAAATTAAAATATAGCTCTCAGTCATTAACTCTCTGCAGCTTTGAAATTCAAGTTGTTTCCAGGATTCCTCGAATTTTGATCTCACCTCCCTCAAAATATATCACTTTTGAAAGCTTCAATTTGACCAAAAATGACCTTAAAAGGTCAAGTGTGTAGGATTTAGGGGGATCTATTAGCAGACCTGGAATATAATATTCATAACTATGTTTTCATCAGAGTATAATCACCTGAAACTAAGAATTGTGCTTTCGTTATCTTAGAATGAGCCCTTCATATCTACATAGGGAGCGGGTCCTCCATGTTTCTACATTAGCCCAGAACGGACAAACCAAACTCCGGCTCTCGAAAGGGCCTTTTGAGTTTTTCGCTACCTGAAGGGCCACCGTAGTTCTCCGACATAATTGGAAAAGGGAGGGGTGAGCGGAGCGGAGGGGTATTCAGGTGGTTGCAATCTGCAACCTCACCGCTAGAGGCCACTAAATCCTACACACTGGACCTTTAAATACCCCTAATGAATGTGAGCACCGTGTGGTTTGTTTGTGTGTTTCCTTTTCCCCCCTTTGCTTCATTGTTGAAACATCATTTTGTGATTTGACGAGTGTAATTTCCTCTTAATTTTAATATACATTTTACACATTGACCATGGATGGTTTCACTTCAATAATGTTGTTTTTCTTTCTGAAGGACACATCAAGCTAACTGACTTTGGCCTCTGTAAGGAATCCATTCACGAAGGATCCGTCACACACACCTTCTGTGGCACCATAGAGTACATGTGGGTAACACTGCACTCACTCTCACATAAACACACAGATCTAAATATAATGTAAATATTAACTGTGATTCTTCCATTTTGCCCCGCTCACACACACACACACACACACATCTTCACACATTTTTTTCTTTACTCCGATAACTCACTTTCTGTGTTTGTGTGTGATTCCTTTCTCTGCGTATCTTTTTTCTCGACCAGGGCTCCAGAGATCTTGACCAGGTCGGGTCACAACAGAGCAGTAGACTGGTGGAGCCTCGGGGCCCTGATGTACGACATGATGACCGGATCGGTAAGTTAGTATATTCATTATGAGAAATCTGTGCCCGGAGATGGTGATGTTGCTGTAATAGTTTCAGTATTTGCCTTTTTAGAGCCGATGTGTGGGATAAGAACCTGCTCGAGATCTCCCATAACCACACCAACAAGGCTTATTAGTGATGCTGTTTATTGCTGCTGTGATGGAGTAGTAACTACTGACTCCTTCCTGTGATTTCATTCCACCAGCCTCCATTCACAGCTGAAAACAGGAAGAAGACCATTGATAAGATCTTGAAGTGTAAACTCAATCTGCCCCCATACCTGACCATTGATGCCAGGGACCTCATCAAGAAGGTCTGTAAAACACACACAGAAACACAGAAACAAATGAGATTGAACGTAGAGTTGGATACTTTTGTATTCTTCTCTTTTGGTTTTTGGTTTTACACAATTGTCAGGAGAAACATTTTGTACACTGTTTTATCACCCATAGGTAGGGCTGTCACAATAAATTTGACATGTGAAATATTATTATTATTATTAGTTGTAGTAGTATTTCAAATGTTTTCTTTTGCAGCTGAACAGATGGTATGTGTGCATGCCAATTTTTGATCTTGAATGTCACCATTATAGCAAATACTGCTTTTATTAACATGAAAATAAAAGTCCTTCCATATGAATTCAAATCAGTTAAAGTTCCAGTTAGATCCTTTCATTACAATACAGTCAGCAGGGGACTGATTCATGAATCTATCTGTCCCTCTCTCTCTATTTAAATTGTGTTATTTTCTTGGTATGATATCATGAAACCAAACAATATTATGAAAACAGATTTATTCTGTAAAGCGATTGATTATTTAAACACTTTGGCACTATAGAACACAATCATCAGTCTTTATAGTGACATTCGTGACTCTTTGTTTTTCAGCTGTTGAAGAAGAATCCAACCCAAAGACTTGGCTCCAGTAAAACAGACTGTGCTGATATTCAGGTATCTAAATGCATTCACTTTTTCACTCACGCTCATTCTCCAATAGTGGTGGTAACCACTAGTGATGTTAGGTTCTGTGCCGAGGCTTCGGAGCGTGTGTCGAGTAATCCAGGAAGTTTCCTGCGATGCGCGTATCGAGGCTTGTATCGTTTTAGACCGATTCCGTCATTGATGACGTCCGAAGCCTCGCTGCCAGGCCATATACCGCGTGACTGGTTCGGGAAGTGGTTCAGATCTTCACTGGGTAAACCAATGCCACTTCCAGAAGTGACACAGAACTCTAATATTACCCCTCCTGCCATTATTATATTATATTACACTACACTACAATACAATTATTGACCAAAGGATTGGTTTACACACATAAGATGCATTACTCACAATTAGTTTATTATACATCTTATATACTCATAATATACTTACTAAATAGGCATTTTATCATACATGATATAGATATAAATGGATTACATGGTAATATATATTTCTTTTCATTGTGTATAGTCATTCCCAACAGCCTTTACTGGCACAAAATACAGTATATCACAGAACTGTGGTCCCAGTAGACCACAACCAGCACTGCTCCCAGTAGACCACTTACACTTACACACCAAAAACTGACAAACTGACAATAACCTGATATTTTCAGGTGGACTTCATTCATTCTCACTGTGCAATATCATTTTCCACTTGTGCAATTTTGTTAATAGTCTGTTTATTGTCAATACTGTATATACTGCTCCTGTTGTTATACTTCCTATCTTTATACTTGGTTCATATTTTGTTACACTTTGTTTAGCTCTTTTTTACTGTGTTAGCTGATGCATCTTGTTTTGTGCACTATCCCCTTTGCTGCTGTACTCTGCAAATTTCCCCACTGCGGGACTAATAACGGAATATCTGATCTTATCTTATCACATGGTTAAGATCATATCTGCCTGTTTTACACTCTTTGACCACCAGGTGGTTTCGTGAGCACATGAAGCCTCGCGCAATGAACCCTTTTCCGAACCAATTTGCTGGAAAGCTTCAAAGCTTCATGAGGCTTCATCTCGCCATCATTAGTAACCACGATTGACGGTTCTACTTGATGTTAACATGGTTTCCCTTTAACGGGACAATCTAAAATACACCAAATCCATGTGTGAAGGCACCTAAGATATATTGAAGATGTGGTGATTGAAAATAATCTCTACCAGTGGAGTACTGCACGTCATTAAGTATAAAAGCAATGTTGAATTCACATGCACACTAGGAGCTATACAAGCAAACCAAACAGGCAGGCCAGGCAGTAACATGCTTGTCATAGATGCACTGCCCTGATATTAAAGGGATAGTTCGGATTTTTTGAAGTGGGGTTTTATGAGGTACTTATCAAATAGTCGGTGTGTTACCTTCAATAGATGGCTGTCGGCACACCCCCCAATTTGGGGAAACAGACAGGAGCACCAGCACGGAAGCTAAGCGATGCACTGCTGTGGACGGGGGCAGCAGATTCACATCATTTGAGTCAAGTGATTCACATGTCTTGTTATTTTAGAGTTATTTTTGGTATAGGTTTATTTTATAAATAATTTAATTTGATGCCAAAACATGGGCTAGATAAGACATGGGATTAAAAACATCCCCCTCTTTAAAATAACCTTGTTTATTTTAACTGAATAAGAGTCCATTTATGTTTCTAGTAAAACAATACATTAACCTTCTAGACATTACCGTGTTAGCGTCTGGCCAGCAGCAGTAGTTGGAATCACCCCACCGTCTGTGTCTCAAATACCCGCTGCCTTGATAACCCAGCTGCACACGGACCACAGGGAGATGTGCCGAGGCTTTTCAGGTCGGCTAGAATCTAACGTTACGTTATCTCTGTTGATCCACTTCGTTAGCTTGCTTCCATGGCTGCAGAAGGCTGCGTTTGAGTGCCAATTTGTTTCATATGGGGCAACGAGGGTGTTGAAATGGGCATAGGACGGGATCACACCGGCCAAAACAAAAACAGACGTTGCAGACCGGAATGGAAATTTCAAAGGAGAACATACTGTAGCATTGTTGTCTGAGAAGCCAGTATTTCCTTGTGGAATTTTGTTTTTCCATCTTCAGGTAGCTCTCTCTTTTTTTCACCACATAAGTGTTTGCATCCCTGCAAAGACAATTTTCCACATCGTGGACAATAAAACTTCTAACTAACTTTAATATTTTTAATATTTTCACTGTTTTACATTGCTGTCAGACAGCTCTTTCCGACGGGGAACTGAAGCCGTTATCTATGCTCTTTTCAAAACCACCATGCTCCTTTGACAAAAACTGTAATTTTACCGAGCAGAAAATGGGAGTTAAATGACTGTGGAGTCTGTTGGATTTGAAGAGAATATACAGCGGGTAAAATAAGTATTGAACACATCACCATTTTTCTCAGTAAATATATTTCCAAAGGTGCTATTGACATGACATTTTCACCAGATGTTGGTAACAACCCAGGTAATCTATACATACAAAGAAACCAAAACAAATACATTCAGAATTGAAGTTATGTGTAATAATGTGAAATGACACAGGGAAAAAGTATTGAACACGCTTACTGATATTTATTTAATACTTTGTACAAAAGCCTTTGTTGGTAATGACAGCTTCAAGACGCCTCCTGTATGGAGAAACTGGTCGTATGCATTGCTCAGGTGTGATTTTGTCCCATTCTTCCACACAAACAGTCTTCAAATCTTGAAGGTTCCGTGGGCCTCTTCTATGAACTCTGATCTTCAGTTCTTTCCATAGATTTTCAATTGGATTCAAGTCAGGTGATTGGCTGGGCCATTCTAGCAGCTTTATTTTCTTTCTCTGAAACCAGTTGAGAGTTTCCTTGGCTGTGTGTTTGGGATCATTGTCTTGCTGAAATGTCCACCCCCCTTTCATTTTCATCATCCTGGTAGATGGCAGCAGATTTTTATCAAGAATGTCTTGGTACATTTTTACATTCATTCTTCCTTCAATTCTGTGAAGTTTGTCAGTACCGTATGCTGAAAAGCAGCCCCACACCATGATGTTCCCACCTCCAAACTTCACTGTTGGTATGGTGTTTTTAGGGTGATGTGCAGTGCCATTTGTCCTCCAAACATGGTGTGTGTTATGGCATCCAAAGATTTAAACTTTGCTCTCATCTGACCAGACTATATTCTCCCAGTATTTCACAGGCTTGTCCAAATGTTGTGCAGCAAACTTTAAACGAGCTTCAACATGTTTTTTCTTCAGCAATGGAGTCTTGCGTGGTGAGCGTGCATACAGGCCATGGCGGTTGAGTGCATTACTTATTGATTTCTTTGAAACAATTGTACCTGCTAATTCCAGGGGTCTCATTTATAACCGTTGCGTACGCACAAAACGGGGCCTGAAATGTACGTACGCCACTTCCCACGCAATAGTTGTGATCTATAAAAACAAACTTGACGGGAGAATGTGCGCACCGGTACGGAAACTTTGACCCGTGCGTACGCACATTATGGAGGGACTGAGGCAGGGGAAACTGGAGACGCAGATGGTGAGGTGGTGAATTGAAGCCAGACTGTAGACATTAAATGTCATTATACATATAATGATGCCTCTCACACATTTAACTTCACTTCATACTTATAGGCCCTATCCACTTTATCATAAACATTTAAAAGCAGTGTTATTTGTGCTATTGAGCCATAACTATTCTACAAGCACCTTACAAATGTAAAATATATCAGCCAACTCAAATCAAATTCTGCTCAATATCTCATCAGCGCTGTCTCACCATCACTGTCCCTCCACCTCCAGAGCGCAGAGGAGAGGATCGGACTACCGACACTCGCAGTCAGCTGTGGAGCAGCTGATGAAATCATCATCATGGGTTGTAGAAATCCAAGATTATATCAAATAGCATTAAAGAATGGCAGAGCAGAGCGCCAATAGTTTTAATAATATCTTCTAATAGTGTGCAGATATCACCAATACCATATTCGTTTTCATAAAGTTGTTGTGTAAAATCGCTGCAGTGATGACGTGACTTATTAATTTATTTATGTTTTATTAGATAGGGACAGATAGGGTATACATATAGACAAAATGAAAACGGCTATCCGATGCAACTATCAGACTGTCTCCAGTGCGCCACCGCGGTGCGCCACTCTGCCTCCTCCAGTCACCTCCACCCGGCACATCTTCACCAGTATGGATTGTGTAAATTAACAAAGTGTGGAAATAAAGCCAGTGACAGCTCTCACACAATCGTTACTCTCCATATCCTCATTATCATTATCAGTCCTAATCATAATACAGGACACGTTCACTATAAAAACTTAAATAATAAATAAATTGTGTTCACCTGTTAAACTTCTTTTTTCTAATGATATCCAGCGTGGTGGATTTTACTGATTGTCTTGATCATTTTGGCAAGTTGTGAATCGATGATATCGATTGCTGTACAGATATAAACACTGCAGTGACACTGGTAACATGCTGCATGGTGCTGGTGGATATACCGGCACTGAGGACTAAATGACGTGTATAACAGAATTAAGAGGGAACGAGTGTTCAGAGACCTCTTCAACTACAAGCACCTTGATCTCTTTGTCAGAAAAAGTCCTTTTCTCGGTCTTCCTCTCGGTAGTTGCCGTGATTTACCGTAAAGATCAAACAGGCTCATTCACATGCAAACATTAATTAGGTGTTTTGCATGGACCATTTATGGTTGAAAGTGGGCGTGTAGAGGGCGGAATATGAGGCGGATCCACGTGCGCACATTTCCAGGTGGAGTGTGATTTATAAAGGGAACATTGCGTGCAGATGTGCGTATGCACGATTTATAAATCTGATTTTTTTTTGGCGTACGCCATTTTCGGCTTTTGTGCGCACGTACATTTTTAGTATGGATCCTACGCACTGTTTTATAAATGAGACCCCAGGTCTTTCTGAAGCTCTCCACAAGTGGTCCTTGGGGCCTTGGACAACTCTTCTGATAATTCTTTTCACTCCTCTGTCAGAAATCTTGCGAGGAGCACCTGGTCGTGGCCAGTTTATGGTGAAATGATGTTCTTTCCACTTCCGGATTATGGCCCCAACAGTGCTCACTGGAACATTCAGAAGTTTAGAAATGTGCCTGTAACCAATTTCATCAGTATGTTTTGCAACAATAAGGTTGCGAAGGTCTTGAGAGAGCTCTTTGCTTTTACCCATCATGAGATGTTTCTTGTGGGACACCTTGGTAATTAGACACCTTTTTATAGGCCATCAGTTGGGACTGAACCAGCTGATATTAATTTGCACTGACAAGGGGCTTGATTGCTTTCTAATTACTGATAGATTTCAGCTGTTGTCTTGGCTTTCCATGCCTTTTTTGAACCTCCCTTTCTTCATGTGTTCAATACTTTTTCCCTGTGTCATTTCACATTATTACACATAACTTAATTTCTGAACTTATTTGTTTTGGTTTCTTTGTATGTATAGATTAATTGGGTTGTTACCAACATCTGGTGAAAATGTCATGTCAATAGCGCCTTTGGAAATATATTTACTGAGAAAAATGTCGACGTGTTCAATACTTATTTTACCCGCTGTATATAAATATAATGGCTTAATTTCCCTGTCAGAAAGGGCTTGTCTGACGGCAGGGTTAATAATAATAATAATAATCGGTAATAATATTCTAAATATAGCATACACTTAAACTATCTTGAACTAGATATACATTTTTTTATTTTTTTGCTGCTACCCATGTCCACAGCAGTGCATTGCTTTTCTCCCGTGTTGGTACTCCTGTCTGTTTCTCCAAATTGGGGGTGTGCCCACCGCCATCTACTGTAGGTATATACAACCCCACCTCAAAAAATCTGAACTATCCCTTTTAATGGATGTGGAGAAAGGCAGACATGTTGACTGCCAGTTAAATTATGTGCAATATACAGTATTGAGAGGACAATGACATGATTGAAATGCTGCCCAATTATAAGCTTGTAAACAAAAGAGACATGCACTCCCTGGTTCCCTGGTGTTGAGGGATTCATGTACATGTCAGCTACAAATGAGGCCCACAGAGAATATATATAAATTAGCCCTTTTGTTCCACTGCAGAAACACCTGTTCTTCAGGCATATCAGCTGGGATGACCTGCTGAGCAAGACAGTGGAGCCGCCATACAAGCCACAACTGGTAGGTCGTCAGTAGTCATTTTTATTTCCATTATGTTATTGAACGGCTTGTTAAAGTCCGGGTAAAGCAAAGTCGGAGATTTGTTTCTGAACACATTAAACATGTTAGAAAATAAGTACTGAAAACACGTGAAATCTCTTCTTTTTTACTCAATCACTCTTTTTTCTCTCTAACTTTTTGGCTGCCTCTGTTTTCCCATCTGTCTCTGTAGCATTCGGACGAGGATGTAAGCCAGTTTGACACCAGATTTACCAGACAGACACCGGTGGACAGTCCAGACGATACTACACTGAGTCACAGTGCAGAGCTGGCTTTTGCTGTGAGATTCTCTTCTTTATATTTATGGGCTATAGAAACCAAACCATTAATAATTAGTCAATGCACTGCAGTCTATCTTAATATTGTATTTATTAAAAAAAAAAACTGTTTTAATGAGGAAGCCAGCAACATGGTAACATTATACGTCTATGATTGACTGTGGTGAAGGAATGATCATTTTCCTCAGGGTTTCACCTACGTGGCTCCATCGGTCCTGGAGAGTCTAAAAGAAGGCTTCTCATTCGAACCCCGAACGCGACCTGTACGCCGACACAACAGCAGCCCACGCACACCCATCAGGTAACACACACACACAAGATATTTTTTGTTTACTTTTGTTCTCTTAAAGGGACTAAATGTCAGAATCAGAAATTGCTTGTTCATAGTGACACTTGTGGCCGTTAAAGTCAAGTTTCCCACGCTTGTGCTCGCACTACGTAGACCCGAGCGAGCATCGGTCAAAACAGTGAGGCGACACACACAAGGCTGAATGTGATTGACAGCTAAAACCACAATATCACTTTATATTTCACATGTTTGGCAGTCATGTTAGTTTACCTGTCCAGGAGGAATTTTGCCAGCTTTGGGGTCCGTTTTGATACCTAAAACCAAACGAAGCTCCCTCCATGAATCGAAGGCCCGGCCGATGTTGATCCTAGTTTCCCTCCCACCCCCCGATGTCGATCACATTCCTGTTTTGCAAGACGGGCTTCACCAGATATAACTGTGTTTTTTGTGCTTCCGTGGAGTATGTGTTGGAGTCTGAGTTGTGGTGGAGGCCGGTCGTTTGTTTGCGTTGGCGGACTCCAACTAGCTAGTGTTAGCTATCCCTTTAGCTGCGCTGAACAGAGTAGGCACACGTGAGCGCACATGACGTCACATCCGCCGGGACACCGGACCGAGTCCATCACATTAAAAGCAGTGTACAGGCTGATAGAGGAAACGCAGAAAGTCACGGAAGGTCTCGTTTTTTAGGTTAGGTTACAAACTGTTCCCCCATTTGCAATAAAAATACAATTCATACGTGTACAGTCCCTTTAAAGAAGATAAATAAAATCACAAATCATTTTATTTATCTTTTTCAACCATCTTATATTTCTTATAACTTCTGTCTTTTTCTTTCTTCATCCATTTCTTTCAGTCCTCTGAAATTTTCTTCAGCTGGACCTTTCAAGTCCTGCATGGATGGAGAGTCGGATCTTTTCTCTCCCACCTCTCCACCGGCAGCTCCAGCTCCAGCTCCTGTCTCACTGGAAAACGGCTCTGCCAGTCAGCCGATCAGGACGCCTGCAAGGAACAAGAAGCAGAAGGCACTTCGGAGATGAGGAGGAAGCCCTACGTACTCTCCTCAAGACCGTGGTCAGATTAACATTTTCCATCGTATATCATAAGTGTTGAGGCACAGAGCTGAAGTGTTTTTGCTGGTATCATGCTTTTTTTTTTTGAAGTGGTTTAACTTAAGGAGGTCTCTGAAAAAGCCAAAATCAAAAGTGGAAAGCTCTCCATTTTTCTTTTTTCTCACGTTCATCTCTGAAAACAAATACAGTAGTATTTGGGCTTACTATTCAGGACTTCCTGTTTGTCATATAACTATCTACAGGTAGATCACTCTACACAGAACCACTGGATCAACGTGGGATTTTCATGCTTTTACTTTCATTTGTCTCAGATGATCACTATATTGCATGAAGCTGTAATTTACAGTTTCCATACGTCTGCACTCATAGTTCACACTGTGGCACTGATGTATATATATGGGAAACAATGACTTCATATCAATATTTTATACAAAAAGCACTGGAAAGAGGGCAACAGAGCCAACGATTCTTCTTCACCAACTTCGAGGTCGAGGTCAGGTAAATGATGGATTAATTGGTGACTGTTTCATTTTGTACTTACATGCTAGTGCAATTATAGTAAAGGGAAGCTTTGAGATAAAGCTTTTTTGGGGTTTAATTAGTTCATCAGTTTGTGCAAAGAGGTCGGCTATCAATTAGACAACTGATGAAGGACCAACTCGATTGAAGTCCTGTGTGAAAGCGACCTTCAGCCATCAAGTTATGAAGTACATCTTGACTGTACAAGCTTAAAGTAGTAATATTTGCTCATGTGTCAGGGTGGGACTTAATCATGTAGAAATCGGAAACAGAAGATAATGTATTCACGAATGTCATATTTGATCTCAAGTGAACATTTCTGTGTGAAAATACTGTGTGGTGACCATATTCATCGGTGCTTCTCATTTCTCTGAGCTTTTCTTAACAGAGAATCTTCATGACAACTGCCAAAGCTTTAAACGCATCCTATCCTCATATTGTACAAACGGACCAATCACAGTATCATAGAGTGCACTTGACAAGAGGGATATTTATTCATTTGGGTAAACAAGGAGGTTGTGATCTATCACCCTTGATTAAAAAAAAAATAAAAAAAATAGCCCCTGTATTGTAATCAAAATATTACCATGTGATACCTCCATATAGTTAGTACAATGTACAGCCAAAGCAGGAAGTTAAAAGCTGTGCTCTCAGGAAGCAAATTATAATGTTGTATAAAAAGTATTTTGGGTTACCGAATAAACTTATTTTTACACATGAAAAACGTCAGATAATTGTTGGAAAAAAAATTCTAGATATTTAGAAAGTGTTTGATTGTCATTGCCTGACATACACCCATAAGTGTTTAGTCACTGAAGGCTTAAGTCAAACACTAATTCAGCACTTGGATGGATCACAGAAAGGTTATTTGATGCCAAAAATCTTTTTCATTTTCTTTTCTTAGAATAAATGACTCATAGGTTGAGATAAAATTGAACCAAATCCTGGCCCATGTCACTATATCTTCTCACAGGACAATATACAAAACAGTTAAAGGGCCAGTGTGTTGGATTTAGTGGTGCTGAGGTTGCAGATTGCAACCAGCTGCATACCTCTCATCCCTTCCTTTCCAAGCGTTTAGACAAAACTTATGGTGGCCTTTGGGCTACCAAATTCATCTTCCACTTCAACGCAAAAACGCCTCTCTAGAGCCAGTGATTTGTTTGTCCGTTCTGGGCTACTGTAAAAACATGGCGGACTCCGTGGAAGAGGACCCGCCCCCTGTGTAGATATGAAAGGGCTCATTTTAAGGTTACGTTAACACAGCGATTCTTAGTTTCAGGTGATTACACACTAATGAAAACATACTTATTAATATTATATTCCATTTCAGCCAATAGATTCCCATTAAATCCTACACACTGGTCCTTTTAAGCGTGCACAAGTTTTAAACACACAAGGCAACAGAGACAAACTTATCTTAAGCAGCTACTGTAAGTGCAAATATTACACATTAAAATAGAGTAACAAAATATAATTAATATTAAATCCTTGGTTAAACAATCTATGAACTATACAGCTTTCAATCACTGCCCTTAATCCAGTGATATATATACAAATACAGGTAATGGAGATGGGGCAAGTATTGTTTGGAGTAAAGAGGGGGATATATGGGGAAGTTACTGCAGTGGAAACAACCTACAAATTGACGTGATTAACTTAGTTGAAGAAAGTTAACGTGCTTCTATTTGTTGGCTAAATCATCCATTTGTTGCCTGTCCATCATGGTCTTCTACTGGAGAATGAAAAATATATTTTACCAGGTGTAAACTATAAGAGACCCAAAGTGTTCAATGTTATGTAGATAAATAATATAATGAAATAAAGAATCATATGAATTAGGGCTATCAATCGATTAAAATATTTAATCGCGATTGATCACGATTGTCCATAGTTAATTGCAAATTACATTTTATCTGTTCAAAATGTACTTTAAAGGCAGATTTCTTAAGTATTTAATACTCTTATCAACATGGGAGTGGGCAATTATGCTGCTTTATGCAAATGTATGTATATACTTATCATTGGAAATCAATTAACAACCCCAAAAAAAAGACAGATATTGTCCAGAAACCCTCACAGGTACTGCATTTAGCATTAAAAATATGCTCAAATCATAACATGGCAAACTGCAGCCCAACAGGCAACAACAGCTGTCAGTGTGTCAGTGTGCTGACTTGTCATCATAAAGTGGGCATGTCTGTAAAGGGGAGACTCGTAGGTACCCATAGAACCCATTTTCATTCACATATCTTGAGGTCAGAGGTCAAGGGAGCCCTTTGAAAAAGGCCATGATAGTTTTTCCTTGCCAAAATGTTGCTTAAGTTTGGAGCGTTATTTAGCCTCTTTTTGCGACAAGCTAGTTTGACATGGTTGGTGCCAATGGATTCCTCAGGTTTTCTAGTTTCAGATGACAGCTGTTGTTGTTAAACTGAGCCCGCTACAACCTAAAAATCACAAGTTGTGTTAAAGAAAATAGTGGTGTGAATCCAAATTAGCGTTATTATCGCATCCCTAATATGAATATATGCAGACAAAAAATGTGTAACAGAATCACGATACAGTAAGTGGTCTTTTTCACTTTATATACTACGTAACTAGCTCTGAAGTTAGACTTCTGTCGCTACGCAACACGTGACAAACGTCACATGACAACCGCTTTCTTCCGGTTGACAGGCAGGTCTATAACACGGTTTGCCCATGAGACTGGTGCTGACCTGCTAAACATCAGCCTGTTAGTATGATCATTGTGAGCATGTTAGCATGCTGACTTTAGCATTTAGCTTAGAGTACTGCCATACAGCCTCACTGAGCTGCTAGCATGGCTGTAGACTCTTGTCTTGTTAACTCACATCAGTATTAATTGACCGTCTGCTGGAATTCAATAAAAATTACCAGTAAAAGCCTATGAAATGATATTTCATAATAATGAGCTGAGTGTTTATTAAGTGAGTCAGATATTTAATTTCACAATTTTATGGTTATATGTTTTGTCTTTATTTATTTATATGATTATTTCACAATATCGTATTTATATTGAACACATTGGGTCTCCATAAAATCAAGCTATATTTAAAAAAGAAAAAAATGGAATGAAAAGAGTCTCTTCTGGAAACAGGCACAACACATCATGTCTTCCTACTTTCCTTCATTACCACTGGATGTAAAGTCTGTACAGTACATGTTTGATGCTGAGCTGTGAACCACTGTATGTATTATACTTAGAGAAATGGCTTCACATTGCAGTTTGTTTTTGTAATGACATTGTAACTACTATTACATTATTTGTAATGCAAGATAAAATGACACAGGGCTCTGTTTTCTTTTCTTTTTTTTGTCTCTACTCCAAGTTGCCACACTTGCGTCATGGAACTAATTGGACTGCTGAAAGAACTGTTAAGTTGTGTTTTGTGTATTTATTTACATAATTAGGAACAATTGTACAGTAATATGAAAAGGATTCTACATCTCTGGAGTTAATGGATATTTTACAAGTTCATTTTTTGTGATATTTGCTGATTTTGTTTCTCTTCTGCTAACTGATAAAGAACCATTAATTGCTGAATTGTTGAATTGAGAATTTTATTTATGCTTTATGTTAAAGGCTAACTTAGGTATTTTTTCAACCTGGACCCTATTTTCCCATGTTTTTTTGAAATTGGTCCAACATTTAGGGGTTAACGCTGTCACCGGCAACCTCTTAACAAGCTGCAAGGGCAAGTGAGCAGCGTCAATGTAACGTTACGCTCACTAAAAGTGCACTTTGTCTGATAACATTATGGAAAGGACCTTACAGAGAAATAAAACGTTTTCTTTTCCCGTCTGTTTGTTGTTGTGTCCAAGTCCCGCTCAAGGAGAAGTCTCGTTGTGCAATTTGAATATCCGTATACTCTGGCTCAAATAAATATGGGCGGCCATCGCTCATCAAAAATCATTTAGATTTATCATTTAGAAATTATCTAAATATTCAACCTTGACATTGAACATATTTTAGATAACGCTAAGCTACGCTTTCTGTATTTCAACACAACAAACTCTGCCCGGCTGGCACTCGGGCAGAGTGCCACATGGATGTATTCCACTATTCCACCGTTGTCTTGCGGCAACACGTCACCTCGTGAGATTTCGGAGCTGGACTTCCCCTTGAGCGATAGTCAGTTATAATAATAATAATAGGAGCCTATCATGGCAACAACGAGCACTTTTAGTGGACGCAAATGACGGTGCTAGCTTGCCCCAATGGGATTACGTTGCAGCCTGCGAGCGGCTACTGTTACATCACTCTGGTTTAATACTGGACCAATTTCAGAAATTATCATGCCTATTAGTCAGTAAGACACAAAAACATGGGAAAATAGGGTCCAGGTTGAAAAATACCGAAGTTACCCTTTAACTAATGGATGGATGTATTTGTATATAATTTATTCAAATTCAATGGAATGTTTTTATGGATTTTACATTGTCAACATCAAGTTTGTTGACTTCTAAAGTCACTTTTAAATCATGTTTACACACATTATGGGAACAAGTTGTGGGACAGCAGATTAAAAGTTTTGGCTTTAAATGGTCAACGGTGTGTTAAGAAATATTTGGTGACGTTTTTTTCCAGGACTCAGTAAAGCAAACACTGTCAGGTGCACCTTCAAGGATAAGCGTCATGACTTCACTTGTGACCTTCACTAACTGATTAGCAGCCCATTTATTTCATTTCCCAGCATGCCAAAGTCAGCAGGTGCTACTTTAGGTCACTGACTTTACATCATCGCCTTGAGAAAAAAAAAATCATCCTATTACATGCAAACCTCTAATTTTCAGTCATTGATGTTCACCTTTTAATTGCTGCTCATATTCACAAAAAATAGTGCACGCCAAACTCAAATCACAGGTTTGGGTTTGTTTCCAACAGCTTCTGGGAACTACTTGAACAAACACTGATAGATTGAGATCTGAATGCAGGCATGCTGATTAGTTTATCGCATGCATGTACACGTCAGACTGAGATGTGTTAACGTGATGTGGGACTATAAAGCCCAGAACTGTTCGGGACCTCCCAGTCGAAGACCATCTCTCATTCACCACAACCAGGTAAGCCTTTTTGCTGCCTTCGTCGCCTCGTAACCATAATAATAATAATAAGGGTTGAAGTGAATTTTAAGAGCTGAGAGGTTAACGTTCTCTTTAATGGCAGGAACGCGTCGTTCATCACCATGAAGTCATCTCTTGTCCTCTGTGTTCTCCTCGGCATCGTCTTCTCTGTCAGGGCTGCATCAGGTATGTAAACTAGAAATAAGTCATTGAGTAGATTCTACTCCTATAGCTTGTGTTGACCCCATATATTCTTTATCTACTATAGTTCATGCTAGAATACAAGTAGGGAGGCTTACTTTTAGTTGCTTCATAGATTTTCAGAAAGCTTTTGATTGCCCGATCCTTCTGACTTTTTGGTTTTTAAGCAGGAGGTGTGAGAAAAGTTACCACAGGGATAACTGGCTTGTGGCGGCCAAGCGTTCATAGCGACGTCGCTTTTTGATCCATAGATGTCGGCTCTTTCTACCATTGCGAAGCAGAATTCACCAAGCGTTGGATTGTTCACCCACTAATGGGGAACTTGAGCTAAGTTTAGACCGTCGTGAGACAGTTTAGTTTTACCCTACTGATGATGTGTTGTTGCAATAGCAATCCTTCTTCTCAGTTTCAAATGATTAAAATCTCAGTTTCAAATTAATACAAATTGTATCTACTGTAGTTCGTGTTATAGATCTCAGTTTCAAATGATTAAAATCTAAAAATTTATTTTACAATGCCTTAAAAGTTCTTTACCAAACCCCCGTTGCTTGTGTGTAGGTCAGTGAATAGAAGAGGTTGGTTCAATTAATATATTTTTACTTGGTGTCAAATCATAACAAATGTTCATTTCTTTTGGAGTTATCGTCCAAACGGACAAACCAACCAACAAACCAACGCCGGTGTAAACATAACCTCCTTCCTAGGCCTTTGGCCTTGGCGGAGGTAATAAGAGTCCCACCGTTAGGTCTCATCTTTCTGAGCTTTTACACCGTGCAGCCTCTGCTAAACCTCTTTTGTTCTCTCAGGTTTGCCTAATGTTAGCTTTATATCGCTTCAGGCTGGTGCACGCCAAGGGGTAGTGTACGAGCAGGGAGGCATCTGATTGGTTCTTTCCAAGCGGACCTCGAGGCAGTGATTGGTAGATGTTTTTACAGGATTACAGCAGCTACAGATGACGGCTCTTTTCCGGTCCTTTTTTTCAGAGCTCATCAGTAATGGATCGCTGTCGGGGTGCAAAGACCATTTCAACCAATATAACAAATAGTGTATACTGGAGGACATCATCATCTCTGCCTTTAATATCGATTACATTTATGTTTTCAAACGAATAAAATACGTGTTGATTTGTGGCAGATATGATTGTAACATCTTTTATGAGGGTTTTACGTGATGATCTTTTTTGATTAATACAGATTTTAATTCTTTTCTTCACAGTGCCTCCTACTGTAGAGGCTGTCACTAATACAACCCGGCCAACCGTCACGGCTACAACCGTCCCAACTACAGTGACAGGGCTTTACAATGACACTACTACCACACCGACCACTATTACCATGACTACACGATACACTACCATCGCGACCACTGTTACCACGACTACAGCCACATCAATTCCTTGTTGTTCCCCTCCTTCTCAAACGACGGAAACAACAACACAAACAACAACACCAACAACAACACCAACACCACAACCATTCCCTACTACACAGGCTCCTCTGTCATCGCCTTCTCAAATGACAGAAACAACAACACCACCAATAATAACACCAACAACACAACCATTCCCTACTACACAGGCTCCTCTGTCATCGCCTTCTCAATTGACGGAAACAACACCACCACCAATAATAACACCAACAACACAACCATTCCCTACTACACAGGCTCCTCTGTCATCGCCTTCTCAATTGACGGAAACAACACCACCACCAATAATAACACCAACAACACAACCATTCCCTACTACACAGGCTCCTCTGTCATCGCCTTCTCAATTGACGGAAACAACACCACCAATCTCGACTACACAGGCTCCTCTGTCACCGAGCCAGATGGCGTGTCCTGAAGGATGGGAGGTGTTCCAGGGTCGTTGCTACTACTTTGTGAATGACGGCATGACCTGGCCTCAGGCTCAGGTAAACACTTAAAATAAGACCACAGTACCAAAACATTCTCTCTGTAGAAAACCCAAGGTTAAAGGTGCAATGTGTAATACCTGGCCACATGCTCCAAACAAATAGAGGGCAGCATTTCACCTCTACTACTGGGTCCATACAATCTATATTTTCAGTTATATATATATATATATATATAAATAAAAGCCAACTATTAATACGCAAAATTCAACCAAAATAACACCCACTATCTTTGCCATCTTTGTGTTTACTGTGACACTACCTGGGAGCTGCGTGGTGTGGTTTGACAGTTTAATTATTGGATTAAATTCAGTGGCCGAAACGAGGAAACCGCCTCGGGTTCTCCTTCTGATACTTTGTGTCCTTGGTGGTCCAGCTTTGCTCAGTGACTACAGACCGGATTGTCCTTCACCCAAACTAAATTTAAAACGTTTAAAAGAACTGCACTCTCTGTAATTCCACATCCCGTCTAGCTTAAAGCTGCAGTGGGTAGAAATGGAGCAAATATGATTAACAAAAGTTATTTTTATAAAAACGGTCACTATATCCTGACAGTAGTGCATGAGACAGGTAATCTGGAAAAAAATCATGTTCCTCTGTGTCCTCCGGGGCTCCTAACGGCATCTGCAAGATTTCACAGACCGGAGGAAAACAACCAATCAGAGCTGATCTGGAGTCTGCCATCCAGCTTCCGTCTATGAGAGCTATAAGTCAATCACTCACAAACTCCGACCAAACGGTCAAACTAGGTAGCGCTGATCAAATATGAATCAATATTCTGTTACTGTAATGTCTATTTCTCACCTAAAATGTTTCCAGAATCATCTTGTAGTGTACTGTTCAACTGTAAAATGAGAAAGTTTGTGACTCGGCAGCCATGTTGAGATCAAGTTGAGGAAATACCAAGCACCGCCCACCAGCCAGAGCACAGCCAATAGGAACACTCTCTCTCTGAAATGACCTGTGATTGGTCAAAGTCTCCCGTCATGGGCTAGATTCTTTAAAGCCTGAAAACAGAGCCATGAGGAGGTGCAGAAGTCTAGTTTTTCTCTCAGAACACATGAATTGATGGCCATCTATAATTTATCATAATGTATTCTTTCTGACCCCACCCTGTATCCAAGTGTGGCACTTGCGGCAAGCGAACCTGACCCCCTCTTCCCCCAATGCAATTGACTGGGCGTAACTTGACTGGGATCTGTGCCGCACTGCAGGATTAATGTTGCATAATGTTCACTTAAAAAGTCAAAATTCAAATATTTTTTATATATATTTTGCACTTTCCTGGCAGAAATGGGCTTCCATAGATATATATTCATACTAAAAAGTAAAAGTTAAAAATATGATGGAATGTGTTTCCTTTAATCAGGTCAAGAAGGATGAATATTTGGTTATCTGTTTCAAATCAACATTTGTGCTGTGCATTTATTTTTTTCTATTATTATTTTAGACTGAAGCAACAATAGAAGCCACCAGAGCAATATATCATGTCCATTACATTCATGTTTTGTGTGTTTTCAATGGATAATTCAATGCAGTTGATTTCTTACATAGTGTGCACACATTTTGATATCACCACAATCTAATTTCTATGCAGGAAATGTTCTATCTGTATAAAGCATTATATGTATATATGTATAAAGCAGGACGTTGACCATGTGCTCATCAGGAACTTGGTCTTCAATGTGTCTCTTTTTTTCCTCACGTCTTCTTCTCCTCCACCAGTCGAACTGTGCCATGCTCGAGTCCATGTTGGTCTCCGTCCACAGCGCTCAGGAGTACGGTTTCCTCCAACAACTCACCCAAAATAATGGAAATCAAGAAGCTTGGCTGGGCGGTTTCTACCTCCAGGTACCAACCATATCCTGATATGACATTAGTAGCTATGATAATCTGCCACACCACAAAGAAATACAAGCATGAGAGACAAGAGAGGAATTTCTGGAATATCATAATATATAATGTGTTTTGAGATGTGTTTTCCAGACTGAGGGAGTGGCATACTTTTATGAACACTTGTTGTCAAATAGGGCAGCATGGTCAAACTATGGCGCTCTATGTACCCCTCTAGCGTCGGTTTTGCTCGTTACATGCATACACTGTCTTTTCAAAATAAACTTCCGTGTTCACATGAAACAACTTTGTTAGGTTTAGGCAACAAAACTACTTGGTTAGGTTTAGGAAAAGACTGGTTCATTCATCTTCAACCGCTTATCCGAGGTCGGGTCACAGGGGCAACAGCTCCAGCAGGGGACCCCAAACTGGGGGATCCCGAGGCGTTCCCATGCCAGTGTGGAGATATAATCTCTCCACCTAGTCCTGGGTCTTCCCCCTTGGCCTCCTCCCAGCTGGTCCTGCCTGGAACACCTCCCTAAGGAGTAGCTGCTCTACTCCGAGTCCCTCACGGATGACTGAGCTTCTCACCCTATCTCTAAGGGAGATGCCAGCCACCCTCCTGAGAAAACCCATTTTGGCCACTTGTACCCGCGATCTGGTTTTTTTGGTCATGACCCAGCCCTAATGACCATAGGTGAGAGTACGAACGAAGATTGACCGGTAGATCGAGAGCTTTGCCTTCCGGCTCAGCTCTCTTTTTGTCACAACGGTGCGGTAAAGCGAATGCGAAAGTGGCCTAAATCGCATTTCGAGCACTGAATCTGTCATGGTGATGCAACACCATGAAAGTCATGGAGCTTTACATCAGGGCCACGCTGCAAACCCCGACTCACACACTGCTCCAAAGACATATTTAATAAATGGTGCTGAAGGACCTCAGTGTAGCTTTGGACATGGTCCACCATGCTATTTTAATCATTTGCCGAGTGGTGTGTTGTTGTTGTTTTTTGTCATTTTTCGAAGATGGTGTAAAGTCTTTTTGCTTCAATTCAGAACTCCCTCTGCATTTCTATCCAGAACAGAGTCAGACAAAAATAAACAGTCCAATGTTAACCCCCCCACCCCATCTAATGTCTTCAACTGTGCTCGTTTGCTGTTTGATTTTTATCCGTTCCTATTTTACGTTGTTGTTTTAAATTAGTCCCCACTGTACAACGAAGCACTGATGATGATCTTGTGCTTTCCCTCCAGGACCAGTGGTTATGGATGGATGGTTCCTGGTTCTACAACAACAGCTTGAGCGGGGAATCCCAGGACAGCAGCAACCCATGCCTAATGCTCAATTCTTATGGTAAGAAAACACAAACATGAAGGTCCAGGGACTCTAATAATACAATCTATAGGTGGCTTTTACAAACTACAGCAGTGAGTTGCCTGATGGCCCGCAGCCAGTAGAAAGCAGAAAACAATACGTCAGAAATCAATCACTTTCTGATTTTCGATTTGGACAAAATATTTCCTACATGTTGACCTGTATGAGAGAGTGTTAGAACGTGGTTTGATTAACCAGAATGACCAACCATTCAGGATACAGGGGCCCAAAGTTGACCACATATTGGATGCCCACCCCTTCTAAAGCAAAGAGGTACAGCTGATGTTGAGTCTGTATTTGGTTCTAAAATGAGCATTGTAAACTAGCTCTAGTTGCTAGACGTTTTCCCCCCAATGCCATCACATGGTCCTGTGCCATGAGCAGAGAAGTTCCACACAAAGCGTCAGGGAAGGCTTTTGCAGTTTTTATACTGCGCTGCACAACCATCTGAGAAGTAGAACACCTTCCCTAGGAGTTCTCCTAGCTTTCTTTCAAGCGGCCGTATGACAAGAGGTGGACTGCAGCAACAGGCAGAACATACTGTCCAGGTCCAAATGAGATGAGCCAGTTATCATCAGCCCTTGACCAGTGGCTTCAAAATAAAAAAGGAAAGGTCTTCACACCTTCACATGACTTTGCACTAGGGGTGGGGAGAAAAAATAGATTCACCTATGTATCGCAGTTTTTTTTTTTGACGATTTTGAAATAGATTGTTTTTAACGCCAGAATCGATATATTTGCTTCATTTGAGTCTATGCAGAGGTAGATGGAGGTTACCACTTTTATTGTTGTAGTCTGAGTAACATGACATCATAGCCGTTCCGTATCCTTCAACCAAAACAAACAGTAAGCGGCCGCTGTGAGCCGAAACGAAAAAGTAGAAAACGGTGGAGGGTCCGCGTAGATACGATCTGCACCCTCACATGTTAAATCCAGCATGGTAAACACTACACATCCAGTAAAGGATGGAAACACTTTGGGTTTCATACATTGACAGGAAAAGCAGAGCTAGACATCACGGCTAAAGCTGCATGCTAACTCTGTCACGGACAGGAAACGTTATCGTATCGCGGTAACGCGGCAGTCGAGCCGGCCGTCGCTCTCATCTCCGTGGTCAAATGGACCGACGCTACAACTGTAGAGCACCATATACTGACATTTATGTTAAATGCATTCAAACAGCCCCGATGGAGCTGACCATGGATGGACAAAGAGAACGGAGCTGACGGGAGAGCTAGAGACGGACTTGGAGAAGTTAGAGGAAGTATGCATGTGTGACTACGTCCGGTTTTCAAGATAAGGTGTTAACAAAGGGAACTGTATACACAAAATACATCTATGGAAATAAGATTGATTGGATTATATTCACCCGAAGTATAAAACATTACATGTCCCTTATAAATTAAAAAGAAAATAACACTAATTTGTGAGGGAAATGTCTTTATTCTTTGATTTTTTGGGTTGCTGGTTAAAATTAAATGAATAATTCCTGACAATGACTGATATATTTGACTTCAGGATATCTCTGACTACATATATGCTGGAAATCAAACATTCTTACTGTATCAATTTAGATATTTTCCAAAGTAAAAGTCCCTAAAAGAGTATTATTCAACTTTTTCCCATGGTTTAGAGTTAAGAAAGTTAACAAAAATTTCAATAAATCGTGGTATCGAATCGCAATACTTAAAAATCGCAAAACATATCGAATCGGCACGCAAGTATCGAGATAGTATCGAATCGGGAGATAGGTGAATCAACCGATAGCGGGCATGAAACATGAAACCGTCAGGAGATGTAAAGAAGTGTCTACCCTATAACACAGCGCAGCCACTTCCAAAATTATTAGAATTCTGTCAAAATATGGCTGATCCGATCCGAAATGTAACGGGGTTCTTCCTTGTAGCCCATGCTACGCTACACCCTTCCACCAAGTTTCATGAAAATCAAGCCAGTAGTTTGATTTCTGATGGAATGCCCCAGTAGTGACTGTGACAATGATTTAGCTCATCACATACAGAATGAAAAAAAAAATCAAAGCTTTCAGATACTTGGCGTGAGTTCAGGCATTTATTATCTGCACAGTTACATAACGCTCCGCTCCATTATTCTCACGGCCTTTTTTTTCTAATCTTCTCTTTCCGCAGAAGCATGGAGCAATTCCCAGTGCAACGCTGGTGACTATTCCTCCATCTGTGTGAAGAACTCCAATGTCCGTAAGTCAATTTGATCTATTTGCATGACAGAAAAACATATAAGGGAGGTTACAACATGAAAGAGAAGATTAATTCAGAATGCTTACATTGTCCTTCATGTTACACTGATTCTTACAAAATGATCTTACTTGTGAAGGCCCTACTAAGTTGTGTTAGTAGTTATCAGAACAGCCTGAAACGATTTAGTTTCACACATGCGCTCGATCAACAGGAGTGATCGGTTCAGCCATTTAGTTTTTGGCTCTGCTGGTAAACTGTTCTCAATCACACCAAGGGAATGAAGTATTTTAAGCAGTTTAATACTGCTGTGTAACAAATCTGCCTAGACGTAGTATCCAACACTCGAACAGGAAAAGAGAGTCAGACGATCGTAGGTGAAAACGTCTTGATGTGGATTTGAACTCACAGGATTGTTGTAAATTGTACGACGATGTCTAATTGTCTTTCTGCTTGACATTCACAGCACCGTCCATGTTGTGTCCTCAAGGCTGGACGGGGTTCCAGGGACGCTGTTACTACCACAACTATGAGTCTCTGAGCTGGCCTGACGCTGATGTAAACACACAGTATAACTGCCATGCCCATATTGATTACAAAATTGATAAACATGCAGTCACAGATTAGAGAAATACAAATTTAATCAATTATAAACAGGTTCATTCGCCCATCATTTGCTCTTGTGATATTCACATTAACAAGTAGGACAGTGGAGTTGTTTTGGATTAGATTTTTGATGATCTCACACAAACCTAGATGTTTTCAGTTCTTCAGAGTAACAAGTCCTAAAGCTCAAAGCTTACTTTGCTGGATAATGACCAAAACTTTTCCAAGTTTAACCCCAAACATTATGTTCTTTTTTGAGGGACCAAGTTAGCTGGATGAAGGAATATTTTAGCCTGCATTACTTTTGAATAATAGGACCTGCCACTTGAAATGAAGCGAGGACTATGAGGTTGAAGTGCTAACTATACACATCCACCTCAAAGGATCTGATTAGGAATTGTAGTCCTTTTTGCTTCCTCTGCCCTCTTACGCCGAATTCACACCAGAGCGGCGGAAAAGTGCGGCCTGCGGCGAGCTGCCGTGCAATGTCTAATGAAAAGCTGCGGCGGCCGCTCCCGAGCTCTGCGAGCTGCGGCCGTTTTTTGATTCTGCGGTGAAGTGCGGCCAAACTAAAATTGGGAAAAGTTTAACTTTTAAGGGGCAAAGTGCGGCTAAAGAGGACCCACAACCAATCAGTAAACAGTGACTCGTGTGACATGTTGACCAATGTGACAAAGAATTTCTTCCCGCCTGAAACACATAAACACGCCTCCCAGCTGCAGAAAAATTTAATCATTGTGGCGAGCTGCACCTCGCCGCTGCCTGGTGTGAATTTGGCGTGTGTTAAACATGAGTTATTGCAGGTTTGAATTCATCACACAGTTGAAAAAGGAGGTCTTCAAGTCTAATCCAACAGACACAGTCAAACCTAGTTTACTCTCCCTCTGTTTCTCTTTACCTCCCACAATCACTTTCTTTCCTTCTCCTCCTCTCGCATCTTTCACTCTCCTTCTTAATTCATCCTCGTCTTCATCTGTCACCTCTGTACCTCTTTATTGTTACCAACTCTTCCTTGGCGTTGGTTTCACCTCTTCGTCTCTGTGTGCTCTATTCCACGCTTCATCCTTCTTCTGTCTTCTTTCTCTCCGCCAGGTTAACTGTGCTGGTCTCGGGGCCAGCCTGGTCTCAGTCCACAGCCCTGACGAGTATTTCTTCCTCTACAAGCAGACTGCTGCTAATGGATACACTGCAAGCTGGCTGGGTGGATTCTACCTGGAGGTGAGATGATGAAGCAATACATTAAGTATTAAGATGTTCTGTGTTGTATTGTTGATTTACAGAGTTTAATATACTCTGTAAATCAACCCCACTGCACCAATGTTTACCTGGATCATCTTATTTCTTCTACAATCAATAAAACAATACACACACAAACTGGCTTTAGATACTAATGATAGTGTCACCAACACACGGAGAAATAAGATAAATCCATCAGAACTTTGTTATTAACAGATAATGTTTCCCCGTCTCCCTCCAGGACCAGTGGATGTGGCTCGATGGTTCCTGGTTTTATCAGGGATTTTTTACTCAGATGTCTCCAGACGTTACCTACCCATGCCTTTCAACATACAACACTGGTAAGAAACACACTTGGTGGTTAAAACAATCTCAGTTTCATCCAACCTAAACATATGCTCTTGGTCATTTTTTTTAAATCAAACCTCAGCTTAAAGTAATAATCTCGAAGATATTTGCAGTATTACCAACTGGGGCTGCGATCAAAAAGTATTTTTCTCTTAGGAAGGTTCCTAACGGAGTGAAATGACCCGGAAGTATCTCAGTAGCAGCCGTGATAAGAGCTGTTTGAATTCTCTAAATGCTGAGGAAAGGTGCTTCAATGCCTATCCTTTAGCATAGGATACACTGGACCATCCTTTACCAAAGGAAAGGAGATAATGCCGCCCCACAATTCCTTGTATCTGCAACATTTAAAGCGACGCACCATTCTGCCGTACATGTAAACATCTTACATAGATTAATTATTTTCATACAGTCATATACTAATGGGGATTAATTTTTTTTCTCTTCTTTTAAATATAAATAAATATTACGTCGTGTTACCTGTTACCACCAGTAAACAGGGTGTCGCCAAATCACAGCCCAGTCGCCCGGAAAATTTTTTGGTATTGGACGTTTCATCAAACCAGGGATACGTTCAATGTTGACGTTTTTGCATTCGGTCAGAGAAAGTGACGTAGTTTAAAGAGCGAAAAATGGACACATCGGGGCGGGCGGGCGAGAAGAAGGATGCGTCCAACAAACACAAGGCTTTCATCTAGGAGACCACTGTTCATGTCCCGTGTCCACAACGTTCAGTATCATTTTCACTGTACAAACGTAGTAGTTTTAATCCCAACCATGTCCTAAACCTAACTATAGTGGTTTTGTTGCGTTGTTGCGTTGTGTTGTTATGTTGTGACATTATAATATGAACACAAACCATGATCTTTTTTCGAACCTTAACCAAGTAGTTTGTTGCCTAACCAATCGTTTCACAACATTAAAGACGTGGCATTGTGCGTTTCTGCAAGCGTCATACAAGGCTGATATGAAACTAACTATTTATGAACCGTATTTTTGGTTCAGAAACGTCGACATTCGGCATATCCAAGGTTTGCAGAAACGTCCAATGACAAACATTTTTTTTTTATAGTGAATGGGTTGCAAATTAATCAGGACTGAAATCTTACAGATTGCCACTTTAAGTGCAGCAAACCTGGTGGTTGCTTTATGGTGTTGAGATAAAACTTGTTTTATGATCCACCACCAGCATGTATGAAGTAGATCTATGAATTATATATATATTTTTTCCAACTGATACGGTATGGCTTTGGACGTTTTTTGCAAAAACCCTTCTACTGTTCTGTATAGGACATGAGAACATGTTCAGTTTTAGTATCTAACCTCTCTCTGTCTTTACAGATGGTTGGAGCAATTACGAATGTAATCAGAACTTCCCTTCGTTTTGTGTGAAGGATGCGGTCGTGTGAAGGATGCTCTATAAATCTGCAAATCACACAGGACAGACGTGCATATTTTACCCAAATGTATTCTTGAATTCTTTCAAAATGGAAAAGTATCTGTGCTATGCAAATTTTACCAAACAAATTAAAGATTAATTTATCATCCCGGAGTTTCAGGGTGGTTCTTTTTTTATTGCATTACATCATGTAGTTGTCAATTTTTCTACACAATAAACAAAAGGTTCTTATCTGTATCCCACTCTGCTCTGTAGACAGACAGACTCTCCTCAGTAAATCCAGTTATCATTTCCAATCTATCTGTTCGAACAGGACCGCTCACTCTCTGTTGTTCCGGTCCAAGCCCCCAGGAAGAACGCCGGTCGTTGATGCCGTATGACGTATGACGATGACGTATGGGTTCATAAAGTGTGTCTAGAGACAATAAATCTATAATACGCTGTGAATTTCTACCACAACTCTCTAGTGAACAAAGCTCCTTGATGATGAGCTCTTTCTATTTCATGTAATTTTCTAACTATCGGATCCACAGTGGTCCCCGACCACTCGTCTCACAGCCAGCTGCACATAGAGACCGATGTTATGTGTCCAGCTCGGAGGACATATAATTATTATTAATTATTATTAATTAGCACAACTGTCTTCTCTGTTAAAAAGGCTCCTCAAGAGGACCAAACCAACTATTTGGCATTGTGTTCGAGATTTGAAAGCAGTGATTAATGCAGTATATGTCAGAGCTCCAGTAGTGCCAAATCTTCCCACTAATTTGACTCAAGTTCCGAATAACATGAAATTTCTCTGTAATATAAGGCTGGTCTTAAATAAACTGCACTGGGTGACGGAGGAAGTGACATTCCTCGGCCGTAACATTTTTAGAAGCGGGAAGCAGCTGTTCCCGCAGATAGTCGAAGCCATCTTGAAAATGTTAAAATCGATTACAAAGAAATAAATGATGGCATTTTTCAGTGTATGACTGTATGTTCCTCAGTAGTATGCAGCATGAAACAGTTAAAGTGATGTATTTTGCAGTATCCTAGACCAGGCTTTAGCCTTTAAACCAGCTCTTAAAGTACTGGACAAAAAAAAACAACTCGTACCACTATTGTAATATTATCCAACAATACAACTTCTTTTGTTTATGACCAATGTTTGTTTACTTTATAAGATACTGCCGGGCTAAGCCAGGACGTTGTTTTTTTGTTTTTTTTTACAGTTTTACCTCAATCACTGTGGCTCAACAATCTTAACTTTCTCTTAACTGTGAGTACAAATGTCACAACTGTTTCATGGGACATTACAACTCTATTGCATGTTTGCAAAAGAGTTGTTTCATTCATGCTTCAAAACCTAGTTATTGTGTCAGTAAATTGGCCAGTTGGCACCAAAATGAAAAGTTGTTTAGTCATCGTGTGAGCCGTACTGGTCAAAATGTTTTTTTCACCATGGTAGTCAACCCTGGAAATGTTTCTTATATATAAATCTCTGTTTCGTTCTACTGTTTCTTTGACACTGACTTCTTACTGTACCGTACCAGAAGGTCAATTTTGTCCAGCTGAATACTGTTGTGTATCGCAATGTCCTTTTAAATTCCCATTTCAACAGTAGGTCTCTACAATACTGTAATAGTTACACAGAAAAAAGTATATGCACATTTGTATGTATACAGTACATGTCTTATAAACAGAACAGTCACTTTTGATCTTTCATGTAAAGTCATAGACAGTGAACAGAAATTGTGCCACAAAATGAAATCAACAACAACCCTGCAACAATGAAAAAACCTGCTGTAGTTCAGTTCAAAAACAACTAATTGTACCTCCTCATCATAGATGTTTATGGAATATACATGTATGTCTGACGATAAAGGAATGTTTCACTGAGAATCAACTCGTCAGTTTTCATCAGCAAGACGTGTGCAGTTGGTTATTGTACTTACTCTTTTGCACACGTGCAATTTGCTTGAGTGAATGAATGAGAAATTTTAATCTGTTGTGAACAACAAAACTAATTGTTTAGAGATTTGAACTTATTGTTTTGAAAAAAAAAAATTCGCATTCGAGAATTGAGCCAAAGCGAACGAGAAAAACTGTAACATTGTTTGCTTGATTTAACCAGATGAGGTGAAATGGTGTGTAGTAGTCCCTCCTGACCAGTTGGGGGCACTATGCAGCCACTGCAGTTACAGCTTGGAGGCACCAAATATTGTAGTATGGAAGTAATTTTTATAAAAGTTTTATTGAATCAGTTTTAATGTTCTGTATCGTTGCTTGGTATGGGAACTTGACTTTGGCAAAAAAAACGTCTCGGTAGCCTCATCAAAGTGGCTAGTAAGATTTCAGTGAGGAGTCGTAGCAACTCATAACGTAATAACTGCGCATAATGTAATAATTTAAATGTAATAAAAGCTCGAAATGTAATAATTAGCACATAATGTAATAAAACCTTGAGAAAGGAACTTAGAAAAATCAGCCTCAGAGGCAAGATAAAAAAAAACCACAAAAAATATTCTTGCTTGCCTTTCAGGGCTTCCGTACATGAGTGTTCAGCGGGCATATTTAAATGTACACAGAAACATTAACATTTTTCTCTCCATTCTTTCCCAACTCTTAAATGTTCCTCTTCTTTTTCTTGTGCCTTCCTTTCTCACTGCTCCTTTCTCTCCTCAGGCTCTCTCAGTGAAGTGCATCTGCTTTCCTCTCAGGGGTTGTGTGTCAAAGTGCATCAGTTAGTCTGCATGACCTTTACTTGCAGTACAGTAAGTAAAGGTTTTTCACATACAATACAACTGGTTGGTCACCTTCATTTGTACATTTGATATAGATTTGTATTTCCTCATTCTTTCACTCTAGTAGAGAATCTTTAAATGTAGTTTGTTTCCCTTTCATCAAAAGTGCTTTAAGCTGCAGTGGGTAGAGATGGAGTGAATATGATATCACTATATCCTGACAGTAGTACATGAGACAGGTACTCTGAAATAAATCATGTTCCTCTGTGTCCTCTGGTGCTCCTAATGGCATCTGCAAGATTTCACAGACCGAGGAAAACAACCAGTCAGAGCTGATCTGGAGTCTGCCGTCCAGCTTCCGTCTATGAGAGCCGGCTGTCAATCACTCGCAAACTCCGACCAAACGGTCAAACTAGGCAGCGCTGATCAAATATGAATCAATATTCTGTTACTGTAATGCCTATTTCTCTCCTCAAATGTTTTCAGAATCATCTTGAATCATCATACTGTTTAGCTGTAAAATGAGAAAGTTTGTGACCAGGCAGCCATGTTGAGATCAAGTTGAGGAAATACCAAGCACCGCCCACCAGCCGGAGCACAGCCAATAGGAACGCTCTCTATCTGAAATAACCTGTGATTGGTCAAAGTTTTCCGCTAGGGCTAGATTTTCTAAAGCCTGAAAACAGAGCCATGAGGAGGTGCAGAAGACTAGTTTTCTCTCAGAACACTAAAATTACAATATGCTAAAAGGTTATTATGGAATTCTTGCCCAATGATGCCCAAAACTACTACATAAACTGCGTGGACTACAATTAGATCAGGGAAAATTGTGTAATTAGCTCATCATCTCAGTCCTCCTTAATGCCTGCAGCACCTGAGCCTCGCAGACTATTCTTAATCACAGCAGCATCTTTTTTCAGCTCTGGCCTTAATCTCAGGGTTTATGTCGGGCTATGTTGACAAAGATACGTGCCTCAAATAGAACTTTAGCATGCAAGCTTAGTGTACACTATTATATAGTTAGCTGTGTGTCCCTGAGGTCAGCTCTCAGTGGAGCTGTTGCCTCAAAGACACGTGTTAATGCAAACTTCTGCCATTTGTTTTCATTAAACTGTGTCCAGGTAAGAATCACATTTTAATGAGGACTAATTGCCATATTTAAGATATTATCTTTATTGCTTTAATGACTGGAGTATATTTTTACTCACATACTGTACCTATAGGTATTTAGGTATTTACTTGAGTGTTTCCATTTGATGCTACTTTATACTTCTACTCCACTACATTTATTTGATAACTTTAGTTGCTTTGGAAATTTAAGTCAATCATCAACCGTCAATACAAATCAACTAATACATTATGATAAATTATTAAGCTAACCAGTAGATAAAGTAATTAAAATGTTTTTTTACCAGCTGCAACAATAAAGTGATGAATAGTGTTTTCATTAGCTTAGAATTTTGCTCCCAATCTAGAATAGCAATATATATTTAAACATAGAGAAATCATAAGAAAATACAAATACGAAATATGTATAACATTGCAAATAATAATGATGAAAAATAGGATCTATCATTAATTGTGTAAAAATGCAAGAATAGTATGAATACATATGAATATTAGTTTAAATGTACTGTATAAATAAATGCAGTGTTAATGCCAGAGTAAACCAGATTATTGCACAGCTGAACTATTGCACACAATTATTTTACTGTGAAGTCAGTATTGCACCATTGAAGATATAATAAATGCTGGGGTTATAGCTACTGATAGGGGTAAATCAAAAATAAATATGCAATATATATATATATATATATATATATATATATACACACACACACAGTTTACAATGAACATGTCTAACGTTACCGTTTTCTAGACTAGATAAGGGTATATTTGATCCTAAATACAATCTAAATTTATTTACTTTAAGTTGATAACGGAACTGACATTGGAGCGTGTTCCATGACGAAAACAAACCGGCGTTGCACGTCGTCAGTAAGGGCAGCTGGTTAAGCCTGTTGGAGGGTTTTATAACCCACTTCCACTCCCCACTGATGGTTTGGGATGGCACTTGATATGGCGGACCCTCCACTCCTCAGACCTATTATAAAATTACTAAGAATCACAATATATGACTAAAATTACAAACTTATTATGCACCTAAAAATGAACTTGAAAAAGTCAACAAACACGTCACAAGTGGTGAACTTGGAAATTTCAGAAACTTTCCACTGCCGAGGTCGTGAATACGACAAGAGGGGGCGTTCATATGGGCCCAACTCGTAAACACGGTAAACACAACCTCATTTGAAGGCACCATACTGGTCCTTTAAGTAAAGGATCTGAGAGCTTCTACCACCACTGCTCATTTCACAGTCAAACATGTAAAACTGAAGCTACATCAAGGGTGATGGCTGGTGCTAATGGACAAATATGGTCACATTCAATTCTAGAGTGCCATGGTAAAGCACAGCTTCCCATCCGGTGATTACTAACAAGTCCAATGAATTTCCTGAGTTACTAATGCACATTTTTTTCCCCTGGAGCTGTAACATGTAAGATATGGATGGAATGTTGAAACCAGGGAGGAGCTGTGAAGGATGTTTGTATCATCACTTGGGTGGTATTCTTATCAAGAGTGACTTTCACTGAGAGCTACAGCAGATGGACTCAGCTGCTAGACGGTGTTTTGTCCCAGAAAACTAATTCAGATTCCCTGGTGTCTGACTCAGCTGTGGCTGGCATTTATTACCGTAACTGTTGCACCATCCTTCTTCCTGTGAGGCTATGACTACATGCTGGTCATACACGGAGGTCACTTCTCACAGAAGATCTGTTATTATGTTTTTGCAGATGAATTTCAGGGTGCTAAAACATTTCCAGAGGACTGGTGGTTAAAATAAGTGACATACAGTATGTTTAGGTTTACCAAATAAAATCAGTTGAGGAAATACCAAGCACAGCCCACCAGCCGGAGCACAGCCAATAGGAACGCTCTCTCTCTCTCTCTCTGAAATGACCTGTGATTGGTCAAAGTCTCCCGGCACGGGGTTAACATTTTTAAAGCCTGAAAACAGAGCCATGAGGAGGTGCAGAAGTCTAGTTTTTCTCTTAACTTGAATTACAATATGCTGAAAAGTTATGGATTTTTTTTCCCCAATGATGCCAAAAATGTGTTGCCTACTGCATCTTTGCAACCTGTAGACTCCTCATTAAATGTTATATAATATTTTACTGCCCAAGGATATGTCAAAATTACAAAAATACTTCTTTGAATATTGCACATTAAGTTATATACGGTATGATGTTAGAGGCCTAATTCATTAAAAACATTTTGCATTCAATTGCATCGCATTTATGAGAAGAAATTCTCTTTTTTTTAATGATATAAAATCTTGACTTTAAAACACACAGAACATGCTGCGGTGAAGTCACTCCAGTTCAGTGAGAAGAAAAGAACAGTTTACTGGACTGTACATTCGTCTTTACAGAGGAAATTCATAGATTGATGTATTCCACCACAACCTCAACAAATCAATACAAGTAGAGTTCCAGCCGTGACTTGTGCAGCCACGAGCTGTCTGGATGTGAGCTAATGACATTTCCCCATCGACAACCCACTCACTGATCACCTCGTCACCCCCCCTGACCACCCTGTGTCCCTCCTGTTGTATAGTACATCCCAACCCACATCCACCGTTACAGCCTGACTCTCTGTGCTCTGACGGCTATAATTGGCTCTGTTGGCCTAGTCTGGCTAATGCATTATAAAAGCTCCCCTGGCCCGGCTTATCCGACAGCGCTTACAGATTCACACCTCCGTGTCGCCGCAACATGTTCTGTACATGCTGAGAACCTCAGCAAAAGCACAGTTGACACCCACAGACTGCTGGCATCCTGGGTGAAAATAGAGAGGAGGACAACGGAGCGCTGGCAGAAAGACACAGTGAAGGAATTGCTGTCACGAGACAAACTGTAATCAGGAAGAATCACAATTTCAAGGAAGAATCACAATTTCAAGGTGAGTGTGTGTTCGGAGTAAAATTTTGTATAGAAGTAGTTTCATTTCAGTATTTCCAGAGAGGACCTTAGCTACCATTGAGGACACTGAGGTCATGTCCTTTGTATTTTTTGTATTTTGATTTGGGAGTTTTATCAACCTGAGGGGAGTTTACATTGAACAATTAAAAATGTACAATTTTTTTAGGCTAATTCTGTTATTTCACCCGAGGCCATTAAATAGGTATATCGGTCGCTATAGGCAGCATAGATGTGGGTCCTTGGGGGCCTACTATGCTTACTACATTTTAAAAGTGAAAGTAAAATTTAAAAAGAAACACCTTCTAACATGTTGTGAAACTGAATGAAACATCACCTTTTGAACACAAACAAAAAGGCTTCTTTAGGTTTAGGCAACAAAAACAGGTTTAGGCAATAAAACTACAACTTCTTTAGGTTAGGCAAAAAAAACTACAACTTCACTTCTTTAAGTTTAGGCAACAAAAACAGGTTTAGGCAATACAACTACAACTTCTTTAGGTTTAGGGAAAAACATCATGTTTCGGCTCAAAATATATACGAACACAACTGCACATTGTTGTTTTCACACAGGATGCATACTCCTGCGTGAAATTTCTGTGATTTGTGTCCCATCCAACATCCACCACCTCCACCTTTTATGGAGTTTCACACCATCTATACTACAGCACCTGACTTCTGCTTCTGCTCCTGTAATAATTACTGCGGTTGCTAGAGGTAGCTGTCTTCTTCTTTTATACCTTCTTTCAGTGATATTCATTCATCCACCAGGATTCTGTTTCTGTAACCAAAATGGCCTCTGAAAACACATTTAGATCCTCATTTTGGTAAATAAAATGGTCAGTAAGGTTTCTGGAAAAATAACTATGTAAAATTGTAAAATAAATTAAAGGGAAAATAGATACAATGTTTTGAGGAAGATATAATATTCCAACTACTTCCATTCCAACATCAGGTGCACCCACTTTGGATGTTATCAGCTGATTGAATGGGCGTTGTAAGTGGTTATCAGCGTCATATACATGAGTTAAAGGGGGCCTGCTTGTCAGTGGAACGGGGAGAGGGACGCAATTGCGGACCAGGGGAATCTAAAAGTGATTTAAAGGGAAACAGGAAACACCAAATGAAAACAAGCCTAAAAGGAAGGCTCCCTACACTCAACATATCTTGAAAAGACTAAAACACCACTGCCAAGCAGCTGACTAGAACATAAATGAAACAAAAGAACCAGCGAAGGCAGGCCACAGAGACCTAACCCACTCTAAGAGACTCCAGAGAAGAGAAGAAGCTAAACGGTGAGTGAATCCCACAGATAGGTTCACGTGATACTTCTGCAGATTCACACACCCCTACACAGGCAGAGCAAAAAACAGGACAGCACTCGCACTACCTCTGACAAAGAGACAATGAGTCAGCACCTGAACACTGAAACCAGGGGTAGATATCAGCTTCAACCACCTGATCCTCATCAGGGACGATTAGGCTCCACAGCTGCTTCTGCTCAGAGATAATGAACCCAACCAGCCTGCTGAGTGGCAAGTGACCCTCACACTGCTACACCTACTAGCAGGTTCAGAAGGCTGTTATCATCTATTCACATGGTTGATCACCGATACGAAGATGACGCCGACCTCTAGTGGCCTTAGTAATTATGTCTGGAGCAAAGCGGGAAGTCAAGTGACGTAGTATAGAGAGTGAAAGAGGACTCTGTTCATATCCCATGTGAAACCAAAAGTTATGTTGACTTATTTTACCATACTTTTGTTACGTAACTTACGTATTTCACTAACCTAACCAAGCGTACTTGGTCACTTTAACTTTCAAAATGTGGTAGGTGCAGTTTGGCCTGTTTAAAGCATTAGAATGGTAGTGATAACAGCTGGTAATGCCCATGCAATCGACGGATAACATAACACATAACACACATAACCTAATTGACTCTGCCATTACTGCTATAGTTTCAATAAAGAAATGGATCACAGGAGCGCAGGATATCCCTTTTGATAACAAGAGGGAATCCCTTTTAATGTTCACATCACAACATTAAAGGACATGCATTTCTTTGCAGGATGAAGCCCAGATGCCTCCTCTCCACAGTGGACAGACTTCCTACCATCAGCGAGATGCAGGAGAGCGACACAGAGGATGGAGACTCGGATTATTCCTCACACACCATGGAGCAGTATTTAGACTCTATCAAGGAGCTTTCCCAGCCGGCTCCCTACCCTCTCCACGGGCCCCTCAGAGGTCACCGCCGCTGGATGGTGCGCACATGCCCCGGGGTAACACCTGTGGCTCCATCTATGCTCTTAAATTCCTACGCGCCCTGGATTCCAGTTGAACTATCAGATATATCTTTTACTTTAACCGACCGATCAAACTGCGACTCATCGCTGCATTTTAACCGGAACCTGCTGGACAGGTTGGTTGCACAATCCCTGTTTGCAGGCCTGGTGTGAGCCAGAGGGGAGGATTAATGGGGTGAACGGATTACCTTCACCGCTGGATTTACTCAGTTACCCCTGCAGCGGGCTTTGACATCAGATCCATGTTGCATAACTAATTCATGTGTAAGAAGTAATTGAGTACAGCCACTTTCCAAAAGTGATATGCATTCCCTTTGAAGTGCTAAATGAGTGCAACGCATGAAACAAAAGATGAAAAGGGAAAAATATCAAGGGCAGAACAAACAAGTGAGCAGCCTGAGGCGTGAGCAAACTAAGTGGTTGCGTAGGGGCCCCTCAGCCACCAGGGGGCCCCCAAACAAACTGAAGATGGGAACTTTCTTTGGGTTTTGGGTCCTGATTTCAATATTTAAAGATACACTCCCTGATTTTTGCTATCAGATGATCATCTGAAGGTGAGTCGGGGTGCCCATGCTGACCCGTGTCCCGTGGGTAAGGGTGCCCATGCTGACCCTTGTCCACCGCCAAAAGCACCTACAATGGGCCCCTGAGCATCAGAACTGGACCATGGAGCAATGGAAGAAGGTGGCCTGGTCTGATGAATCACGTTTTCTTTTACATCATGTGGATGGCAACAAGTTGGAGGTGTTGACTGGGCCTCCAGATCTCAATCCAATGGAGCATCTGTGGGATGTGCTGGACAAACAAGTCCGATCCACGGAGGCCCCACCTCGCAATTTACAGGACTGTAAGGATCTGCTACTGACGGCTTGGTGCCAGATACCACAGCAGACCTTCAGAGGTCTAGTGGAGTCCATGCCTTGACGGGTCAGGGCTGTTTTGGCAGCAAAAGGGGGACCTACTCAATATTAGGCAGGTGGTCATAATGTTATGGCTGATCGGTGTGTATATTTATAGTATTTTGAATGATTCAGTTTTTAAGTCATGTTATATGTAATTCCTTTCTATATCTGGATTGACTGTCACTCACTCACTAGTCTTCAACCGCTTATCCGGGGTCGGGTCTCGGGGCAAACCGCTCCAGCAGGGGACCCCAAACTTCCCTTTCCCTCGCCACATTAACCAGTTCTGACTGGGGGATCCCGAGGCGTTCCCAGGCCAGTGTGGAGATATAATCTCTCCACCTAGTCCCGGGTCTTCCCCGTGGCCTCCTCCCAGCTGGTCGTGCCTGGAACACCTCCCTAGGGAGGCGCCCAGAGGGCATCCTTACTAGATACCCGAACCATGGCTCCTTTCAACGCAAAGAAGCAGCAGCTCTACTCCGAGTCCCTCACGGATGACTGAGCTTCTCACCCTATCTCTAAGGGAGACGCCAGCCACCCTCCTGAGAAAAACCCATTTCGGCCCGAGCCTTCCGGCTCAGCTCTCTTTTTGTCCCAACGGTGTGGTAAAGCAATACCCCCGCTGCTCCGATTCTCCGGCCAATCTCACGTTCCATAGTTCCCTCACTTGCGAACAAGACCCCGAGGTACTTGAACTCCTTCACTTGGGGTAAGGACTTATTCCCTACCCGGAGTAGACTGTGACATAATGAAATGAAAAACACATGTTAAAGGGACAATTATTATTTATTTTTTACTTTAACTGAATTCATTGTTTTTCATTGTGACGTGACTTTTCCATGCCATAATATATACAACAATGTGTGTTGTATTTCACTTTATTTCTTTTAATTTAGGAATTTTAAATCTTCCAAAGAAAACATGCTTGGGCTGGCGCTGCAGATGAGGTGAATGAAGCAATAAAGCACCTTCATTATCCCTGCACCGTACACATGTACAGTAACAACCCATTCTCACTCCCAACTTGTCAAATGCCGACGTTTGGTCAGTGCCTCTTTGGCGTCTGATACCAATGCGCCAAGGCACCCTGATACCAATGCACCCTTTAGCATCTGCATGACGTATGTATGGGCTTAAAACTAACTCCAATGTAAACCCATCCGAGTCGTTATTAGATGGTCAGAGCAACTGACATACTATAATGAGCGAGAAAGTCTGCGTAGGGCGTATGGGAGGGGAGGTTGGATGGCTCAAACAAACCCAGGAGACCGCTGTTTGTGTCCCGGGTGAAGCAAAGTAAACGTTGACTTATTTTTTATTGTTGCATAATGGACAACAGTTCACATCCCCTCCACGATCTACTGGTCGGACAGCAGAGTGTTTTCAGTCAAGCTCCTTCAACTCTGCTGTAGTAAGGACCGCTACAGGAAATCATTCCTGCCCACTTATCAACCCCTATCAACATACAACGACTCTCCTCTGTGCCGGGAAGGGAGACTTATGTTCTGACAAGGCACATTCTTCTACTTCAATTTGCACAACACATATTTTACTTTCAATTTCCACAGCAGATATTTGTCTCTAATGGTATTTTACTGCATTTTTTATTGCTTTTATCTAGTTTAAAGTAGAGTAGTTGGAATGTACATTATATATCCATCCATTATCTGTAACCGCTTATCCCATTCGAAGTCGCGGGGGGGCTGGAGCCGATCCAAGCTGACATTGGGTGAAGGCGGGGTACAACCCGGACAGGTCGCTAGACTATTAAGCCTCGTCCACACCGGGAACTTCAGGAGTGCGTGGCAGCTGCGTTACCTGTTGTTTTTTTATTTCGGCGTCTGTGTTAACAGGTTAGTGCAGCCACACTGCCTGCGTGAGACGTCTTGGCTGCGTGTCAGCTGCGTCTCTTCTAAAGATTCGAGGTCTCGCCTATTTTTGACACGAGTCACGCGGTTCACAGCAGCAACAGACAGTGAAAGTGATCTATTGACTGCATATCAGCAACATTACTACAATTTCAATGTCTCTATCTGTAGAAAATGTTACTAAATCAACACTTCCTGCTTTCATTTAAAAATAAAAGCCCTCAAGCATTTTTTTTCTGTGGACAGAATTCCTTCATTTGTTAACACAAGGCTTTTATTCTGAAATATGTGCAGGACAGTGTTGTAGAACATGCAGTGACTTGCAGAGCTCCATGAATGAATAAAGTGCAGGGTTTTAATTGTGGATTATTACTATTATTTACAAATTACCACACGTTTCTTAACCTTTCTCTGTCTAAAATAAATATAAATTACACTTATCATGAAATGAAATGGCCATTATGAAAGGCAAACTCTATGTAGAAAGAAAGAGCTGACAGCAGCAGCTGCAGCAGCAGCAGACACGCAGCTGAAACGCAGCTGGTGTGAACACCGGAAGCGTCAATCATGCAGCCGCCCAGTGCTATCTATCTATCTATCTATCTATCTATTATCTATGTACCTATCTATCTATCTATCTATCCAAAACTTCCAAAACTGACCCTGGAGGGGTACCTAGAGCATCATAGTTTGGAGCGAAGGGCCACTGACCAAGTGGAGAGAGAATGTGTTGCTACAGTAGTGTAAACAAGTTTCAGTTATATTCTGTATCTTTAAGGACATCTTGCTCAAGTTGAAATAAGACAATTGTGAGAAAAACATGAAATGACTGCACGCTTCAACAATGACTTGACGTGTAAACATCCCAGCAGACTCTAAACACTGCTGTCCTTCATTATCTTTTGTGGCTGTGCTTCATTGTTCAACGATCTACTTTTAGTTTCTTTTTCCCTGAAGATTTGCGACCATGTGGAAAGTGTCTTCAGCAGGGTCTTGGCAGGAATCGCCAGAGTTACGTCCAACAAGGATGTGGTGGGGGTTAAGAGGGAGCACAGCAGCCCCCCTGGAGACTTTTCCACAGAACAAGCCTGTGAGTGTTATTCTAAATGACCATGAATGGCTCACACACATTGTGAAACACTGCACACGGAATGTGAAAGCGTATGTATTCTTCATAAAGACGATTATCTTCTGCAAAAACCCCGATGACATATCATGACACCCTTTTCCAAAGAAATATCCTGACTCATGTAGTAAGTGAATGGTGTGCAGATAAGACTTATGAGCCATACGTAAACTTATTATCTATGCTCACAACATTTACAGGAAAGTGCTGCTTTAGCAATGCGTCTGTTGACAACACTGGATGTGCTTTTAATTGAATCCACAGTGATGTCGAGGTGCAGATATCATCTACTCTCCAAAACTCATTAAATCAGAAAAGGAATGAGTAACTGTGAGCGGCGCTCTACAATAAGAAATACTGCAGCGTGCCAGAGGAGTGATATAAAACAGATTTGCTCTAGTCGATTCAAAGTTTGGTTGTAATACCCCAAAGACCCGTGTGATGTGTGGCTTAAATATGAAGTGCAAGTGAAGAAAGCAGCGAGATAATGAGAGCTTTGTGTCAGAAGATACTGCAAGATCTCAGCATTGAGGCGATATATGTCAAGAGAATTCATCTGACAAACTACAAATATTCTGTCTGAAATACAACAATTGAGCACACAGACAATAAAGACAATCTGAACATTAAGACAATGTTGAAATGATATCCACAATTTGCAGTCTCCAGTCTAGACATGAACTGCAGTCATAGCGAAAACAAAACTGGTTTTAGTGTGTTTGACTTCACGTGTTTCCTGACAGTCACAGTACATTTACTCTGCATGATCTTATTATTTCACAAGAGACTGTTCAGGTTAATCTAAGCATGCCATCTCTAGTTTGCAGTGTATGAAAGAGTCTTCTGTGTCCATCTGAAAGATGTTGAATGTTTTTTGATACTGTGAGCATCACACACAATGAAATTCCAGTCATCCAGCCAATAGCCTAATAACAAACAAGTGTATGTTGTGCGGGACGAGAGATGTAGTTCACTGAGCGATTTCACACAAAAATAAATGATACTACGACAAACTGAGACTTTCTTGAATTACAAAATTATCTTTTAAATTGAAAAACATCATATGTGTGATTCATGGCGTAATTCAAACGGGATAAAAAATATATATATTTATCTCTCTCAGTTGACTACCGTTCATATATTTTTTTCAAAACAAGGTCCCATGGGTTCCATCTCAAGGGGCGGGACTTCACCTCTCTATCCGCAACCTTACCGCTAGATGCCGCCATTGTTGAGCCCTGTACCTTTAGGAAAAAAATGGAGAATATGTGCACAACTCCAAAAGATCCCAAGACTCAAAAAGGCAACAGTTCAACCCCATATAAGCTATATAGACATGACAACATCCTGCTGACGTCACAGTCAAGTGATGAGACAAAGAAAATACACTAAAAATACCACCCTTCAAATATATAGTATATCATTTATATATTACACTTCAATATAAGTCTGGAGCCAGTAGTCTCTGCTGGTTGTCTAGCAACCCCAAGACTCTCTTTCTGCTTCCAGTCTGTCTTTATGCTAAGCTAGGCTAATTGCCTCCTGGCTGCAGATTCATATTAAACAGACAAACATGCTGTGGTATTAGAGCAAAATATATGTGTATTTTCCAATATGTCAAACTAGTCCTTTAAAATAGTTTTAAAAGAAAAGAGTTTGTTTGAGTTTTTTTTTTAATATGTTTTCTTTGGACAGTTGGTACTTTTATCTGTTAACCCGTGAAGTAGCCTCCCTCACTCCTTTAAGTTATTTTCATTTACTGATTCAAAAACTTATGGAACTTTGTAATTTAATCTAATTTGACTGAATGAATAAAATGTATCTATTGTAGTTGATTTGCTACAGCAAAACACTGATACTGTATACATAATACAATCTGGTGCATATTATTGAGTAATGAGAAACAAGTTTTGTTTTCAAGTTTTTTTAATCTCGGAAATTCTGAGTTTTTTTCATAATTTTTTTTTTTTTACTTAGGCCTACAATGACCCTAAGGTCATATATCAGAATCATAATAAAATGTTCTCATTAAAGAGATAAAATATGCAAGAGAATGTTTTTTTTGAATATAGTTATTAAGAACCAGAATTACAAATATCTCATCTTTGTGTTCAGGTTCACAAGCTCAGAGTCTGCTGACTTTCAACATATTCTCATACAATGATTCGTATGATATCTTACGAAAATGTTATTCCTCCTTTTTAGTTTGTTTTGCTACGAATGTCCAACAACAAATGTCAATTTTTAAAATAAACTTCTGTCTTCACAGGAAACAACTTCCTTAGGTTTAGGCAAGAAAACTACGTGAAAAGATTAGGATTACGCAACAAAACTACTTAATTAGTCAAATCAAGTACATTTTATTTGTATAGCCCAAAATCCCAAATCCCAAATTTGCCTCAGGGGTTTTACAATCTGTACTGGATACGACACCCTCTGTCCTTTACAGCATGACCCTCTCATCGGATAAGGAAACACTTTTAACAGGGGAAAAATGGAAGAAACCCTCAGGAAGAGCAACAAAGGAGGGATCCCCCTTCCAGGATGGACAGACGTGTAATAGATCTCCACACCAGATAGATAGAGCCAGAGCAACACGACCTCCTCTCCACCATGGAACCTAGAGAGAGGACCAGATTTTTGTTTTTAATTCACAGTTGCTTAGTAAGTAATTAGGCTTAGATGGCTTAAAATAACTCCGGAAGTGGTGTTACTTAAGTACATCAATTACGTGACAAATAAATCAATGTTGACTTCTGGTTTCACACGGGACACGAACGTGTGACCTTCTCCAAACGGCCTTTACCGCTCTTTTTATTTCCTGGTTGATGATTACATGAATTACACACAAATTCATTTTGTGGGTTATACACGAATTACAGTGCATTACTTTTCATATGTATAGCTAGGAACAGTGTATGCGTTCTGTGACGTTACAGTTGTTGCCACGGGGAGTTTGCGATCTTTTCAATAGACACATAAAATTGAATAGTGATCCGAGACCTGTAATGTGCATGTTGGCTTGAAAATAAAGTAAAATAAAATATGACTTTCACTGTCTTCTATTATCGATTAGGAAACGCCATCAATATGAGGGAATCAAATAATTAAAGCAGAGAGAAACACTTAATGAGGAGGTAATATTTCACAGTGCTAAATAATAATTTGGTCATTTCTTTTTTTGCTGCAATCACACACTCTGTTGGACTGCAGGATGCAGCTCTGAAGACTTTTTGACTCGGGCTCAGTTGTTAGGGCTGAAGATTCGCCATGATAGAGACATTTTGTTCGGGTTATAGAGTTTCTGTGGTCAGAAAAGTCTCCTTACTCTGATGCGATTTTGTTTCATATTGCTATGAGGCATTTGCTGTACTCAGATGACTCTCCAGGCCAACAATTTTTTGACCCATCTCTTTTGTTCTAGGTGAAAACCCGACCACAGGAATAAGCCTGTGGCCATGTTGCTCCCAGCCCCGGACAGATGCTGCTGGCCTTGCTACAAAATTGTTTTGTCCCGTGTGGCAACTGTCCTGGTGAAATTCAGCCATTAAAAGTGTTATTTTAATCCTTCTAATCTGCAAAAAGTCCCCGTTAAAGGTTTTATTTCCTGCTACACTAACAATGTTATTTACATTACGATGTTGATGAAGAAGCCTCGATCTCTGAACCCATTGGCTATTGGGTCTGACGACAGACAAGCCTCTGGGGGCAAGGGGCTAGGGTTCCTGTGTAGCCAGCGAATATCCGGGCCAAGACTTCCTTTTCCATGCGCTGCTCATTGTTAACAGTCTGATTGGCAAGTTGAGATGCGAGACTGGAGTTGGAGTTGAGAGCTGACGTGTACGATCGGATTATTGTAACCAGTTTACAGTTTAATTTTAAACCAATAAAAAACTAAATTATCATCAGACGATAGCCAGTAGGTTCCGAGATAGCATTTTGGCCAAAGCGTTCCGCCTCTTTTGCTCTACACACGGACTGTTTACCTGCATTCAACCAAAAACTACTCGAATGTGATTGGTTGATACTACTTGGACTACAAACAGGTCCCAAAACGCTTCTGATTCCGCTACCAAAATATTGTCCCATTGCCTAAAGATTCTGCAGAATGTTTGTAGAGATTATGAACACATTAACTTTGTGTTTTCTGCAGATTGAAACTGAGCTCCATCGAAGGGGCAAAAGAGAGCCAGAGTCCTGACGCCACCGTTGTCTTATCCATGATATCCACCCAGTCTTTTCTCATTTTTTTTAACTTTTCAGCTGTAATCTCTGCTATCTAAAAACACCTACGCCATTCGGTCCTCCCCGTCCTGCCATTACAGACATTTATGACCTCATACCAAGATACCAAGATACTGGAAATATGGTTTCACTTCGACTTTCAAAACCTTTTTTCTGGATTTATACATGAAACTCTTAAAGGAATTGTTTGACATTTTGGGAATACACCTTGCCACTTTGCCCCACACCTAGGGCTCAAAGGTAATTAGCTTAGCTTAGCCAAAAGACTGCAAACAGGGGGAAAAAGCTAGCCTGGCTCAAAACTTTAAAATATGCATACCAGCACTCTAAAGGGTAACAATTAGCATGTTGTACCTAATACAATATATATACACACATTAGGGCCGTCAAAGTTAACGCAATAATAACGCATTAACGCAAATTAGTTTTAACTCTTTAACGCATTAACACAATTGATCTTTCAGAGATTGTAGCGGGCTCAGTTTTAAAGCTAGATCAAAGGTACTGGTATCATATGAAATATAGAATCTAATGAATCCATTGATACCAAACATGTCATACTAGCTTGTTGGGAAGGAGGTTAAATAACGCTCCGAACTTGCGCTAAATTTTGGTGAGGAAAAACTGTCAAGGCCATTTTCAAAGGGGTCCCTTGACCTCTGACCTCCAGATATGTGAATGTAAATGGATTCTATGGGTACCCACGAGTCACATGCCCACTTTATGATAATCACATGCAGTTTGGGGCAAGTCATAGTCAAGTCAGCACACTGACACACTCACAGCTGTTGTTGTCTGTTGGGCTGCAGTTTGCCATGTTATGATTTGAGCAAGTTTTTTTATGCTAAATGCAGTACCTGTGAGGGTTTCTGGACAATATCTGTCATTGTTTTGTGTTGTTAATTGATTTCCAATAATAAATATATACATACATGTGCATAAAACAGCATATTTGTCCACTCCCATGTTGATAAGAGTATTAAATACTTGTCAAATCTCCCTTTAAGATACATTTTGAACAGATACAAATTTGTGCGATTAATCGCGATTAAATATGTTAATTGATTATTGACCAATCGATATATACTGTATATATATGACATACACTAAAGTATTGCCTTTAAGTGTGTTGCACCACTAAAAATGTGTCTTCTATCACCTCAGGTGTGTTAACTGATCAATAAACTGAGTTTGCAATTAAAATAAGTGTGTGGATGCTTTCAATTTATAGTACAGTAGCCTACTTTTTGATTGAACATAAAACATGTTCAGGCTGCAAAATGCTGAAATGCCAGCTCCTGGCAAAGCAACGTGTGTGGCATGGGAAAGTGATCTTTTCACACGCTCATGAGTCAGTCATGATTGGGATGTTACTTGCCACAGCATGCGCAGTATACGGTATGCAAACACACTTGTAAATACCGGAAACAGGAGCAGATTCATGACGTGCTTTAAACCATTACTACAGTGAACGTGTTTCAGTATATTCCATAGAACAGGTGCTGGTCTTCTGTCTGCTGGCGTACTTCCATCCACTGCACCCCCTACCCACCATAACGGCTCACAGTGTGTCATTATGTTTTTGTGGTTTCCAGTAAGTGTGAACATGCATGGAGAAGTTTGAAGAATCTGAAAGTCACCCTCTGTTTTCAGTCAGTTTACAGAAGTATTCAGTTTTCACTATTCAGAAGAATAAGAACAATAATAAAGCCTAATCACGATAACAAGACACTATTTTTCATCTACACACGCAGAGTAAATAAATTCTGCAATTCATTTGACACACACGGTAACAGCTTTTAGCTGTTAGTCAGAATTGCACAACAGATTTAACTATTGTAAAAGCAAAGTGAAGTTCTGCTATTAAAGCTGCAGTGGGTAGAAATGGAGCAAATAGATTAAAAAAAGTTACTTTTAGAAAACTATCATTATATCCTGACAGTAGTGCATGAGCCAGGTAAAAATTAAAAAAATCATGTTCCTCTGTGTCCTCCGGTGCTCCTAACGGCATCTGCAAGATTTCACAGACCGGAGGACAACGACCAATCAGACCCGAGCTGGAGCCTTGCCGTCTCTGAGCAGCTGTCAATCACTCACGAACTCCGACCAAACGATCAAACTAGGCAGCGCTGATCAAATATGAATCAATATTCTGTTACTGTAATGCCTATTTCTCTCCTCAAATGTTTTCAGAATCATCTTTTAGTGTACTGTTTAGCTGTAAAATGAGAAAGTTTGTGATCCGGCAGCCATGTTGAGATCAGTTGAGGAAATATATTTTCTAAAGCCTGAAAACAGAGCCATGAGGAGGTGCAGAAGTCTAGTTTTCTCTCAGAACACTTGAATTACAATGATGCCAAAAATATACTGCCTACTGAAGGTTCATCTTCCACCTCGTCTTGTTTGAAAACACTTTGATAAAGTTCCACGTCCTGTCAGAAGAACATTGATCAAAGTCAACATGATGCAACTTTACTCTTTCCTGACAAACAATGCAGTTTATCTGACAGTTTGCTTTGCTGGGACATGTCCGGGCAAAGTGTGGCATAAAGTACTAATCATCTGGGTATGTAGTGGACTTACTTTTCTCATGATCATTTTCCCTTTCCCTTCCCCTTCCCCTGTCTGTCTGTAAGAGGAGCGCAGGGCACATTCCAGAGTACAATTCCGGAGCATGTTGTAGGCTTGGCTTGACGGGAAGAAGCATGGAGTCTGGGAAAACCCACACTGTGCTGCCTGCCTGCCTATAAAAGGGAGGGAGGCTCGCAGCAGCTCTTCACTCTTCTCTCTTCAACCTGCTCTCCTCCGAAGGATCTCTGGACTTGTGTGTCTCTCAACAGAAAAAAATGGCCTCATCACAGAAAAGCATTTTCCTGCTGGTTGTCGCGGCTGCAGTTTGCATTCAGCTCTATAATGGTGAGTTAAAGTTTATATTTCTTAAAGTAGAATGTTACAGGATGTGTGATACAGTAAGAATTAGAAACACTGCAAAAGATTGAAAACCAATGATTCATTATTCAACCGTAGTGTAATACTCTCATTCTTATAGTATAATAATGGAAGTTGTTTCTGTGTTAAAACTGTGACTCATTTGCCGTTTCTGCACTCCTAACTTGTGTTTTAAAAATCACTTTTCCCCCACAGCTCACGACTTTATCGGACGCTGCTCATGTCTCAACACAATCAAGTTCGTCAGAGGCAACATGTCAGATTTCCAAGTCCTTGAAAGGCGTCCTGGGTGCGATAAAACTGAACTGATGTAAGTTTAAATACAAATCTGTACACATCTGCAGCTCTATAACATTTAGAATCTAATCGGTCGTGTTGATTTTGATTCAAAATTTGACATCTTGTTTTTGTGTTTTTCAGTGTAACCATGAACAATCCGGACAACTCCACAGAGCAATTCTGCATGAACAACGAGGGAAAGATGGCCAAGGCTTTTTTGAAATGCTGGGAAAGGTAAGCGACGCCATGCAAATGATCCACACAAACACTGCTTTAACTGTCACAAAACAACATCACTTCAAATTGAATAATTTAGGAACGAAATTCTTTTTCAAAATCTGAACATCTTAAAGGAAGTAGTTGGCATGGACTGTTCTTTTCCAGCTCTTTTCCACTCTCTCCCACTTAAGACCACCGCAGCTGAAATCTGCACACAAATTCAAGCCTTTAAAAACAGCACATAAGCTATTCTTACTGATGCAATCCTGTTGCACAGTTGGATTCTGCACTGCTTTCATGAGAGATGGGGCAGAAAATCACACCACAAGAATGCTTGATTTGACCCCAAATTGTAGCATCAGAATATATTTTATTGAGCCAAAATCCTGACTGGCAAAATGCTCCAGTTTACTCTGCAAAAAAACAAAGTGAATGGGACAGAAATCTGCTTGCAAATAAGAAGAGTTTTATTACAAAACGTTGGCCCCACAGATTGCAACTCTTTGCACAAAACTCCAGATGTTTCGTATTAGTCCTCTGGCCTGATCCCAGTTTTTCTTCCTCACCCTTTTCAGAATAAACAAAAACGAGAGCCGTAAGATGGAGTGCATCGCAAGAAGAAGGACAGAGTGAAAATACAAGAGAGATGGGAGGCCTGACTGGGGAGGAGAAAGTTATCCGGACCGGTGTCCCGGAGGTCACATGAAGACTGAGCACACAAACCGAAGAATGCTGAGAGCAGAGCTTACACTGAACTCCTGCACTGGAGAGGATTGGTAAATACAGCGAGAGGGGAAGAAGAGTGGCGGGAGGGGAAATGATTAACAGCTAGGACGCAGGAAGGGGGGTGGGGGGGCGGAATAGAGCCAGGAAGAGAAGCCATTGAAATGAGATAATGTAAATATATGTACAGAATAATAGCAGCAAGTCTGTGTAAAAAGGCCACTGTTGAAATGCACACACCTTTATTTGTTTTTTGCTTTATTATGATATATTATTATTTATGATGATTATTTATTTAAAAAATATATATTTCTGTATTTTTTCTTTTTTTATAAATGTCTGAGTCCAAGCAAATAAATCAAGTTTTGATACAACTCTGGGCTTTCTGTTTGTTTTCATCCCAATCTTCTGACAACAACAACAAAAATAATCCAATTTAAAATCCTTGGAATCTGTCGGAATCCTGTGAACCATCTGTTTCCAACTGGCATTTCTTACGCCTCGTAATGAAACCTGTGGCTTACCACCAGCATTTCTGCAGTTGAGCAGTCGCACACATCAAAATAAAAACACTTATTATTCCGCGGCGAAGACGCAGCTGGCACTTGAGGACACCGAAGTGACTTTGTTTGCGGGGAGTGACAAATTAATTGTTATCATAGAAAACCCGCTCTCTCCTCGGGGAGAAGGCTTTGCATGATAACAATAAATGATGCCCATGAGAAAATTTGACCACAGCTGTTTGCAGCAGCTGCAGGCTGGATGAAAGAGGAGAGATGGATTCCCGAAGCATGTCGTGACTCTGTTGATCTAGGTGAAAAGTGATGAGTTGCAACTGCTAAAGTGTATAATGCTTCAGTCGATAGAGTAACAAGGAAAATAATCTGAAAGTCAAACTGGAATTTAAATTATCCTCACTTTTTGTGAAAGGACATGTAAGCCACAGCATACTGCAGTTTTGTGAGTATTTTCCATTTCGTCACAAGAGGATAAAAATTTAGAGAAAGAGTTGTTTAAAGATGCCCACAAAGTTTTACTGTTACTGCCGGCTGTCCCTTTACAACATTCAAGATTTTGGAGGACCCAAATATTGTTGTGTAACTCCTACTCCTACTATACGAGTAGATTGTTTGCGATGTAAAGCCAAAGCTCACGATTTATGTGCTCACACTGTAACGTTACAGTCTGATAATCAGCCACGACCTGAGTGCTCACACTGTACGCGTAAAATAGAATAAAACACGGCCCGTCGGCCTCTGAGGGCCGTTCTGGCTGTTGGCAGCCTCGGATACTGGAGATAAATCTCGGGTGTGGCTTCACTTTTTGCCGAAGGTGAGGTGGCTTCATAGAAATTCACAAAATCCAAATATGTGTGCTTGCAATGCCACCATGAACATCCACATGTCCTCACATAACCTACACAAGATAACTATTGAGTGAGTCATAACATGTGGCTGAAGCTCAACCATTAATGCTGTTATATTTCTCAACACCAGGTAGCTCGTTATAAAGTTTCACTAGTGAACGCTACATATATATAACTTCGAGGCGTCAATGTTTGTGCTCAAAGTGACAATAATCAAGTTAATATCCTCATCTACATCCAGGATGATCGACCCGGTTTCTCCCCGCTATCGGCGGCCCTGACGGTTCATTTTATCTAAACTAATCAGCCGTTCCTTGTCCATGTTGCGTCGCTCTCAATGCGAGTGACAGAAAAAAATAGGAGCAGAGCGTCCGACAAAAGTTCAGCTCAAAACGTTGCGTCGTGTCGACACTCCGATAGAAAACAATGTAATCAAGCCAAGGACTGTACATGTCGTAGTTGTTTCTGAAATGCAAAACTGTCACTGTTTTGTGCTTTATTTTGCTTTGCAGTGTTAAGTCCTCCCATTACCAAACTGTATGACTTAATTTTACTCACAGCTGTAGATGTATTTCAGTTTAGTTTTTTTTCTCAGGAGAGAATTCAGCTGAGGGGGCACAGTGACCTTTTTGGACAGACCTGGACCCCAAAGGCCCCCCAAGGCAATTGTTTTCTCTCCTGTGTTCATGACTTAAAGCTGAAGTAGGAGAGATTGGAGCAAATATGATTTAAAAAAAGGTTATTTTTATAAAACGGTCGCTATATCCTGACAGTACTACATGAAACAGGTAACCTGAAAAAAAATCATGTGCCTCTGTGTCCTCCGGTGCTCCTAACAGCATCTGCCAGATTTCACAGACGGAAGAAAACAAGCAGTAAGAACTGATCTGAGGTCCGCTGTCTATGAGAGCCGGCTGTCGATCACTCGCGAACTCCGATCAAACGGTCAAACTAGGCAGCGCTGATCAAATATGAATCAATATTCGGTTACGTTAACGCCTATTTCTCGCCTTAATGTTTTCAGAATCATCTTGTAGTGCACTGTTTAGCTGTAAAATGAGAAAGTTGTGACGCTGCCGCCATTGTGAAATCTGGTGAAAGAACGCCAAGTTCTGGTCACATGACCGGAGCACAGCCAAAAGGAACGCTCTCTCTCTGAAATGACGGCTAGATTTTCTATTACTGAAAACAGAGCAATGAGGAGGAGCAGAAGTCTAGTTATCTCTCCGAACACTTGAACTATAATATGCTGAAAGGTTATTATGGAATTTTTTGCCCAATGATGACAAAAATATACTGCCTACTGAAGCTTTAAGGTGAAAAAAAAAGTTTTATTAGGATAATCTTTCTAAGCCTCTTACATTTTGGTTTTCATCTGTGAAACAAGTGTATAACGCCAGGATCATTTTTGTGTTTGTTGTTGTAATACTCATTTCGGCCACAAGAGGTTGAACTGACCACTACGACATTATCTCAATAAAAAACTAAAAGCATTAATTTTTTCTTCTTTTAATTTCTCCATGCACGTTAAACACAATCTACTTATATTGTGTGCTAGTCAGTTTAAAACATTACAACCACAAACACTTTGAAAAATGATCCTGACCATTTTTTATTTTCCCCAACACAACATTTTGTGCTCATCCCAAATAAAGGCAGCACATCTATCCCCAGCCTGTCTGTCGATTGAATGCTAACGTGGTAATGCTGATTGGGTTATCGATTGTCCGGGGGCCCCGATCCGCCTCTCAACCACGCCGGCTTCCTCTGAGTGATCGGCTGAGCCAACACGTCTTGATTTTTGACCATTAACTTTGCTTGAGAGATAAAGTTTGCAGGAGAATATCAGAGCTGCTGCTTGCTTCACTCCAGGGAAATCAGAGCAGGCCTGGTCTGGGTCAGAGCACAAGAGTGTGGGAAAGAATAGATCTTCGATAAGCCCACTCCTTCTCTGGGTCCTCGGGCTGTGCTCGCCCTGTCTGGCCGTTCACACACTCTCACACACAAGCATGTAAACTCAACAAACACGTGCTAAAACATCAGCTACATGGTACCAAAGACTCTGTGGGGCAAACAGCAGGGCCTCCTCCACGCTGAGCCACTGCCTGCCTGTTCACAGACATTCAGCAGTACTTGTTCACGGCTCTGCTTGAGACAACAAACAGGAAGCCCCCTTCAGGAAAAGACTAGAGGCTAGAAAACAGATAAACCTGAGCCAACTGCTGACAACCTCATGAGAAAATCTTCTTCCGAGCTGTGGTAAAATCAAGCATATTTATATAGCTCCTATCACACAGGTCTCATATCAGGGGCGATTCTGGGATCAGACCTTTAGGGGGGCTCAGGTCCTAATGAGAATGTGGACAGTCAAGGACGTAGGTTTCAACTTTGGGGTGGACATATATTAACCCTCTGAGACCCACGATAAACCCGTTTTTGTCTTTTTAAGGGGGATACAGAGGGTCTTTAGGAGGAGATAGCAGGTCAGCAAATAAGAGTGGTGTACATTATCTGAAAGCTGGGAACCTGAAGATTAATTTGAGATGCAGCTCAGCACTGTGTGTCAAGTTGTTCTAGTCATAAATGAGAAATGAACATGAATTAATTAATTATTTAAAATTAATTGTAAAGGTGTTTAAGGGCTTAGAACATTATGATAGAATTATATGATGGTGAATGCTCTATTATGTCTCATAAGTTGTTGCAGCAATTTTTGGGTTGATACCATTTGTTACACAGATTTGGTGCAAAATTTAACCATTTTTTAACCACTGGAGTATTGATAAAAATGACAATAATCCCTCCAAAATACCACATTAAGACACCAAGACCTTGAGGAATACCGTAGAAAAAGCCATACTGTGATTTAGGATCAAAAACTTTTGACATTGGGAGATTTCTGCAATTGGATGGCGAGCACTTCTGCTGTGTAAACTGCTCAGAAACCCCCTTATTGTCAATGTAGTTTGGAAAGCCATCCATCCTCTGAATGCTCTAGGTCTCTAGTTTGTGGCTGTAAAGTTTCATGAGGCTGTGATTATCCTAGAGGTCACCACAGGTCATTTTATACAGTGAGGTCAAATTTTAAAAAAATGGTCTCACTACAATGAAATGTCTCCTATGGGGACTAACATCATCACAAATGAATACAGTTGGGCTCATTGGATCCACAAGAGGCTCAGCTTTACAGTGATACCCAATTCATTTAATTCAAGACTGCATGCAGAAATATTCAAACACATCATTTTAGAATAGGAGACAATAACACATGTATACTGCATGAAAAAAAGCTGCATGTTTTTTGCCCAACACTGCATGTGATTATCATAAAGTAGGCCATATTTTTTGTAGTTTCATATGATATCTGTAGCTTCACTCAAGCCCTAAAACTGAATCGCTAGAGCCTCTGACAGACAGTAAAGTCAGTGGTCTCGGGGCCAATCGGGGTCCTCTCCCAGGAAATTTTGAGCATCAAACACTTAATTTCCTGAATTACGGGGAATTTTCATGTACCAATTTCTGCATCAAGTTATGGTGGAAATGTCTTTATTTATGTAAAAGAAAACACTAAATTCAGGTACCAGGTGACAAGTCAAAATATAATGGAATATAATGCAGTACGGCTCTCAGTCATTCTGTATTGCTTTCAAATATTTATTCTCCTTTAGCTAAACTTTTCTCATTTAATGTTATCCTGTTATAACCTATATAGATATCAATGGTAATAGCAACCAATCTGACCCAGCCTTCTCTCTCAGAACATTCAGCAATCTTATTTGCAAACATTTCAACTTCCTTGTGTTTTAATCTGCGCCATCATGAAGTTCACTACCTACATTGTCTTCCCTTTTGGTTTCACTGGCAGACTACCAGCGTTAAAGGTGCGAGCCGTCACCTACTGTACCGTAGTGTGTAACATCATGACTTTATAAAGAATACTGGATATTAAACCTGTTTAAATAAAGCCCTGTGAACCTGTAGTTGATGGTCCACTGTCTCTAACAGACATGTTTGCAAAATCTAAAAATGATCTCAGAAAATAATAATAATAATAGGCCTAATAATTAACCCTAAGAGTTAGACCCGTTTTTGTCTTTTTTAGGAGGTCTGTAGGGGAGAAAGCAGTTCAGCAGTAACCTATACAGTATATGCCTATAATTGTGAAAGTGTATAAGGGTTTAGAACATTATGATATATGAGTATATGATGGCCATTCCCATGCTCTGTTATGTCTCATAAGTTGTTGCTGCAATTTTTGGGGTTGTATAGTTTTTGTTTATGTACATGGGAGTAACATAAAGTGGGCATGTCTGTAAAGGGCAGACTCATGGGTACCCATAGAACCCATTTTCATTCACATATCTTGAGGTCAGAGGTCAAGGGAACCATTTGAAATTGAATAATTTCAGAGCGTAATTTAACCTCCTTCCTGGCAAGCTAGCATGACATGGTTGGTACCAAAGGATTCCTCAGGTTTTTATAGTATTTTTTAGTGGTGCTGATTTGAAACTTAAGTGTGCTTAAAGGTCCCATATTATAAAAAAGTGAAATTTTCATGTTTTTTTTTTTATTATAAAGCAGGTTTAGGTGCTATATAAATACTGTGAAAGTATCGAAACGCTCAATCCACAGGGAAATACACACAGCCCGTATTCAGAAACTCTGCATTTGAAACAAGCTGTCAGGATTTCTGTCCATTTGTGATGTCACAAATATACAATATTTAGACCCTTTACACAGATTTGAACGTAAACATTCTAAATGTGTCCCAGTTTATTCCTGGTTGCAGTGTATGTGAATGTCATCACCTGACAGGAAGTACACATGGACCCAAACCGTTGCCTAGCAACGGAACTCTGTTGCAATTTCGTCGAAATGCGCTAAAACAGAGCGTTTAAGACAGAGGGTAAATACAGGCATATTCAGGCCAACAGTATGAGGAAAATAAAGTTGTTTTTTTTACATTACAGCACGTAAACATGTTTTAGTAGAAACATGAAATACAAGTATGATCCTGAAAATGAGCACGATATGGGACCTTTAAGCAACCCTAAGACCAGTGTAAAATCGCCACTGTCTCATATACTATATTGTACAAGTATGATCCTGAAAATGAGCATGATATGGGACCTTTAAGCAACCCTAAGACCAGTGTAAAATCGCCACTGTCTTATATACTATATTGTACCTTAATAACCACTGTATGTATATCACATCATATACCTCTATTACTATTATACACATCATGTCATGGTACAGCAAAAGAAAATCTACTGTCAAAGGTGAGCTCCATCTGCTGAGTAAATTAAGACCGTGAGATGTGGTGGAAACCTCCGAAAGCTAGATTAGAAAATGAATTCTTCACCTTGGTAACTGTGACTGGCAACCTCATCCAGTCTGGTCTTTGTCAGCAGATGACATTTGCTCAGTTGTCATGGAAATGGCTCAGATGTCCTCAGGTGACCAAATATGGTTTTGCGATGACATAGGTGACCTCAAAGTACTGGTGAGTCGAGGTTTCAGAATCTGTATTGGGACAGAATGAGTGGGATTGGTGCATGTTTAACCTGAACAGGTCACAACATGGCCTGGGAAGAGGTCAGAGTTATTGCCCAGTGGCCTCATTACAGAAAAATACCCAAACTGCTCGTCTTATCTTAACTTCATTTCAAAGATAAGAAAAATCCTTCCTATTACAGAAGCGGTTCCTAAACTAATGGCTGTGTCCCACAGTATGACCTCCTATCTTAACTTATCTTGTACCGGTAGGCTACTATAATATATCTATAATATTCATCATCATGTCTCATTTGTCACTGGCTAGCTAGCCTGCTGTCAAAAAAAGACAGGCGTTCAATTTCAGCTACGAGGACTTGGAGGCAGAATTCAAAATTCATCATCTTGGCAGACAATATATATATACCCATATACATGGTCCATCATCATACAGTTTGAGTAGCCTTTCAGTCATTATAGTTCGTTGTTCCCCATCTTCATTGTCATCGCCATACAGACAAAACAACAGTGCTGCTGTCAGTTATGTTGAATTTAGGACAGGGTCTAGCTATGCCATCCTAATTTAGGATTCCTAACTCGGGAAATCCCTAAGAAGGGACAGTTCTGTAAGAGCTAAATTCCTATTCTAAGATAAGATAGGATTTTTTCCCCCTAAATGCAGTTAGGAAACATGTTTCTGTAATACCAGAAATCCTAAATGTCATCCTGAGCTGAGGCCAGAGGTTACACTCCCTTCTCCCATATACAACCACCTGTTATCACATGCTCCTTTTCCATACACATGGCAGGGATTTTCATCTCTATTAAAACAGGGCTCCCCGCCTGAAGGAATATTTTACCATGGCTGTGACCAGAGGTCAACGGAGCGGCTGTAGAATGGTGGATAAACACATTTCATTTCCTATATTGTTCAAAGGCTTGAGCTTTAGGACGTCCCGTCGTCAAAAAAAATATGATCGGGAGAGGATTCAAATTCATTTTGGGATGAATTTGGGACGAGTTGAAAGAAAAATACCCGTTACATTAGAATGAATGGCGATGAAAAAGACTGCACGTTTTATGTAGCGCGAAATACATTTTTAAAATAAGAAAAAAAAAACAGTTTGGGTAATAATTAAACCAAAATAAAGCATTTTTTGATGTTCGATTTATGTTAAAGGTGACTTTGAATGATTAAGTAATGATAATGTAGAAAAACAAAGATTTTAAATTCGGGACGGCTTAGGTTGTATTTCAGGACGGTTCCAGGAGGAGGATGGTGAAAAGAAGTTAGTTTAGAGCCCCGTTGGTAGACTTGTTTTTATTGAAAAATAACCGCAAACAAAGCTCCGCTATATCGGTGATAAACACATTTAATTTCCTATTATTGTGAAGCAACAAAATCAGGAAATGTTGGGTTGTCATCAGCAGAAACTTAACATGACTCCTATACAGCTGAAAGTGAAACAGTAAAATAAATCAGATATCTGACAAACAGAGATGAAGGAGAGAAACTACAAACCACAGAGATTCAGTTAGAAAGTACAGAAGTACTGAGAGCTGAACACGCGCAATGTGACTCGGCACAACTCGGCATGCTAAAACTGATGATAGAAACAGCAAATCAACGCAGCATGGTTTGACTTGGCGCGGCCATAATGCCGATGGAAAAGTTCTACAAATTCCATTCTTAGGCTTATTATACGTAAGGATTAGGGAGGAAATAGGGATTTATAATAACATCCTCACTAACTGAGATGTAGTAGATTTGTCCTGTTAGCCTTTTATGACATTCTGGTAAAGAAATGTAGAGCTGAGGAATGTGGGGGTTTACAGTACATGATTTCTGGGTTTTATGTCAAGCAGTTGCCTTTTGGTGCCATTTGGAGGCGCCAAAGTGTTGAGTTGAGCTGAAAATGTTGCACTTACTCTGCTCAACTCTAAAACTTGAGGTCCCTCCTGAGAATGCACACACACACACACGCACACACACGCACACACTGACGTTCAAAACTTGATGTATTAAACAATGACAGGTCATGTTTTGCAGGTACAGTACATGCAGTATTTTGAATCATTCTTGTGTGCATCAGCACTGTTGTATTTGTTGATTTTTGTTTATTTGGTGATTAAATCTTGATGTAATCTAAATATCTAAGGGTCTACGTTTGCAACTATTACTTTCATCATATCATAACTGCAGATTATTTTCTTGATTAATCGATGAATTGTGCCCTTTAAAAAGTACAGAGAAATTAGTGAAAAATTGCCCATCACAATGGGATTAAGTTGACTTTAATCAAATCAAGTTGATGGTTGCAAGATATTCTGTTTACTGTCAGGGACGACAAAGAAAACCAAGAAATAAATATGAACATTCAGGAAGCTGGAACCAGTGAATTTTAGGCATTTTTGCAAAAAGCGACAATTGTTATTGGCATCATTGGGCAAAAATTCCATAATAAGCTTTCAGCATATTGTAATTCAAGTGTTCTGAGAGAAAACTAGACTTCTGATCCTCCTCATGGCTATGTTTTCAGGCTTTAGAAAATCTAGCCCGTGATGGGAGACTTTGACCAATCACAGGTCATTTCAGAGAGAGAGAGCGTTCCTATTGGCTGTGCTCCAGCTGGTGGGCGGTGCTTGGTATTTCCTCAACAGATCTCAACATGGCTGCCGGGTCACAAACTTTCTCATTTTACAGCTAAACAGTTCGCGAGTGAAAGACAGCCGGCTCTCATAGACGGCAGCTGGACGGCAGACTCCAGATCAGCTCTTACTGCTTGTTTTCCTCTGGTCTGTGAAATCGTGCAGATGCCATTAGGAGCACCGGAGGACACAGAGGAACATGATTTTTTTTCAGGTTACCTGTTTCATGTACTACTGTCAGGATATAGTGACCGTTTTATAAAAATATTTTTTTTAATCATATTTGCTCCATTTTTACCCACTGCATCTTTAATATTGCAATTCTACTACTGCTGCTTCTGTCTACTCTGTATACGACGTATATATTACATGCATCTCCGTCCTGTAAGAAGAATCACTTGTTCTTACTGAGGTTCCTTCCTGAGTGTTTCCCCTTACCTAAATAAAGGGTATAGGGATGGAGGGTATCTTACGTTGTATAGAACGTCAGGACCACTGAGACAAATGAGTGATTTTGGGCTATATAAATAAAACCGGCTTAGCTTGCGACTGAAAACAAAGAACTGTTAGTTTGTGTGCTGCAGCTCTCTCCCTGCAGGCAAACACACACACAGGCATGAATTTGAGGAATATATTGTATATCAAGCTCTCATATAGCAGCATTAACGCTTTCCCATCAACTTGGCTACTGAGCCATGTTGAAATAGGGCCTACACCTCCTGCATGTATCACTGTAATTGCCATGTGAGCTTGGGCCCGCTCTCTGTCTCTCTGTCTCTCTCTCCAGCTCAGAGCCTGTGCTCAGTGTCTCCACAGTAAAAACCCACATTGCACACTACAAGCCACAAACCAGCAGATGAAAGGAGGGTTACAGCGTACTAAAAAAAAACCACACATCTTTGCTCCGGGCGAAGCCGACGCTCGTGCGTCTCTGAATCAAATTGTTCCCAAAGACACTCATCCTTAGCATGTCGCAGGCCTGAGCGAGGTGCTGATCAAGTTTGGCGTTGACCCTTAAAGAACGCTTTTTAATCATATTGTTTGACCTCCGAGCCACTGGCTCAAACCCTTAATGTTTCTCAGACTCCTTTCAAAAGCCTCAGGACAAGTGGTGCTCTTAAGAAGGTGTCGGCTTTCTTCCTTTATCGATCAGCGAACATGATGTATGAAAGCCCTGTCATCCTGCTGCTAGGTGTTTCAGCTGTTAAGGCACTTATTACGGTGCTCTCCTCCGGCTGTCAGACCAATGGAAGCTCTGTGAAGTGATCTCTCGCCAACAAAGCAAACACTTCGCCGATGTACCATCTCCACGCTATTAAAAGCATTCGATCCGGGGAGGCATTTTCATGTTCTCACAGCTGCTGCTAATAATTTGTCAGGCACTTTGTAAAGGCTGCGACAAGCATGTTTAAATTTTAAACATTCTGCGGCAAGCGCGAGTCCTGAAAGGAGACTGCATTTTATTTCCATGATATTATGTGTCGTTCTCTATCGCTTTGAAGTTTATATATAGGCCTGGCTTTGCGAGGGATAAAAAAGACCAATGCTACTGTCTCCCATGGAATAAAGTGCACTCTCGTATGCTAGAACAGATCAAATCAAAGTTATGTGAGAGCTGTCACTCGCTTCTCTGTAGTCCACATCCATGCCACGCATCAGATGGAGAGAAACTTTCTTTTTTTTTTTTAAACACACGTATTGTTCCTCCTGATATTTTATTTATGGGAATGGAAACCGCCCAGCTGCTTGTTGATGGAGATGTCAGACAAAGGGGAAAAAGTGTAAATTGGCCAAACGTGTTTGTGTGGTGCAATATTTATGCAGCTCTGTTGGGAGCAGAGGCTTTCATGTTGCTCTTTCATTGCTTCAGCGTGGATGGGCCACGAGCGTGGACACCGCTTTAGTACAAAAAAAAATTAAAAATTAAAAGTAGGGCAAGAGGACATATGTCTCAACGCAGATCAAATCTGTTCATGTATCTGTCACATCCATAGTGATGCACGGGGTGTGCATGTCCGTGAACACGCTGGCGCTTCTCCACAACTCGGGTCAACACATCACAGTTGTCATATCAAAACCTTCTATCTCCAAACATGTTGATTTTCCTGCTTTAGCAGTGTTAAAGTTCACCTGCTCGTCTACAGGTTAGCAAAAATTTGGCCCCCTCTCCCGACAAACTTCAAAAGGTTGTCAAGCAAAAAGAAAATATGTTGGAGATAGGAGGTTTTCACCCAGCAGTTCGGATGATTGTGTGAACAGCTCGGTCTCACCATCTAGAGAGGCGAAGTCCCACCCCCCTCCGGTGGACTACCGTGGGACCTTATTTCGGGTTTGATATGCACGGTAGTCAATGGAGAGAGACAAATATTTGATTGATTCCGTTTGAATTGTGCCATGAATCACACACTGGATGTTAGTTCATTTAAAACATAATTTTGCAAGTCAAGAAAGTCTCAGTTTGTTGTAAAAAGTATCAGACTGTGAAAATACGTAATAAGAAAGATGACACACTCAAAAGTGTTGTTAGTGAAGTCTCTCTCTCTGAAGCTACGATGTCTGTGTTTCCTACTTCTATCCTTCCCGGGTGATAAAAAGAGCAGGTGTCGCTGGATAAAACACATCAGGTCAGATAACGGTTCACTTGGTCATGGAACATAGCTACGTTAGCTAGCTAGCTAGTGTTGGCGACGTATATTGTGCGGGACGAGGGATGTAGTTCACTGAGCGGTTTCACACAAAACTTGATGATACTACGACGAACTGAGACTTTCTTGACTTGAAAAATTATCTTTTAAATTGACAAACATCATATTTGTGATTTGTGGCGCAATTCAAACGGGATAAAAAAAATATATTTGTCTCTTTCCGTTGACTACCGTGCATATCTTTTCCGAAATAAGGTCCCATGGCGGTCCATCCGGAAGGGGAGGGACTTCGCCTCTCTATGGCGTATGAATGACACGTCAATTTGTAAGTCATATCGCGTGCAATCACAACGCCATTCTTGCTTTTGGCGTGTCATTTTATGCCAAGTAGTCTGTACTGACTGCGATGTAAACGCATCTGCGTGAATATGCAACGCTCTGAGCTGGTGACGTAGAATAATGAGCGATGCTCAGAGCAACAGATGTAGAATAAAATGTGAGAGGCTGCTTATGGTGGAAGGGTCAAAACAAACACAGGACTTTCAATGAGGAGACTGGTGTTCGTGTCCCAAAGTGTTGAAACTCAAAGAAAAAAAAGATTTTGAAGTTACGTTAGTGACGTGTTTTTCGTGCTTAAGTTACGTTGTTTACGTATGTATTTGACTTAGTTTGCGTACTTATTTTAAGCCCAACCACGATGTTTTGCGGAAACCTGAGTGGTTTTGTTGCCTGAACATAACCACAGCGTTAACGATGTGGCTTTAAAGGGACTGTTTGTAACTTCTTACACGTATAAATCACCCGGGTTGGTGTCCCATGCGTGCTCGCATATGTGCGTTCGCGTGTGGCTACGCTGTTCAGACAAGACTCCAACACAAAGCACCAATACCGCAAAGTTCTATCTAGTGAAGCCCGTCTGTTAAACAGTGTTGGACGCGGAGGAGAACGTAGCTTTGGTCTCCAGGGCCGGAGTCTCTGCTGTACTCTGCTCCTCTGCTCCTCTGCCTGCCTGCCTGCCTTCACTCAGCTCGCTCCACCTCACGTGCATGTGCGCTCACTCCTCACTGCAGAAGAGTTAGTTTAGCTCTGAGAATATCTAGTGAATGTACAGTGGACGTTTGTGCAGAAATAACTGCTGCAGCTCCTCCAGACCAACAGAGGTTTCCCGTGCCTTGTGAAGTGACGGGGCTCTGCAGTGAGTAACGTTATCGTCTCCGACCGGGTGCCGGTGTCTCCCCTGTTCCCTCCGACCGCGGTCGGGAGGCTGAAGCAAGAAAAGCCAACACTAGGATCAGCATTGATTCATGGAGAGACCTTTGTCTGGTCAGCTAACATTACTGCCAAGCAGCTGAAATATAGATTGATATTGTGGTTTTAGCTGACGTGTGTCGCCTCACTGTTTTGAGCGGTGCTCATTCATGTCTATGTAGAGCGAGCACAAGCACGAGCCAGACGCTGACTTTCGCTGACTTAACGACCACAGGTGTCGCTGTTAACAAGCATTTCTGATTCTTACAAACAGTACCTTTAAATGACAAGCGAAAAGCAATTTTCACAACGCTAACCGAGTGGCATGAAAATTATGTGAAAAGTTTAAAAATGCATTATCATGACATGTCCTTAAAAAATGACGTGCTATTTAGACGCCTTCATATGAGATCAGGTCGGTGTGTTTGTGACAGCGTCCTGGGTGTGAGACAGCCTGAGGCTCAAGGGGGGGGGATGAGGGGAGATAGACCTCTCTGCTATCCCAGGTTGTCAGTCATGGCTGCTCCCATCTCCATAAATAAAGGATGGTGCATCCACCCCAACTGCTCCCTCTCTCTCTCTCAGTGTTGGCTAGACGCCTTCCTGCTTAGAGTCACAGGGCCGCATATGTGCCGCTTGTCATTTTAAGTGCAGGAGGGGGTAACTGCGCGGGGAGTAGAGAAACACCGAGCTGGCCTCTGCGTCGATTCTATGGACTTCATAACTACTGAGTAAACACAAAGCTGCTGGCCCGTGACTCTGAATGCTGAACCGTACGGCACGTCGCAAAATGAATGATACGGCCTCGTGGGATGCAGGGGGAAAGACGCGTCTCTGAAGGATTGTTTTCCATGGTGTCACGCATGGCCAAAGTTATCTGCAGCCAATCACAACAATAATGTGGTTTCTGCTCTGCCGGCTTTCCGTAAGAGAGGATTTGGAATGATTGTTTTAATCATAGTCGTAATAGCCACAGTGTACACTATGCAAATAATATCTCAATCAAATAGATTGGATTTTCTTCCACCTGATGTACCACTGGCCGGCTCCGGAGCTATGCTGCATGTGGCTTTGATTTACAAGGGAGGGAGGGAGGTAGGGCTGGGATATGGATGGAGGGATGTGTGGAGAGAAAGCAGAAATACACAGCCTGCCTGGGGATTGTTTCTGGTCACTGGTTCAGGTCCCTCGCTGCTGACGCCCTCTGTCAAGTTGTTGAGATGCAGTCTGAGATGCAGCTCAGATACTGAGACAGAGGAATACACAGACGCATCACAAATCCTCCACTGCCCCTCTCTCTCTTTCTCTTTCTCTCTCTCACACACACATTTGTGCTGGAAACACAGTGGCAAATTTTAAACTTGCTTCCCCCTCCCTCTAAGCCTCTCCTTTTCTCTTTGTCTTGCCTCTGCTTGTTGGGTGAATTTGCATGTTGCTGCTGCTTACTGACGAGATTACTAGGCAGAGGGTGGAGTGTGATCTTACAATGCAGTAGTGTTCACTCACTGCCTGTTTTCTAATCCTACCTGAATAGCTACCACACTGCAGTGTAACAAATAAGGCTGCAATTAATGCTTATTTTATTGTTTGATGCCAAAATAAATAATGATCAACGCCCATCACAAGTTTCTGGAGACTAAAGGAAAGTCTTCAAATGTTGTTTGACCAACACACTAAAGACTCTAAGGTTATTTATTCTGATCTGAAATGGAGAAAAACTCATGTTGTCCCTGCTATTTGTACTTGTTAAAATACATAAATAATTAAATTGGGAGTAGGCAGTATATTTTTGGCATCATTAAGCAAAAATCCGATAATAATCAGCATATTGTAATTCAAGTGTTCTGAGAGATAACTAGACTTCTGCACCTCCTCATGGCTCTGTTTTCAGGCTTTAGAAAATCTAGCCTGTGACGGGAGACTTTGACCAATCACAGGTCATTTCAGAGAGAGAGCGTTCCTATTGGCTGTGCTCCGGCTGGTGGGCGGTGCTTGGTATTTCCTCAACTTGATCTCAACATGGCTGCTGTGTCACAAACTTTCTCATTTTACAGCTAAACAGTACACTACAAGATGTTTCTGAAAACATTTTAGGAGAGATATAGGCATTACAGTAACCGATTATTGATTCATATTTGATCAGCGCTGCCTAGTTTTACCATTTGGTCGAAGTTGCGAGTGATTGACAGTTGGTTCTCATAGATGGCAGCTGGACGGCAGACTCCAGATCAGCTCTGACTGCTTGTTTTCCTCAGGTCTGTGAAATCTTGCAGATGCCGTTAGGAGCACCGGAGGACACAGGGGTACATGATTTTTTCTCATGCACTACTGTCAGGATATAGTGACCGTTTTATAAAAATAACTTCTTTTAATCAGATTTGCACCATTTCTACCCAGTGCTGCTTTAAATGCTTATTTTACTTTTTGATGCCAAAATAAATAAATAAAAAAACTAATGACCAATGCCAATTACAAGATTCTGAATACAAAAGGAAAGTCTATAAATGTTGTTTGACCAACGCACTAAATACTCTAAGGAAATGTATTCTGATCTGAAATTAAGAAAAAACTGTAAATCCTCACATTATCCCTGCTATTTAAAATGCACAAATAATTAATTAACTATGAAAATTGTTTGTCAAAGTTGATTAGTCACCTAACAGAAATTACTAATTGTTTCAGCACTAGCTGGAGACAAGAAAAGGACTTTTATGAAAATACAGCTACATTTCCTCCAGGCTGGTTCTGAACAGTTTCCATGAATGTAAAAAAAAATAAAAAAAATAAAATAATGATACATTTATCTATTTAAAGTCAAACATTTCAAGTTATCTTTCAAAACCTAGAAAAAAAAATTATGACAATCATGAATTCTACAGGGACAATCTCATTACAGACATTTTGTGATATTAAATGTGACATTTCCCAGCCTTTCCTTTGACCGGCCCGCTCACACAGGCCTTGCACCTGCTGATCTCCACCTTCAGGGGGCAGCGACACTCTCCTCTACTGCTGCACCTTCATCAGCATGCTGCTGGAGCTCTGTGCACCCGCCGCCTCTCCCTGTGCCCACTGTAAGGGGAGTCATGGCTTACAGTGTTGAATTCATTAACCTTTTCGCCACTCCCATTGAAAGCGCATGGCAGCGATTGAAAATAACCCCTTAGCACTTTAAACTGTTTAGTGAGAGGGCCCCCAGATGGAAGAAAAGAGGGCAGGACCCCATTTGTTCTTATCTAAAAAAGTGTCATCTCATATCAGATGGTTAGTTATTCAGCGACGCAAGGCGTGTTTATGGCTGTGATGCACAATCACAGGCTATCCGAGGGGTTGACACGGTATGCTGTCGGACAGGCGGCAAATTTTGGATAGAACTTATAATTGTCTCACTTGAGACTGTCTGATGGGTTTCTGCACTTGTGAGGGAGCTTTCAGTAGCTGTTTGTGTCAGCGTGGCCAGTATACTATGGCATCAGAGGGAAGATTCAAACAACAAGGAGAGCGGGCTCGCATTCACAGGACTATTCCCTGGTAAAGATAAAAACAACCCTTTGTTAGAATAAAACTAAACTCATTTTCTCATGCTGCACTGTAAACATGGAAGAACAATCTAACAATATGCACTGTTGTATGCACGCGCACAGATAACAGACTGCAGTCTTCACGTTGTTATTGAACACAGCTCTGAAACAGAATATGTAGCCTAACATTTCTCTCAATGCCACTGGATCTTTAACCATGCAATATGGTTTCAAAATGATGGAAAACCACTATGCACAACCATCCATCTATTCTCTATCCTCACTTTATAAACCTTTGCTTTAACTTGATGTCATAAACCTTTACTGGCGCTTTGTCAGACCCCTCGGCGTCACTTTTCGGTTACAGTAAATGTGTGCTGTTGTGATTTAAACAAAAACACTTGCTTAGGTTTAGGCAACAAAACCTCTTAAAGACCGGGCCACACTGGGAACATCAGCAGCGCGTTGCGGAATCTGTTTATTTCTGCATCCATGTTAACAGATTAGCGCACAGCTCGGCTGTGTGTCAGCTGCGTCTCTCGTAGAGATTCGAGGTCTCCTATTTTTACTGCAAGCTGTGCACGATTCACAGCAACAACAGACAGAGAAAGTGATCTTTTGACAGTATATTGACATCATATCAACAGTTTCAATATCTGTATCTGTAGAATATGTAACGGACATGAAAAAAAGTAAAGATGTATTTTTGAATCAACAGTTCCTGCTTATGTTTCAAAATAAAAGCGTTATTTTTCTGTGTGGACAGATCTCCTTTCATTTGTTAACACAAGGCTTTTATTCAGAAATATTTACAGGACAGTGTTGTAGAAAATGCAGTGACTTGCACGGCTCCATGAATGAATAAAGGACGGGGTTTTAATAGTGGATTATTACTATTATTTACAAATTACCACACGGTTCTTAGCCTCTTTTCTGTCTGAAATAAATATAAATGATATTTATAATGAAATGAAGTGGCCATTATGAAAGAAAAACTCTATGTAGAAAGAGGCTGGCAGCAGCAGTGCTGCAGCAGAGACAGTGTGGAAACCACACGTGTGAGACACGCAGTAGTTCAGCGAGGCAGCCGTCATGCACTGCTCACACGGGCAGTCTGGCCTGAGCGTCAGATAGGTTTAGGAAAAAACAACATGGTTGGGCTTAAAATGACTACATTTTTACATTGAAAGTGTGACTTGACGTAATACGAGACACGGATGAACAGCTGATTGTTAAGTGAAACTATGTCACCAAAGCACTTTCCCTGTGCATTTACTGTTGCTGCGGATAGGTTTAGGTTAGATATAAATAACACTATATACACACTACAACAACATTACAATATTTTGTGACATTGAATTGTCAAATTCCCATTTTTATTTTGTTACAGACTACATCATGAGTTGCCCAGAGGCTGCTGTAGAGAACAGAAGTTCTCATGGAAAAAGGAAGATCCACTGCAGCACAAATATTACATCACAAGATTCAAAAAGTTGACAGAATTCAGCTTCAGTGTGAAACGGTGTCCGTGTGAATCTGTCCTGCAGGCACTGAAGTCTGCCAGAGAATTAGAGGGAGACAGCCCCCGAGATCAAGAAGAATTAAAACCGGTACAGGAGGATGTGTGAGTCTCCAGTGAAAGGAGGGTAATACAGGAGACAGTTAGGGGAGAAACGAGGATAAAAAAAAATGAAGTGACAAGGGGGTGGTGTGGGAGAACTCAGAGTCTGAGTTGAGAAAGTTCCAGAGGCCAGCGTGAGAACTAATGGGGAGGAACCGGTGCGATGGGGAAGGTTTTAATGAGCAAGAATGAGAGGAGGGAGAGATGAAGGTGAAGTCAAGGATGGGGAAAGGGCAACATGTAAAGCTGTACATGATATACATGATATTTCAAGTCCAGCAAAAGAGTTTAAAGAAGTTCTTATGACATGTTCAGCCATAAACCAACATGTAATATTCAAACCAACAGCTGTCAACAGAAATGATCCCTCTTGAGGTGAGGTGAGTAATCCACAAACTAGATTAATAATTTGCAGGGAAAAAATATACAATTCTCACAGCTGTAAAAGCAACAAAACACATAAACACAGCCTTGATTCATCACCAGCTGCCTCCAAGCATTTTCCTTTCTCTAAAGAAATAATTTGACATTTTGGGAAATACGCGTGTTTGCTTTATTGCTGACAAAAAAGCAGATCGATACAACACTCTGTTCTTTAAATATAAAGATACAACCTGGAGACGGTTAGCTTAGCTTAGCATAAAGACTGGGAGCATTAAGCAATTTACTAACGCTTGGGCCAGACTGCCCACGTGAGCAGTTTGTGACGGCTGCCTCGCTGAACCGCCGCGTGTCCCATGCGTGTGGCGTCCACACTGACAGCGTTTCTGCTGATGCTGCTGCCAGCTCTTTGCTTGCTATTGTATATCTTATGTTTTTACACACACAAAAACCTTTCTAATCATAGTCCAAAGTCTGTAGGGAGGAAGTCGGTGGATGGTTGGGTCAAACAAACACAATGACTATTACCCAGGAGACCGCTGTTCGTGTCCCGTGGGAAACCAAAAGTCAACGTCGATTTATTTTAATTTACATCCGTAACTTAAATAACGTAATAAACATAATTATTTTAAACCAAACCGTGATGTTTTACTAAAACTAACCAAGGAGTCTAGTTACCTAAATATAACCAAGTAGTTTAGTTGTGTTTTCAATTTACAATGTTAATCACATGTTTAAAAAATTGCGACCGTAATCCGGGAGATTCTTTGAAAATGTAATTTACAATGCAGTTTAGTTGTATGGGAACATGATTTTGTAGGAGACAGGGTTGGTGTTTTTTAATCGCGCCGCCTCTAAAATTGACTTTGCGTTCTGTCTGAGTGAAAAACAAAGCCAGGCATAAAAAAAACAAATAAATAAAATAAAATCCAGGAATTCAGGTGACCTTGTTTGAAGCAAATATACTACAATAGAGTTTGTAAAATGAATAATGGATATTATTTTACTGCTTGTTGAAAAGCAGAAAGTGTATAAATCCAGACTGATTAAATAAACTATCCGACTAGAGAGTATTTGACCATTTCGTCTTTAAAATAAAAATCAATTTCTTGGACAACAGTAGCTATTTAAAGCATGCTTCTGGACTGATAGGTCAACCACACCCTTAATTGGTTGAGAACTCCCTGGTGCCCAATTTGAGCAACTTCTTCCTCCTGTGCTGTCCACCATCACTGTGGAGCTCAGCCGGGAGTCTTGTCGGGGAGATACTGATCCCTCTTCAGCACTCTGCTCTGAGTCAGTCACACATACACAGAGGCGTGCTACTGTTGCAACACACTCCTACTACATTACAAAAAAAAAAAACTCAGCTAACCTGAAGACCTTATTTTCATTTCGGCAGCTATATACAGTAGGATTTAGTCGTAGATAGATTGAATCTTTAGATTCAAGATTTAAAGCTGCAGTGGGTAGAAATGGAGCAAGTATGATTAAAAAAAGTTATTTTTATAAAAGGGTCACTATTTCCTGACAGTAGTGCATGAGACAGGTAATCTGACGAAAATCATGTCCCTCTGTGGGTGCTCCCAATGGCATCTGCAAAATTTCACAGACCGGAAGAAAACTCCATTTCCAGTCAGAGCTGATCTGGAGTCTGCCGTCTATGAGAGCCACGAGTTAATCACCCACGAAGTCCGACCAAACAGCACAGCCAATAGGAACGCTCTCTCTCTCTGAAATGTCCTGTGATTGGTCAAAGTCTTCCATCACGGGCTAGATTTTCTAAAGCCTGAAAACAGAGCCGTGAGGAGGTGCAGAAGTCTAGTTATCTCTCAGCACACTTGAATTACAATATGCTGAAAGGTTATTATGGGATTTTGGCCCAATGATGCCAAAAACGTGTTGCCTACTGAAGCTTTAATGACTTATTACCATGTCAATGAAACATTGATTGGAATTTGTCTTGATGTGTGCATGGGTAGGCAAAAACAGTACAACAAATACGCATCAACAATACAATACAATTACACATCAGCCAAGACATATCAAAAATACTCTAGCAAAATAAATAAGCATAAACATATGGAAATACTCTCATAGAGTAAATTTGCCCTCACTGCCTCAGGATACGTGCTGTTACAGAAATGAGTAGTTTTTCTTTTAATACTACTCAACATTTTACCTGTAGGAAGGGGGTAAGGGTATCGGCTAGATGAGAGGGGTCTCTGATGACTTTCAGACCCATCAATTCAATTCAATTCAAGCTTTATTTCAGACACACAGGAGGGTCCATAGCAATAAAAGAAAAGTAAAAGAAAAGTAAAAGAAACAAAAAACATACAAGATAAGACCACAGCAGTTCATTATTCAATTCATATGTTATGCTATCTCGCCAGTGTTTTCTGAGCCTGGATGAGTACCGAGTGCAGCTCTTGCTTGCCTCCTAATGATGAAAATGCTTGTTAGTTTTAGTCATTTTTATCCTTCATAGTTTAAGTCCAGTTTTAGTCTACAAAAAGTAATAACATTTTAATGAACTTTTAGTCATTACTGTTTCTCAAAATGTTTTTTTCTTCATTTTGTCAGCTATTTTTCAAAATTTGTCTTAGTCTTATGCTGTATCCGAAATCTCATAGTAGTACGTACGGATTTGGCCAAAATGTAGCATTTAGTATGTAGTATATGAATAAAACAAAACATTTACAGTATGCCAAAAATACCTGGATATTGCACTGATTTGGAAAAAATCTCCAGACCAGTCCAAATCGTCTACTGTATCCCACAATGCAAAGTACTGGAACGATACAGTCTACAATTAAAAACCAAAAACGGCTCGTTTTTTTTATGTTTCTCCCATTTTTCGTAGCTATTTCATCACTAAGTTCACTTCTGAAAGTTTTTGAGTAGATTTTGAATATTTTTGTTTTACAATATTAAATGGTGACTCGAACATTTTCATCAACATTTTTGGAGTTTAGAAGCTCCACAAACTGCCGTTACAGCTAGCTAGCGTATGTACTATATATTCAGTCAATCGAGTCTAGTGTGTGCGTGTGTGTGTTTGAGACAGAGAGAGGGGAAGAGAAGGTGTGACGAAAATAAAGAGAGATTTTGCAAAAGTTTTTATTCTTTAAACACATACATTTTTGTCTTGTCTTTTTTCGTCAACGATATTGCATATTTGATATCGTCAAATTGGTGTTTGAAGACGTCGGTGCCGTCTTTTCTTATTCATGGAAAAAAATTCGTTGATGAACATATTTCGAGTTCCTTAACGAAAATGAACACTTGTTGGTCCAGAACATCTCTCTGTCCAGAGACAGTATAGGCAGCAGCAGCCATTTGCACCTGGACTCTGGGCAAAGTTCAAACCAACTGTACATCACTTCAACACAGACTGTTTCATTAATAGCAGGGTTGGCGAGCTAAACTGCAACGCCACAACAAGCGTTTAATTACGATATAAGACACTTTAACAAGATGGCCATCAGCAATGAACATTTGATTAATGCTGTGCCCTCAGGACTTCGCATGCTGCAGTAGATGTGGACAGTGGTAAAAGTCATTGGGAAGCAGGTAACGCAGTCACCAATCACCCCCCCCAGAGCTGCAGCTGTGTGTGCACACGTGTGTGAGAGTATTCATGTGTGAGTGTGTGTGTGAAATCACAAGCAACAGGTAGACATTCAATATTAATTGTATTCCTGGGAAGAAGTGTTCGCTAAGCCGCAGGCTGGTAGACTTAAAGCACAATTAATGTGATCCGCAGTAGCAGGTCCTGGCCCCGCATTCCGTTTTCTCTCAATCAGCCGACCGACAATTTATCTGTCCCGTATCTGCTAATCTAATCAACTGGGTGATTGCTCTTTCTCCCTGTTCCCAGTGAGTGATATTTAAAAAAAGACTAGGTTGCGGCGGCCAACCCCCGAGACAAAGCGTGCTCTGGGCCCTAAAAGAAGTCCTTCCACCGTCTTGATATGCAGGGTGTGTGCTGAGGACGTGCTACCCACTAGCCTGGCATATTACACGCTAAGTAGATGTATTAGAGGATGCTTTGAACATAGAGTATGAGGGCATGTGCTTAACACTACAAAAAACGTATTGGTTTTTAATGCCTCATTGGTTTCAGTGCCACTCAGCGACCTCATTGCTTTGAAATTGCAGCTGATGAAAAGGGAGAAATATCATTTGGCTTGAAATAGGCATGCTGTATTTCACAGACAATTAGCTGTGTAGCCACCAAACTGGACTTTCTCCAATCTCGCAGTGCAAGTCAAAGAGCCACACAGACCATGTTTGGCCCGAACAAATTAAATCCTCTTGTAGCTGTGCAACTGTGAAATTAATACTAAAAAGACCCTCTTGAAAAGTCTATTAAAGTGTCCACAGCAATACTTCACAGAGTTCACTCACTGAAAGAAGTGGGATGATGAGACTTCTGTTTTGCTACCAGTTGGTACCGCTGTAGGTGTATACTTGACACTTCATTATCTACTTGCTGTTGTTTAAGTCGAAACATCAGCGCAGCATGTCCATAAAACACACATGGTGTGACTGTATCCATTCACTTACAGTGAAACAAATCAGAATAGAAGAAGTACAATGGAATATTTGCTTTTTTTTGCTTTTTGCCATATGATTCAGATATCTGTGCATAACGCTTCGTCCACACTGGGAACGTCAGGAGCGCGTGGCGGCTGGTTGTTTGACACCAGCTGCGTTTCTGCTCGCTGCTGTCAGCACTTTCTTTCTACATAGAGTTTGCCTTTCATAATGGCCATTTCATTTCATTATAAATGTTATTTATATTTATTTTAGACAGACAAAGGTTAAGAAACGTCTGGTAATTTGTAAATAATAGTAATAATCCACATTAAAACCTATTAAAATACTATATTCATTCATGGAGCTCTGCAAGTCACTGCATGTTCTACAACACTGTCCGGCACATATTTCCGAATAAAAGCCTTATGTTAACAAATTAAGGAATTCTGTCCTCAGAACAGAAGTGCTTTGGGGCTTTTATTTTGAAGTGAAAGCAGGAGGTGTTGATTTAAAAACAAGTCTTACTGATGAATAGCCAGTTAGTTTATACCAGAGATTCACACAAGTTCACACCAGAGGGACAAATTATTTTGTATTCTTTCCTGAGAATTAAAAGTAGGTGTACTTTACATAAAAATGCTGGTGCAGTGTACTTAATATTTTTGCTATTTTCATTCTTTAAAAGTCACCAGCATGCAGGAAACAAAGTCTTTGAAACTCAACTCAAAATTCAAAAGACCCCCCCCCACTTTGGTTTCGAAATCCTCCCTATTTTTGAGGTCTCAATGTGGCACCGGTAGGTCACTGTTTTACCAAAACACAAATATCACTATGTGATATTGACAAAAATGTTTTCGACAAATTTATTGACAGAATATTTACGGGTGCGGGCGGGGCTAGAACATACGCACACACACACTCTCTAACTGGGAATGCTGGTATAGGAGGTTGAAGAAGTACTTAAAACCTTTTTTTTCTGAATTAAAACTATTAACTATTAAAAGTAAAACTATTAATACCGCACAGTAAAAGTCCTGCATTCAAATTTTACTCCAAGTGAAGAGTGAAAGAGAGACATTATCAGCACAATGTGCTTAAATTCACTTAACGCCTGTTCAAGGTGGAGTTTTCAATTCTAACATGATGATGGATAGATTAATGAATATCATATTTTAATTGTAATATTTTGTGAGTCAAATCTGAATCTGTAACGTAACCTAACATTTCTCCGTCAGGTAAATGTAGTACTACAGTGTTTTCCTCTAAGTACTAAGTACTATACAGTTCAGTTGCGTTGGCGTTTTGTAAGCTTTTTCGGGGTACAGTGAGTTAGAATAGTAACATGGTTCAATATTTTTCATATCTATCTAAACATCCTAATAAATCTAGCTGTTTGGGGGCCCAGGCAGTTGCCTACCTCGCTTAACAGTAAAGTCTACCCGTTTTCCCGGTTATTTCACCGGTATTTCTGACCATGACTGATTGCAACTAGGGTGTGTGACGCAAATATATCATAGCAGGTGTATTGCTGAGGACCCAAGGAAGCGCAGGGTCGAGTGTGAAGTCGTTTGTGTGACTGCTTCTCGAGAAAGCTGCAAGCAGCAACGCCACAGGCCAAGCACTGTCGCCTCACAGCAAGAGGGTCGCAGGTTCGAATCCGGCTTGGGAACCCTCTGTGTGGAAATGGCATGTTCTCCCCGTGTTAGCGTGGGTTCTCTCCGGGTTCTCCGGCTTCCTCCCACAGTCCAAAGACATGCAGGTTAGGTTCAATGTTGACTCTAAATGTCCCGTAGGTGTGAATGTGAATGTGATGTCAGCCCTGTGATAGTCTGGAGACCTGTCCAGGGTGTACCCCGCCTTCACCCAATGTCAGCTTGGATCAGCTCCAGCCCACCCCCCCCCCCGCGACCCTGAAAAGGATAAGCTGTTACATATAATGGATGGATGGATGGATTACCTCCCTAAGTAGGAATATATGGCTGCAAAAATGGTTTGACTTTTGGTACGACAGTTGGACTCTATCATAATGACAGCAGGGTTTTTTAATTATTTACTGAAGCCTAAACACCTGAGATGTGGCCACATGTGCAACAAGCTTAATCATGTCTACTGTGTGTTTTGCTGGAATTAAGCAAACCCTGTGTTTGGAGAATATAAATAAAATATGTCACTTGACAATATGCACGGCTTCCTTGTTCTATTTGCTTTTTAAAAACAGCAAATAAAAAGCTCTGTGCCATATGTGGCTCATATCTGATCCACTGAAAGTTGTTAGCTAGCATAGACGGAGAGCTAAAATTATTTACCAAGCTGTTTATCCTCAAACTGACTTTCTGTGTGCATGGCTTTAAAAGGAAAACCATTTCAGATCTAGCAGAAACAAAATCCTCATGGATTTGCATTGTGCTTGGCTTGTGGGACATCAGTGTTTCTTTTGTTAATCGGCTGGTGAAAGCAGACCACCCGCCTGCTCCTGTCTGCCTCTTAAAACACCAGGGACTCATTCATGAAAAATTGATCTTTCGTCATGGAGCATTTACCAGGGCTCTGAGTTCAAGCCCTCTGCATTGTACAAACACTAAGTCCAGGCCCCATGAGGGAGCTAAGGAGGGAGGTAGGGAGAGAGCACAAGGAGGGGAGGGGTAGACAGACATATGCATGCTAAGGTGTTCTGAGGTGAGGCATTAAACCAGTCTTGCTTGCTCTGAGAACATTATGCTTTCAGTTATTCATTTTCCCAAAGGAGCCGAAGAGAATAAAGCTAAAAGGGTTTTTGCATTTGGGGACAGTCAGGTGGATGAATGGGAGATAAGTTGCTCCTCCAACCACTGTGGAAAAATGCATAGGGAAGATTCCATTGCTGAGAGGGGAATGAGAGATGGAACAACAATAGTGCGGCACACACACTTGCTAGGGACCCTGCTCAATAGAGTAATGCAGGAATGAGTTCTAAAACCCGGAAATGAGTTAGCATTTATAGATCCAAGATGGCGCCGCGAATGGCAGCCTCGGTGTTGTGCTCTCTATTAACATTTTTTTTGTTCTTGTTGTTACGTCCGCCAAGGCCGAAGGCCTAGGAAGGAAGTTATGTTTGCACCGGCGTTGGTTTGTTGGTTTGTTTGTTGGTTTGTCCGTTAGCAGGATTACTCCAAAAGTCCGTGATGGATTTGAATTACATTTTTTGGAGGGGTGGTGTGTGGCACAATGAACAATCCATTCGATTTTGGTGGCAATCCGGATCATGATCCGGCTTTGGGAATTTTTTTAAATAATTCCACTCAGCCTGTGACACCACAGGTTATAGGACATGCGCAGTGTAACTGATGACGCGTTCATGACGTGTCACCCTGCCTCTTTCCTTCTGCCTAGAGAGGGATAGAGAGAGAGCGGGGGGTGGTGGGAGGGGGGGGGCACCTGTAGATTCGGCGTTTTTTAACATTAAACTCTGTGAAATTACAGTTGAGTTCGACCAAAGCACACTTGGTGATTGTTGGAAAGAGTAACGACGACAGTTTAGGTGAGTTTTCTTTGTTTCTGTCCAGTTTGAAAGAAGTGTTTTATGATACTCCGCTACGTACAGCTGATCTCAACATAAACAAAAATACACGTGGATGATGGCGCAAGCTGAACGGAGAGGGGGGGCAATCGTACTCAGGCAGCTTGGCGGATGTCTGCTCTCTCTGAGTGCCATTCTAGTTTATTCTGTTTTCTGCTGTCCCTTTCTGGTTACATTCACCAGGCAGGAACTTTTGAACATCCAACAAGTAGCTTGTCAAACTGTTTCTTGGAGGAGCAGGAGCTCTTTATGGGGTTATCAGGAAGGCCTATCACTGTGTTCCCCGTGCAGCTTTGAAACTCTCTGATCACTGTCTGGTTCATCTTCTCCCGACTTAAGAGGCGGAAACTACGATCTGCTAAGCCTGTGGTCAAGACTGTGAGGACATGGACCAACGACGCAAAGCTAGAGTTACAGGTCTGCTTTAACTGCACTGAGTAGAGGGTTTTTGAATCTGCTACTTCAGACCTGGAAAAACTCTCTGACACTGTGACATCTTACATCAGATTTTGTGAAGACGCGTGTGCTGACAAAAACCTTCTGCACACACAATAACAATAAACCCTGCTTTTCTGCAAAACTCAGCTTGGTCAGGCCAAGGAGGAGGCCTTGGGAAGCAGGGATAGGAAATCAAATAGAGTTTGCAGAGGTGAAAATCAAATATAAAAAAAAGTCCATTCCTGCACACACTTATCACCTCTGCATTCATTTATTTAAAAAGAGTAAACCATTAAAATCACAAAAAAAAAATAATTTGTAGGACTTGGATCTAGATGTGGAGATAAAAAAGAAAGACATTTAGAAAAATAAGCGATCATTCCAATGCACACTGTAAGCATGTCTTTAACACAATACACTATATAATGGTCATAATATTCTAGCATTGTGGATTAGTGGTTGTAATTAATCTACATGGTCTCGCAGTTTTATTACAGCTGCTAACAGCCGCGTCTCCTTTTTTTACACATTTATATGCTATACTTCCTCGTAATTTTCCATTAGTAGATGTTGCGCCCCGGGTTAAGAGTACACAGAACGCGTTTGATCCATTTCAGCATCAGTATATCTGTGATCGACCTCGTGGTCTGTTGAAGAAAGCTGTGAACGCGCATCTATCTGAGTTACTTACACCTGCCGCAACCAAGTCGCACCTCCTCAGCCTGGCCAACGTGAAATGTATTAAGTCAGGATGAACTGACTAGACTAGGCCGATCCTCGCTTTCTCTGGATTTCTTAATTCTGCTTTTGTGAAATAGCCCCCGGGAGAATTAAGTTGAATTTGAGTGGAGGACAGCCGTTAGTGTCGGATGAATAAACGATTGGAAAGGGATTAACGACGTTTGGGAGTTTTGCTCCGCCTATCTCTCACTGCTCTCCTGCTGTCCTCACAAGCTGAATGACGGATAAAGGGAGGGAGCTGAATTTGCGTCTCGAGCCGGGAACGAATCGGTGAGTAGGTGGGTGTTTCGAGGGGTGTACACGGATGATGAAATCCCGGTTGTCACAATAATGAATCGTCTTGCAGCGTCACTCAGCTGATTGTTTGTTGCCAGGTGGTTTCATTAATAATCTGTTTTATACGTCTGAGAGGATATTGTTTCTCTCCAATAATATGTCTAGAAAATCAGCATTTTGTGAAGTGATGAAAAAATCCACAGGACAATGTCTCAGTTTCAAGTAAAATCCACAGTAAAATATGATTGAACCTTAAATGCTAGTGAACACTTATGGTTATTTCATTTCTGTACAACTTGAGCAAGATTTCCTCTTTTTTGTCTCACAAAACTTCTCTTAAGATCGTTCATTCACAGTTGCAAAGTTACCAAATCCTCATACATTGAGTATATGTCGCAAAAGTGATTAACGCTGAGATATTTGTTGGCAGCTTCTCCCGAAGCATCGGTCAGACAATGTTTAGATTTGACCATCTAACGTGTAAAGTAAGTCAGCTCAGGTTAAAGACACTAAGCTACCCAACACTGTTCAGTCTGCCTGGGTGCTGCCTGTAAATGGTAAATGGACTTGCATTTATACAGTATAGCACCTTTTTAGTCTTCTGACCATTCAAAGCGCTTTAAACTACATGTCGGCATTCACCCGTTCACACATACATTCTATACACTGATGGCAGAGGCTGCTATACAAGGTGCCAACCTGCCCATCAGGATCTAATGTAAATACTCATTCACACACCGATGGCACAGCTTTCGGGAGCAATTTGGGGTTCTGTATTTTGCCTAAGGACACTTGTGACACATGTGGCACATGAGGGAACATATTTGATAACTTAAATAGTTTGCCTGAATATTGATTACAGAAATTCTGCAGGCTGAAAACCTGTCATACAACCTGTCTACATTAGTTTTCTTTGATGAAAGCTCTAGATAGTTTTTCTTCCCTGCTCTGCTTGTCTTGTTTATCTGAGTTGTATTGACAATCACCGCCATCATGATGAACCCATCGCACCTTTAAAGTCATACTTTACCTGGTTTACAGATGTTTTGTGCAGGTTAAAAGGAGGCAACCAAACATCACTGATGTGTTTCAGTTTTGTCTGTCCAGAAAGCTTTCCAATGTGTGCTAATTGTTGTTATTAAACTAGACAGACATCCAATTACTGGTTGCTTACCGATCAATGGAAATGCGACCACATTGTGTGGACTGAATTTGGATAAGAAAAAAGGGTGAAATGACTACCTATCTCTCCCTCTCTCTCTTTCTCAGCCTGATCTGAAATAACCACTACCTCTTACCAGCGCATTATGTGGTGGTGGCGGCGGTCTGTAATATGTTAAAAATTACCATGGATACAACGGTAATGGAGAGTCAATTAGGATCCTTTGTCGTGGTGGACACAAATTCCCATATTTAACAAAAATATGTTTTAATCAAATTCTGTGTTGGGAGTGTGAATGGATGGGTCAAACACCGGACTTTCATCCAGGAGACTGCTGTTTGTGTCCCGAGGCAAACAAAACAACATTGACTTATGCTAATTTCCGTAGGCTGTGTAAATTATTTTAAACCAAACCATCATCTTTGCTTTTGTTAAACCTAAGGAAGTAGTTTTGTTGCCTAAACCTAAATTGTCGGTCATTTTTACAAATCACGTACCACCACCACGTAATGCACTGTAGGTCGTGGTCATTTCCAACACATTCTCATCCCAACTCGTTACATTTGGCATCAAAACCACTAGATGGTTGGGCTTAAAACTACTACGTTTGTATAGTGAAAATTACACTGAACGTTGTGAACACGGGACAAGAACAAACAGTTGATTGTAACGTGATGCGCAGGACACAAACAGCAGTCTCCTGGATGAAAGTGTGTCTTCTAGCTTTTTAAACTATGTCACCACACTCGCAGCATACTTTCTATGAGCGTTTACTGTTGCCACTGATGGGTTTACACTACAATTAATGGAATACCCGGTTTGTTTATGGAATACCCGGTGCGTTTTTTAACATCGCTAAAGGATGCCCTGTGCGGCGGTAACACACGTCAACGGCCGTGACAAAGCCTCGGTATTTAACGCCCTGGGAATAAGAATGGGCCGTCATTTCACAAATTTCTGTCAGATCACATTGATCTATCTATCTATGATATTTGTCACTTTCCTCTAGAATTGACTTTTTATATGCCACTAAATTGCTTTGCCTAAGGCTGGGAATGTGCTTCTAGAAAGATAGACCTAAATGTCTCTGCACAACCCTATCTAATACAAAATTACATTCCCATACAACTATACTGCATTGTTTATTATGTTTCGAGGGAAACGTATTTTCTCCCCGATGACGGTCGCAGTTTTAAACACATCGATAACGCTGTAAATTCAAACAAAACAAAACACAACAGGTTATGTTTAGGCGACAATGTTTCGATGTTTCCCTCGAAACGATATTGACAATGCACTTTCATTGTATAGGAAAGTAAGTTTTAGGAAACGGGGCTTTTCTGCAAACCTACGCAGAGAAGGTTGTTATGGGTCGCCGATGCACACGTCTGCCAAATTTTACGTGTGCATCTAGCAAGCTGGTTTGTTGATCCAACTCCTGTGGGGAGGTTCAAAACGGAGGAGAAAAAGCATGACAAGTTGTACTTTAACTTAAGAATAGAAGAAACACATTCTCCTACGTGTCGCTCGGAGAAGTTGATGTCCCAGCCTTAATAGGTTTGGAGGAAATGTAATTGCTGAATGGATTTTCAAATTCTGCACAACTTGATTAATCCTACCAAGGGGCAATTACAAGCAGCTTGTACACAGGGAAACACAGTAACATGCAACAACAACATACAAACAAACACACCAAGGAAATAAAATGTGCAATAAAATCTATAAACACTGATAAACCTACGGAGCATTTAAAAGTGGGATTGCAGTGTGGATGAATGATTTCTGAATGGTGGAGTTTCCATCCAAAGCTGTTTTCAACTTGTTTGATAATAGGATAAACAAATATACAATGTATTATTTTGTGGAAATCCACCTGCTTTTCCTGTTTTCGTCTTTAAATCTGAAATTGGAATAAAAGTTAAACCAAAACCAGAAAACAACTTGTTTTTCGCTTTTGATGTTATATCTATAGGCTATCTGCCCTTATTGCATCTCTACAAAGCATTGTCTGTGGCTATGCTATAGGCATAGATGGATAAACCCTAGATAAAAAAAAGCAAATTTTTCCAAACATAGCCCTAACCCGTTGTTATTTTCACCCAAACCACAATCATTTTCTAAACCTAGCTAGAGGGGAGAGGTTCACATATTAATGACTGTGTTCTTACATGCTGTTCCATGTCTGTAGTAGTGAGTACATAGTTTCCTCATGCAACAGTAGTTGAGATTATGCAGTGGGTTTAAAGGTGGGGTATGCAAGATTTGTCATTTGATATTTGCAGGCGGTGGGCAGTGCCCCTGCGATGATTAAAGGAGATAGTATGTATGAGTCTATGTAATTTGGAGGGAGAATCCTGCCTTTAGAGTGGTGTACAGTTTATATATAAAGTATGTATTTACTGTATAATTCATTTTGCATTGTTATCTGAACCATGTTTATTTTCTTTGGTAGAACCATGCATATATACCAACAAGCCCATGATCTGTACTGCTGCTAAATCCAATTAAACCCTTCAAAGGAGAGTTTGCGTCCCTGTTTTGATAGACACAGTCCTTTATCCTAGCCCTCAGTAACAGGTAGATTAAACGGCATAACTTTGAGGTCAGAAACGGAGCGGCAGCCAAAATGCGCCAGCATCCGCCATCTTGAGCTGATGTTGTGTCGCAGCAGGTTGTGCAATCAGGCTCCACCCACTATACCCATAAAGTCCAGTAGAGGGCGGAGCCTGTGTGAGTTAGTGTGGAGGTTACAATATTGTAACCCTAGTCTTATAAACCCAGGCGGAGCCCTCTACCAAGGGGACCTTGTCGCTCCTACGCCACTCACTGAAGTGGGTGTGGGATGACAGACAGCGATGTGTGCTGCCTTATATACTGTAGGTCCTGATTGGTCAGCTACTCTTATGCAGATTTTCAGTGGGCGAATGCATGCTTGTGGAGAGAGTATTACGCATAGAGTCCAGTAGAGGGCTCCATCTCTGCTTTTAGAACTACGGTTATCATAACTTTTGTTGATTACGTACGGGTTTTACTTAGTTTATGTTTTTATTTCGAGCCCAACCATGATGTTTTTTTCTTTCTTTTTTTTGCCTAAACGTAACTGTTACATGGCTACGACGTGGCGTTAAATTGACGAACAAAATGCTGTTTCGTGTTAAGGCCGTGGCCTGTAAATGACACGTGAAAAGTTTAAAATGCGTTATCATGTGACGCTGAATGTCCTCAAAATGTTGTGCCATTGACACACCTTCCCATGAGATCAGGTTGGGTGTTTCCTCTGCAACGCTCATGTTTCAACACTCAAGGCCATATACACACAGCAGATCAGTGAGCTGAATCATTACATCGTACTGCATAGACACAGAAAGGCCTGTGCCTTTGCAGGTGAATGTGTGTGTGTGTGTGTGTGTGTGTGTGTGTGTGTGTGTTAGCATGAATGAATATACAAATAGATATGTCCCTGTGTCAGTGTGTTAGTCTGCACCTCCGTCTGATTATGTGTGTGTGGGTGTGTGTGAACAAATGTGCATATGCTTGTGTGGGTTCCAGCGTATACTGTGTGTCATAAAGGTTACAATAAAAGCTCTGGGGCTAAGGGACTCATAATTCAGCAGAAGCTTTCTGCCTTCACCGCTGCGGTTAGCTCTTTTCCCCGCAGAGACCAGCATTCACCGCTGCACCACAAAACCCACAGAAGGCGAGTCTGCGTCACCATTTCTTTCGTTTCTTATGGGAAAACAACCCCGATGAAATATGACAGCCTCGGATAAAGTTGTCATGTATATCCGAGAGTAATCTAGCTCAGTGGGCTTGAGGGGGGGAGGTTGTTTTCTCTGCTCAATAAGAAATCAATTCTCAATTCTCTGCCTCATTTATTGCTGCTGGCAAACTCCTGTGGAGCCTTGAAATCCTATTTAATAATCAAGCATGAAAAGCCGTGGATAATAGACTATTATGAGATGCAATTTCAAAAAGGGAAGATAAGCTTATACTGTAATTGAAATATCATTTACATCGCATGTACTTAAGGACCACCATGGTGAGATCTGTTAGTCACACAGAGACCATATCTCATCTCTGCGCTGTTTTCATGGCAGAAAGGAAAGGGAGTGAAATCCAACACTTGTTCAACTACAATGCTGGTAATGTGATGAAGTCATTTGCTTAATAGATTAATTCATCAGAATCAGAATCGTACTTGCCAACTTCTCCCAAAATGTCCTACTGTTTCCACCCTGACGCCAATAGAGCTACACCAAATGTGTTTACCTACGGAAAAGAGCTGCTCGCGGTATCACAGCAAAGCCACCATTTAGGGGTGTAACGATACGTTTTTACAACGATACGGTACGTATCACTTTCCATGGTTCGATTGCGATTCATGGACGATATTTGACTCACCTAGAGCCATACGATATGATTCAATGACTTGAAATTGATACAGTAACTTTTTATTGCCAAAAAATTCAATCACTGTGACTGTGAAATAAATATCTGATACTGGACAGTGCAGGTCAGGATTCCTCAAAGTTTTTCTTGTAAGGGAATCAGGGATGAATTAATTATGGATATAAACAAGTAAACAACGATTAATGGCACATACATACGTACACCTTATATTTGGAATTAATAAAAAGCGCAACTGCAGGACCTGCTGATTCAGTTCTCAAGACAGTGCAATATTAAACAAAAAAAATATAATAAACCAACTTCTATTCAAGTTAAATGAACAGTGGTTTAACCTGCTGCTTCTGTCCTCATTTTCAATATAAACGGTATCAATAATACAGTGATCAACTGCTTATAGTGATCAAACCGCTTGGGACAATAATCATTCCTATACAAACGCTGTAGTCCACCTACAGTGTTCATTTGGTTTTTTTTCGCACATGAAAACATACGGAAAAACATTTTAAAACTATGTAAGACTAACGTTAGTTGAATTTCTGTTTTGTTTTTTACTTTACTCCGGTGATAATTTGCCTCGCAAAAAGACTGTCTGCTTTCCGGCTGGATACGTGAGGCTGATGCTGCGTGTTTGTGATAATATAAGGAGGAAAACAAAGTAATTTTCTCTAAATTAAAAAATAAAAGCGCACAACATTTAACATTTCTTACTAAATAAAAGTGCTAAAAAATACATCCATGTAACGATAGTGGTGCCTAAATACAAGGTGCAAATTCTTAGTATCGAGACGATCGATTATTTACCTTGCAAATCAATTATAGATCGATATACGTCCACCGTGAAGGACAACTTGCTGAGTACCTGTCGATGTAGTAGATGAATCATTACACCCCTACCGTCATAGCATGGTGCAAGCCATTAGAAATAAGGTGTTTCAGAGCACAGTGGTGCCGTTGTCGCATTGTGTCTGAGAGGGCCTTCAGTGAGTGAGAGAAGGAGAGAGAAATAGAGAGTACTAAGAGAAAGAAATACTCAAGCAGGGGCAAAAATGAATGAAAACTGATGAATATTAGTTTATGCCAGAGATTCACACAAGTTCACGCCAGAGGGGTGATTATTGAGTTTTCTTTCCTGAGAATTAAGTAAAATTAAAAGTAGGCCGATTTAACAAAAAATGCTGTTGAAGTGTACTTATTATTTTGTTATTTCAATTATTTAAAAGTCACCAGAATGCAGGAAACAAAGTCTCTGAAACTCAAATTTTTCGGAGGGAGGACCCCCAGACCTTTGGCCTATGAAATCCTCCCTAATTTTGAGGTATCAAGGTTGGCAAGTATGTTCAGAATCACGTTTATTGGTCAAAGTACATACATGAAATTTGACTCGCCAGCACCACCTGTCTGTCAGGAAGTTTTTGTTCCACTGACAAGTGGAGGCTGGGACAGTGAGGTGGTTGAGTTTGGAGCCAAGGATGTCTGAAATGATGGTGTTGAACGCTGAGCAATCATACTCGGCCTTACAATGTCATGGTTTCTCTTATATTTTACAAATTTTGTCAGGTTAATTCACTGCAAAAACAAACTGTCAAACAAAGTGTCACATTGGCATTGGACCCAGCTGGCAAGAAGTCAGGTCCTTCACACACTTCCCCTTCAGTGCTCAACCATCTGCTATAGGTCTAAAACATCATGTGGTTGGGTGAGTTTCTGTGTGGAAAAAGCAGCATTATTCAGTCTCTCCAGTTCATTGTTATTTACCTCTCAGTGCTCACATCTCCTCGTCAATCTGATCAGTGAACCATCGGAGCCTTGTTGAGCTTGTTAGATGATAGTTACACCTTTCAAGACTGATCAGCCACAGTCTAAATCCTCATATTTCCTCAGCCGCCACTGTTGCTCTTTCAATTGCTCGAGGTTTCCCAGTGTAAGCTGGAGCAAGATCAGGCAATACTGCTTCATTTTTTTTTTATTTCATACTCATCGTTATAAAGATGCTTTACATAATGTGAGAAAAAAATTTGAAGTGCAGTTCACACGGAAAAAACCTGGTGCCCACAGTATGATTCCAGTATGAGTACTGGTTGGTTTCTGTGTGTCTGGGTAAATAAATAATAACAAATAATAATATTTGGAAATCACCATAAAATCTCACTGATTGACCTAAAATTTGAAAGAAATATATTTTTGGTGTTTTAATGTCTTTGCATTACAAAAGGTACATAGAAAAGGTTGCGCTTAGAAACGTAAGCGCAACCTTTTGTTATTTATTTTTGTCACTTGTTGTGTAATGACGGAAGTCCAACTTCAGAGCTAGTTACGTAGTATATAAAGTGAGAAGACCGCTTATGGTGGGCTGGTGGGAAGCCATTCCACTGGGAGACCCGTGTTCGAGATAGGTGTTTTCTTTTGTAAGTTTTTGTAAGCATCAACCAAAGCAGAACCAGGCAAGCACTACAGGATGAGGATCATCACCAACCCATAACCCCTACCTACTTCTACTCTACTCCCACTAACCCTCCTACTCCCTGTCCCTCGAATGTCATCTCCCCTCCCTCTGAAGCTAACCTTCCCCTCCCTCCTAACCCCCCAACCTCCTCAATATCCTCTACCCCTCTGACTCAGGGCAGAAACTCTGGAGCCCCACCGCAGAGAAGGCCATGGAACACCTGTCCAGTGGAGAGTTTGTTGGTGTACAACATATCCTCTTCCATACTGGATTAAATGACCTCACAAGAAAAAATGGTGATATACCCACAGCCTTATGGCAGCTGTAAAAAAAGAGCCATTGAGGACTGCAAAAGTAACAATATCCACATTGTTTCCTTGATCAGACATTCCCCAAAACATTATCAACACTATAAACTCAGAAATCTACAGGAGCTGTACCCATTTCCCTAACGTGAACGTGGCACACCACAGTAGAATGAGTTACCATCACCTGTATGATCACATCCATCTCAGTGACTCTCAAAATCCTCATGTAATGTTATGACCATTCAATCATTGTCATGTCGAGTACCATCCTCATGCCCTGATTCTTTTCTGGAGCTTTCCCAAGGGATTTCACAGTGCAAGCCTGCATATTCCAGCCACAGCTGGACTGTGCATCACATGCTGGCGCTGTACATATTTTTCTACCGTATTTGGCCAGTTTGCCTGGTATATATTGTCTGAAGGGACAGTGGCCATGAAATGCACATTCATCCACAGTCATGAGGGGGCCTGGAATGTAGAGAAAGGGTAATCGTTGTACCCACTTGTCCCACATATCCTGTATTGCTGCGAGTTTGCCATGCTCTCATTGGCCCTGCCTTGTTTTTCTGTCATCAAAGTGTATGACACGGGAGAAAACACGGAAAGTCTTCAGGGACATGGTGGCTGGAAATATTGCCCTTCCAGCGTCAGCATTCCAAAGGCTTGCTGTTGCTTCACCTTTTGACTTGAACACTCCTGCCAAAACGAACAACCCAATGTAGGCCTGGAGGTGGGTCACATCCAATAAGTCTTCCAACTCTCCCCATACACGCGCCTCCCCTCTAAATTTGTCTTCTCAAGTATTTCCTTTTCAATTGATGCTGTTATGAAAAGCTCAAATGCAGATTTTATGTCTTACACATGGCTGGCTGACAGCGTATCTGGTTGGACCTGGAACCATTTTTAATCACATGGCAGCACTAAGTCTACCCTTTCAAGTAGGGAGAGACCATAATAATATTACTTTTTTTTTAAGCTATTGTGTCTGCTGGTGGTTGAGAGACAACAGGAGCATCAACTCCAAGGGTCTCATTTTCATCAGAGACATTCTTCTCTATTTCATTTTCACTGTCAAAGAGCTGTGACAAAACTTTACGGACAGAAAACCTTTTCTTAGAGCTCATTTCCAACTGAGAGATAGTGTAAAGTGAAAGCACAAAGAGCAGAAATGGCTTAGAAGGCTGCTGCGCAAGCTTTTATATGTTTGATATGTTTGACCCTCCCCTAAGTTGTGTGAACTATCAATGACTTCGGAACTCTATTTCCCCTCCCTCACAATCTGGGAAACATCAAAATTATTGTAGGAATTATGTTTCCCGCTCCCCAATGTTTTGTGAACTATCAGGGGTTCTCGCACTACTACTAAGTATGGTTAGGGCACTAAAGATTATAAAATTGCATGCTATAGTGACCTCAATATCAACCAAAACAACATGAACAAATGTTTGTAAAATGTTATTTTTTTCTATGTTTTATACAGCTAAAACAGCCTGGGGTCAAATTGACCCCAAGGAACAACTGATGCGTACAAAATGCATACAGGACATTGCTTATCGTGGCTACTGTTGGCTAATGTTTGCAAACATTAGATAGACATCGCTAGTTAGTTTGCTGACTTTATGACGCTTCACTACACTAATCATCTGTGGCACTTTTTAGCCTTTAACACAAACCTATATCTACCATGTGTCTGCACTGTGGCTGCTTGTTTAGCAAAAGTTACATAGTCTCAAGATCTACAGGATGATCTTGTTGAGCTGTGTCTGGAACTGGACAGAGTTCAATACTGATCTAGTATCTACACCAGGCACTCTGGCTGCAGCCTCAAAACACAACCAAGTAGGATATGAATGAATGTTTAAATAAATGAATAAAGCTTCAAACACTAGGAGCCCTCAGGAAAGGGCAGGACCTTTGGAACTCAGTCAGTTCACCCATTCCACACAGTGCAAGCCCTAAATATAGACAATAATACAGATTGACCTAAGAGGTGAGAATAATGCAGCCACAAAATGTACAAGAAACACAAAACACAGAGCTGGGATGATGATTTAACACTGCCAGGAAATTATGTTGGCGTTATACGTTTCTGCAAACCAGGGATGAATTGAATGTTTTTTTTTAATGTGAGCATTTTGGCTTTTGGGCAGGGCAAGTGACATGTTACAATGAGTGACACGCAGAACAAGTGACTTATGGAGCTTCCGTTATCGAAATTTACATGGTATAATAATAAGCGTAAAGAGCGAGAAAGTTAACAAAGGAAAGCTGGGTCAAACAAACAGGACTTTCACCCAGGAGGCCGCTGTTCCGCTGTTCGTGTCCAGTGTGAAACCAAAAGTAAACGTTGAGTTTATGCTTGTTACGTAACGTTGTTATGCTTGTTATGTAACGTTAAGAAAAATTCCGCTAAGAACGGATGTTATTTATTTACGCTAATTTCGTTGTTATGGTTGTTACGTTATTATTTTAACACAAAATGTGATCTTTTTTCTAACCTTAACTAAGGAGTTTTGTTGCCTAAACCTAACCAATAGTTTCACAACGTTAACCACGTGGTATTGTGCATTTCTGCAAGCGCAATACAAGGCTGATATGAAAGTATTTATGAAATGTATTTTGGATTCAAAACTGTAAAAATTCAATGTATCCCGTGGTTTGGAGAAGTGCAATGCCAATGTTTTTTTTTTTCGGGCGACTAGGTTGGTTTAAAAGCTAAAAAAATAAATAAAAAAAACACGAGAAACAAACCAAAGAAACTATATGAAATTAAGCTACCATCCAATTAACACTTAGCTCACATAGCTTATGTATTACACTGTACTTACACTGATACTGGATGTACTTTGATATTTGGCTCTCTGGGGATTAACAAAAAACATTTTTAGCTTTTTAGCAGTTTTATTCTTTTAACGATCTTGTATTAGTTGCACCAACATACTACTATAAAACACCACAAGCTAAAAGCTGGCTGCTGCCTAGGTATGTCCTTGTCATAATGTCCTTGCTGTGAAGTTGCTAAGCTGTTGCTGGGGGACATTTGTGATGTACATAAGGAGAGACAGGAGGAAATATCTGATGTTGAAGGGTCATTTAAGTCAAAGTGTGAAACTTTCCCCCCTCGTCTCTCCTCACGTCTCCTTTTCAAAATCGATCATGCCCACAGCGTCTTGTTGTGGCTCTGTGTGTCAATATGTCTCATCAATATCACTCTGTCCAGACAGGTCAGTAATGACAAGGGCCATTAATGGGAGTTTTCTTGGGTACCGGTCTTAAAGGTATAATATGCAACAATTTCCTAAAAAACAATGTCTAGACTGATACAAAAATAATCCCTCTCAATCATCACTGATGCCCTACTAGAAGTGTGTAATAGTTTCTTTATCTACAAAGATCCTGCCATCTGCCTGTATTTTCTCTTGTCTTCTTATATTGCTGTGTTCGGGACTCTTTTGGGGATGTAACCCCCAACCAATAACAGCGTGTGCAACCTGTTCAGGTCTTCAAGTACCGCCGTGTTGTCACACCGTTCGGCATCTGATATCGAGGCACAAATCCCCCTTTAGCTCTGTCAGATACAAAGCGGCGATATTTCACGGCTGAGAATGGGTTGTTACATCGCCGTGTGCTTCAGGTTTTCCCCTGCTTCCCTGCTGTGTGAAGAGGGGCTGCTGTGTGCTGCTATCAGTGTGCCGAGACACATACACCAAGCAGAGAGGACAGGAAGACTGCCCTTCAGCTGCATTCATTCAAAATGTGGCAATGTGGCACCTTCCAGGGTTCGAAGGGTTGTGCAGAGATGTTAGGAGTTAGGAGTTAGTTGTGCGTTTATTTGTGCTCAATGAATAGCATTAAATCAAATCAATACTTATAAATTCACATAAGTTTAAATTAAACAGTATTGCTTAGCCATGTGCAATTGCAATGCTAAAGCTGTAACTGGTAAGGGATTTCTTTGTTGTTGTTGTTAACTGGTGATTCCATCGGTGGAAGGTGGAGGAGTCAGGCTGGTAAAGTTCTGCTTCCGGTGTCAAAAGATGCAGTCCTTGCTGTGTTCAAATCCAATTGTGCAGATTGGGGAAAGCCGGTTGCTCCAATCCCTTGTTACTTGGAGAATTAGCAGCTTGGCGCTAACTTGCTTTGTTCCTGTTGCTTGTAAAGTTAGCTGGCAGACTTTGTTGTAGTCCATGGCGTCAAACTTGTTTCCTCTGGGTTAGTAGTGCTAGCTGAGCTAAGCAGGAATCTGAAAAAGGCAGGCTCTTGTGCCTTCTTCCTTAGAAGAAGTTCTTGTGTTTGGCCCTGTTCAGACCTGGCATCAACATGCGTCCTGAGTGATCCGAACACAAGTAGACAGCTGTAAGTACACCTGTTCACACCTGGCAATAGAATCTCCACATGCGTCTTGAGTGACCACTTTTGATCCGATCTCACTTCCCCGCTCTGTATGCAAATAAACACACGGCTTATACAGCAGACGTGACGAAATATTACATGGATGTCAGTAGTAATATCCTACATATTCGTGAATTCGGGTACATTTTTATTAAAATAAAAATAAAAGGTTATTGTACCGGCGTATCCGATCAGTGATCCGATCACTGAGGACGTATGTTACTACTAGGTCTGAACAGGGCCTTGTTACTAACAGGCTATCGCTCAGAGCTCCTGCTCTGGAGGTGACAGGAGGTGAAAAAAAAGGAAGAACAAAAGAAAGCTCTCTGGTTTTGTCAGGGGTGCAGTTTCACAGGTAAGTGTGAATGGGTCAAGGGACTTACAGTAGCCATGGTTATTGTGAGTCCATGGGCGGAGTTTAGGATTCCAGGACCCTGGGAGACATAATTCACTGGCCCTCTGCCATTTTGAGTGGTGTGGGTCCCAACATCCCACCTTTTGCTTTTAAGAACGGCCACAGTCCTTTAGAGCAAAATAGAAAGCTGAACAATACACAGCTCCTTAGAAACAACCTAGGGGTTGTACATTTCAGTCATGGAGGATGACCTGAATGTTGTACAGTTCAATTCCTGGAGACTCGAAGTTGTTCAGTCCATTATTGAAAAAGTTTGTTAAATTTTTTAACATCTGGGCAGTTCATTAACCAACTGGGCATTGGTTGGAACTATCTATCTTGGCTTAGCAAGAACAGTCATGAGGTTACAAACAAAACGAGATAAACAACAACAATAGCATTGTATAAAATACATAACCACTCAGTTATTTATCAGGTTAGTTAGAAGAACAGGATTGTTGAGATGTAAATTTGTTTTGGTGAGATGTGGAGAGAGTGGCACCTACAACGGTAAGGACAGGTGAATGACTAGTTCTGTGAGGTCATAATGTGGCCCTAAACTCGTGTTTTGCACTAGTGAGCTCATATCAAGATACCATCAAGGAGTTACAAGTGTACAGTGCAAAGTTGAACAGTGGTGTCTGAATCCAATCCAATCAGATCAGAATTTTGTTTTATCAACTAATAGTAAGATGTCTGGCTCTTACTGAGTTCAGAAGCTCTTGTGTTTAACTCGTGGCTCAGGGCTGTAACGCTCCAGGTAGCCAGAGGCAGAGAGGCATTCAGAAGCGTTGTCTGATAGACTATGACCTGCGGTCATTGTCAGATCGGTCTCTTGGCTGGTCACGTCAGTTCTGGGCCAAAATTTCTGAGTAAGGCATTCTAACATTTCTATTGTGTGAATTCCTATCTTGACGCCATTGGTGGACACGTGGAAGCACTCAGTGTCCTTATGCGGTCTTCTGTGAGTACAATGTGGGTGCGTACACATGGATGAAGATTCTGCAAAAACAAGGACTTGAAGATGGAGTTTTCTTCTAAGCCTGGTGCAAGTATGCATGCCTTAAACGTTTGTAGTAATCCTTGAGATTCTCACTACGGGGATGTTTAATTTGGAGGGCGGCAAACATCGCTGTGGTCTCATCAGCGGTAGAAGAAAATTCTTCTGTCAGTGCTTTATGGAGCTCTTTGTAGTCATTTCTGACACTGGGAGGTTGTGTCTGTATAAACTTGCAGACAGCTTTAGAGCTGGTTTTCCACACAAGTTTAACTTTCTCCCTTTGGGTTGCATGGGGCAAGTCAATTAGATTGTGATCTAACTCCCTAAAGTAGTCTTTGATGTTTTGATCAAAACTGTTTCAAAACTTTCACTGTCCTTAGCTATGAAGTCGAGCACAGTGGAAACACTGTGTGTTCTTTTCTGGCGAAGGCAAGACTAAGTTAGCATGAGCGAGTGCATCACGTGCTAAAGTTCTCTCTGGCTGAGAGGCAGAGGCTGAACAGCTGTCATCACTCCCGTGGTTGAGTAGAAAAGAGGCTGAACAGGTTGAACCCTCGGAAGGAGGAGCACGGATGAAGGTGTCATGTCTCAGTGGCTGAGAAGAACACGGGGCAGAATATCTTCTTGAAGATAAACTACATGTCTCTTCACTGTCTGTGTCAGAGAGATGGGAAGTCAGGTAGCTGTCAGCTCAGTCTCTCAGCGGAGGTTGACGAGCTGACTTCGTTCCCAAGGATTTGGAGTCGGTTGGAAATCCTTCACCTCTGAGTGGAGAGTTCACCTCTCATCAAGGGAAGAGTAACCAGAATCCCATTGGCTGAATGACTGTGGTGTTGAAAGAAGTTCTAATCTAAGCCTTAACATTTGTTCTTTGTGTTGACAAAGATCTAACTGCTGAATGCAGGTCTTCTAAGTAACACATTTTTCTTATTAGCTGTCTGAACTTTGTGGAAGAGATCATTATTTTGCGTTCTTTGGCAAACTACTTCCTTTTCTAGGGCTGCTTTGCTCTGAAAAGCAAGGCTGGTTTGCCTTGTCTGAGCATCACACCTGTCAGTGAGTAGCGGGTTTATTTCTTTTTATTTCACTCACTGAAACTCAACCTTCTGATGAGTTCAGGGCAGCCAGGGTTTAAGCTCTGTGCTAACGAAGAAATAAAAAGCTCTACACAGAGGTTCTCTATTGTAGTGTCTGGAATGTAGGGTAAGACTAAACAGGATGTCTAGTACAAAAAAAATGTAGTTGGCTATGGTGTTGCGTTGGCAGACACCTTGTAGTGTAGCTGGGGCAGTACACTAGCCAAACAAAACAATGTGCTGGCCTATGCTATGGGAAGTAGCTTCTTGTGAAAGAGGGGCAACTACAGCACCATCTAGTGGCTCTAGTGGGGATACAACATTGGGGCCAGTAAAAGTAAGTAAGTGCACAGGTTTACAAAATAAGTTTGCTTACCAAACTTTTCAACCTGCACTGAGATGCAGGGCAGCAACAGTCAGAAGACTGTCTTTCAAAGTGGACTTAATGTGGCAGTAACAGCTAGGTACAAAACTTATATCACAGGGCTGGTAGCACGCTGTGGCTCTATCTCAGGCTCTATATTACTCAGGCTGGAATGCAAGGCTGTAGCAGCCACAAGCTCTCTATGTTGCACGGGGCCGGTGGCACGCTCTCTATTAAATAAAAGAGCACTTGAATTAACATCAAATTGTGACAGCTTGACTAGATTGCATTGAATACCTGGTATTCGAATGCTCAACCAAAATTCTTACAAATTCCACAGAGTAGAGTGGTTCGGGTCCGAACACATTTTATTTCTCTGATTCACTGCTTCGTTCTCACTAACGTCGCTCCCTCTCTTCATTCACTCTATAGCTCCCTCGCCCATTGAGCAGAGGAGGAGGGACCAACATTGAATGGCGTGTGTTTACAAACAGCAACCAACAACGGTTACACATTATACCTTTAAACACAGCTGCACAAGTACGTACAAGTAAGTACAAGCACATCAGCGTGGATATTTTCCCTGATTAACAGGTCAAAAGCTGTTAAAACTGCTGTGCCTGTATCCGACTCTGTGTACTTTGTCAGTTCATTAACTTTACATCAAAAAGTGTGTGATAGTGATCCTGAAGGCGCTGAAACCTGAAACCTCTCTTAATACATCAATGGCTGAAACCACACCCACAAGCGGGGAAGGTGCAGCCTGTCAGGATTCCCTCAGTAGCGGCGAGCGAAGAGGGAAGAGCCCAGTGCCGAATCGGCGTCAGACGGGCAGAGTGGGGAAATGTAGCGTACCGAAGACCCTTGCTCGGTGTCGCTCGGGGGCCTGAGTCCTTCTGATCGAGGCTCAGCTCGTGGACAGTGTGAGGCCAGTAACGGGGACGAAGTTTGACCCTGAATTGACCATGCTCCTTTGATTTTTTTTTTTTTCATTTTTCTCAGGTTAAAAACTTTTAAAAAGAGCCCATAAAAAAATAAAGAGGGAAAAAACCTTTCTGTGATCTCTGACATCTTATCTAATCAGCTTGAGCACACCTTGGAAATCATCAAGACCCATAGAAGCAGTTTTCTGCAACATTTTTGAATATTTAGCGCCTATTTAGCGGCCATTTTGAAAAATGGCTGCCACAGCACCCTGACATATAAACCTTTCCTCTCTCTGAGTTCCCTTTGATAATGATGCATGTATCTCAGTAACACTTTATAATAACCATAATTAATAAATGGTAAATTGACAATGAATTAAGTTAATAGTTACTTTACTTTTATCAAACTATTTCTTAAAGGTTTACAAATAATTTGGTAAGCACTTATCAACACCTAATATATTATATAAAGATATAATGTGTGCAACAATAAACTGATAATAAATACTTTACTAATGTAATCAGAATGTAATTGTTATCATCTCTTATCAGCTGTGATACAATTTGTATTTTATAAACTAATTGTTTTATATTATTATTATATGTTATTTGTTAACAATAAAATAACTATTAATAAGTTTACTTAACTATCAATTCACCATTTATAATTGATGGTTATTATAAAGTGTTACCTTTGCTGTATCTTCACATTCTTAGCTCATAACGATGTCACTCTTGTTGTCTAAAAATGCTCTCTAGAAAGAAAATGACAACATGTTTCACCTCTGACTGAAACTACAGTGCATGTTCTCGGATAGTTCGGTGCAGTTTGCACTGTATTTGTAACACCCCAAAAATACAAGATAGGACGAGCTATAAAAATCTGTCTAAAAATATTTTGTTTCATTACAGAAAAAGTTTTAACAATGCCGTCCCGTAGAGCTGGCAAATTGGTTCCCAAGACAGTTCCTCTTTGAAGAGAGTGGAATCCAACAAGTCCTAGCTGCTTATTTTTAGGTCAGACATGCTCAAACAGCAAAATACAGCAAAATACGAATCTTGAAAACAATGGCAAGTGCAGCAGTGAGGCTTGTTTACGCTGTTGTTTGAATTGTTAATAGGTGCAGTGTGGGCTATTGTCACTGTATTAGCTTTGATGGTGAAGCAAGGAGTACTGTATGTGTCTGCCTGTGCCATGCTCGGAGAACAAGGTGTCGATGTTTAGAGACAAGAAACAGCTGGTTTGTTATTGACTCTGACAGAGAGAGACAGAAATAGAGAATCAAAGATGGAGAGAGAGAGAGAACGGGGGAGGAGAGAGAGTGTTTTAAGGCTTTAGCCTAGGAAGTGTTTCCATGTAATGTCACAAGCTATTGTCTTCATAGTGCTGAAATCCCATTACCACAAGTGATGTGGAAGGCATCAGCAAGGGGCTGCACTCTGGCCAACGAGTATAAGAGCCACAATGGAAAAGGTTAAATCAAGACTGAGTCCAAGTCGACTCAGCAGGGGGAATTCAAGGCCGAGCATTGCCGTGTTGTTCTTTAGCGTACAGCTGTTCAATGAATCATGCTTCGTCCGGACTGGGAACGTCAGGAGCGCGTGGCGGCTTGGTGAGTCACGCGTCGGGTGTTCAAACCAGTTGCGTTTCAACTGCGTTTCTGCTGCTGCTGTCAGCCCTTTCTTTCTACATAGAGTTTGCCTTTCATAATGGCCATTTCATTTCATTATAAATTTAATTTATATTTATTTTAGACAGTGACAGTTTAAGAAACGTGTGGTAATTTGTAAATAATAGTAATAATCAACAATTAAAACCCCGTATTACAATAATTCATGGAGCTCTGCAAGTCACTGCATGTTCTATAATACTGTCCGGCACATATTTCAGAATAAAAGCGTTGTGTTAACAAATGATGGAATTCTGTCTACAGAAAAAAAACGCTTGAGGGCTTTTATTTTGAAATGAAAGCAGGAAGTGTTGATTTAAAACCAAGTCTTTACTTTTTTTCATCCCTGTTACATTTCCTACGGATACACACATTGAAACTGTTGTAATGTTACTGTTGTAATGTTGCTATTATGTCAATATACAGTCAATAGATCACTTTCACTGTCTGTTGTTGCTGTGAACCGCGCGGCTCGCGTCAAAAATAGGCGAGGCCTCAAATCTCTAGAAGAGACGCAGCTGACAGGGCAGTGTGGCTGCTCTAACCTGTTAACACCACTATACAATGCGTCATGTGAAACCAGAACACATTGACATTTGTCATAACACACATTGCTAAAAATCCAGCTCTGGCGCTTGGGTTAGCTCAGTTGGTAGAGCGGGTGTCCATGTATTAAGGCTTGGTCCTGACCGCGGCGGCCCGGGTTCGAATCCGGCCTGTGGCCCTTTCCGCATCCACTCTCTCCTCCCCCCTTTCAAGACTCTATCCACTGTCCTGTCATAAAAATGGAAAATGCCCCCAAAAAAATTACTTTAAAAAAAAAAAAAAAAATCCAGCTCTTACTCAACAGTAGGTTGTATATGGTTCACCCTGTATGTCTAAATAAGTGTGGTTTGTTAACGGTGCTAAATGCGAGATTGGGAGCATTTCTGTTGCCTCCGCACGGCTCTCAACATGGCGACTGCTGAGCCGGTGGCTTGTTGCTAATGGTGCTAACAGCGCTAACAGTGTTGAACTGGGGGGGTGAGGGGACAAGGTTATCTTTATTATCCCCGGGGGGGCGGCAATTTGGTTCACAGCCAGCAGTAATAAATAAACATCACACAAAACAAATAAATACACAACAAATACCAACACAAATTACAATTTCAAAGTGTCATTTACAAGGCTGATAGCAGCAGAAATAAATTACTTTTTGAACCGGTTTGTTCTGCATCGTGGCAGATTGTATCTGCGGCCTGATGGAAGCAACATAAATTCACACCACAAGGGATGGCTCGGATCAAGCAAGGTCGATCGGGCTTTCTTCAAGTACTTGACCTTATATAGGTCATGGGGGTCGTTGAACGGTTTACTAGCAATTTTGCTGCACACTTTCACAATACCCTGCAGGCGATTCTTCTGTTTAACAGAAAGTGACCCGTGCCAGCAGATAAGAGAAAAGGTAAAAACAGATTCGATAAAACAGGAATAAAACATTTTCATAAAAGTGGTGTCGACATAAAAATTGCGAAACTTACGATAAAAGTGCATACGCTGATGTGCTTTTTTTACACACAGCATCAACCTGTGGCTCAAAGCACAGTTTGTTGTCGATCACAGTACCGAGATATTTGTACTGCTGCACCAGTTCAACAGCCTGATTGTCCATCACAACAGGGGAGATGACAGTGGGATTTTTCCCTAAAATCAATGCATATCTCTTTCATTTTTGCCACATTAATGTTTAAAAAGGATGATTTGCACCGCTCACTAATAAAATCACTCACTACAGGATCATGTTCATAGTCGTAACTGCTGAGGAGGGACACGATAACGGAATCATCCGCAAATTTGATAATGTGGCGCCCGTCATGATGGCGCTGGCATTCATTTGTGTATAAAACAAATAAAAGAGGGGAGAGGACGCGGCCCTGGGGGGATCCGGTGGATGAGAAAAAGGACATCTGATAAAACACCAATCACCCTTACCCGATGTGACCTCACTGTTAAAAAGTCCATAAGCCAGCAAATCAGGCCAGCATCAAAGATGTAAATGCTCTTCAACCTGTCTGCAAAAAAACTGGGGCTGGATGCAGTTAAAAGCAGAAGAGTAGTCAATAAAAAGTAGACGGACAAGGGACTTGGCCCCCTCAAGATGTTTAAAAAACAGGTTTAAAAGTGTCCCTGTCGCATCATCCACACCTCTGCCCGGCCTGTAAGCAAACTGGAGAGGGTCCAACTTATCCTTGTACAGTGTCCAAAAGTGTATCCATCATCAACTTTTTCAAAAGTTTTCATGACAAAAGAGGTGAGTGCCACTGGCCCGAAGTCCTTGAGTGTCTTTGGAGTTTTGTTCTTAGGCACAGGAACGATTATTGAGTCCTTACAAAGACGAGGGACCTTATGCAGCTGTAAGGACAACTGGAAAATGAAGCAGAAGATGTCTGCGAGCTGCACGGCACAGTTTTTCAGAACTCGACCTCCGATGCCATCGGGGCCTGGACTTTTCCTTTCTCTGACACCACGGAAAAGTTTCAAGACCATGAACTTATCAATGGACACGTTATGATGTACAGGGTTAAGATCCACATGTTTAAAAACAGATACCTCCTCACTAAGGTCATGGACATTAAAACATTTATAAAAAAAACATTCCAGGGTCCAGGTTGGTTGTCCCATTCCAGGTAATTGCACATACTCTCTTGCTTCACCACTCTCTTCCCATGTACACACACACACACTCTATGCACTGGCTCTGCTCTCGAAATGACCTGCGCAGCTCTTACAACAGCTGTAGGTAGGGCCGTTCACGTTTTTTAGTCGGCCACCGTAGTTCTTCTACGCGCTTGGCACACGGGAGAGGCTGCAACCTGCAACCTTACTGCTAGATGCCGCCAGATGTTACCCACCGTACTTTTAAGCTATATTACGTAAGTTCAATTTCACACGGGACAAGAACAGCGGCCTCCTGGGTGAAATTCCTGTTTGTTTGACCCATACATCCCATGGATGTATTAAGATAACTGGATACAGCGTTGGAGGCGGGGCCCCGTTCATTCCTATGAGAGTTGCTCAGTGGCGCATGAAGCCAAAATGGATCGACTTCAGAGTGAAGAAGTATCCGAATCTCCCGGCCATCTTCTGCATCCATTGGGCCCATATAGCAGGCGCAGTAGCCTCCGCTCGGTCACATGGCTCAGTCATGGGATCACAGCCGTCACGCTGTCATTACGGCTTGATAACTCCGCCTCCCAGCCCTCGCTGCAGCCTCGGTCTGGGTCTCATTCACATGAACGGAGGAAGCGAAATAACTCTGGATTCGGCTATTAGTGCATTTTACAACTTTTAGGACCTAATGATTTAAATAAGGACTATTAGAGTGTTCATACTGGGAAGTTGGTTCACCTAAAAAAAATTATCCGTTGAGTTACAGACGTCTCTTTCCCAATGCAAGTCTATGAGAAAAAGTCTTTTTGGGCCCAATGGCATCACTTGACGGACACGGAAGTTGTAGTACCGCCGTTTGGCCTCTACGAAAATTGGCATTCACGACCAGCGCTCTTCCTGGGGGCTTGATCCATCCACCCCAACGTCCTTCTTATGCAGACTTTTTTACTCTTTATACGCCACCTGATTTCCTCCTTTGCTCCCGTCATAATTACTATGGCCACAAAAGGTCGTCGTCATCTCCTTGTATTTGTATCAACCATGTGAATAAATGATAATGGCCTTCTGAACCTACCAGTCGGTGTAGCAGGCCCTTTCTAACCCATATCTTTGATCACTGATATGGCTCATTCAATCAGCTGATAACATTCGAAGCGTGTGGATTCAGATTGAATGAACGCCTGATTTCCACAGACGTTGGTAGTATTTGTCCTCATGCTGTAGGTCGTCCTGAAAGCCACAAATGTCACTTTTATATTGTAAATGCTGGTGTGACTAAACTCTTATGCTGATGAAATTTGCCTATACTTTGATCGCTGTAACCAAAAGCAAACCTGCAAGGATTCCGTGACATTTTTGTTGCCAATGAGAGCACATTTCATGCATGCAGACCATCATCGGTGTGGATATTCGGGGGAATAGTTCCCTGATGTGGCTCTTTGTCTCCAAAAACCTATTTGACTTGGACTCATATTTTGTCAACACAGTTATGGTGTATGACTTCATTTACATATTTATGCCTCTTGAATCAATACTCAATGTGTGCATGTGTACAAAGCATGCATCATGATCATTTCTTTTCTTTTTTTCTCACTCTTTAGCACTTGCCTCCCAAGACAATTTTCCCTGCATATATTTGATCTCATCCTCTCGCCCGTGGTATATATAGCTGAGAAAGTTTTATCACCCTCAACCAGCAAATGACTGTGGTCATTTGTACAATATTTCACGTTTCAAATCAGCGAGGCACACAGCCGCAAATGACAGCCACGGTTTGTGCACTCCTCAATCACTGCAGAAATGAGCACACAAAAATAATCACATTAGCATAGTAATCTGAAGGAGAAGTAGTGGTAATGACTTATTTGCCTTGAATTACCAACAACTGAATATTTTTTCTCTTGTGTACACATGATAACACGCTCAAACATTTACGAGCGCCGAAAACAGTCGCCATCAATTCATTAGTTAGCTCTGCGTGAGAAATTTCTATTTCCATAATCTCCGAATAATAAAGAAATTCTTCAGTAATCTATATGAAATAAGTAGCTTTGGACAAGCTTTGAGTCGACTGTGTTTCAGTCTGCTGTGGAGCTTAATAGGTATTTGTCCGCACAATGCTGAGACTGTTGTTATTTATGATTTGGGGCTGTATTTTACAGCTGAATTAAAGCCATGCATCAGCAGCGCAAGTCTCTTTTGGCGATATTATGTTGTCTTTCAATTCACTAGAAGGAAGAGTCTGTTAAGTATCTTACTCCATACTGAACCAGTTGATCCAGTGATCAACTACACAGCATGACACCCCACTAGAGGGAGTATTTACCTTTCTCCCTTCAGTTATTCCCACCTCACACTCCTCCACAGCCTCTGCAGGTCACTAAAGAGCGGCTGCTTTCCTCTGAATGTGGAAAGCCAAGATGACAGAAAGAAATAGACACAAACTATTTGATATACCATCTTTGTTACCATACCTGCATTAACAATGACAACCTCCACAACCTCCCAGCATCATTTTTATTTTTTTTTATTTTATTTAGTGCGAAGAGACATAACAGGTGAGGCAAAACAAGACATAAAACAGAATAACAGAAAAGTAATAATCTGGGGCTGGGTGAGAAGATTTACGTCTGTTTGTTTGAGAAAAAAATAAATAAATAAAGATAAAAAAGGGGGGTATAGGTGGGAGGAGAGAGGGAGGAAAGAAGAGAAATTTTGTTGATTTTCTTATTTTTATTTAATTAAATGTTGTATCTATTATTGTTTTCTTCCTGTGAGCTGTCTGTTGGTGGGCATGCCCCATAGCCTAGTCCTCCATCCTGAACATCATCACACATGAATACAGTTGGGCTGATTGGATCTCAGCTTTACAGTGATACCCAATTTATGTAATTCCAAGACTGTTTAGGGACCCCAGTATGCAGAAATATTCAAACACATCATTTTAGAATAGGAGAAAATAACACATTTTTACTGGATGCATAAAACTGCATGTTTTTTGCCCCAAACTGCATGTGATTATCATAAAGTGGGCATGTCTGTAAAGGGGAGACTCATGGGTACCCATAGAACCCATTTTCATCCACATATCTTGAGGTCAGAGGTCAAGGGACCCCTTTGAAAATGGCCATGCCAGTTTTTCCTTGCAAAAAATTTAGCCAAACTTTGGAGCATTATTTAGCCTCCTTCCAGACAAGGTGGTATGACATGGTTGGTACCAATGGATTCTTTAGGTTTTTAGTTTCATATGATATCTGTAGCTTCACTCTAGCCCTAAAACCTACTAGAGCCTACGAAAGACAGTAAAGTCAGAAAGTCCGTGAACACTGAGGCTACTCCTGGTATCTGCGGTGATCCCACCAATAAGATTGATTCAGCTGATTAGCTGCCTCGTCTCTGTTGTTGCTGTACGACTGCAGGTTATTTCCAGTGAGCAGCACACCGGGGCCGGTCCTGACCTCCCCGGGGCACTAAGCAACATTCTGCTAATGGGCCCTACTACCTGACCCGTGAGCCATGCAAACCATTTGCCATTGCCACACAGTCACACCTGACAACCCCAGTGTATTACACTGCTGCAATACAATTATTCATAATTACTATAATTAATTTTATCAGCTGCATCAGGCTTACTATTCACACTGGCTCACTATTTATACTATGGCTTGGATGAATACTCACCATTTTAAATTCAATATTTAATCAACAGTCAATGCTTTCCATCTTGCATTAGTCCAGAGTTGTAACTTAACATTGGCTGAGAGATTAGATAATCATTGTCTTGTTTTAAGATGATGTGCGCCTGAGGAGTGCCATCACACCTACAGTATATATTGACTGGATCAGTGGCGGCTGGTGACTCAAACAATTGAGGAGGACAGGAGGAACAGCAACCCACGGTGTCACGTTATTTTATTATATTATTTCTCTTATTTTGTACTTGTACCTCCATTTGATGTACTGTATTTGCTCAGTGCTGCTTGATATATGTGCTCTCATGTTCCTAATTTTCACGTCATATAGGGGGGGGCTTACATGGGATTCAGATTTGTTTTTTTATTTTTATTCTGTAAATCTTTTAATCTGGAAAGAACTTTTTGCTTAAGTTTGACAAGTGTTATGTAAATGATTATTATTATTGCTACTCTAGTTGCCTAGGTTACTTATCTCTACTTTCTTATGTAAAACGAAAAAAATAAGCAGTAAAACAATGGCTTATGAGATTTCTTAAAAACAATCACTGCAGCCTCAGGAGTGTTTGTAATGTGTCACTAGAAGCCCGTCTGTAACTGCGTGTACAGCAGTCCGTCGCCAACACCAGGTTCCTGTCCCGGGTGAGCGCACCGCACGTCTCCGTAGCTCCGCTGTGGGTCCAGTCCGGACAGCTGACGGTGAGGCACGAGCAGCGAGCCCTGAGCGGATCTCTCTCTATCCACTCCCCGGCAGGGTACAACTCCTGCTGCGCGCCCCAGGCAGCCCCGACCCTCGCTCAGCTGTCTGGGCTGACCCATGGCGGGACTACGTTGGCGTGCAGCGGTCCGACGCACTGTCGCACTCCCGGACTGGATCCCGGTATGGGCGACAGACTGCTGCACAAGTCCGTTGCTACAACAAGCTAACTGTTGTGTTAACTAACACTAGTAGCTAGCTACAGCTCGATAAAAAGGCAGAAATATAAAGGATTTGTTTTGTTATGTGTTTAAAAGTAGTTCACAATTTACACGTTGTAATTTATTTCATAGTTTGCTGCTGTATGATACTTTACTGACAGTTCAGATTGAGAGATGACATTTGGACATCATCATTGGACCAACCCGCTGTCAATCTTGTATTCTGCTGGTTGTTGATTGGTAACCAGCTAAGGGCGGTTAACCTCCCTTGGAGCGTCATCTGACGTGTTTTGGCCAATCACAAATAAGCATGAAAAAAATGAAATGCATTGTATTTGTTAGGAGAGGTCCCGCCCTAAGGGAGGACGAGGACCTGCCGTCCCCCTCCACCCCCCACGATGCCGACAACCACTTCACATACACAGGCTGCCCTTTCCCCTCTGCCCTGCAGGTATCGCTGTGGAGGCATTTAAATCAGTATTTGAATAATGGATTTTTTCCAAAGAAGAAAGAAAATAAAGAAAATATTTAATAAATGATACAGAGATTTGGTAATGGTTTATTTCAACCAATTACTCTTTTTATTTCACATTTTGATCTCCCTCTTGCCTCTCAAAAAATAGAGGAGGAGCCACCTCCTCTGCCTCTATGGACCAGCCTCTAATGGTGTATTCAGACAAACAGTAAAAACAATGTGTTCTTTGAACATTAAAAAATACAAACATGTTCTATTATAAACCCCAAATACATATGTGAACCTGAAGATGAGCGTGATATGTCCCCTTTAACACATGTAGATTAGTTAACTTGTCATGGGGAGAAACAGTTAATAACAGTATAATGTCTGTTGTGGCATTTTTTTTTTTGATGATATCACCATATATATTTGCATGTTTATTATTTCTGATTGTGATTCTGATCAGGGTTATCTCAGCTCGAGCTTAAACACTACAACGTTTTCATGGAAAACCTGTGTTGGCATTTACCACACAGGGAAGTTGCATTACAGGATTTTAGGATCCAGCACTTTAAAAATCCTGGTGTATACCAGGGAATACAATTCAGGATATCTCGACTTCTGCTGCACCAATTTTAACCATTCTTTTTAGAACTCTGCCACAACAGAAACGTCAGGAGCGCGTGGCTGCTGCGTTACCTGTTGTTTTTTATTTCGGCATCCGTGTAAACAGGTTAGAGTAGCAACACTGTGAGATGAGCGTAAGCGCACACAGTATATTGACATCATCAGCTACATTACTACAGTTTCGATATCTGTATCTGTAGAATATGTTATGGAGATGAAAAAAGCTAAAGATTTATTTTTAAATCAACACTTCCTGCTTTCATTTAAAAATAAAAGCCCTCAAGCGTGTGTTTTTTCTGTGGACTGAATTACTTTATTTGTTAACACAAGGCTTTTATTCTAAAATATGTGCCGGACAGTGTTGTAGAACATGCAATGACTTGCAGAGCTCCATGAATGAATAAAGTACAGGGTTTTAATTGTGGATTATTACTATTATTTACTAATTACCACACAGTTCTTAACCTTTCTCTGTCTAAAATAAATATAAATGACATTTATAATGAAATGAAATGGCCATTATGAAAGGCACACTCTATGTAGAAAGAAAGGGCTGACAGCAGCAGCTGCAGCAGCAGAAACGCAGCTGGTGTGAACACCTGACGCGCCAATCACGCAGCCGCCACGCCATGCGACGCAGCCGCCACGCACTCTCGACGTTCCCAGTGTGGACGAAGCGTTAATCTGTCCCTCTGGAGTGACATACCTTTATAGAGGCACAATGACAAATCAGTGGTGTGCACCTTTAAAGGAAAAGACCTTGTGTTGACAGCTTATGTCCATTAAGATGGATAGAAAACTGCATCAGCAGTCCTAACTCGCCATTTGCACTTAAGGGTTACACACACAGAACCAATATATTCATACAATGACTAGCTTGGAAAGGAAAAATAGTTTTCTACCACTGGTTTGAATATATAAGCAAATATATATATTGTACAACCCGAAGCTTAAGGCATCAATGTTACCCCCTCCCTTCCGGCAGTTATCGAAAGTTATTCCAGGAAACACTAAAAACCATTAACTGAAGTGGAAATGGGTGAGGCAAGGTGAGGTAAAGTGAGTACACCAAAAAGATAAATTGCCACATTTTGTCACATAATAACTCCCGGAAGGTATTGGATATCACAGATTGATGATATATAACAGTTTAGGAGTATCCGAGGGTGGAATTTTCTTTAACATTTATCTAGCCTTGAGTTGCTGGCTCTGCTCCCTGACTGGAGATAGAGAAGGAGTGACATTTAATTTCACGTTTTTTTTTTTCCCCCAGTATGGAGGTGTTTTAAATGAATTGCCTACACTATTAAAACCACTACATGGTGTTTAATGGCTGATTTATCGCGCATTTTGTGCTAAAGATCCAGGTTCATGTGTAAGGAACCTGACAAGCTGTTCTGCAGTTCCGCAGAGCTGCCAACATATTTGGGTATTAATTGGCCCGACCCTTGCTGAGGTGGAGGCAGCCATTGTTAAAAGTGACCTTTGGAGTGAGTCTGCGGGCATACATTCTTTTTATCTGAAAAAAGTGTTTAAGTCAGAAATCGCATTCATGAACATCAGGGTATTAAAACCATCACTGCGGGTATGTTTGATCTGAGACTTAGGCTTGTTTTCTTCGTTTGTGATATTGTGCTTGAAATTCTTAGAGCTTATAGCTTCAGATAGCTGTAGGCCAGCTGTGTGTGTAAACAGTACTACAAAAAGATATTAAATTGATTTATTATGCCGTAACTGAAATGTCATGGTAATTGTTTGGCCATTGCTAAAGACAGTTTCTGGTTTCTATGTGAATCCTTTTGTTTAGTAAAAACATATCTTAATCACGTTTTCGGTTGAGTCATAGGAGTGTGTGTGACCTCAGCACTCACAGTAAAATGAGGACACTTGAAGTGAAGTGATAAATGTTAAATTCTAAGAAAACAAGGCTTTGGATTTCATCATTTTACTACAAGCTACGACATCTAGGAAATGGGACTTCTTTTCACTGAATCCTGTTGTCTTTAATGTGAATTAACAAAATAATAATTTGGGGGACAAAACTGAGTCTCATCTAGTTTGATCTACTGTAGAATGATCACCATCATGTACTGTTTACTCACACCTTATCTGTAATGCTCATAGAGAATACTGTTAAATATCCCCTCAAGACATGATCCTTAAAACTACATCTACTCCTTCTTCCTCATTAAAAAAAACTATTACGACACACAAAAATGTATTCTAAGTTAAAAGTGAATTGGTCTGATTTTTTTCTGCTATATCCATTCAATGTATTCATTCTGTAATTACCTCTCTATATAGAAGTTTTCATTGTTAGTAGTGGAGTCTGCCATTCCCGGGCAGGATTCAAGAAGAATCAGCCTCATTGTTTTACTGTTCAACCTCCTAAAGCCAGAAGAGACCCTCTGCGTGAGCAGCGCGTTACCTGTTGTTTTTTATTTCGGCGTCCGCTTCAACAGGTTCGAGCAGCCACACTGCCCGCGTGAGACGCTCAGCTGCATGTCACCTGCGTCTCTTCTAGAGATTCGAGGTCTCGCCTATGTTTGACCCAAGCGGCAGGGTTCACAGCAGTAACAGTGAAAGTGATCTATTGACTGTATATTGACATCATATCAGCAACATTACTACAGTTTCGATGTCTATATCTATAGAAAATGTTACGGACATGAAAAATAGTAAAGATTTATTTTTAAATCAACACAGTGTTGTAGAACATGCAGTGATTTGGAGAGCTCCATGAATGAATATAGTACGGGGTTTTAATTGTGTATTATTACTATTATTTACAAATTACCACACATTTCTTAAAGGGACTGTTTGTAACTTCTTACACATATAAATCACCCGGATCGGTGTCCCATGCGAGCGCTCCCGTGTGGCTACACTCCAACACAAACGACACTGAAGCACCAAAACCGCAAAGTTCTATCTAGTGAAGCCCGTCTTGCAAAACAGTGTTGGCTGCGGTCGGAGGACGTGGGGGAGACCGTAGCTTTGGTCTCCACTCTGCTCCTCTGCTCCTCTGCCTGTCTGCCTTCACTCAGCTCGCTCCACCTCACGTGCATGCGCGCACACTCCACACTGCAGAAGACTTTGTAGCTCTGAGAATATCTAGTGAATGTACAGTGAACATTTGTGCAGAAATAAATGCTGCAGCTCCTCCAGACCAACAGAGGTTTTCCGTGTCTTGTGAAGTGACGGGGCTCTGCAAGAGAAACGTTATCGTCTCCGACTGGGTGCCGGTGTCTCCCTCCGCCCGCGGTCGGGAGGCTGAAGCAGGAAAAACCAACACTAGGATCAGCAGTGATTCATGGAGAGACCTCCGTCTGGTCAGCTAACATTACTGCCAAGCAGCTGAAATATAGAGTGATATTGTGCTTTTAGCTGATGCTCGTTCATGTCTATGTAGAGCGAGCACAAGCGCGAGTCCGACGCTGACCTACGTTGACTTAACGGCCACAGATGTCGCTGTTAACAAGCATTTCTGATTCTTACAAACAGTCCCTTTAACCTTTCTCTGTCTAAAATAAATATAAATGACATTTATAATGAAATGAAATGGCCATTATGAAAGGCAAACTCTCAGCAGCTGCAGCAGCAGAAACGCAGCTGGTGTGAACACCCGACGCGTGAATCATGCTGCCGCCACGCGCTCCTGACGTTCCTAGTGTGGATCAGGCTTAAGTTACCATGGCGATATACCCCGGTAAGAAGTGATCCACCTTCGCAGTATGGAAAACCCTGAAGGGGTTAACCCTGATGTTACCTCGCTAACCCCAAATCCTGCTTCGTAGTACAGTACAGGCCTCTGGTGCTAATTCAAACCAAACATTTCCTGCTGCTGCTTCACATCAAAAGCATTGAAACACAGGCTGGCTTTTATTGTGAAGCATCCGCAGGTAACGCAATGTGTTCGTCACCGAGGTTAGCGCAGACTGAAATCGTTCATCAGCGGTTCTACAAAATAAGACAGTAGTCATTTTTTCTTTTGACAGAGGGTCAACATTAAATATGTCAGGGAATGGAACAGACAGGAGCAGCCACAGTGAGCTATTAGATGAGGAGCTGCAGGCGCCTCCACAGCGAGGTAACCGACTTTACTGTCTCCCTGCTGTCGTGTGGAAAACTACTTCTTTATTGACACTTTGTGAATTTGTTTGGCCGCATTGTGTTGGTGGTGTAATCAGATACACCTGTTGCTCTTATAGTATTTCTGACAAAGCAGCTGCTCAATGAGTGTTTGCTGTAGTATTAAATCACACTTGTTGTTATCATCAGTAACCATGGGGGTGTCGCCAAATCAACCAGGACTGAGACCCTAAAGGATTACAACTTTAAGATGAGCACTTTCCCCCTTCAGCAGATGACTGTGAAAACTAGTGTCAAACTCTGCACAGACATCATCATCATCTAATCACAACACATTTTTGAGTGGAGGGGGACATGAATTTTTAGCTCAAATGCATGCATGTATACCAATAATACACTAATGAGGAAAACCAAACAACAGTGAACAACATGGAAAATGCCCAAATCTAAAAAAAATAATAATAATAATGAAAATACTATTGAATGCTGATTATTACAGGAAACAGAATGTAATGACATCTTGTGTTTCTTACTATTTGACAAACGTGTTGACCTCAGAAAGACACAAAGCCCTGTCTCCATAGCTTTTATAAATGGCTATTAACCTCAGTCTATTCCCGTTGTCGTTGCTGTCCCTTTTTCTATAGCTCAGTTTGTACTTTAAAGCAATTCAGTGAATCTCAATCTGACCTATGTTGTTTTTAAGCTTTACGGTCGTGTTGTTCACGTCTGAAATTGTATTTTTAAGCTTATATTTTTAGCAAATGGATCTAAATAAAATGCGACAGAATGCAGAGAGCAGAGTCAAGTTCGTCGCTTTTGAAGAGAGTTTCCACACACACCGCTGTTTGAAACACAACGGTGCCGAGTCATTCCAGCTGCCTGACAGTGATGTATCATTAAAGTCACTGTCAAGTGACCTCCTCACAGCGTTTATATTTCTAAGCCTGTTCTGAAAAACATCTCGTCCCATAACATGCTGTGATTATTCTCTCTACCAAACTCAGTCAGAATGAAGTCCACTGTGTACAGCAAGAGCTCATATTGTGATGTGATATTCTAGTATAACCAATTCAAAGATACTTTCTGTGTCAAGATGTGAAACATACTGTCAAAGACGCCCTCAAAGACTTCTGCAAAAGCTTAAATGTTTAGTGAAAGTGCACAGCAGCAGACTGAGACGTACAATGGGTTTCACATGTGCTGTTGGTTTGTCTTTTTTTTTTCTTTTGGCTTGTATTTCATCCTCACTTTACTCAGTAGGATAATATGGGATAGATAGATCTGCTGTCTGCAGGCCAATCACAGACCCTGTACCATACATTGAATTTTCAATTCAATTCACTTTCTAGTCTATTACAGATGATGGGGAGTACTACTGCAAATGTGAAAAAGAAATTGTCTAAAGACTGAGGATGATAACAATTAGTCTATCGAATTTGATCGAGCACGTGGAATTTAATCGATCTACTATCAAATAAAGATCTGAAATATAAATAATGTGCAGATACATTCTAGATATCAGTAGAGTATATTATTATATTATAGTATTTTCATTTTCAATTCTCATTGAAGAAGACTTGAAACTAGCGATTGAGACCATAAACTCATGTTTACAATGTTTACTGAGGTAATAAATCAAGTGAGAAGTAGGTTCATTTTCTCATAGACTTCTATACAATCAGAGGAGTCGCCCCCTGCTGGCTATTAGAAAGAACGCAAGTTTAAAGCACTTCACTTTTCATAACAGGAGGTTGCAGCCTGGGTGTTACAATCTTCCCTTCTTTAAAATGGGAAATCAACACTTCAGCAGTAAAGCCAGAGTAGAGCTTAGCAAAGAATTTTCTTTCTTCTTGTCTGACAGGTGAAAAAGTTTGACATATTACCAGTACAGCCGGGTTCTGCAAAAGCACTTACCCAGAGTCGGTATTTTTCTTTTTTTTGTGTGAGCTCACCAAACCAAATTCTTATCAACTATGTTGTGTTGAATCTTGAAGAGGGAATGGCAACCTTGTGAAGACAGAGGGACAACTGAAGGACACAGTGGCTGTTCAGTGAGGATACATTAGTTTGCATTTACAGCCAAAGGAATGGGTGAATACACAGCAGTAGCTCTGAATTCATCAAGTATTTTTCTCTTAGAGCTGCAGTGGGTAGAATTGGAGCAAATATGATTAAAAAAAGTTTTTTTATAAAACGGTCACTATATCCTGACAGTAGTACTTGAGACAGGTAATCTGAAAAAAATCATGTGTCTTTGTGTCCTCTGGTGCTCCTTACGGCATCTGCAAGATTTCACAGACCAGAAGAAAACAACCAATCAGAGCTGATCTGGAGTCTGCCATCCAGCTGCCGTCTATGAGCAAATATCAAATATGAATCAATATTCTGTTACTGTAATGCTTATTTCTCTCCTCAAATGTTTTCAGAAACATCTTGTAGTGTACTGTTTAGCTGTAAAATGAGAAAGTTTGTGACCAAGCAGCCATGTTGAGATCTCTTGAGAAAATACTAAACACCGCCCACCAGCCGGAGCACAGCCAATAGGAACACTCTCTCTCTCTGAAATGACCTGAGATTGGTCAAAGCCTCCCATCACGGGTTCTATTTTTAAAAGCCTGAAAACAGAGCCATGAGGAGGTGCAGAAATCTAGTTTTCAGAACACTTGAATTACAAAATGCTGAAAGGTTATTATGGAATTGTTGCCAAAAACTTGTTGCCTACTGAAGCTTTAAGTGTTGATTTTCATTCATGAATTAATCATGAAGCAAGCTAACCTGACTGCACAAAAAGCTATCTGAACCACTTACTAAGAAAGTAGCAGAAGAATCAATAATCCCTTCGCCACACTTTACCTTTTTAAAGCAACATTTTCGTAAAAATGCTCTCTATCCATAATAATAATAAAAAAAACTGATGAATTGTTTTAACTCTGCTGCCTCAGAATGCACTGCTATCTGTAGAGAATTGCAGCCTTGTGAAAATGCAGTCATTATATGCTTATGATGCACGCCTTCTGACTTTTAAAGAATACAGTTGTCATTTAGAGTTATAGCCCAGGTTCTTATAAGTCTAGGTCTGGTTTATGTGTCCTTCAAAATAAAAGATGATACAACTGCAATGAAGCCAGCTTGTCCGGTGAAATGCTGGTACTTAAATTATACTATGCGTTCACTGAATCTGAGTGCAACCGCTGTTTATGGTACTTATGTATCTTGTGTATGTCACACATCTAGGTGTGCATTACTTTTTCAAGCTTAGATTTCCATAGATCATTTTGCCCAAGCCATATCTGGTTAATTTTTTTTAATATCCACTGTGGTTTTAAAGACCAACTGAAATCACGTTAGTCATGACTTTAAGCAATAAAATCATGTCAAAGTGATTAAAAAAATCTTCTTAATATTCCATTACTAAACGAAAAAAAGCGGCCTTTGGAGAGCACAGCACATCAGTCGGCGGGCCGGTGCATGTGTTGCAATCATAGACTGTATGTAAAGATGGATGACATGACTACACCCCAAAAGTGAATCCACTGCACCACCGAAGGTGCTCCAGTCTGATCTGAGATCGGCACTCGGCTTATTGTGCTCTGTTTGATCTACATTAAATCTATTTATATCGAATTCTGGAGTCTGTCTTGTTTTAAAGTTTGTCTTTATTGAAGTTATTGAATAATGTGGCTGAGGACCTGAAACCATCTGGCCTGGTTGAAGATTTTCTCCCACACAATTGAACACCGAAACCTACTCATATTGACGTTTGCAGGTACGTTTTTAAGCTGTTGACGTGCTATGCCTGAGCCCCGGGTCACACAGGGAACGTCAGCAGCGTGTGGCGGCTGCGGAACCTGTTGTTTTTTATCGTCCATGGTAACAGGTTAGAGCAGCCACACAGCCCGCGTGAGCAGCTTCACTCACGCGCTCTTCTAGAGATTCGAGGTCTCGGCTATTTTTAACGTGAGCCGCGTGGTTCACAGCAACAATAGAAAGTGAAAGTGATCTATTGACATTATATAGTAAAGATTTACTTTTAAATCAACACTTCATGCTTTCATTTCAAAATAAAAGCCCCCCCAAACGTTTTTTTTTCTGTGGACAGAATTCCTTAATTTGTTAACACAAGGCTTTTATTCTGAAATATTTGCAGGACAGTGTTGTAGAACATGCAGTGACTTGTAGAGCTCCATGAATGAATAAGGTACCAGCTTTTAATTGTGGATTACTACTATTATTTACATATGAGCACACGCTTCTTAACCTTTTTGTGTCTAAAATAAATATAAATGACATTTATAATGAAATTAAATGGCCATTATGAAAGGCAAACTATGGAGAAAGAAAGGGCTGGCAGCAGCAGCAGCCCACCAGCAGCAGAAACGCTGCTGGTGTGGACGCTACACGTGTGAGATACGCAACAGTTCAGCGAGGCAGCTGCCACGCACGGCTCACGTGCCCAGTCTGGCCCAAGCGTTACAGTGTTGTGCATGAACGCACTAAAAGAGCACATTCATTGAAAATGCATGTTTTTGGTGTTTTGGTTTTTAGTTGCAAACAGATACGTACTGTGTTTTACGGCATACCAGCGTGGCTAGTGCAATCAAAGAAGCGGAGACATCATCTACCGTCTATTCCATCCCCGCCTGCAAAGTCTAAAAAGTCAACTTGACGAGCGAGGGAGTGTCGAGCAGTTGCGGGCGGACAGCGAAGGTCGAGCGAGCTAGCGCTCGTCACAGTCCTGTCCTCGCAGGACCGCATCTGTGCATGCAGAGCAGAAATTCTCCCTCGCGAGGCTGCTTTTCTGCTCGTGGATACTGTTCTGTGCACTCATATCACGTGCCTGTCTTTTAAGTGCACAGGTTATGAGACTAATTAAACACCGTACTCTAGCATCTGACCGGTAGCCTATAAAAGAAAAAAAATAACGAAGAAATGAACGTGAACTAATTAATTTGAATGTGTGTGAACTGAACTTTGAGCTGGCTCTTGTGAAATGTGGAATGCACATAACTGATGGCTGACTACTTCGTTACCTAGCAATCTAGCCTGCGTTGGTTTGGTTTCAGAATTGGTGGGGGGGCTCATGAGGTCAGAGATTTCCAGAGAAACAAAACAGTTATTACCAGTATGTGAATGCTATTTCCTGCATGTATATAAATATAGGAAATAGTATATTATAATGGAATTGATTATAAGGCTTTCCAAATTAGTAGTAGTCGAATACATTTTCTTATTTAAATTGCGTTATTATTAAACACCACTTGAAAGGTTTCATTAATACCTGATACCTTATGCTAGATAAATATTGTATTTGCTTCTTTACTAAAAAGAGCTCTCAGTACTGACTATAAATAGTGTCTGCAGTGTCTTCCTCTCAGGCTGCAGGTATAAATCTACCTATTAGAGGGTAGAGTAGTAGCTTCTATAAGGGCGAAATCTGGGGCAAAAAAGTCTGTATATCATTCGCTACTGCTTGTAAAGCTTAATTACTGTGAACTGTCAACAGATGGAATTTACTACTAAGACGATGTTTAGAGAGATTTTAGTGACTGAAACTGGGATTATTAAAATGAGGGCGACATTTCATCCCCATGGAAGGTAGCTAGTGAGTAGCTAATGGGGATTGATTTTCATAAACAGGAACTTTGAAAAAATGAAAGGCACCCTGTGAGTACATTCAACAACTCGCCAAACTGCATTGCATGTATCGTAAAGGTCTGTGTAACATGTTGAATGCTTCTCCTACATTTGAAAATATGTTCACATCCTGTTTACATTGGCGTCCAGTCGTTTTCTGTGGTCTAACAGTTGCTCTGATGCTCTGCCAAGTGAGGTCAGCCAAACGGTGACATCATACCAAACAATGGAAAATATTCATATACCGCTTCTTCTTCTTCTTGTGCCAGTGCATTCTGCAGCACAGCAACTGAAGCCAGAAAATTTGAAGTGCATTGGCATTTTATCACAGAACTTATGCTTTTTTATTTTCTTTGACTGTGGGACAATTCCTCAGGTTTTCATTTCTTAACAGTCTTGAAAGGTATTTGGCAGAAATGTCCCCCACAGGACGAAGACCTCTTCATCAAAACATGACTGTACAGGGCCACTATTGGTCCAAATCTCCGCAGCTTAAAGCTCCCCTCCAGACAGTTTTACTTCCTGTTTTATGATTAACGTTCATTCTCAGAAAACAGAGAATGGGGGTGTGGTTAAATAGTCAGACGTAATTCATCACTATGGCAACCAGATTGCATAATTTTTCAACCCAGTTTAGATTAAGCCAGTTTAGATGACTTTACTGTTTATCAGACCACAAATGAGACAAGAATTATCTCAACACGCTGACTCTCTCTCACTCGCTCTCTTCTTGACCGTCTCCTCCTGGCGAGGTGGCCGTCTGGCTGCTGCTGCACCGAGGAGCTGCAGGATGGATAGACATGTTGCGGAGGTCCAGCGTTTGAAATGCAGTTTCGGGGACGTTTTGGAGGCGCACCGTCCACCAGCACTGGCCGCTCTCTCCTCAGCTGCCAGCGCCGACGTCGCACCGGGCCGCACTGAGATTCATTTATTTCTCTAACGGGGCTTTTTCTCTGGTTTTCTGTTGGGCTGAAAGTTGTGCGTTCCCCGTCGTTCGGACCTGTTAGAGGCCCGCAAACCTCTGTTAATGTATCTCCAGCAGGAGGAGACGGTAAAGAAGAGAGCGAGTGAGAGAGACAGTCAGTGGGTTTTGTTCATTCTGCCGGTGGGGTTTTGTGTAACTCACTGTGTTGATTTCACCCGTTCACCGCACTTTAAATAAAATGAAAACCCTCAGTTAGCTAATGCAACAAGTTGGGCTAGCTAACTACACCTAACTAACTAACTACAGCTAACTACCTAACTACACCTAACAAGCTGACTAACTAGAAAGACAAACTGACAGACAGATAAACAGATTTATCAGTTTGCCGCTGCTCTGACTCAAAAGAGCATGAGAGCGCCTGCATCTTGGAGGATGACCTTTGACCTGCAGCTTCTACAATAGTCATACATCATATTTTAGCAACAACCTTCTTTTGTTTTTTTAACTTTGAGCTGATCAACTTAGTCAGGAAATGACTCAAATAAATATGAAATATCATAGAAATGCCAAAATACACTGGAGGGGGGCTTTAAAGGCCTTCATCAGTAATGGAAAGAGAGGGACATTGGTCTGCAGTGCATTTCATAAGTATGGGTTTTGTAATTGTATGTAGGCTTTGTTGTATTTTTAGAAACTTAAAACATACATTTTTGTAAAAACAGGAAGTCTCTTCGGCTGTTGAGCATTTGCCCATTTGGCTTCCAGCGTGAAATCCCAACTCAATGACGCAGCAAATTCCACTCCAAAAGGGCATTGCCCCAGAGGTTTGCAAAGGAGATGGCCCCTGAGCTGATTTTAGACCTATGTTCTCCCTTGGCAGAGTGCCCCACTGCCCCATGATTGAATGCCACTTGACATATTTTCAATAGGTTCCTCACCTTTTTTTCCCCTGTACTCCTGAATATACATCAGAGCAGCTGGTGTCTCAAGAGAAGCGTTGATCCTTCCTTTTCCTTTTCAGCTCTCTGATAGCGTCTTTAAGCCGTAGGGTACCGCTTTTTCCTTGACAGATGGAAATGTGCAGGGAGAGCTGATCTATAAACCCTCCAGTTATGACTGAAGTAACTTTGTGTATAACACGCAGAAAAAAAAATGTATATATATATATATTTAATCTGGAAACCTCCAAGCTGTTGAACTCGATGATCATAGCTGCTGGATTTTGTTAGAAGAGACATCTTAATTTAACTGAAATACCGACACAATTTTAACAGGCCAAAAGGGAGAATTTGAAATTTTTCTAACTGGGCCATTTTCCTGACGTTGTTCTGTCCCTTGTTGAAGCCTGTCCGCTACAGACAGAAATAGTTTCAACTTAACTTTATGGTTTATTTCCACTCCTAAATCTTTCTTCCTAAAAGTAAAGTAATACCCAATACTGGAGGATCTGGTGTTCTTCTGCAATGACAGGACAACTGCAAGAACCTTTACCTTTATGTGTAGCAAGGTGAAAGATACCAAAAGAAGCTGACTGTGGCTGTAAGTGAGCCAATGGCCTTTGACAAAACACGTTTAGGGATGATAAGTCTGGCTAATGAGGTCTGGCTAAGGGAATTACTCACCTTAAAACCACCAACAGCCTTCACAAGTGCTTGAGGCAGCCGGTAACTCAGAAAAGTGGGAGTTTCAGTTGTCTGTGATATTACACTGTAAATTAGTGAAATTGCCCTCCAAAGGCATGGAGAATTGTCTATACATCAATAAAACATATTAAATATCACAAATAAATACTGAAAATGTCAGCTTTCCATGCATCTTATGCATCATCCTGCAAATCCGGAGAGATATACGAGTGATTGTACAGTGGCTAGTGACACATTTTCCCCATCCAACTGTCAACATTTCACTGAGTTAAAGTACAACTAAAAAAAAAAAAAATCCAAAGCGCATCAGCACATGGACAACAAACCCTTTGTAAAAACAGAGATCCATTTTTGCCACAGTCTTATAGGGGAACCACAGGGATTTATAGCTACCAACGTACGCTGCTACCTGCAGCTGCGAGGCGCCACCTCAGGTAACAATATGATGCATGCTCTTCATTCAGCTGTCAAAATGTTGGCAAGTATCCGCAAGCTTGAAATCATCTGCGACACACTCAGATGAGGACATTATGTAGTTTACAAAAACAGTCACAGAAGCCTTCCAGGATAACTGCAGTCATTACCGCCGCTGAAACAAACTCATACGTGGGCTCCCGGCGGAGGAACCTGCTGTGTGTAGGCGGCCCCATAACCTGTATCTACCCTGGAATAGCAGCTGTGTTTGAGGTCTCAATTGAATGGGGAGAAGAGGATTCCCCTGCTTACAAGGCACAAGTGTTATAGTACATGCGTTGTTCAATTATTAAGGCATCTTCAGAGACCACCAGGGAGGGAGGGTTAGAGGGCTTTGACTGAGGAGGGAGGCGGTTTGGGTTCATGGCCCACCTGCAGACAGTTATTTCTAATTGTGTCAGCTGCTTCACCTTAAAAACTGCAATAATATGTGTAAATAAAATAAAACACCCACATGTCTCAAGTTCTATTTAATCCTGAAGGGGCAATAAAAGGAACTACATTTGTTACGTAACTTCTTACGTAACCTACGTAATTTAACCTCTTAAGCCCTAGGGTGCTGGAAGGTGTGGTTTGCCTAGACAGACATACCCAAAATAAATCAAGAATAGCTCCAAAATTACCAGGTCAATATGCATGATCTGGGTCTCTATCGCTAGGTAAGACCTCAGAGAATTCAGTAACATTGTGAGTGTTACCTATGCCTGAGTAAATTGTGATGAACCAAAGGAAAAATTTTAATTTTTATCCTTGCCTAAAATGTTTTCTAGATCAGACAGTGGATAACACCATTATAGCAATGGTGATGCACAGAGATGGTACTGAATTCATTCAGCATCTCCTTGACTACAACTGTGTCAAAGCAGACATAAATAACACAAAGACATAGATTCTACAAAGGTTTTAATCAGGATAGGACCAGGTGGACTCTACATTTGGCCACTTGGATACCCACAGTGTGCCAAATGGGTTTTCCACCTCTTGAAAGGAAATCTGGCTATAAAATACTACAGATATCCACTACAGGAGGCTATGTGCACACAATGGAACCTTTGGTCATGACATTTACCCTGTGCATCATCACATTCTACCATTGTGCACGGTATAAAATCAATAAAAAACAACTAAATTGTATAATTGTGACTCCAAATGGAGTAGTTTTATTATAATAATGACATATGATCAAGTAAAACTTAGATAATAACAAATAAGATCAATAACAAAGGTAACAAAAAAGAACCAATATTCAATATTCAATATAAAAATGGTCAAAAATATTATAAAGTAAAACGTACAATTTCTTGTGCGTGATAGATTTTGTATCTAAAATATTAAAATCATTGACCAACAAACATTGTTTGGATAAAATACACTTTTAAAGGCAGTGTTTTAACACACGGCTCAGCCGAACCCGGTAAAAGGGGTTAAAATAACTCAATGTTGACTTTCGGTTTCACACGAGACACAAACACCAGTCTCCTGGGTGAAAGTCCAGTTTTTGACCCATCCATCCATCCATCCATCCATCCATCCATCCATCCATCCATCCATCCATCCATCCATCCATCCATCCATCCATCCATCCACCACAACCTTCTCCCTATGTCATTTCACATATTTCTGTGAGATCAGGCTTGTCAAAGTCAGACACTTTGTACGACCAACCATCAACTATGACCTCCGACGTAATCGACCAGTAAAATAGTTTATGGTAGCAGGTAACAACAGGTCCCCGGTGCTCCTTGCTGTGAGGCGACAGTGGTTTTGTCCTTTACTATTATGGCTTGATGTATCAGCCTTCATAGCCCAAATGTCCATTAACTCTATTCATAGAGCCATCTCCCTTCTTTGAGTTGAATAAAATGAAGGAGTTGAAAGGAATGAGTGTTCTGAATGTGCAATAGGTAGTCTTTGCTGGTGAAGCAGAGCACTGGCCAGGAAATAAAAGCTTTTAAAAATCCAGAAGTGTCAGCACCTGGTGAAGTAATCATTGAGTCAGTGGTATTGATCAACAATTCTGTCAAACCCCTGCAGAGATATTTTCAGTCATTTTGCAGTACGGGGCAGCACAAATCATTTCAATTGCCCCTTTAACTGTTGAGGTTTAATTTTAATAAAGTGGTGAAAATCATTGAGTGTTTTGAAAGGAAATGACAAGTGTGATACATCGTTGTGAACGTGTACTCCTTTTATCCAAGAACGTTAAAAATAACCAGGGACCAAAGAGGAATTCTGCCATGGTGAGCCCTGCTAATGAGTCATAAAAACACGGTGACTCTGATCAAGTTGGCTGCAAAGAGCTTTTTAGATACAGAGACAAAATAATGTAAACAGAGGTCAGATTAGGTTGAACAACAAAGAGCAGCAATTGACAGGTATAAAAGAGATCACACAATCAGCACATGAGACAACTATTAAGCATGTATTCGGTAATTTGCAGGCCAAAAAACCATCCCTAAATGGCATCTAGGGAAAAGCTGGGCTAAATTTGTATTTTTAGTTGTAAATAAATGCAAAAATACAAGTTTACCCTGACCTCCAGGAGCCTCAAAAGTCCTATTCACCACGTGTTAGTTGCTTGGTGAATTTATCAATATATCACTATACAAATTTGTTAGAGAATTTTTTTTTTGTTAAAGATTATTTTTGGGGATTTTGCCTTTACTTGATAGTGACAGTGACAGTTGTGAAAGGGGTAAAGAGAGAGAGAAGGGATGACATGCATTATGGGCATCTGAAAATATCGATACTACCAAAACCTACGTCTCCTTTTTAAGGTTGATTCTGGCGTCAATAGGATCGATACAAAAAAGGGATCAGTTTCTCTCTTCTACACCTATTTGTGTGTCATCAATGAGTAGAACTGTCAGTGCAAACAATGATCTGTTGTAAAACTACAAGATGCATTTCTAGGGGGTTCAGTGAGCCCCCTGAACCAACGCAAACTGCGCCCATGTCTACAGCCCACGCACCCGCCCATCTTTTAATAGTGTCTCCAATGTGGCATGCAATGATATCACCCTCCCAATCCAACTTCTGGTAAGACAGCTAACAAGCTAACCTCCCAAAATACACGACTTGCCACTGAAAACGTAATCATATCAATGTTGTGTTTTACCTAATAGCCTAATATCTAACTGAACCCTTATCATGGCTATACCTTTAAAAAGAACACCATGAAAACAAGTAGAATGTTGCTCTCCAGGCAGTTTTACCACCAAATTACTTCCCAAACCATTTTCTCTCTCAGAAAGTCATATGTCAGCCTACAAAGGCTAACTTTAACAAGCTGTCCACAAAAAAAGTCAGCAGCTACTCTGGGCCATCCTGCTTTGCTCAGTATGAAACAAGCCGACAGTGCAGACAGAGGATACTCTGGGAGTTGTTGGTGAAGTCAATGTGACCACTAACTTTCTTGATCACAGCTCCCTCTCCTTTCCTCTGCTCCTCTCCAAGTCCAATTCACGGAGAGTATCTTATGCCCTTTTGTCCCCCGCGGCCCTCTGCATAGCTCATTTATGAAGTCTGGAAATATCTGCCAACTCTGCTTTCCCACCAACCTCTCCCTTAAAATAGCCGTGGAGGCAAGCGTGGAGGGCCCTCACTTCGTTGTGCAGTAACATAACCAGGTCATGTCTGTCCTCTTTAGAAGAAGAACAGGCAATTTAGAACCCAGGGGGTGGTTGTCAACAAGAAGCCCGGTCAAGTACACGGACGATGTTTTGCCGATTGAAAGATGCCCTTTAATGGCGTTCCTGACATTCAAATGAAGAAAAGGTGGAGACGGAATGAAAATGGCAAAGAAGACAAACGAGGACTTTTGAAACTGAAATTATGGAAACTGGGATGTAGAGAAATAAAAAAAAAAAGGTTAAATTTCTAGAGAGCAGTTCCTCTTTGCTACAGGCTGCAGATACCATGAACATTGTGGTATCCCAACTTTACCATTTTTTTTTTTTTTTTATATATAGTGGAATATTATCAGTAAAGTCACAGGGAATTTACTGGTTGTTAGACATTCAACCTTCTAACATTTCTCCGAGACGATCTACGGAATTCACAAACTGTTCAATATTCCAGTGCTATTTGAACATCATAATTCAAATTTGCTGCATAGTAATCTGCCTTGATAGGAAAATAAATCACACTCAGGCTCCTTACAGTAATTCACAAGCCTGTGTGGGTCCTTTATTCATGCCAGCCTGTCACTACACATGAGCATGCCTACACAGCATGGAAGTCGAAATCTAGGGAATGACAGAATGTTGTGTCCCACATCAATAATTGCCATCTCCAGTCAGTATCACCATGAAGTGTTCACACTGGATGCCTCTGCATGCGTGGAGTCACCTATAGCTGGCTACTGGCCACAATCCAACTAAGGTCCTTTTTTCTGGTTAAGTTGTTTGCGTGTAATTTTATGTTGACAGTAATAAAGCAAATGACTTGAGCAGATGACGGAGTCTGTTGTTATTCCCTCACAGGTTACAGCTCAACAAGTCTACAGCTATGTTAGCAGCTTGGTGAGGCTGTATTATGGCATAGGGGTGCTTTGAGCTAAATGCTCACGTCAGCAAAAGCAGAACGGGTTCAAACCCTCGTAAGATCCTGGCATCTTTCCTTGTAATTAATAACATGAGCTCATAATACTCTGACATTTACATACGGTATGTTGACATATGATCCAAAACCAGGTTCCTCCAGTAACTTAAATGAAGAATATCATTCTTAACGGAGGATGTATACTGTATATCCGACTGGAATCCAACAGGCCTGTATTGCTCAGCAGGTTAGACCTTACATGTCCTCTACTGAAAGTGAGCAAAGCTCATCTAAACAGGCCGACTCTCAGAGGATCTTCCCTATATCAACATAGATAAGAAGAAATGAGAAACATTTATTCATCAAAATGTTGACACAAGTACTTAATTATGAACTCTGCTCACCAAAACAAATGGCAGGGTTTGAGAGTATTTCCACACAGCAATTAAAACTCTTCCAATATTTGTCTACATTATATAGAATGACACTTAAACACGAGAGAGTAAGGCCACACCAGTGCTCTCAGCTCTTGCAATGTACAGCATTCACTTATATACAATTTTAAAACGAAGTGTTTGTCTCCATTATGCTTCCTAATGCGGGGTACACACACTAAACGAGAATCAAGCTGATTTTGGGCCCGGTTCCCCCCCCCTACCGACGATCGTCAGCAAAGCCCTGATTTTTTGGTGGTTCTAAAGGTGATTTTTCCAGATGTTCCTGTGGTGTGAGGTATGTTAAGAGTATTTTTACATCCCAGATCTGCTCGGAAGTCCATCCTGGCCGCTCTGACCTCACATGGGAAAGAACGATAGCAAAATGAGAAACAAACTGACTGAAGAAGGAAGGACAACCACCATCGTCATGGCGGCCGTGGCTTATGCATGAGCTAATGCTTAACCTGAAGCATAAAGTAGTAGTAACATGAAGCTCAGAAATGGAGGACCAACTTGTTGATTTGTGGCAACAATGCGTGTTTATCTAACGTGTCTCCATGACTTCATCCATCCATCCTTCATGAATTTTCAGTACAAAGTAGTGCAAACACTAACACTGTTAATTCCTCCTGCCCGTCGTCCTCCATGTTTGTTTACACTAAAGTCACGTTTGATCGAGAGAGCTTTTGCGAGATTTTCGTTTGTTTTATTCATGTTCGTGAATGAATCTCATTTTTAGCATTGCTAATTGTGGTGCCCAAGGGTTGAAAATGCTGCTCGGTCTGTTCTGTGTCAAAGCTATACCAACCAGGCAAAAGCTCCAAGCTCAAAGGGTGGCAGCTGGTTTGTGGTAATATAATTAAGAACAAGTTTGTTTGGTAATACGCACCCCTAACAGACAAACTGAATTGGTAAGGGCATTAAGATGGACCCATCCTCAGTAGGGGCCCTGTGTCACAATCACAATGCTGGGGGTAACAAAGTAACATGTAAGTACTCAGATCACTTTTTTGTTATAACGAGCAACGTAACGCATTCATTTGCAATTCAAGTAATCACTAATGTTTAATCTTCAAATAAGCAATCCGTCACAAGAACATTGCAGCGAAATGCAAGTTGTGCCTGGAGGATAATGTTAAAGCATAAGTAGGCGAGAATTGAGCAAATATGATAAAAAAAAAGTAATTTTTATTAAACTGTCACTATACCCTGACAGTAGTGCATGAGACAGGTAATCTGAAAAAAATCATGTGTCCTCTGGTGTCCTCCGGTGCTCCTAATGGCATCTGTGAGATTTCACAGACCGGAGGAAAACAAGCAGTCAGAGCTGATCTGGAGTCTGCCATCCAGCTGCTGTCTATGAGAGCCGGCTGTCAATCACTCAGGAACTCCGACCAAACGGTCAAACTAGGCAGCGCTGATCAAATATGAATCAATATTATGTTACTGTAATGCCTATTTCTCTCCTCAAATGTTTTCAGAATCATCTTGTAGTGCACGGTTTAGCTGTAAAATGAGAAAGTTTGTGACCCGGCAGCAATGATTTTCTAAAGCCTGAAAACAGAGCCATGAGGAGGTGCAGAAGTCTAATTTTCTCTCAGAACACTTGAATTACAATATGCTGAAAGGTTATTATGGAATTTTTTACCCAATGATGCCAAAAACTTGTTGCCTACTACGGTTTAATGTTGTAAATTGAACAAAGAGACTTGCTTAGGTTCAGGCAACAAAACCACTATAGTTAGGTTTAGGAAAAAACAACATGGTTGGGCTTAAAACTACTATGTTTGTACAATGAAAATGACACTGAACGTTGTGAGCACGGGACATGAACAAACAGCTGATTGTAACGTCAAGCACAGGACGCGAACAGCGGTCTCCTGGATTAAAGTTTTTGTTTTTATCCCTATGTAGATATATCATTTTAATCATTCTATCATTCTAAGGTAACACAAAAACACAAAAACTCCTATTTTCAGGTGATTATACACTAAAGAAAACATATTTATTAATATTATATTCAATTTCTGCCAATAGACCCTAAATGTTACACGCTGGTCTTTAAGACCTAAAACTCTATAATATTATAAGTTAACTCAAGCAAATAAGATTCATACAAAGCTAGACTACAGGTACTTTTGCTGTCAGACATTGCGGTGTACACAGTGATTAATAATGGATGTCAAGGGTACAGTTAGGTCCCCCCTTTTCTCTCACGCTGTGTGTATGTATATGCACAAGCGTGTGCTGAGGGAAATGAAAAATTCTGTCACAGTATTCCTAGAAAAGCAACATACCCTATCATATATCATTCTTTTTATATGGTGAAATGAATAAGGAACAAAACAATGCATTTTTCTACGACCGAACCCCAAAAGAGCAGCACACAACGGCACACTTTTTTTTGCTCCCCATTTCTTTGAATAAATAATTAAAGCAGCTCTGAATTGATGTGTTCACTCGAAGAGAGGATGAATTCTAAATAAAACCTTAAGTTCTTTTTTATACTGTTGAAATCTGGTGATAAATTGAACAATTGTTGCAAACATCTCCATCTTCAGCTATGTGAGCTGATGATGTCATTTGCATTTTCTTGTATTTTGTCACTTTTATTGTCACCGACTCACTTGTCTCCTGTTCAATCAGGTATATTTAATCATACGTTGACAACTTAAAAGTTAGAAATTCAGAGTTTCTCAGATTTCTTCTGCGTAAAACAAATTGACGAGTCAACGCGGAATGTTTGACGCCAGTTTTATAAAATATAAAGGCATCAAAAACTGGCAACGGAATGATACATAGCAAAATAAATAAATTAGATTATTTACCACAGCTGTCAGCTTCAATGAAGTGCACGTCTGGTTTGAATGTCAAGCTCATCTACAGAATGTGTGCATCAGCGGTATCGTACCCACCAGCAGCTCTAATCCTTGTCTCAACCAAATTATACGTACAGATGACAGCAGTGTGGGCAGGACGTTAACGTCTGGCACATCCATTTGTTTCATTCTACGTGGCTGGATGAGAGTGGCATGCACAGACCAACACAATAAAGGCATAATTATCACGTCCATTAACAAATTATGAACAGAAATTATGGAAGTTTGTGCACCTCGTCCTGGGGTTGGACAAGGTCGTCAAAAAACATCAATGTCATTGTGTGCTACACTTATTGTGCTTACGCTGCCTTGGACAAGCAGATCAGGATTATCACAACTCATCACTGACAAAGAAGCCAAACATCTTAACGTTCATTTGGAGTTTCTGGCCACCTGACACATTTAAACCCAATACTCACTATCCTTTTAGCTCTGTTTTTGGTCTCCACAAGCTCCTGAGCGAAAGATATGTCTCTTTAGAAGCTAAATGCTCAAGTATGTTCACCAGCATACTTGCCAACCCTCACGATTTCCCCGGGAGACACTCTGTTTTCCATCGCCCTCTCCCAAACTTCTCCCGTATTTCTCCCGATTTGTGACAATTTTTCCCACCCTTTTTTTTCCTATTCATTATCTCAACCTGTTTCTGGTACTGTACAGTGTGTATAGGCCATAAGCCTTACTGTTTCCACCCCAGATGGCAACAGAGCTACTACACCTATGTCTTTTCCCGACAAAGGAGAGCTGCTCATGACACCGCGGCGTGAAACCGAGCGCGGCGCAGGCCGTTGGGAATAATGGGTTTCAGAGCGCAGTGGTGCCGTTGTCGCATTGTGTCTAAAAAAGGCCTTCGGTGAGCGGAGAGTTTGTATTACAAATGTCAATGTCATTTTGAATGAGGTTTTCTTACTTCTGGAACAAATCCTGGAAGTTCAAGCTTGCTAACGTTAGCACGCTCAAATCCTAAAGCCAGTTTAATACTAGCCAGCGGAGCAACAATGATGGTTTGAAATTTAAAAAAATGGTTTTCATTCAATAAAATGAGAGGAGCTATCATAATAAGATAAGATAAGATATTCCTTTATTAGTCCCACAGTGGGGACATTTGCAATGTACAGCAGCAAAGGGGATAGTGCAGAAACAAAAAGCAGCAGTAAAAACAAGATACAACGAAAAAGCTAAACAAAAGTAGACAGGCATATAAAACATGAACAATTTAAATAGAAGGAATATAAAAATAGGAACAATATAAACAAGGGGATAATAAGAAAAGTGTCTAAACCTGCTGTTATACCATCCATATCGTACCCACCAGAGGTTATTTTTTCTTTCAGCTCATGTGGAGGATTGTGACTTTTTGGCAATGAATAGATCCGATTTGTTACATGTGCTCCAGTATACATTGTGACCTACAGGATGAGAGGGCATTGGTAAGCCTTGTTTTCAGTAGTTCATGCCAAATGCATTTTGTATAATCCCACACAAATATGGGTATATTTTTCCTGGATGCATTCCTGCAGAGGCCTCATTGTTGGCAGATCTGAAGACCTCTGGATGATGCTGGAGGGAAGGTGGTGGTGGCGGCGGCGGCGGCGGCGGCGGTGTGTTGTTGGAGTGTTTCTTGTTTTGTACATGGCGCATCAATGTGGTGCACAGCGAACAGATGCCGAGCTGAGTTTAGCTGGGGAGTGTGTGAGAAAGCTGATCCATCTCCCCATCCTCCCTCCTTGGTCACCGAGGGCATTTGAGACAGAGCTGCGAAGAAACGTCACATTTTGTTCCCAGAATTTGCTCATAATGTGCTCTTCCCAGAAAAAATCAAAACTAGGCAGAGAAAAGAAAACATCATCCTCTGAGAAATCTCTAATGTTACCAAGATCATTAGGATTACTTAATGGCTAATGTCGCTTCTGCTAATGGAGTGAATTCAAATGAAGGCAAACTTTGTAATTGATAATTGATTGTGTGGTCATTAGGTGGGATGTAACAAAGGATGAATGTCTCGACAGCCGACTCCAGACACTGCCAGTCCCACGAGAGCCCACCACACCGACAGCTCATTTAAATAGCCCAGCCTAACCCGAACCACTTGATGAACTCTTTATGTGTACCTGGACACTACTTTGCCTTCCTTTTAGTCTGCCATTAAGTGCTCCCAGTCAAGTTCACGAGAAAGAAGAGAGTCGGTGGCGCACCGACGGCTCCGGCAGCCTCGTCTTGCCGCAAAGGCTCGGCTCCTCGATGCCGGCGGACTGCTGCCATTGATAATTGGACTTAAGGTTCCCCTCCTATTATGTACTTGTCGAACAGCAATCTAACACTTTGCCATCTGTTTGTGTTAGTGTTAATCATATCTATTCTCCTACGTTATTGTTCCAGATGGCTTCTGTAATTGCATTGTTTCTTCTGCAGATGTTTTATGGTGCGGTTTCGGAGCGCAGCCAGCTCTGGGTTGATAAAGCGCTGGAACAGTTAATGGGAAAATAAACGTTTTCACAGGCAGGTTCCAAGTTTTTGTCACTAGTCACACAAACAGTGTAATTGCCACTAATGGGGCCAGGGTAACCATTGGATGACTGGGGGCCATATTAGCATAGTTCCACAAAAAACGGAGGAGGAATCCAAATTTAGAAATGTGGCAGCGGCTGGATCGACCACGGTGTAAAAAAAAAATGAATCTCTTGGCGCTCGGAATATAGAAGGAGCTCCAAATGTACATTATGCAGGGACTTCTCATTATTTTGCATGGAGGGGAGAGAGCGTATACGGCGGCAGCAATAGCAGATGGAACAATAGCAGCAGGAGTTTCAATTCCAGGGATTAAGTTCTTGTAGAGGTTCTCTTGCTGCTCTGTTTGTTTTACAATATATCAAGTGGCTGGAAATATCCAGAGCATGCTAAAGGAAACCGCTTCACTCTTATGAAGGCAGTAGCTCTCCAATAGTTGCCATACTTCGTTGCAGATTTGCCATTTATTTGAAGAGCCGCATAACCTTTAAGGCTTATGAGTAAAATACGAGACAGTGTGCTGTATAGACTGCCTCCGCCTTGAGATGCTGAACCGCAGTCTATTTTCCCTAATCGCCTGTGTGAGCACAACACCGCTGATTCAATCTGAATTTGACAAATGTTGCTGACTAGAGGAGGACAGCTCTGGCATCCTACATGGCAATTTTGAAAACGGCCTCATTTCCCTGCGCCATTGTCTGCATGGCAATGGTGTCTGCGATGAACTGGAATCACATTATCGTGCAGTTACATGGGCATCAGCTGTGCCGTTGGAGACACGGCCGGGGGAAATGAGGGTCACCGCGACTCCCCCAGCCTCTGATTCATCTACTCAGACGAGACAAAGGTCAGCTCATGATTCCAGCTCATCAGCTGAGCCTCACCCAAGCAGCCAATGAGTGGGCAAATTATTTTTTAGGAAAAGGTGGGGAAACAGGTGTAGCGAGGTATGGAGAATATTAATTACCACATTTAAAATCTAGAGTGTATATCACACACACACAATTATTATTCATCATCAACAATAATTGATTCTGTTGTGTTGTGCAAATGTGTTATTTTTAGGGATGAGAATAGCTGTGAATCAGTATCAGCAACTGATTACTGCGAGCAAGAAAAAAAAAAAAAAGGGTTTCTACATTTCTCCATATCCTCGCTTTTTCAGGGGCCGAGCTCCACTGAAAGTTTGAGTTCAGCACATTTCTCCCCACTCATTATTTAATGACAACAAAATTGTCGCTATTATTGTCCCATTCAAATGGCAGGCAGTGACAGAAGAAAGTGGGAATACGGAGCTAATCTTACAGAGAAAATGCGCGGCGGGCCATCATGTGTTAGGAATCTCATTTCCTTTGTGCTCTCTGAATCACCTCCTGAATCTATTTAATTAAATCATGTATAATTCAGAACCTACAGCCCCCACGTGTTTGCGTGATGCTGTAGGTGACACTACGTTACATACAAAAGGCGGGTGTAAATGCAAGCGAATACAGTTTTCATCACGTTACTGATGAAGCTGCAAATGTCTGTGGGATGAATGAAGCTGACGGTGAGGAGGCTGCAGCATCAGGTTGGATGTTGGTGCTCAGACCTGCTTGTTGTAAAACTATCCACAAACTGCCTACACAATATGCAGGGAACAAAACACACAAATGTCATCTCCACCTACGGTCTTTTCTTCCCCTGCAGAGAAAGCCGTCTCCCTTCCAGCCCCTCATGTCAAGGTTTCAGACCTTATCACTGATATCTATCACAAGTCTTCTGCAGGCAAAATAAAAAAAAAATAAGCTGTGAATAATAGCCAGGAGTAGCTTACATGAGATACAGTGAAACATTGAGGTGATCAGAGTAGGCTGAGGAAGGACAGTAAAATGAAGCGGTGCAATGAGGAGCTGAATATCTGCGATGGTTCAGGGCACATGAAATGGAAGATAACTAATCATTGGCATCATAATAGCCCCCCGCAGAAGGGGTGTTTTGTCTCCATTCGGAGCAAAGCAGGCGATTTAGGGGGAGATTTAAACCTTGTGCAATGTGCTGTATTATCTATAAGTTACTGCGTGCACATACAAAACGGGAAGAGCAGGGAGAGAATGCAAGGAGTGAACATAACATGGGGACATTTTAGAGGCCAGGGCAATCTATTATAAACTCGGAGAAAAAAAGGTTTGGAAATTTGTGTTTGGTGGATTATTTCTCCGTTGTTACAATGCTAATTGGCATTGTATTTTACATCGTTGGAAAGCCTGTTTATTTACCTTCACAATGATATCCAACTTGTAAGGATCATGCATTTGTGGGATGAGCATCACAGCTGATTATGTGGGTAGCGCCCAAGTGAAATTTGCCAAAATGCTCTGCCGATGGTAAACAGTGTATTCTCCTGTTGGTGTTGACTCTTGTTTTGAGTTGTTTGGTGGATTGGATGATTGAACTCTCTATCAGTAACAAGGAACAAACAAGACATATTGGCAATTTTTACACTTTATTCATTTAATACACCGTGAGGAGCCTCAGTAGCGGGTGGAAGATCCATACGCAGCCACAACAGCCTGGCACCTCCTCCTCATGCTGGTCACCAACCTGGTCACACGTTGCTGTGGGATGGCGTTCCATTCCTCAACCAGGATGCAACTTGGTTTTGCGGAACACCAGCTTCCAGATTAGACAAACGTGGCATGCCGATGCTTGGAGCAGACAACAAATGATCACTTTAGCAGGGCGCAGCACCCAGCAGGCCCCATGCACATCAGCCACCTGATTGGCAGCACCTGGAGCTCAAAACAAGAGCCAATACCAACAGGAGAATACACTGTTTAGCATTGGCAGAGAATTTTGTCAAATTTCACTTTTGCGCTACCCACATGATCGTAATAAGTTGGACATCATTGTGAATGTACTGTAAATAAACAGGCTTTCCAACGATGTAAAATACAATGCCAATTGGGGGGGGGGGGCTGGAGTCGTAGATCCCAGCTGACATTGGGTGAAGGCGGGGTACACCCTTGACAGATAACCATTCACGCTCACATTCACACATACGGGCAATTTACGGTCAACAATGAACCTATTTGCATGTGTTTGGACTGTGGGGGGAAACCTGAGTACCTGGAGAAAAACCCACGCTAGCACGGGGAGAACATGCAAACTCCACACAGAAGGCCAGGTGACCTGTGTGATCCTCTTGCTGCGAGGCGACAGTACTAACCACTGCACCACCGTGCAGCCCTAGAAACAGTAACTTGGGGAAATATATTTCAGCTTCTCTGCGTGCCCATGTTTTTCCAGCTTTTCCCTTAAACGTGTAGGATTTTCTTTTTTTCTTTTTTTAACCTTGGTGTGGTTTTTTTTTTACTGAATCAGCGTTTCTTGTTTCAGCAGCTCAGCGACCGGCCGTATTTGCCGTTTTCCAACAATCAGATGAATGAGCGAAACATGCTTACAGTACCGCTTTGAAATCACTTTATCGTACACTACTTTGAGAAATGTCAATACAATTGTTGTCAAAGTAATGTTGTTATATGCTTTGTGGCCTGGAAACAAGTGAGAACACCGGGGAATAAAAAATGTATATTGTGTTTTGAGGAATCTTTGTTGCTATTTCTGTTCAGGAGGTGAACTTGGCATCACCTTTTAATCCATCACATTAAGCCGGTGCCACGTCAAGGTCAATGCAAAAATGGCAATATTACAATTACTGCCCTCAACATTTGCCATCAATTTGTTAGATGTAAATGTCCTCACTCTTATTTGATGAAGTAGTAATAGAAATTAGAAAATAAATCAATGTAATTGTGAAATGTGTGCTGTCCTTTTCGGATCAGCAGTTAGCCATTATGTGTGGAAAATGACATCCATGTCTTGGGGACATCCTGCAATCAAATTAAACTGTCTAATAGCAATGATGGACCAAGATAAACACCGTCTATAACATAGTCTAGAGATAGATTTGCTTGATCCGTCGAATAAATCATTCTGAATGGGATGTGTATGAAGTGTGCTGTATTAGCTTTTCAAGCTTTTTTTTAATTATTATTTCACATTCAAATGTACTGTTTTTCACTGTATTGATTGTTGCTAAGCATCTAAAGTACTTCAGTTTCAGGTTATTGTCAAAAATATATTATAAAATCATGAGTTGTTGACTCACTTCGTCGGAGCAATGGCAATCCGATTAGTACTGACAAGGTGGGAGAGGCCAAGTGTTTTTAATGACAGAATATGGATCTTTTTCAAAATGAGTTCACGTAAATCAGTAGATTCTGTCAATGGCTTACATGTCCTATGAGAACATTCCCTGTATCAGCTAAAAGTGTGGAGGTAGGGACAGCTTTGTACTCCGGACAGCTAAGGAGGGTTTTATTCATATACTGAGGGCCTTTGTATCCTGATGAATTAGAGTTTTGTATCTAACACTGAAAAGGCTCTGCTTTAGAGAGCACAATCGCAGGAAGGAGAAGTAAACATTAAAGGATAACTTTTTTTCACCTAGACCCTATTTGGCATGTTTTTGTGTCTAAGTGACTAATGGGGACAACAGTTTTTGAAATTGGTCCAGCATTGAGTGAGAACCCTGCAGCCACCAGCCGCTAAACGGGCCGTAACTTAATTATTTGGGGCAACCTGGTACTGTCAGTTTACGTCCATTAAAAGTGTTTGTTTTTGCCACCGAAAGGCTCATATTGTTAATATAAGTGTCTGGCAACATTATGGAAAGGACCCTACGGAGAAATAAAACCTTTTCTTAATTTTTGCTTTCGGTTTGTCATTGTGTCATGTGACTTTTTGCCAGAAGACAACAGTGGAAATGTGAGTGAGAGTGGAGAGAGGAGTGGTCATGTCTAGAAGGGAACCCGCAAATTGAGGTCTGCAAAAACTCTTGTGAGACTCACTGCCCGACGACCTATCCTAACCTTAACCATTCAAGGTCAATGCCTAATCTTATCTATTCAAGGTCAATGCCTAATCTTAACTATTTAAGGTCAATGCCGACACTGTGAACAACAAATCTGTGTTTGAAATCAGCATGAGGAGAGTTAGTAACGTTAGCTGTTAGCAGCCGGTGGGCAGCACAGTCCTGACTGGATAAATACCGCAGATACAAACGTTAACGGAAGTGCCATTGAGTTATTATTATGAGACGTTCAAAGTCGGCTCAGGACTATTGGGCGAAGGTAAATTACAACGTTATCATGATGTGTTCAAATGTAATCTCGTAAAATGTAGTTTTGGCTAGAAACTTGAATAAATCCAGTTGTTTGAAGGAGATGTTTTCACTTCAATATAAAATAGATAATAGAGAGAGAATTATGATCTGTTTAACTTCCTAACACTAGCTCTATGCAGCTTGCCAAGATTTTTTTAATCAAAGCAAATATTTAAATAATCATAATCATTTTAAACAACCACTATAGATGACAATATCAAAGTACAATACAGTACTGTGTACAGTAGGCTACCCTCCCTGCCCCGAAAAATGGGGCTTTTTGGACCTGCAGTGCATGTTTTTATATTTTGGCATGCTGGGGGATTCTCTGTTTTGTTAAGTTTTGTTAATGGAAACATTACTACCCAAAACAGTCAGTCCTGTACGGTTCAAAAACTCCTGCATATAATGTCATTTTCTTAATAATCTGCTACTTGGAGTGATTTTCAGTATAATAAATGCTGAAAAATAAGTGTGCAGTATGTTTTCTATAAATTAATCTAGTGATAAAATAGAGATTACGTCTGACAGAATTTGTTTGGCCCCCGGCAACAATCTGGGTTTCTCATGTGGCCCCCCGGGAAAAATAATTGCCCACCCCTGGTCATAATGGTGGTACTTGGAGAGTCAAATATTTTCTGAGGTGGTACGTGGTGTAAATAGTTTGAGAACCACTGATCTAAAGGATCCATATTGTAGAAAGTGAGATTTCCATGTTGATTATAAAGCAGGTCTAGGTTCTATATAAATACTGTGAAAGTATCAAAACGATCAATCCACGGAGAAATACAAACAGCCTATATTGAGAAACTGGGCTTTTAAAACGAGCGGTCAGCACTTCGGCAAGTGTGTGATGACACATTTATACGGGTCACCGTTAGAAGTGCCACTAAACTCTGTGTAGTTGACACATCCTGGCTGCAGTGACGCTGTGAAGATAGTGACAGCACTGATGCGGAAGACCAGAAAACGCTGACCAATCAGAGCAGACTGGGCTTTCGGGAAGGGGTCTTAAAGAAACAGGCGCTAAAACAGAGCGTTTCAGACAGAGGCTAAATACAAGTTTATTCAGCCAGACAGAATGTATATAAAGTGTTTTTTGGAACATTAAAGCATGTAAACATGTTCTAGTAGATACCCCAAATAAAAGTATGAACCTGGAAATGAGTCTTCTTTAAAACGGCTTGTTTCACTTCATTATATTTGCAATATCTCTTCACATTCGAACCTTCAACTTCCGTCTCGTCTCAAGCAATTATTGCCATCGTAACAACCTCTGCCCAACTAGCAAACCTTGACATGTGTTCAACCCTTCCCCTGTGGTGTTTAACAGGTCATATATCATATTTAAAATGCATATTCATATCGAAAGAGATGGCAATATATATATATATGGAGAATCTGAGGGGGTGAAAAGTTGGCAGGTTTCTAAATGAGATTATTAGCAGCGAGATCATTAGCATACACAAACACGGAGCCTTATTATAAGGCAGCTGGACCACTCGAAGAAGTGCGAGACTCGCTCTGACCTCATTAGTGGGAGCATATGGGAGGCAAACCTGCGTATCAGTGCAGTTATCCAAGTTTCAGTGTGAATTGCCCAGCGTGATCTCCACACTACACTATATGGTCTCAGTCTAATGAATATGCATTACCCCCACAAAAAGACTGGAAGTGGATCTTATTTGGCTAATCTACTTTGTTTTTGCACCTCTCTAATCTGCAGTAATAGCCCAGGGACGCAGGGAGTTTTGTCACATAATGTCTGGATGCTCTAGATGCTTCATATCGTTTGTGATTTGGGCAATGTGGGACTTTAAAGCTGCGTTAATTGATTATTTTGGGCCCACTAGGGTGCAGGGAACAAGCTCGAGACACAATATCTGACAAATTATCACCTTATAAAGTTGTTATTGCTAATTATGCCTTGTTAACATACAATTGGCTACACATCCAGCGGACACAGATGAAAATCAGCATTCATTTGGAGTTTGCTTGTAAATCCAATATTCACTCTCTCCGTTTGGTCTTTAACAACTTTTGAGATATATATCTGGCTCTTCAACCGCTAAATATTCCATCAAGTCCATAACCAAAATTATTTGGTGCTGGACAGGTAGCATGCAATGGGTGGGCTTAATTGAGCTTTTATTCTGAAAACAGCTGCCTGCTGCAGCTGGAAACTATGTTAATGAGAGCAGAGTTTGTGGGTCATTAAACCAACGTAGAGCTGAGGGGAACTGCAGAGTTGGGTGATCATTTTCTGTGAGATTGTCACTACTATAGCAACACCTTACATAGTACACATGGTCATTTAATCCATTACTAATATAAGAAATGTGAATTAGGGACTGTACAAAAATTCATAGGAGTGTGTTTGTTTCTTAATTTGCTGTCTTTTTTTGGAAAGCAGGCGATGTTATTTTTAATTCTTCTCACCTCGTTCATGTCAGCATTTTATTACAGATGAATTGCACACTTATTCCACTAAAGGGTGCATACGTGTTGGAAGATGATTTAAACTGTGGGTGCGCTGCTGCCACTAAATATGCATTTATTTTTTACGTCACTGTATTCAATAACCATGACTGCCGCTCTCCGGTATTTAGCTCAACGGCACTCTCTTGCCACTTACAACTTTGCTAACTACAAATTAACAACAACTAAACTGTCATTTTAACATACAATGAAGAACATCCTCTCTTGTGGAGCATGGATTGTGCAGTCATGTGTATCTCTTTGGATTTCAGAGCATCTGGTGTCAACCGGCCCAGATTGCACTTTTGACTTTGGCCAATCACAGGTCATTTCAGAGAGAGAGAGCGTTCCTATTGGCTGTGCTCCGGCCGGTGGGCGGTGTTTGGTATTTTTTCATCGACAGATCTCGACATGGCTGCTGGGTCACAAACTTTCTCATTTTACAGCTAAACAGTACACTACAAGAAGTTTATGGAAACATCTGAGGAGAGAAATAGGCATTACAGTAACAGAATATTGATTCATATTTGATCAGCGCTGCATAGACAGCCGGCTCGCATAGACGGCAGCTGGACAGCAGACTCCAGATCAGCTCTGACTGGTTGTTTTCCTTCTGTCTGTGAAATCTTGCAGATGCCGTTAGGAGCACCGGAGGACACCAGAGGACACAGCGGAACATCATTTTTTTTTTTTTTCAGATTACCTGTCTCATGCACTACTGTCAAGATATAGCGACCGTTTTATAAAAATAACTTTTTTTAATCATACTTGCTCCAATCTCGCCTACTGCTGCTTTAAACACTAAACATCGACTGTGGCTGTTTACAATTATTAATGCTAATAATATGAGTTTATTAATGCACGCACATGTTCTACACATACACATGGACCCAAGCTGTTGCCTAGCAACGCAATTTCGTCGAAATGCGCTAAAACAGAGCGTTTAAGACAGAGGGTAAATACAGGCATATTCAGGCCCGACAGTATGAAGAAAATAAAGTTTTTTTTTGGACATTACAGCATTTAAACATGTTCTAGTAGAAACACAAAATACAAGTATGATCCTGAAAATGAGAATAATATGGGACCTTTAACTGTAACCAAGATACTTATAAATACCGCTGTGCTCACCAGTACCATAGCGTGAGAGCGCACGCTGCACACAGCCTTTCTCCCTCTCTTTCAAGCATGGGACTTTAATTTACCGACAGTAATTGACACGTGTTTTAATATTTAACGGTACGCTCTTTGGCTCAACTGTTTTGAGGAAATGTCTCCCGCCGACTCTATATCGTGTAATTGGTTTGATTATTATGACGGACAGTCAGACATCTAATCTCACACCCATCACGCTAAAGTATCTGATCTTATCCATATTTAGTTTTTTTATCATTTGGAAATCATTCAGTGGTTATAACATTTTTTTTTTAAAAGTAAAATATAAAAACTGTCATAAGCTCAAGATATTATTGTTGATCAAATGTACATGAACATACCTGTACAGGAGCTGGCTGCTTCACTATTGAGACATATTGGGGAAAGATATTAATAATAATAATAATAATAATAATAATAATAATAATAAATTGGATTTATATATGAAAAAAGAAGAGTATGTGTATTTCAGTCTGTGGGGTGGATTTGTGGAATGGGTTAGGTGATGGGTTGAAGGGGAGCACAAATATAAATCAATTTAAAAAGCTATACAAGAAAGATATTTTTGGGAGGTACATGGTTGAAGAAGAGTTGTGTTAAAGGTTGGTTATATACTTTTTAACTGCGGATGTATTTGTGGGTTGTAAATAAATTTGGGATGCTGTTCATATATTCAACTTGGGATGTAAATAAATCTGAGATAGTTTTTATATTATATTATATTATCATTCTATGATATATGAGTTAATAGAGAAGTGAGAAAGGGGTAGGGTAATATAAGTTTTTCTTCTACCTACTCCTTTTCGGACACTATAACTCTTGTTTTGTTTGTTATTATTTTGTATCTGTTTTTATTTATTATATGTTCAAAATAAAGTCTTTCATTCATTCATTCATTATAGCGCCTTTCAGAAACCCAAGGACACTTTACAAAAGGGGCACACAAAAATCATACTAATAAATATAATAATAATATTAATACTTATTTTATATATACTTTACTGTTATTATATCTGCTTTACTATTGTTATTATATTATATATACTTTACTATTATATATACTTATTAATATAAATACTTGTTCCAGTTAAACTCCCATACCTTCACTATATTGACAATTAAAGTGATTCTGTTTATGTGTCATAAAAAGCGAAGAACATGATGACAAAGATGATAAAATAAAGGTCATTATGGCCTCACATACAAGTGAGTAAGAAACAGCATAACGACCCCTTAAAAAAAAGTCAGATATGTCATGCTCTTTCTGCTCAACTCACTAAAGAAAAAAAAAAACACAGTTACTGCCATACACTGTGTCCAGTCCTTACTGTAATTTCAGTCTCACAATCCTCATGGGATGCTGTTAGTTAGCCGTATTACTGTCAGCTTATCTCTGACAGGAACCAAGAGAATGACATACAGGAAATAAGCTTTGGAGTAAAGGCAGGTCATTTGGGAAGCAAAATGGAACTCCCATTACTACCTGCAGTGCTAAACATTTCCAGAGCGAACACTGACAAGGTGCATATCCTGCAGAATATGGCACGAGGTGCTCCAATGTCAGATATAGCAGAAGGGCTTTGATGATGCCCAGGGCTGCAGCGCTGTCAAGAACCCCAGGGGAGCCAGACAGAGGTGGGAAGCTTTTTCGAAAGGTCGAAAATTGCAGGGGAACTACTTTCAAGGTTCCTAAAAATTCATCTGGTAGAGAGTGAGGCAGGGTGGAGTGCAGAGCACCTTGAATACATTCTCAAGGAAACATTGGCTTTAGTGCATTTTTTTGTTAAAGATAAAAAACCTGATTCTGTTTGGAGAGGTTTTGGAGCTTGACTATGTCATGGAGGAATCTAAAATACGGATATGGATCATAAGAGTCTTTGATAATATAAATTAAAGCTGCAGTGGGTAGAAATGGAGAAAATATGATTAAAAATGTTTTTATTTTTTATAAACTGTATGTCACTATATCCTGTATAAATCCTCCTATGCTCCTAACGGCATCTGCAGGATTTCACAGACCGGAGGAAAACAAGCAGTCAGAGCTGATCTGGAGTCTGCCGTCCAGCTGCCGTCTATGAGAGCCGGCTGTCAATCACTCGCATACTCCGACCAAACGGTCAAACTAGGCAGCGCTGATCAACTATAAATCAATATTCTGTTACTGTAATGCCTATTTCTCTCCTCAAATATTCTCAGAATCATCTTGTAATGTACTGTTTAGCTGTAAAATGAGAAAGTTTGCCGTGTCGAGATCTGTTGAGGAAATACCAAGCACCGCCCACCAGCCGGAGCAAAGCCAATAGGAACGCTCTCTCTCTCTCTCTGAAATGACCTGTGATTGGTCAAAGTCTTCTGTCATGTGCTAGATTTTCTAAATCCTGAAAACAGAGCCATGAGGAGGTGCAGAAGTCTAGTTTTCTCTAAGAACACTTAAATTATAATATGCTGAAAGGTTATTGTGGAATTTTTGTCCAATGATGCAAAAAAAGTGTTGCCTACTGAAGCTTTAAATGCACAGCGTAACAGGTGTATTATATATCTATTATATATCTATACCTCTCGACTCTCTCCCTTACTTCCATTTTCGCCTCTTTGCTGACACACACAGTAGCTCATATGTTGAACTAATCATCTCCAAGGCCATGATTTATAGGCCCCTTTTGCTAATAAAGACTGAGTAACAAGCTGTCAATGGGAGCTCAAGGTTATTTATGTCCCCCCCTGTTTCAGCAATGTTTCCTCTCCACCGGGACAATAAGACCCCTCTCCACCAATGATATTTAAATCCGTGAAGCATGGATCACTTGCGGTACATGACAGGCATTTTGCTTGCTGCGATAAGGATGATTCATTCTCATCTTGTATTCACCATTAAAAGGAGAAAATCCAAAAAGGGGACGCATGTTTAGAAAAGTGTTCTCAAAGGCACAATTATTACCGCAGAAATCTGTGAAAAATAATTACCTTGAAACATTAAGAGTAAATGGAAAATTAAATGTGCTGCCCGCACGGACGTTATCGCACTTGTTGCTCTCTCCGTGGTCGGCCGCAGACTCTCCTCTCACAGCAGTACTTTCACCTTTTAATGTGAAACAAAGCACGCGCTACAGGAATCAATGCACTTGTCATTCACAACTATGGTCAGATCAGCAGAAAGGTCACAAAGCCCCAAAATGTCGACCCCCCCCTCCCTCGCCTTGCGAATATCATCCCATTCTCTCCAAAGTTTCCTTTTTATGAATCCATCACATGTCACGTCAACCTGTGTCGTCTTTGGCTCGGATACAGCGCCGACATTCATTACTTGTCATCTTTATGATTCCGGCGGTTCGTAATAAAAAAAGGGTTACTGTGGAAACGCGACCAAACTGTTTCGTGCCATTTAACAGCATTCGCGATTTATTAGTATAATGAACCCCTTAAATGGCATGAATCCAATATTAGCATTCATCTTTCATTAAGTTATGACCACGCTAAATGAACTAGCTAGGGGGCAGTTGAGAATTCTCAACTAGACCTGCATTTTCATAAAGGCACAGTGCTCGTTTCTTCATGATTGCAAAGGAATTAATCACGGGTTATATTAACGGCCGTGCAGCGGGGGGTCAAAGCGTCTGTTGCAAGATTTAAAGGGGAAGGTTTGTAAAACACCAGAAATATATATATACTGCTGTGAAGGACTGCTGCGGCTCTCCCTTTGTTGTGTTTCTCCCTCCGCACCACGGGAGAAGTCATACAAATATGACTAATGCGTCATGAAATACTCTCTAATCCCTCAGTGTTCATAGTGTCAAGAACGTGCTGCACTGAAATCTACAACTGTTTCCTCCTATAGATTATAATTGTTGGGAGACTTCCCTGGTGGCCATTATTCATCCATAAGATAAACATGAGACTGGTGCAATCAAAGATAACAGTAAAAAGATTTAGATCTGACTCAGTCGGTGGGCAGATAAAGGAGAACGCTTGCAGCTTGCAGACTTCCTTCTCTGAATTTAATTATATTCATGTGTGTGTGTGTGTGTGTGTGTGTGTGTGTGTGTGTGTGTGAATGTTTTAGGATGGTTCAAGGGAGAATTTGGGACAAACTGAAAACATGGCGGAGAGGGAGAGAGTGGAAGAAACATGACTGGAGGCCTCAGGACGGGAGAGAACAGCAGCATGTAAAGTTGCTACATCATCTAATTCCTAAAGGTCATGTTGGAGTCAGTGAGAGTCATCGTGCACCAATCTCCACCGCTGCAGAGAGAGCTACCATAGTGTAGAATCATCCTTCACAACAAAGCGTATGTCCATAATAACTGCTGTATTAATTATAAAGATTTTGCAGCCTGTTCCCACTGTGTTTCACCAAATTAGCAAAGACTGTCTGTAAAGAAGGTAGCATGTTTCCTTATGTGTTAAAAAAAATCAACACCTAATGTTTTTATGCATTCTGAAAGTGGAAAGTGGCAGTAGGCAGTATATTTTTGGCGTCATTGGGCAAAAATGCAATAATAACCTTTCAGCATATTGTAATTCAAGTGTTCTGAGAGATAACTAGACTTCTGCACCTCCTCATGGCTCTGTTTTCAGGCTTTAGAAAATCTAGCCCGTGACGGGAGACTTTGACCAATCACAGGTCATTGCAGAGAGAGAGAGCGTTCCCATTGGCTGTGCTCCGGTCATATGACCGGAACTTGGCGTTCCTTCAACAGATTTCACGCTTTCTCATTTTACAGCTAAACTGTGCACTACAAGATGATTCTAAAAACATTTGAGGTGAGAAATAGTCATTACAGTAACATAATATTGATTCATATTTGATCAGCGCTGCTTAGTTTGACCGTTTGGTTGGAGTTCACAAGTGATTGACAGCCGGCTCATTGACGGCAGCTGGACAGCAGACTCCAGATCAGCTCTTACTGCTTGTTTTCTTCCGGTCTGTGAAATCTTGCAGATGGCGTTAGGAGCACCGGAGGACACCTGAGGACACAGAGGCACATGAGTTTTTTCAGGTTACCTGTTTCATGTACTACTGTCACGATATAGCAACCGTTTAATAAAAATAACTTTTTTTAATCATATTTGCTCCAATCTCGCCTACTTCAGCTTTAACATGTAGTTCTGGGGGATCTTTGTTAAAGTGAGTGTGTCATTTTTGAAAGAAGAAATGCTTCTTACCAGGAGGAAAAACTTCTTGTTCACTGTCTCGGCGGAACAGTAAACAAATCGTCTCTTTATACATCCATGGTAGCGACGGTGTTCATTCGGACAGGTAGTCTGTAGGTTTACAGAATGGACAGATATTTGACAGGGACAAAAAGAAAAACAGACGATGCTTTGGAGACAAACAAGACGACATGCTCACCTGACGGTAATCAAAAGATAATGCGACCAAGTCGGGCCGCACCGAGGTGTTCGAAGCTTCATTCATAATGTTGACATTCTAAATATAATCAAACTTACAGAAACATTAGCCTGCCATCCACCTTTTCTTTCCTCCTCTCTCAAACACACATAGAAGTATAGCATCTCTTTTCGGCGTTGCAGTTTGCAGGCGGTCCCCGACCACTCGTCTCACAGTCGGCAGTTGCACATAGAGACCAATGTAGAGATGCTTTTGGTTTATGAACCAGGAAGGACCCTCAGATCCTCCGGTTCTTCTCTTTTAGTTGTTCCGCAGAGCAGAACAAAAACATTTGTTGATGCTGCTTTCAACCGCTGGAACGACCGTCCAGAGGAACTGAGAGGAGCTGAAAATATTGATATTTTTAAACATTGACTAAAAACCCATCTATTTAGTCTGGCTTTTATGTAGTGTTTTATAAATGTATTATTTTATGGTTTTATGGTTTATACTTGTTTTATTTATCATCATCATTATAGTGTTTATTTTACTGTATTTTGTTTGGTCAACATTTTATTGCTGATCATTGTCTCTTTTGTTCTATTTTATTTTATTAAAATTTTGTTGTTTTGATATGGTCTGCTTATTTTGTTTAGTTTCATGGGTTTTTGTTTGTTTATTTTTTGATGTTGTTTTTGTTTCCTTGTATTTTATATATCTTTTTTTTTATCTTAAATACCCATCATTTATTACTTTCTTATTCAATGAACTTTTATATTGGTTGTTTTGTTGTGCATTGGTCTCTGGATCCATTTTTGACACTCTACATTTTTGTCGGTCGTCTGTACAGCACCTTGAATTGCATTTGACTTGTTTGAAAGGTGCTATATAAATAAAGTTTGATTGATTGATTGATTGAATGTTAGGTGTCCAGCTCTGAGGACAGTTGTAGCTCGTTGTCTGTCTTACTACGGTCAGAAAGATTTGTGTTTTAACACATTTCGCTCATGAGTTGTTGATCCCGGAAGTTAGAATCTGTGAATATCTTTCCAACGTTACAGAAGTTGCGATACGACGCTCCATCCGTCTCTGTAATTACATCAATCTGCAGTCCAAAAGTCAAAATTTATTGAAAAAAGAGATTTTAATTATTTCCAAAATCCTCTGCATGTCTTTATCTTATGAAATATTCTGCTTCAGTCCATATTTTTCGTCATTTTTCGTCGTTAAAAACTGTTTCCTCTCCTGCATGCACCTGTGCCACCACTGACATCCTCCACGGACTTCTAAATGAGATCTGGGTAAAAGAGGAGGTACCCAATGACTGGAAAGAAGGGCTAATTGTCACAATTCCCAAGAAAGGCAACCTCAGTGAATGCAAGAACTGGAGAGGCATAATGCTTCTCTCAGTCCCCAGCAAAATCCTCTGCCGAATCATCTCGGATAGAATGCAAAAACCACTGGACAAGATATTCAGGAAGGAACAAGCAGGTTTCCGGAAGAACAACTCCTGTACAGATCACATTGCATCACTCAGAATAATTGTCGAGCAGTGCATCGAATGGCAGTCATCACTGTTCATCAACTTTGTTGACTTTGAAAAAGCCTTCGACAGCCTAGACAGAAACATCCTGTGGAAGCTCCTCCGACATTATGGAATACCCATAAAACTGGTCAATCTCATCAAATGCATGTACAATGGATTCACGGGCCAAGTCATTTCAAAAGGCAAGCTATCAGACACCCTCCAAATAAAAACAGGAGTACGACAAGGCTGTCTTCTGTCCCCCCTGCTCTTTCTTGTTGCCATCGATTGGACTATGAAAAAGTCAGTGGATGGCCAAAGGACAGGGTTACAGTGGACTCCCTTCACACAATTGGAAGACCTTGATTTTACAGATGACTTGGCACTGATCTCAGGAACACACACACAAATGCAACAGAAGACAAACAAACTACATGAACACAGCAAACAGCTAGGCCTCATGATCAACGTTGGAAAGACCAAGGTCATGAGGATCAACACTAAATCCCACCAAGGAATAAATATCAAGGAGCAACCCCGAGAAAATGTGGCAGAGTTTGTCTACCTGGGAAGCAACATCAGCACAGACGGAGGAGCAGATAAGGATGTGGAGCTACGCATCAGCAAAGCAAAACATGCCTTCAGAACACTCCGACCTGTATGGCTCTCTTCCCAGCTCTCCAAAAACACAAAAATCTGAATTTTCAACTCAAATGTAAAATCTGTCCTTCTCTATGGCTGTGAAACCTGGAAAACCACAAACACGATCACCAACACACTGCAAGTGTTCATTAACAACTGCCTCCGATACATACTGAGGATATGGTGACCCAGGAAAATTACAAATACAGACCTGTGGAAACAAACAAACCAGGAGCGAATCAACAAAGAAATCAAAAGGAGAAAGTGGAGATGGATCGGGCATACACTCAGAAAACAAGAAACAAACATAACAAGACAATCTCTGGACTACAACCTACAAGGAAAGAGGAAGCCAGGGAGACCTAAAACCAACCAGAGACGGTCCACGCTCGACGAGCTAAATAAGATCAGCAAGAAGCAAAGACTACTGCACAGAAGAGAGTGAGGTGGAGATCCATAGTGGATGCCCTATGCTCCCAAGGGGGTCAAGAGGATTAAGAAAAAGATGCACCTGTAACAGGGCAGTCTAGCAGCAATCCAACAGCATCATAAATTACATTTATATAAATAATGTTATGTTTGATCACGTTGTTGCATTTCTTCTCTTCCAACAAGCTTATTATAAAGGATTATAATCAAGACATGAACAATTAAAGCAGCAGTGGGTAGAAATGGAGCAAATATGATTAAAAAAAGTTATTTTTATAAAACGGTCGCTATATCTTGACAGTAGTGCATGAGAGAGGTAATCTGAAAAAAAAATCATGTTCCTCTGTGTCCTTCGGTGCTCCTAACGGCATCTGCAGGATTTCACAGACAGAAGGAAAACAAGCAGTAAGAGCTGATCTGGAGTCTGCCATCCAGCTGCCGTCTATGAGAGCCGGCTGTCAATCACTCGCAAACTCCGACCAAAAGGTCAAACTAGGCAGCGCTGATCAAATATGAATCAGTATTCTGTTACTGTAATGCCTATTTCTCTCCTCAAATGTTTTCAGAATCATCTTGTAGTGTACTGTTTAGCTGTAAAATGAGAAAGTTTGTGACCCGACAGCCATGTTAAGATCTCTCGAAGAATTACCAAGTACCGCCCACCAGCCGGAACACAGCCAATAGGAACGCTCTCTCTCTTAAAAATGACCTGTGATTGGTCAAAGTCTTCCGTCACGTGCTAGATTTTTTAAATCCTCAAAACAGAGCCATGAGGAGGAGCAGAAGTCTAGTTTTCTCTCAGAACACTGTGCTTATTGTGTAAAATGACAACAGACCCGAGCACATGAGTAAGTGTGTGTCTGCTGCATCTGTATTTTTCTCCATCAAAAAGACTGACAGAGTGCCGCTACCCCTCTGATAGTGTGTCACATTTTATCCATCTACTGCTTTTCTATTTTAAAAGTTGTTATTACATGGCTGTGTTGAATATCGGTGGTCAATCACGGCGTTCTGCGGTACCTAAAGACCGTTGCTATGTATAACAGACCGTTGCTATGGGCGCAGCTCTGATGTCGGACTGTTTTTATGTCAAAATATTGATTTCTTCATTAAGTAGCCATGTAATAAGCGGGATAATGTACAGCTAGCGGGTCATTGTTGTGAAAAAATCCCCTTCAGGGTGATGAGATACCCCTCCGCATTATCGCCCTATAGGGGATTCTTTCACAACAATGAGCGGCTTGCTGTACATTATCCCTTATACTTATCGTCCAATTAAAATTGTGACATGTCAGGGACATTAGAAAAAGTGCCCTTAGCCATATCATCACAAATAGATCCACATGTATGTACTAAGGAAATGAAGATGTTTCATGCTGTCGCTGCTTCATAGCATCCGCAGTATGTATTGTGATTAGACTAATGTAATCAGGATTTGATTAGGAACAGTCTGAGTCCTTATTAACAAGGCGTTAAATAAACATGAACATTAATGTCACTCTGTTAATGGCATTATATTACAGTGATTTAGTAAGACGTCAGGGGAAAATCACAGACACACTTTTCAACAGCTCTTTGTTTAATTCACAGCGTAAATGCTAAGTCTTGTTCTTAGAGGGAGAATTGCATAATATCCCTCCAATATAAGCCTACACATTGTACCATTGTCCAGGATTCCGGCGGACCATGAAATGAATACACCGTGATAAATTATTCATTATTCCAGCCTATTTTTTTTTATCCATTACATCTCAAAGGAATCCTTGAGTGCATTCATGTTGACAATGCAGAACCGGACGCTGCGCGATGGCGCTCATTTGTTTTACTCTGAACCACCGGCGTTAACAAGTTGAACGTGACATGCTAGATTAATTATGCTGTAGAGCAAATGACCCCCAGGGTTGCATGTCATATCATACCTTTCGCTATGTCCCGAGGCCTCGAGATCCAGGCTCCCTCTTCACCTGAGAGAGACATAACCAGATTACTACCCTCAGGCTGTCTGTTCTTCATCTCTCCACTTTGCAGAAACAAAGCCCTTAAGAGTCTGGAAGGTCACATAACTGATGTCTGTTTTATGGAAGCTAGTGGTGCAAAGAGCTGTACATCTAATGCAGAACTTACACTGTTAGTTAAAGTTTGGTTTTTGGGGAATTGTACTACTTTTTCCGTATCCAGAGGGAGACAAACTCCTGGATGCCCTTTTTTTAAGCTATACCAGCAGCGTAGCTCCAGGGACAGCCGCGTTGGCTGGATCGGTCTGGAGGTTCAACGCTCATATCTCACCAGCTATTGCATGGAATAGCATGACATTTTGTACAGACTTTAAATGTCCCCAGAGATTTATCCCAATAACTTTGGTGATCCCTACTTTCAAATTTAGTCTCAGCTGTACTTACAGTACTTGTTGCAAATCACAAGTTTGTTCACAAGTAGGTGCATCATTTGCATAATCAATGCATAATATTGTGACGTAAGCCTACCTGTTCTCCATCCGTGAAGTTCCATTTACAAAAATGTAACCAAAGAGTAATAAGAAGACTTTCACACCACCGGACAAATTGAATTGCGTCAGCAGTCGTAATAGAGAACTACTTTTAGACAATTAAAAAAAATATTAACAGTGACATAAATGAAGAGGGAATGGGGATTGACATGAGGTTAATGCTTAAAAACATATTGATCAAACAAAATGGTCCATGACAACACATTCTCACTCCCAACTTGTAAAACATAGGGCCCTGGAAAAATTAGCCTGATAAAAACATGAAACACAACACAAAACCTTTTGAAAAGAATACTGTGTGTTAACAGAATATTGAACAGGGGAACATAGGACCCTGGGAACATACAACCTTGGAAACATAGGACCCTGGGAACATAGGACCCTGGGAACATAGGACCCTGGGAACATAGGACCCTGGGAACAAAGGATTTTGGAAACATAGGACCCTGGGAACATAGGACCCTGGGAACATAGGACCCTGGAAACATAGGACCCTGGAAACATAAGACCCTGGAAACATAGGACCCTGGGAACATAGGATCTTGGGAACATAAGCCACTGGGAACATAGAACCTTAGAAACATAGGACCCTGGAAACATAAGACCCTGGGAACATAGGACCTTAGAAACATAGGACCCTGGGAACATAGGACCTTGGGAACATAGGACCCTGGGAACATAGGACCCTGGGAATATAGGACTTTGGAAACATAGGACCCTGGAAACAGAGGACCTTGGAAACAGAGGACCCTGCATACATATGATCTCAGAAACATAATTTGTTTGAGAAGAGGATTCACTCGTGGGGGAAAAAACTGAACTTAACAAACTAAATTTCTATCTTTTGTTGTTTATTGCTAAATCTTTGAAAAGTTGTGGTGATTTTTTTTATTGTCATAATAATATAACATTAGCATTTCAAATAAATATTTAATGGTCTAATGGGCTGTCACCATGTCAGTGAATTTAAACTACTGCTTGCAATCTGAGGTTATATAGATAGAGAGTGCGTGTGTACGTGTACAGCCTCTGCCTTTTTCTTACAGTCACTGAGCTATACCTGAGGAATAAATGCTCATAATTTTCCTTTTTTTTCTTTTACCATGGTATCGAATTGGATATTGAGAATCATGGAAATTCACTGGTATTGGTATCGACTACTACATTTCTGGTATCGTGAAATCCCTAATAGAGACCTGGGAACATACTGTAAGTCCCTGGGCACAAAGATACAATCCCATATTGAAATGACTGAATCACAAAGTCTAAAACTTCACAAAAATCCTCCTCATGACAGACAAAGAGCATCTTCAAGTTGTTAAGTCTCTGGTTTGTTTCGAGAGAATGAGCGAGACAGAAGAAAATAAATTAGCTCCTCTGTCTTGTATCCGTCCACTGCACATCATGAGGATTTTATATGATGTTGAAACACTAGTGTTATAAATCACATGAAGACTTCGGCTGGAGCAACGATCAAACAGAATAGACTTTAGACATTACATGTAGCCTAATCATGAAAAGAAATCGCAAGGGAGAAAACTTTTCTCTTTTTTTGCAGTTTGAATCAAACTCCCAAAAATCAAAAGAAATATATCTAATGTATGAGGGTGAGATCATTTATATGAACTTGAATGTGGCACAGGACATATTTGGCTCTATAATGGAGTATTTTAGTATGACGGCGTATAATCACAGAGCCGGGGGAAGGGGGTAATATTCAGAGAAAAACCTCAGAATTTCCAGAATTAAAGTCAGAAATGTATGAGAAAAAACTTGGATATTCTCAAAAATTAAAGAGGCAAATTTAAGTGAAAAAAAGTAGGTTTTCTTTTCTTTCTTTTTTTTGGCAAGGAACAAAAACATTTCACTTTGCAAGGTTGGGATCAACCTCATCACACCACAGATGCCAAAGTTCAACACTGTGGTAACGTGAGCCGCTAAGTGCAAAATATAATTCTCATCACAGGGGCAGCAGATTAAGCAGAGTTTTCCAGACTTCCCTCTCCACAGCAAACTCTAGGGGCATAATTCACCATAATCTGTGGTACAACACAAAGCAGTTATGTTTTGTGCCTTTTCCGTGTTGTTTTACCTTCACGCTGACACAGTGACAGTTAGGCACGGCCCCTTAAAAGCATCAGTGTAACTATGGTAACGCTGTGTGTTCAGAGTAATGTCTGCTCAACGGTTGTTTTTTTTAGTGTTAGCTGTGCTGGGACAAAAGACACGCCTTCATTTAGTCAAAGATAGAAGTTGTTCATCTCTACTTTCCTGTAACTTCTACAATATTAATATTTATGTTCATGAAAAAACAGAGAGAACATGAAAGAAAACATGTATATGTATCTTTCAGGACCTCGTTTAGAGGCCACCCTTACCATAATAACCCTACTTTACCACTAACGAAATTCAAACGGTGTCTGAAGTGTTTTTCTCGTAAATTTACAACTTTAATCTTTTAAATTCCGAGGATCTAATATTCTTGGAATATTCCCTCTCTCCCTGGCTATGTAAGTATTATTTAAGGTCCAGTGTGTAGGATGTGGTGGTATCTAGCAGTGAGGTGAGGAGATTGCTACCAACTGAAGCCTCTCTCGTGTGCCGAGCGTGTTGGAGAGCTATGGTGGCCGACGCGAAAATGCGAATGGCCCTCTCTCTTAAACCAGTTGTTGGTCATTTGGAACAGGAGCGATTAACGTTATCGACTCCGGCCCAAGCAGGAAAAGTTAACAGAGTCTGGTTTGTCCGTTCTGGGCTACTATAGAACCATGGCAGTGCAACATGGCGGACTCCGTGGAGAGGACCTGCTCCCTATGTAGATATAAAACGGCTCATTCTAAGGTAACGAAAACACAACAATTCTTATTATCAGGTGATTATACACTAAAGAAAACATACTTATTGATATTATATTCCATTTCTGCCAATAGGTCCCCCTAATTGTTACACACTGGTCCTTTAATTAAAACAACTCGTATTTTCGTTTTGTCCCCCCCTCCCCACCAAGAGACTACTTTGCCAAGAGGAGAGCATGCAGCAGCTCCGGGAGATGGACCTTCAGTTAGCGGTTAGCTGTAGCAAGTCACATTCAGCCAACACAACCCCCAGCACCGGGAGTCACAGCTGTCTGGCTGTGGGTCTGACCTGTGTACAGCAGGAATTTAAATTTTGCTGATCCGGTGGGATCAGACTCACAGCGCTGGGGTAATAGAAACCTAACTTCACCCTGAGTTTCTTCGTAAGACAATGTGATGTTTAAAAGAGAGATTGTCTTCGAGGAAAAAAAAACAGGTATTTGTAAATTCAGAATTGTTCAGTCACTTTATTATCTACAGTAACAATCTGATACACATCATCAGCTGTCTTCTGGGAATGTGATGGGAGTAACTGGTCTCATTGTTTTTTTTAAGTCACTTTAAATTACTTTACGAATTAAGCAATGCCAAAAGAGAGGCAAAGTCCATGGTGGTCCCTTTTGTTTCAGAAAGAATATGACGGAGTCAACGGAGAGAGACAAATATTTTCGATCCCATTTGAATCACACGTGATGTTTTGTCGATTTAAAACATAATTTTGCAAGTCTAGAAAGCCTCAGTTTGTTGTAAAACTGTTGAAGTATCAGACTGTGAAAATACGTAATTAGAAAAACGACACACCCAAAAGTCGCATAGTGACGACTCTCTCGCTGAAACTACGATGTCTGTGAGTTTGCTACTGGGATGAACTTCTCTCTCTTCCTGGCTGATAAAAAGACCAGGAGTCGCTGGATAAAACACATCTGGTAAGATAACGATTCACTTGTGCGTTGAACATAGCTAAGTTACCTAGCTATCTAGTGTTGGTGACGTATGTTGTGCCAGACGAAAGATGTTGTTCACTGAGCGGTTTGACACAAAACTAAATGACACTACGACAAACAGAGACTTTCTGGACTTTCGAAATTATGTTTTAAATTGACAAACATCATATTTGTGATTCATGGCGTAATTGAAATGGGATAAAAAAATGATTTGTCTCTCTAACGTTGATATTTTCTTCCGAAATAAGGTCCCATGGGGTCCACCGGAAGGGGAGGGACTTCGTCACTCTGTACCTGAACTTCCCCACCTGCCAATGAATTTCAGTGATACAGAGTGCAGACACTGAGCGGTGTGAGGTTGGGTTTGTATAAAAAAAAAAGTCTCTCCCAGTCTCTCATCGCTCCCAAATTTGGGGTTTATGACAATAAACGACTTAATACACGCTCTTCTTCTCTGCTGTAATTATCGCTCTGCCAAGTGATTCACCAAAACACAGTCTTCTTTGTCATTTCAACCCGAGTAGATAATTACAGGTTTGTTCTTCAAATTAAATTCCTGAGGGACAGTGTACTCGAGGATCAGAAAAAGGCTGACATAGCAGATCCCTGTGCGATCCCTGTAGCCCTCTCTGATAAGATTCACACTGACAAGTGTGTAGAGGACAAACCCCCGTGTCTTCTTGATTGTAAACAGCCCGGCAAGCAATCGCTTCTTTCTGATCTTTTCACCTGCATAACACAATGCCCAGGATGCTCTTTATTATAAGCCTGGCTCTTACAAGCTTTTACAGGCCAGCTAAGTTCAGTATTAGCAAGCAATTAATGTAGCAATTAATGTATTAACGTAGTACCTGTGGGAGGGTTTCAGAGCCTGCCTGACCTTGGCTGGAAGTTTGACCCTATAAAGAAACAACATGAAAGTCAGATTCAGTGTGGCTCTCAACTTAATACACCCCGGGGAACTGTTAATCTGTTGGCTAGAAAACATTTTGATGAATAACTATCGTAAGGTTTTTATATTTTTCTGCGATGGTATTCCCATCTCTCGCCATCCTTAAAGAAGCTTCAGAGGATTAGGGGAGCTTTTTACAAATGTTAGATTTTTCTTCTTGCTTATATACTGTAAAAGGCCCACAACTGGGAATTTGATTGAACTAACAGCTGCTTTTATGCTGCAAATAGAGATGCCCACGCACGACGGCGACGCTGGCGACGGACAAAGCAGTGGACCAGACAATCGATTATCATTCAAGGATATCTTGCAGAACAGCATTTTTATTCTAGACAAAGTCATCATAAACTCCAAACCAAGGTTGTCCGAAAGTCACTTTTGCTCGACAATCGCTGGCAGCCATAGCAAACAAAAATGTCTTATCCTGGCCTCATCTGAATGACACGGAGATAATTATCGAGGTGGGCCTCATCAGAATTCATTAGAAGCCCCTTTCTCTATGAGACAATGTGACTATTATGTCAAAATCCCTGTCAGCTATTTTTATCATATCTGCCACAGATCTAGCTTCAGTGAATTCATAGGGAGGTAATTACCTCACACTCAGGAAAAATAGGGTGGAGACCGACAGACGGAGGGAGGGGATGTTTGGCACAAACCAACACCCCAGGGTTGTCTGACTACAGGAGCGGCACACAGGAAGAGAGTTAAAATGTATGAGATAAAAATCAGGGAGACAAGGAAATTTATGATTACTGTGTCACTCCGAAGAGAGCTGTTGATGAAAGCTAAATGTCAGCGCCAGCTATGAGTTTGATTAACCGCATTCTGCGGAAGAAAAGCTGAAGGCAAGCTGTGAGCCGCTGAAATTCAGAGAGTTACACCAGCGAAATAATTCATTACCATCTTTGGTGGCAAAAGTCAAACTTAAAGTGGGAGTAGGCAGTATATTTTTTGGCATCGTTGGGCAACAAAAATCCATAAAAACCTTTCAGCATATTGTAATTCAAGTTTTCTGAGAGACTTCTGCACCTCCTCATGGCTCTGTTTTCAGGCTTTAAAAAAATCTAGTCCGTGACGGAAGACTTTGGCCAATCACAGGTCATTTCAGATTGAGAGAACGTTCCTATTGACTGTGCTCCGGCTGGTGGGCGGTGCTTGGTATTTCCTCAGCAGATCTCAACATTGGTTGTCGGGTCACAAACGTTCTCATTTTACAGCTAAACAGTACACTACAAGATGTTTCTGAAAACATTTGAGGTGAGAAATAGGCATTCGATCAGCGCTGCCTAGTTTGACCGTTTGGTCGGAGTTCGCCAGTTTTTGACAGCTGGACGGCAGAGTCCAGATCGACTGTTGTTATGTATGTTATGTTGATAAGCAGAGTGAGAGGCGTTGTTTAGCACTGCGAGAATGGCAGTGTCATCTGAATATTTGAAGTAGAGGGTAGTGGTGGATGGACCTTGGCGGTCGTTTGTATAGATTGTGTCGAGAAATGGACTGAATAAGCACCTCTGTGGATCTCCGGTATTGAGAATATTCTCTCTCCTGAGCAGGATGAAGAGGTTTAGAAAATAGATGGATGGATGGTAAACATGCACACACAAACATAAAGTATATTTAACAAGAGTTCTTGAGTGTTGTTTTGGCAATTATGGACACGTATGAAAAGTTTGGTTCCCAAATTAGATATTCACCAATGAAGTCTCACTGAGCTTTCAAAATTACCTTTAAGATTTAAACAAATCATCATTAAACACATTCAACTGGTAGGTTATTGGTGACGCAAAGAGTTTTAAAATAAGAAATCAGTTGTACTTTGAAACAATATAGCAAAGAACATCATTATGATGAACGGTGCACGCCCCAACCAGGATCAAAGCTATAGAAAACTACAATGGCACTCAGAGACCACATACCTCTGCCAAGCGGCCCGAGTATGATGGGCCCCCCCCCCTATCCGTGCAGCTTGCGCCATCATCCACGTGTATTTTTGTTTATGATGAGATCAGCTGTACGTGGCGGAGTATCGTAAAACACATCATTCAAACTGGACAGAAACAAAATAAAACTCACCTAAACCGTCGTCGTTACTCTTTCCAACAATCACCGTCGTGTGGTTTGGTCGAACTCAACTGTAATTTCACTGAGTGTAATGTGAAAAAACGCTGAATCTACAGGTGTCCCCCCTTTCTCCCTCCCCTGCTCTCTCTCTGTCCCTCTCTCTGCAGGCAGAAGGAAAGAGGCTGAGTGACGCATCATGAACACGTCATCAGTTACACTGCGCATGTGTTGTAGCCTGTGGTGTTATACCCGATCGCCACCAAAATCTAATGGATTGTTCGTTGTGCCACACCCCAACCCTCCAAAAAAATTCATTCAAATCCAATGCGGACTTTTGGAGTAATCCTGCAAACGGATAAACCAACAAACCAACGCCGGTGAAAACATAACCTCCTTCCTAAGTCTTCAGCCTTGGCGGAGGTAACAAAGCTGCATAGACCAATATTGTCTCAAATTTCTGCAGCTTTCACCATCAGAATAGTTTAAAAGATGTTATGATCACATACAAAAAGTGTACTCACAGTCACTTTAATGTTCTTCTTAGGATGTTGTGACACTGCACAGTCAAGGACGGAACAAAAATAATTCCCGCTTTAGGGAGCAGCCGGCTCTCAGATCTGCTCATTTCCTATAACACGCAAGAGAAAGTATTGGTTATTCAGGCCTATTTCATCACATCCTCTCCATCACCAGTCAGGTGTGACAGCCTTTTAATTAACCTGAGTGACATCAAATGATCACATTTATCATGTCCACGCGTTCACTGTTCATCCAAGTGTTTGTTTGAGCGGTGAGACGAAGGAAGACGGATAAGCTAATGCTAATGTTTACTTCCTAACACATTACTAATTTGTGAAGCAAGCTTTACAGAAGCATTTTTGGATGATAGGAATTCATGCACGGATAAACTAGCTCTGCTACATCGATATCACAAAGATGTATATAATCATGATCCTCGTGGGACCTTAGTATATTTACGCAGGCGCCACAGAATGTGGAAGTCAGAATCTCATTCACAAAATGTTTGGGACTGTGATGTATTGCACAAGCAAATGGTTAATCAATAGGATTATAGTGTGAAAATGTTCTTGATGCACTTTCACATCAATATTATGCATAGAATTTCCTGTACACCCCCAATCCACCTGGTGTAATCCCTTAACTCCCATGACAGATATGTGTGCGTCCATTTAATCAACTGGTTGCAGAATAATCTCATCATAAACAGCCTCAGCTGCTCGTCTCCCGGAGTGAACGACGCGCCCTCTATCTCTCATGCCAAATCAAAGCATCTCACTCTGGCTTGGCGCCAGGTAAGATAGTAGCCCAGCCTGCCACGCAGCCGCCACCCCGGCCGGCAAAAAAGCCCACCCGGTGTTAATTCAGTGCAGAGACCGGCCTGGCAGGAGCACTGTTGGGGAGATTGATGATGTTGCTGTGTTTGATTACTTTTATTTGTGTTTTTGGCACAGGAATGTCTTTGAACCGTTTTTTTCTGCCTCCCTCGCCTTGTCAGAGAAAACCAATCACGTTGACAAGGATTTACAGACCCGGGTTTCATCTCGTCTCCCTCTCTTAACCGCTTATCATTTGTGTATTAAGAAACACTACACTTAAAGAAGAACTTCCTCAGAGGATTCTGTACAGCCAGAGAGACAGCTTGAGTGACCTCGTGGTGCAGATTTGGGACACATACACACACAATAAAGACACCTTTAGGCCTTTTGGGAAAATGCCTGGAGAGCTATAAAAAGGCACTTTCTGTAAGCTTCTCATTGGCTTAACAGGAGCTACAGTAGTAACTATCCCATTTAACATTTATAAGCAACATATCAACACACTACAAACACATCGGTGTAGTTATAAGGAACCAATAATTGGTTTTACGAGCAGTTAACAAATGCTTGATAAGACAGTAAGACATAGCTGCAATCACATGTAATAATATATGATTACACATTACAGTGTGTTATTAATACACATGTATACATTTTTCCATATGCTCCCTTGGAAATAAATAATCTGACTGTTTTTATATCCAATAAGCATGCTTCAAAGGACAAGTTATAATTGTTGAAAAATACATTAACACAAAAAGAAAATCTCTGTATCCTTCTTATAACTAATTACCGTGTGTTTTAATATGTTATCAACCATTTATTAAAGCTTCAGTAGGCAGTATATTTTTGGCATCATCGGGCAAAAATTCCATAATAACCTTTCAGCATATTGTGATTCAAGTGTTCTGAGAGAAAACTAGACTTCTTCACCTCCTCATGGCTCTGTTTTCAGGCTTTAGAAAATCTAGCCCTTGACGGGAGACTTTGACCAATCACAGGTCATTTCAGAGAGAGAGAGCGTTCCTATTGGCTGTGCTCCAGCTAAACAGTACACTACAAGATGATTCTGAAAGCATTTGAGGAGAGAAATAGGCATTACAGTAACAGAATATTGATTCATATTAAATCAGCGCTCCCTAGTTTGACCGTTTGGTCGGAGTTCGTCAGAGATTGACAGCTGGCTCTCATAGACGGCAGCTGGACGGCAGACTCCAGATCAGCTCTGATTGGTTGTTTTCCTCGGTCTGTAGATCTTGCCGTTAGGAGCACCGGAGGACACAAAGGCACATGATATTTTTCAGATTACCTGTCTCATGTACTACTGTCAGGATATAGCGACCGTTTTATAAAAATAACTTTTTTTATTCATATTTGCTCCATTTCTACCCACTGCAGCTTTAATTGTTCATGTATAATCCATTATAATTAGCTTGTTGGAAGAGAAGAAATGCAACAACATGATCAAACGTAAAGAAGACAGCTGCTTCCCATTGGTAGAGTTAAACAGTGATGGGATATGTAACATGTATCTCAGGAGATCTCTGACATGATGTGAGTTTCAGTTCTTCCCTGAGGGTTCACACAGACTGTCACATAGAAGCCTATTAGAAAATTAGCCTACATCTCACTTGATTTATTACCTCAGTAAACATTGTAAACAAGAGTTTATGGTTTATCGCTAGTTTCAAGTCTTATTCAGAGGGCTTGTTTTCCTGAAAAGTAGCTTACAAATATTGGTAGTCGTGGCATGCGTTTTTCTGGGCTTGTTTCTAAAGTGTTATAGCTTATTTGGGCTCCTGTCTCTCTCCTCTTTACCGGTCTAGTTTGTCCCGATCAGGCTTCAATCAGGCTTACAGACATTGGATTCACGGTCTTAGCAAAAATTAAATAAAATGTTCAACTTATTTAAGTTTAGTTGACAAGAAAAATGTAAAGTTACGAGCCAAAAATGGATGCAAAAATGCAATGAAATTCATGCAATCCAAAATAAATTCATACATATATATGAAGTGATCAAGTGGCCGCCTCTCTCTCTCTCTCTCTCATATTTTGGCAGGTAGGTAAGGTCGCTTGTTTTGGGCTTGTTTCTATAGACTTGGTTGCTTGTTTCTCTCGCGAGATCTGGGATCTTCTTCAATACAGCATGATGTTCATTTAGTAAATTATGGTCCTGTTTAGAGTCAAATAGACCATAAAGCAGGGTCTGCTTTAAGGTGTGGCTACCTTGTGATTTACAGGTCGCTACCATTACAACTTTAACCCTTTCACAGTGTTTTGTCAGTTCATGAAAGTTAATTATAACCTTTTTGGTCGACTGAAAATGTCTTATTCAGTATTCGGCTTTACTTAGCTCCACCCTCTCGTGTCACTTCTGGTTGCAAAAAAACAAGATGCCAAAATGCCGAACTCAAGACCACAAACCAATGGGTGACGTCACGGCGACTACGTACACTTCTTGTATAAAGTCGACAGCAATCAGTCAGAACTTTGAGCCTCTCAAAGGTGCTGCCCGAGAAGTTTGACGGCTGCCTCAACTAGGAGTGAAGTGGTAGTGGAGTCCTTCAAATATTCAGCCCCACTCTTTGAATCTAATGCAGTGAGACATTGGGCTATAGTTGGGGTGAGTAATGCAATATTTCTCTGAATCAATGTTCTGCTCTGCGGGTTATGACGCTCTCATCAGTTCTGAAGACAACAAGCAGAAACAAAGGGATTATGCGCTCATATAAAGAGAGATAAATAAGATATTGCCCCTTTCTTTTGGCGTTTATTTTTAGAGCGGAGGAGTCGACAGATTGCTTACTTCACATGAGAGTATCAGCGCCCCGGGGGTAGTTTGCTTCGTCTCTCGCAGAGCTGCCATTTTAAAGCAAAAGCACTCACTGTCAGATTCCACTGCAGTGTGCCACTGCTCATCCAGCTGGACTGACACCGGACGATGAAAATCCCCAAAACCAGATTTAGACATGAATTATACATTCTGATCCTCTCTTCAGATTAGATGAGGAGCTGCTCATTGTGTAACACTGTCCTTTAATGAAAGAGTGAATACATACAGGAGGACTTTGAAGTTGTTGGTAGTCAAGAATTAAAGCTGCAGTGGGTAGTAAAAAAAGTTATTTTTATAAAACAGTCATTATATCCTGACAGTAGTACACAAGACAGGTAATCTGAAAAAAATCATGTGCCTCTGTGTCCTCCGTTGCTCCTAACGGCATCTGCAAGATTTAGCAGACCTGAGGAAAACAAGCAGTAAGAGCAGATCTGGAGTCTGCCGTCCAACTGCCGTCTATGAGACCCGGCTGTCAATCACTCGCGAACTCTGATCAAATGGTAAAACTAGGCAGCGCTGATCAAATATGAATCAATATTCTGTTACTGTAATGCCTATTTCTCTCCTCAAATGTTTTCAGACACATCTTGTAGTGTACTGTTTAGCTGTAAAATGAGAAAGGTTGTGACCCGGTACCCATGTTGAGATCAAGTTGAGGAAATACCAAGCACCGCCCACCAGCCGGAGCACAGCCAATAGGAACGCTTTCTCTCTCTGAAATGACCTGTGATAGTCTTCCGTCACCTTCTAGATTTTTTTAAAGTCTGAAAACAGAGCCATGAGGAGGTGCAGAAGTCTAGTTTTCTCTCAGAACACTTGATTTGTGTTAACTGATCTAAGTGGATAATGAAAAGGATTCTTAGTGTCAGGTGATTATACACTAATGAAAACATAGGTATGAATATTATGTTCCATTTCTGCCGATAAATCGTACACACTGGTCCTTTAAAATATGTGTTACTATCACTGTTGTGTCTAATTACACCATTCTCCTTTTGTCTTCCAGTTGGATATATTTAAAACAAAATAATTCTTAATTTTTTACAACCGGAGTGAGTCATCTGCCCCCTAGGCTTTTTAAATTCCTCTATTAAATCTGAACGAGTGCTCTGATGTGATTCATCACCGGCTTTTGAGGCTCCGTGTGTTTTTCCCGTGACAGAAGGCTTCACGATTATGCCCTCTCAGGAAAGAAGTTTTCAACCTGATGAATCCATGTGGTAAAAAAAAAATGTTCCTTTCTCAGTAAACCGGATGGATGTCTACATCTTACACCGAGACAGTGATAGACACAGAGACAGTCGCTCTAACACTCGCAACAAACAACCACCCACACAAACCTTCGTGCCTGCGAGCCTTTTTCTTGCACATGCCCAAAACACATGCACTCACAAACCCCCCCAAATTTACCAAGAATAAAAGTAGAAAGGTGACTGATAATTCTCCTATGGAACGTCTTTGAGGGAAAAGATGAGTGATATATTCATCTAGCTCAGCTCATTATTGTTCACTAATTGTCTGGCAGGACAAAATCACATCTCCCCTGCAGTAACTATTTGGAGTGCGTCTCAAGTGATCGCAATGTCGTACTGTGACCTATTTCTCCCGTCTTCTTCGTGAACATCATCCGGCAGTCTCCCACCAGTAATGAAATGCAGCAGAGGAGACAATCTGCAACAGATTTATACCTTGAGGGCACAGCCACCGCCACCCAATATCAAATCTTTATTATTTTGTGCCCAGAATCAAGCCACTTTTTTCCCTTATCTACCTAGCTAGCTCGAAAGAGCTCGGAGCTTGATTGTAAAGAAGTGCAGGTTTGCTCTGGGAGTATGCTTCCCCCCTCTGTTGGTGATTGCCTGGCACAACCTAAAAGAAGTCGGAAATACAAGTTGAAGTGTAATTCCAGTTGATGACTTCTGGCGCTTCACACTATGTTCTTTTTCAAAAGACCAGCGCCGTCTACCCTTTATCTCTCCTCAACGGGAGAAGTCATCATTATCTCAACTTGTTTGTGTGCTAAAATACAAGGGCTGCTTGTTCTTCAAATGGGCCTGTGGTCCGGCTAACATATGCAGTGACAATTCCTTGTAACTCCGCCACAGGAAACTGAGCATAGCCGCTGAATACAAAATGGAAGCTTGCCTCCCTGTGACCCCGGTAAATCAACAAGAGAGGGCATTTGATTTACAGGGGAGGTGGGCACAAAATCATCATGGCAGATGCTCACATAATAGACAGCATCAGCATGTGGGGCATCACTGTGTGCCTGAAGCTACAAAACACACAGATAAACAACACAGTGAACACCGGCGTCGCGTCCAGACACACAAATGTGAACAAATAAATAATCAGCACGGACGACAGCGTTGCTCAGCCCGACACATGCTCCGCCATGCTGACCGTCGGCGCAGAATGTGGACAAGGAATATTGAGGCACGACGACATGAAGTGCATCACTGAGCTGCAGGCATGTAGAGTCAGGGACATGGCAATATTCCACATGCACGCAGATCTGCCAGCACCTGCAGCACTTGACGAGCCGTCTCCTTCAAAATTACGTTACCATACAACTATACTGCATTCTCGGTTCGGGGGGTCCAAGCTGACGTCAGGCCAGTTCCTGTGTGTGGGCGGCCAGGCGGCGGTCCAGCTGACAACTGTTCCTCGATTCCAGTCGGCAGTCTGGCCGACACCTGCTCCTCGTTTCCTGCTCCTACTGGGCTGTAGCAGTCTCCTGTGGTTCTGTCCTGACTTGAATGAGGGACTTGAGTACTGACCTCAAGTCCCTGGGTCATCCTCGAGACGGGTCCTGCCTCCGTGGCCAGTGGGGTCCCGTCTCTGTGGCCATGTTCCAGCGGGGTCCCGTCTCCGCCTCCGTCCTCCAGAGGGGTTCCGTCACCATCTTCGTCCTCCTAAAGGATCCAGTCTCCATTGCCGACCTTCAGGCTGGGTTCTGCCTACGTCACCGACCTCAAGGTCATCTACTAGGGCGACTGCGCCGGTCTGGTCGACCTCCAGCCCAGCCCCCAGAGGAGCTCCAGCTGTCTGGTCCTCCTCCTGCCCTCTTCCAGTGAGATTCCGCCTTCGCCGTCGGCCTCCTGCTCAACCTCCATTGGCTCCTACTTTTGGCTATGCCCACCTAATCAGTTTTGCCTGTCTATTCTGCCCCACCCACCAGCTTCCCATTCCCACTGATCAGATACAGTTCTTCAAATACCAGCCGACTTCCTTTGTTCAGTTTGTCCAGTTCATCCTAGTTACCACTGTCAACCGCTACCGGGGCGGCTGTGGCTAGAGCCGCCCCGGTAGAGCAGGTCGTCCACCAATCGGAAGGTCGGTGGTTCGATCCTCGGCTCCTCCAGTCAACTCGCACCTTGCATGGCAGCCTCTGCCATCAGTGTATGAATGTGTGTGTGAATGGGTGAATGCTGACATGTAGTGTAAAGCACTTTGAGTGGTCGAAAGACTACAACAGCGCTATATAAATGCAAGTCCATTTACCATTTATCGGAACCTGTCTTACTAATAACACCTGTCTGTAAGCTCTTTAATGCATTAAATCCCAGAACTGCACAAGTCTACATGTTTTCGTGTCCTTCCCCTGCTGCCTGCTCTCCTAACCATGACACCGAAAGCCTGTTATCCTGGAAAAAAAAACACCCATTGTTCATAAGGCCCATTGCTCCTAAAATATACACTCTCCCTGCAACAAACAGAAGCACATGGCTAATTATAATGCAGAGTGACATCATCAGACCTTCACATTTTTTTTCTTCCTACTATGATTAAGGCATGACCCCCTTACTCTGCCTTTGATTGGCTAGTACTCGTTGCTCTTTTTGGTTGGTTTGGTTAAGTTTAGGCGTGAGGAGTGAGATGGGTTTGATGGTGCACGGCAGCTAGATTCTTGCGATGTCACGAGATCATGCGAGAATCACGGGTTATGGAAAAACAAAAAAGCGATTTCAGAGAGAAGCAGAGAGAAGGGTCTACAATATGCGTTTGAAGGATATAACCGGGATGTCAAACTGATTCAGCAGCAAAAACAGGTAAAACAGTGTAAAAATGTAACCATTGTATAACCTGGCAACCGAGAGAGAATACAGTGAAATTAAGAAGCAACACTGTTTCTGTAAAGCCGGGTAGAATTTTATTCACTGTTACAATCATTACAAAGCAAAAGCAGCATGTGTTCAGTATACCTTCAGTAGCTAGCGTAGCATAGTGCTAACACTAGTTAATGATGTGCTTACGCACTCTGCTAGCTATGTTAACTAAGGTTTTTATGTAGAAATGTAACATTTTAAAAACGTATATCTCCCAACCTCTCCGGGTAACGAGTATCGTGCCCCAGGTACAACGTTTAACCATGACTAGCTCAAAATCCACAAAACCAGTCTGAAAATGAAGAAAATTTGAAACAATTGCATTAGAGTCCAGTTGTCGGACCCTGGTATGAGCTGGCCAATGCTACGCTATGATTGGTCAGTCTGTGTGTGAGGGGCGGGACTTAGCGAAGGGTCAATTGGAAGTGAATAGAAATATTTATTGAGGTCTCTAGACCTTCATTTTCATTAAAGCAATAGTAAGACGGTTTGGGAAAAATGCTTGTTTGCTTAGAGTTAGATGAGATGATCAATGCCACTTTAGATGTGTCCGTCAAATATCAAGCTACAGCCAGCAGCTAGCTTAGCATAAGGACTGGAAAAAAGGGGAACTAGCTAGCCTGGCTCTGTCCAAGGGTAACAAAATCAGTCGACCAGCACCAAAGATTGATTTAAAGCCACCATGTTTTTTTAAATGTGATTATAGCAGCTTTCAAATAATTTTAACGACATAAGTTTTTGTTTGTAGATAACTTAATCATTAATGGTAAAAATTGGTGCAAAGGGGCAGAATGCATTTCTATCTGCCACAGTGCCTTTATTGATAGTACCGCTAGGGGGCACCACAGTTGAACTTTTTAGAAATGTTCACAGTGGCCTTAAAAATTCTAATCAAACACACAATTTCTTGCACATGTTATCACATACTTTGGACCTTTCTTAAACCAACATACACATGTCTATGGAAACACATTTCCAACAGGGAAATACAAGTTGACTTGATATGTCATAATTCTGGCTCAGTACGTTCTGTGATTATTGTTTTAATCATGCCTATTTTTTTAAATTTTATTCCTTGTCTTGGCAGAGTTGGGCTTCCATACAAACTGAGTAAAAATGCATGTTATCTACTGTAAAACATTTTAAAGCCTTCAATATGGATGACAAAATAAATTATATACTCAGTCAGTCAAACGATAAACTAAACCCAGCAGAATACAGTGAAGGAAAAGTGAATCGATAGCTATAAAGGTGCCTTTGAGCAAGGTCTATACAACACAATACAAAGGCTCTGATTGCACCAGGCAGCATGTAAGTGTAATTTTGTGGATGTGTGAATGTGAAGCTGTGCATATCCACAAAACAGCAGTGGACATTCTCTCAATAAGAAAAGGTTAAAGGGGAAATAAGTGAGATTTTTACTGCCTCACAATACAAATGCCTGTGTTACATCTGTGGGAGGTTGATGGCATTTTCTGATCAATACCAATGATTCAACAATTACTTTGCCAGGCGCTGAGATTTCAGGCTTTCAACGCTTACTTTCATTTGCTGAGCTCTTTTAAAGACACACTCATACTGGCATTTTCAATTGCTCATCAATGCAGTGTGCTGCTATCAGTGTCAGACTTGACATTTCAGATAGGTAATAAGCCTCATTCTCAAGCTACAAATGCAACTTATATTTGTTTGATACTTACCATGTCGATATGTAACTTCCATGTCTGTACTTCTTCTGTAATGAGAAATGTAAGGGACTACTATTTGAAATTGAGTAATTACATTACAGTTACCAATACCAGTAATGCTCTGTTACTTCGACAGTTTGGGGGCCTTCAAACTCGTGTGCCATCTTACCAGTAGTACTACTGGTCAAGTACCGGCTAGCTTGGTGCAGCTGCCACCCAAAGAGGAGAAACGTAACTCTTAAGTTGTCTTATTTATATGTCTTCTTAGCAGGCTTGCTTGTATAAGCCACAGGTAAAGAAGAATCGTCTGGTTTTGTTCAGAGTTGGAGGGTGTGAGAACAATGCAGCACAGACCACATTGTCAGGACCGGACTTCTCACATGCTGCTGCTTGTAGGCAACCATAGATAACGTTAGCTGCTGATGGTCAGTACATACCTCCAAACTGTAGGCTAAACCACAATGTCTTGTTTCCACCTTCTACACATGTCAAAGCTTCAGTAGGCAACAATTTTTTGGCATCATTGGGCAGAAATTCCATAATAACCTTTCAGCATATTGTAATTCAAGTGTTCTGATAGATAACTAGATTTCTGCACCTCCTCATGGCTCTGTTTTCAGGCTATAGAAAAATCTAGCCCGTGACGGGAGACTTTGACCAATCACAGGTCAATTCAGAGAGAGAGAGAGCGTTCCTATTGGCTGTGTGGGCGGTGCTTGGTATTTCCTCAACAGATCTCAACATGGCTGCCGGGTCACAAACTTTCTCATTTTACAGCTAAACAGTACACTACGAGATGATTCTGAAAACATTTGAGGAGAGAAATAGGCATTACAGTAACATAATATTGATTCATATTTGATCAGCGCTGCCTAGTTTGACCGTTTGGTCGGAGTTCGTGAGTGATTGACAGCCGGCTCTCATAGACGGCAGCTGGACGGCAGACTCCAGATCAGCTCTGATTGGTTGTTTTCCTCCGGTCTGTGAAATCTTGCAGATGCCGTTAGGAGCACCGGAGGACACAGAGGAACACGATTTTTTTTCAGATTACCTGTCTCATGCACTACCGTCAGGATATAGTGACCGTTTTATAAAAATAACTTTTTCTAATCATATTTGCTCCATTTCTACCCACTGCTTCTAGCTGCTGATGGTTAGTACATACTTAAAGGGGAAGTTTTTTCTTGCCACTGTCGCACTGAGTGCATGCTCATGGGGGATCTCTTGTTGGGTCTCTAAATTATAGAGTACGGTCCAGACCTGCTCTAAATGAAAAGCATCTTGAGATAACTTCTGTTATGATTTGATGCAATGTAAAAACAAATTGAATTGAATATTCACAGAAAATATTAAAGAATAATGTATAGAGAATATTGATTAGAGCATTATTACGAGGGAGAATGAGACTGCAGGGTGTATAAAAACTAGAACGATAACCACTAAATCCCACTTGGAGCTATTAAACACTCCATGCTACACAAATATTGTTAAACAAACTTGAGTGTGGTTGAAACTTCCCTGAATATCATCTCGATCCATCAGCCGTCCTGGGGAAATGTCAGCTTGTTGAGAATATGTTTACCCAGTTGGGTTGCCCATTACAAGCTGATTAATTAAAAGCATGTTTCTAAATCCTACTATGTTGTGATCAGTCAACAGGACTATTTAAGAGAATTTGAGGGAAGAGGTCTTAAATTGTCAACGTGTCCTTGTCCCAGCCAATGGTGGGATTAAGCAGGGGGATCAAGGAGTGTGTCTGTGCATGAATCAAAGCCTTGTTCAAATACAGGCGCACTGCTCTGATTTCAAATGAGAATACTTTGATAGTATAATACACATCCCTCTTTTGTAGTCTTCCAAGGACCTTGTGGAAAAGCCAGTCGTCACCAAGCAACAGCTGGTGCAAATGGAATATCTTGTCTTGTTTGAAAATATTTAACTTCACTGATGATGAAGAAATGAAAAAATCTGCTTCATCTAAATAAAAGATGGCTTTGATTCAGAGAAGAAACCCAGAAAGGTACAACACAGCACCAGTCTGCATTACATGCATACCTGATTTCCCACAACGCGATCAATAAAGTTTCATCTTACACGTTATTCCGGGCCTAACAGTCTCACACGTCAAGCGTGCTCTTACTCCCACACAGTGAAATACTGCCTCTGCATTTAAATAGAGCACAATTGCGAGGGGTCAACTATAAATCATTGTATGGAGTGGGATAGAAACGTTTTATCATTAAGGTACAGTACGTCGGTTTGGTTATGTGTGCCGTTTCCATCAAGGTACATCTATTTAAACCCTTTGTGGTAATTATCTCACTACAACTACACTTGATGTCTCTGTAGTGTACTCCTACTCACCTACAACTCAAGCTGAGAGCAGCTCTCGTGTGAAAATTGGACTGAATAATGAAAATATAGCCGCGGGCTGCTAATTGGTGTTGCAATCAGAAAACTATCACTATAGAATGGTGCTTTTGTTTAAAAATCCAGTGAGCCTTGAAATATGAGATATTGGCCAGAAAAAAAAGATCCCTCAATCGAAAGCGACATCGCGTTCAGTGACCAATCAACTTCAAATGTTTTCTTGTGATTCTTCTTGACAATTTGTTTGCGACAACTCCCCATGATATCTATTGTAGTGCACTGCCGCCTGATTAGTTATTGACGTCTGGTGATTAAAACGTCCGGTCTGAGTCTCATCTTCCTTTCTCAGGCTGTCACGCCGGTTGACGCCTGCCCGGTAGCTCCAACCTCCATACAAAATGCACCACGGCTTCTCGATCAATTAACCACCGCTTTTAAGGACATTACGTGTAATTGCATGTAAATTGGGTTCAATCCTATTTGATGGACACCCCATTCACCTGACCCATGTACATCTGTATGAATTAAATTGAAATTCTATGGCCTTGTTTGACAATTCTATTTCCTTAGTGAATGAATCAATTACCAGCTGAATGACCTTCCACATGCCGTATGGTTCCACATGCATATTTTATTTACCTTTTATTGATGATAGCACACATACAGCAGAATCACCATTAAACTAGAGCGTTAGTACTCCTACTGTATTGATCCTGGGCAATGTAACTTCATTTAATGGCTTTGTTAGGCATCTTAGAAAGTGTGAATCAGCAGAAAAACAAATGTGTAGTGGGGGAAAGTAATTGTACAGAGACGGCAGTCTGCCTGCTGCTCTGCCCTGATTCTCGCTCGTTTATGAATCCTCTCAGAGGTGTAAAGGTTAAGAACTGTCATCAGATTAGCCATTGATTTCAATTAGTGCTGCCTGCTACTAAACAACCTTTGTCTGTCTGCGATCACTGACTTGTATTGATCCTCAGGCTTGTTCCATTACCTTTGATTGCCACTGGCCCACTGTCAGTTCTGCAGCCCGATTACCAGTCCACCGCAATCCACATTGTTCTCTGCGTGCAGCCACGAGCTCTGACACCACATCCGGTCAGATTCCTCTGAATGGAAAGTTTACGCAGTAAAAGACTGCTAATAAGGTTAGGCTCTGCTCGCTCTCATACGGGTCTAAGAAAGGTCAAACGGCAATGCTTCTTCACAGGAATAAAAATGGGCTCAGGGGTAGTTTCACTGCAAATATCAGTAAAACAGGTAACACCAAATAACACAAGCAGTAAAGCTGCAAATAACAACTATTTTCACTGTTAATTAAACAGTTTATTTGTTTTACAGTTGATTGATTGATTGATTGATTGATTGATTGATTGATTGATTGATTGATTGATTGATTTTTCTAGTGTATAAACTGTCCAAGATGGTGTCTTTAACGGAATAGTTCAACATTTTGTGAAATACGTTTATTGTCTTGCCGAGAGTTGGATGAGAAGATTTGGTGCCTAAAAATGAAACTCGTTAGCTCGTGTTTACCACATGGGAAGTCATGCACACGACATTTTCAATATTTTCCTTTATTATAAAATTACGAAGAGAAACAATATACGACTAAAATTACAATATATTCACTTATTATGCACCGAAAAAATAACTTTCAAAACTTCCGCCATTTCTGTCAACATGGAAAAACACGTCACAAGTCGTGAACTAGGAAATTTCAGATATTTTACGCTTCCGTGGTCGTGAATACGACATGAGGGAGCGTTCACATGTGCCTAACTCGTAAATACGGTGAACATGACCCCATTTGAAGGCACCAATAGATACATGTCAGTGTGCTACAATTAAGCTAATGCCAGCAGGTAGTTAGGTTAGCTCAGCATAAACACTGAAAGCAAGGGGAAACTGCTATCCCATGACGTTAGCTAAGCTAATTTCATAGTTAACATACAGACATTAAAATGGTATCGACCTTCTCATCAAACAAGTCCTTGATAAGTTCTTGACTTAAACACAGTGTACATTATTTTGTAACAGATGGGTAAAGAGAAAAGAGCATTAGGAACAAATGGTGGTAACTAAGTGTTTGGTGAATAGTTTGGATTATTTCTCAGGTTAAATTTTGTTCACCTGACTTTTTTTGAGATTGTAAAAGCTACAAAAAACAACAACAACAACAACTTCCCATCAAAATGAATTAAATAATTATCATAGATTAAAAAAAAAATCAATGGGATCAAGTAAATTATGTTAAGCACAGATACAATTCATTGCTGAGAAGCTGCAGCAGCCTTGCTAAATCAGACCACAGGATTACTATTTGGATCACAGCCCTGACTCAAAATCACAGCTCTCAAAAACATCACCATCCATTCTGGGTTCAATGAAACACAAAGAGGCAATTAATAACTTCAAATGCCCATTAACTGTGACTCTGGGGACCTAAGGAGTTCTTAAAAGTCTCAAATTAGTTTATTGATTCCTTTAGAATGATACATATGAGTATTTTTTCCTTGAGAGGTCTTTGTAAGGCACAATGTTGTTCTTTAGCCGCAAGGAATCTTTTTGAGCTTTTCCCTAGGACTATTGGGCTACTTGAATGGCTGTCACATTATCAATCATGTAAGAAGATCATGAATCATTCAGTCCATCTTGATTGAATTTAAGAAATGTCTCGTAGGGTTATATTGAGTGCCACTCAGGGACATTTCCAGGGTTTTAATCTTGCTGGCACTGAGCCCACCTCGCCAAGGAGGGAAGGTTGGGAGAGAAGATAATGTTAAAAGTTCCAATAGTAGCTCTTCTCATGTGAAAAGATTTCCAAACAACATAGAACATTGCTTACTAATAATTGAATGGAGGGAAATACACAATATTTGAAGGCCAGAGAGGCTTTTTGCTCTAAGCATGGCCAAAATGTTTATTCATTAATTCAGGGGCACCACTTTAATTAATGTACCCATGTGGTTAGGCTGGGAATACGTCAGCATAGCGCCCAACACACACCAGTTGTTAGCAGCTGCAGCTAGCTGTGCTGCCAGTTGAAACATCTTGTCAAGCGTCTCTGTCATACAGCAGCAGCATTATGCCTTTCATAATGGCCATTTCATTTCATTATAAATATCATTTATATTTATTTTAGACAGAGAAAGGTTAGGAAATGTGTAGTAATTTGTAAATAATATTAATAATCCACAATTAAAACCCCATACTATATTAATTCATGAAGCCGTGCAAGTCACTGCATGTTCTACAACACTGTCCGGCACATATTTCAGAATAAAAGCCTTGTGTTAACAAATGAAGGAATTCTGTCCACAGAAAAAACGCTTGAGGGCTTTTATTTCGAAATGAAAACAGGAAGTGTTGATTTAAAAACAAGTCTTTACTTTTTCTCATCTCTGTGACATTTTCTACAGATACAGACATTGAAACTGTAGTAATGTTGCTGCTATGATGTGAATATACAGTCAATAGATAACTTTCACTGTCTGTTGTTGCTGTGAACCGCGCGAGTCTCGTGTCAAAAATATGCAAGACCTCGTATCTCTAGAAGAGACGCAGCTGACACGCAGCCGAGCCGCTGCTCTAACCTGTTAACACGGACGCCGAAATAAAAAACAACAACTTTAGAGGCTTCCTGCTCTCTACTTTACCTGGGTGTAACTCATGTTTTATGAGTATGAGTTGCCCTCCAATGGATTTTGCTAAAAACTCAACAGCATTGCGTCTTGTAGTGACAATATCCCAGCTATTCTGGATAATCCACAGATGTCGATCACTTTCATATGGACTATTCTTCAACAGAAAGTACTTCCACTGAAAACTTTTCCAGTTATTCAATGCTTTGAGCACCTTAAGTAAAATTCCATTCACCTCCATTAAGTTGGACACGTTGCAAAAATCTCAGAGGTAGATATAACTGGAATATCAAGAAATCAGATAGGCTTACAAAAACAAAAATGAAAAGTATTTCCCAACCTGACATTGTACATTTCTGCAGACCACGGATGCACTGAATCTCGACGTTTCCAAATCAAAAACACGCTTCATGTCAACATTTCTACATACGTGTATATCAACGTTATAGTGTTTTAACTGCTTATGGTGCTTTTTCCGTTTCAAAACAGCATTCTCAATTACATGTAGGTGAAGGCAACACAATTACATGGTTAGGTTTAGTAAAATATTATGATTTGGGTTAAAATAAGTAGATTATTTTTGGTTCCACACGGGACACGATCACCGGCCTCCTGGGTGAAAGTCCAATGTCCTCCTCCCTATTCAGACCTACGTAGACTTTGATTAAACACATTTGAGGGTAAAGCAGTTCGTCCACCAATCGGAAGGTCGCATGCCGATGTGTCCTTGAGCAAGACACTTAACCCCAAATTGCTCCCGAAGGCTGTGCCATCGGTGTGTGAATGAGTATTTCACTTAGATCCTGATGGGCAAAGTTGGCACCTTGCATGGCAGCCTCTGCCATCAGTGTATGAATGTGTGTGTGTGAATGTTGCGTAAAGCGCTTTGAGTGGTCGGAAGACTAGAAAAGCGCTATATAAATGCAAGTCCATTTACCATTTACCATTTGTGATACATCAAAAGTCCTGGACGGAGGGCAGGCCGGCACCAATGATTTTCTCTGCAGTCTTGAATCTTCATGGTAGTCTGTTCCTGTCCTGTTTGATGGCCGACCCAGACCAGGTGGTTGTTTGATGTCAGAGCAGTTGAGGGGTGGGAAAGCGGGTTTATTAAACCTACAGTAAAACACATTCAGCTCGTCAGCCAGTTGATGGGTCTCCACATCCTGCAGGCCCTTCCACCCTGACGCATGGGTTGTTGGCTGAAAACTTGTTTTTCAGCTTTTCAGAGTAGTTACTCTTTACTACTCGGATCTCCTTTGTCAGTGTTTTCCTGGCCTGCTTGTACAGGAGTTTTTCCCCACCACTGCTGTACGTCTCCTCCTTGGCCTGACGAAGCTGCCTGAATTGCGCAGTAAACCAGGGTTTATTGTTCTATGTATATAAGGTTTTTGTCGGTACACACACGTCGTCACAAAAGCTGATGGAAGACGTCAGTCAGAGAAATGTTATTCGCAAACTTTACTCTGCAAAACAGAAGTACTACCGTCACGAACAAGTGTCCGAGCTATCGTCCATCTCTGAGCAGAGGGAGATCAATGGAGAGTCGCTAATTGGCTTGAATTTTTTTTTATGTCTTCCACTGACATTTAGTTGCGGCACGTCCTCTCTGCCGTGTTTATCAGCGCTGCGATGTGTCGTTTGTTCAGCTGTGTCGTCAGTGGACACGTGGAAAAAAAAAAAAAGATATAAAATAATGAAATAAATTGAAATCTACATATAAAAATAGCCGCCGGGACTCAGCTCTTTGCTGAGTGATCATTTGAAGTAATTATTCATTAAAAGAAGGCCGGGTGAGCCAGCATAGAAATCAATTACAATATTTTTTAGCCTCTGCTTTTGTTGAAGAACAGAAATACTACTAATGAGCTGCATGGATTCTATCTGACTCCAGTCTAGGCCGGGGCTTAGCTTGCACTCTTACTCTCACTTTCTCTTTTCTTGCAGCCCTCTCCCCCTGCACATGCATTCTCACACACACACATGCACACGCAAAACAGTTCAAAGCAGCCAAGATTCAAAGCCATTTAGCAGCCGGTTTCAATGCAGAAAAAACCCTATAGTAATTAAAAGTGGGAGGGCTAATCAGGGTTTTTGACTTTGGAAATGAACACAGACACAATGTAAGTCATACCATAACACCACCTTTTACAAATTATAAAAATGCTGAGGGGGTCCCACTTATCTACATTCTCATTAATAAAAAACAATCATCAATACGAGGCTTTAATTAACCTGCTTTTGTCGTGACGAAACACGTTCAGTATTCAGAGGAATCCTCCCTGTTGGCGCTGTAGCCAAACTGACAGAAAATGTCGGCTTTAGAGGACATCCTCAGTATGACTGTCCATTCAGTTCCGCCAAATCGATATCCTCAATATCCTCATGCAACACAAAAAAAAGATGAATGTTTTCATCCATATTAAAGCCTCCTGAAAATATCCCTTTGGGGGGAAATAGTTCACCTCTTCAACTCAGCTGGGGGAAAGTGGTTAGTATTCTCTGTGATAGATTATAGGCTCTATCATCTTCCCCTTGAAAGGCAGGCACACAGTGTGGTAGGGATGCCACAGTATTAGATAAAGGCTTCTTGCTGTCTGGAGCGGTAGCTCTAATTTGAATGCTTTTACATTTAAAAAGTGAGCGAGGGTAGTCTGTGAGTTGGCTAATGAGGAGATTGGTAATGCAATTATTGCTGCTTAATGAATATGGAACATTTGGGCCTATTATTATGCATCAGGATCAACGGGGCAGGCTTGTTATTCCATTACTTGTTCATCATAAACTTCCTATGACATCACCGTCCTATTAAAATTATTACCTGACATAAAATACGTCGAACACTTTTATCCACAGAACCTCTCAGTACAATGAATGGCATTGCGTTTTACAGGCTCAGAATGAAACCAACGTGATCTCACAGACATACATGAAATGACCACGACCTTTTGACAGCGCATTACCGGGTGGTGGAACGGAATGTATTAAAATTACGTGATGCTACCAAGGCAACACAACTACTTGGTCATGTGCGTCTGTGTCCTCTGGTGCACCTAACGGCATCTGCAAGATTTCACAGACCAGAGGAAAACAAGCAGTAAGAGCTGATCTGCGCTGTCCAGCTGCCGTCTATAAGTGCCGGCTGTCAATCACTTGCAAACTCCGACCAAACGGTCAAACTAGGCAGCGCTGATCCAATGTGAATCAATATTCTGTAATGTTAATGCCTATTTTCCGCCTTACATTTTTTCAGAATCATCTTGTAGTGCACGGTTTAGCTGTAAAATGAGAACGTTTGTGACGCCATTGTGAAATCTGGTGAAGGAACGCCAAGTTCCGGTCACATGACCGGAGCACAGCCAATAGGAACGTTCTCTTTCTCTGAAATGACCTGTGATTGGTCAAAGTCTCTCGTCACGGGCTAGATTTTTTAAAGTCTGAAAACAGAGCCATGAGCAGAAGTCTAGTTATCTCTCAGAACACTTGAATTACAATATGCTGAAAGGTTATTATGGAATTTTTGCCCAATGATGCCAAAAATATACTGCCTACTGAAGCTTTAACGCAATCGATCTTCCGGATGTTATAACGGACTTAGTTTTAAAGCTAGAGTGAAGATACTGGCATCACATGAATAAATAACGCTCCAAACTTGCACTAAATTTTGTCGATGAACAGCTGTCATGGCCATTTTCAAAAGGGTCCCTTAACTTCTGACGTCAAGATATGTGAATGAAAGTGGGTTCTATGGGTACCCACGAGTCTCCCCTTTACAAACATGTCCACTTCATGATGCAGTTTGGGGCAAGTCATAGTCAATTCAGCACACTGACAGCTGTTGGGCTTGAGTTTGCCATGTTATGATTTGAGCATATTGTTTACGGTAAATGCAGTACCTGTGAGGGTTTTCTAAACAATATTTGTCATTCTTTTGGGTTTTTAATTGATTTCCAATAATATATTTATACATACATTTGCATAAAGCAGCATATTTACCCACTCCCATGTTGATAAGAGTATTAAATACTTGACAAATCATACATTTTCAACAGATAAAAATGTGAGATTAATCGTGATTAAATATTTTATCGATTGACAGCCCTAATAAATATATATGACAAGCTGAGAACGCCCTCTGCCTGCTGCTACCATACTAGCAGAGATACACATACGATTAACAGAGTAAAATAGTTTGGTAACCCTCCATGGGCCACGCATGGGTGGCCACAGCTGAGTGCCTCACCCTTTACCCTGCTAGTGCTCCGCTGTTTTATTAAAGAACCACCAACATGTTCTATAAACTTCAAATGACACAGCTGAGGGAGTCTGAACACACATAACGGGCTGCCCTTTATGTTGCCATGTTGTAGTGTAAACTTCCCCTTTTTAGAGGTCTTAAAGGTCTGAGACTCCCCCTATAGAGAAGTGTTTAACTCAGCTGTTTCTGTTCAGTTTCAGTGACAAAGATTAGTATATGTGTCACAAGCTGCAGTAGGTTTGTGATTTTACATAGTGAACAAGAGGGAAGTTTGATTCGCACTCCCCCAAGTCTCTCAAGAGATGTTTACGCCTGGTTGCTTTTAATACATCAGCAGTGTGGAGCTACAGTGGTAGGATTTTTGCAGGTGTAGATTTATGTCATGCCCACCACATTCAGTTTCTTTTTCTAGGCTTGAGATTAACCAAGTCCTAATGCAACAGCTCAGACATGACTGCATCTGTATGGAATCAATATCTCATACTTTTGTGGAATTGAGTTTTGGGAGCACAGAGGCGTTACTTCGGTGTAATTTCAAAAAGAATTAAGAGCACTGTTTTCTTTTTCAGACTTCTCAAACTGCTGATGTACAACATGCATATCATGATGACGATGATCATAGTTATTAACATGAAACATGCATTACTGTACCGTCCCTTTCAGTTCCACTCCAGAATAAGGCTTACAAGTTGTAACTAATGGATATATTAATGGATAAAAATGAAATTATTCATTCCGTTTAATTATTGTAATCCACTTACCAGCATCCGTTTCTAGTCTGTAAACTTTATAATCCACAATCAAGGGGGGGAAAAAATATAACCAAGTAGCCTATTCATTGGTTTAAAAATATGTTGTTATTGCACACGTGTTTCCTGGTTTGAGGTCATCCTGAAACAAATTGCCCTTGAGAGAGTTTGTGTGTGTGCGCGAGTCACAAACCGAGAAAAAGATGAAAATTACAACATTAAACTAATTAAAACTACTTGTGCGCACCGTTGCCTTCGGACAGCATAAGAGCATCCTCACCTTTGCAATAACTGTGTAGTATGGTAACACCCTTAGCTCAAGATATGAAATAGCTGGACACAGTGGTGGATCAAAGATTATAGGCCAGGAGCTTCCATCCTTCAGTGAAATGTACACTATTAGGCAGCGAAAAAAAGAAAACAGGACTCTTCCCCCTGCTTAACCATCTTTTTAACTGCCTCCCTTCTTTTAAAAGACTGAAATATATCAGAATCTAGTGTATCTAGAGGCACCCCCTTAAAGCAGCAGTAGGCGAGATTGGAGCAAATATGATTAAAAAAGTTATTTTTATAAATCAGTCACTATATCCTGACAGTAGTGCATAAGACAGGTAATCTGAAAAAAAAATTCATGTGCCTCTGTGTCCTCTAGTGCTCCTAACGACATCTGCAAGATCTCTCAGACCGGGTGAAAACAACCAATCACAGCCGAGCTGGAGTTTGCCATCTAAAATAAATCTTTGCATCACATGGACATCAGCTTTGGTGAACCTTGACTGGCGAAGTCGCAGCCTCAACTAGGGATGTCACGAGAACCAATACTTCAGCTAATCATGGAGGTTGCATTGAGTTTAGTTATAATGCATTCAAGCTCTATATAGTAAAAATAGTCTAAAAAATAAGTATTAGGCAAAGGTAAATTATAATGTTATCATAATGTGTTTAAATGTAATCTTGTAAAATTTAGTTTTTGGCGAGACCTTCAATAAATCCAGTTGTTTGAAGAAGATGTTTTCACAGCAATATAAAATAGATATTAGAGGGAATTATGACCTAACACTAGCTCAAAGTATTAATTTTTTTTGTTTGTTGTTTTCTACCATGGTATCGAATTGTGTATTGAGAATCGAGGAATTTCACTGGTAATGATAACTAAATCTTTTAACTAAATCTTTTGTATTGTGACATATAGCCTCAACCAATAGCAAAATGTGTGGATGACCCCACTTGGCTCAGCTCACATTCAGCAATATGGCCTCGGCAGGCGCCCATGTATGACCGTCTTTATTTATAACCTGGTAACATTTATAACAGTCCTGCTGTTAAAGCTGCATAATCAGTATTTTTATATTGACAATGGGTGAATGTGTAATGTGCTTGCGCTCGCATCAAAAGCTCTGAAACTGTAAACTACCTGCCCAGCACCAAACAGAAAACAGACAAAGTTAGTGAGCAGCTAGGAAACATAATTGAGCATTTAGCAGCTAAAGAGCCAGATATTTTTTCTCAGGTGTTGGTGAGAAGGTGAAAAATAGCTATAGGGAGAGTGAATATTGGACTTACATTCATCAAGTGGACATGAACACGACTCGAAATGAATTCTAAGTTGCTCCGTGTCTGCTGAATGTGTAAACAGGTTATTCTTTGCTGACATGTTCACCATAACAACTTAATAGGGCGATCATACTGTAAGTCGATGTTGAGTTTACAGCTTGTTGCTCTGCCCCCATGTGGCCGAGGGAAATCAATTAATAATGCTTTAATGTAAGTTAATCATTAATAATAGATTTCTCATGCTCCAAAAAGTAGCATGTTTGCACAGCAAAAGTCTACAGTTAATCCCGTTTATACGTTGAAGAGTTGCATCGCTCCCAGTAGATATTAATGTTTTTTTTGCTGTCGGTTTTTCCTTGAAATTCCCTGCTTATCAACAAATTAATCATTAAATAATCCATGCTGAAAATAGTTATCTTTTTGGTTTAGTTTTGCTAAGTGAGGGTTTTTCAGCCTTTTCTTTAGTCTTGCAGTTGCACCAAGACCACAACAGCAAAAATACAGCATAACTCCAACAACACATTTTCAACTGGATTTACATATAAAACTGTGCTGACTCCAAATACATAGAAAGCGTAACAAATGAATAATTTTGCTGTCTGTGTAGGCCCTGCAGATAGCTGACCTGCGTTAAGCGTTTCTCGCTGTATTTTCAAACAGGGCTTTGGGCAGAGTGTATCCATAGCTCGTCCTCTAATCTCTGCCGGTAACACTGTCTACACACTGAAAACATGTCGGTGCTCGGATCAGCTCTGAGGAGTCTGTGGCAGGACTAGGACAGATCGAGGTGGTGCACACACACAATGATCAGTGCCGTTGGGTGTGTATTTGTTCAGTCTTGTTTTTAACAATCTTGTGAGTTCTTGATGCACTGTGATATAAAGGAGTGGACACAATGATTTGGTCTCTGCTGTTCGGTCAACTGATCCTGTTTCAGCTTTGTATTATTACAACAATGTTCGAACAAAATCCTTTTAAACTGTAAAATAAGTTGTGGACCAAAACATTCTGAACTACCAGCACCGTTATGTGGCTTTGTCTGGAAATAAAGAAAAACAAAAATGGGGAAACTGCAAAGAATCTCACATACATAGACAGATACTTTTTTGTACATGCTACAGCATGGTCACATAGAAGATGTGACATCTCCATTTCTATGCTGATGATACATAGCTGTACCTTTCAGTCAAACCAAGTCAAATTGGTTTAAAAATGGGTATCTAATAATTTTCCCCGATTAAAGTCTGATAATCAAAGTCATGGTGATTGGGCTTGTTGATCTATTATTTGCCCTCTAAATTAACATAGAGCAATTAAGGGTTATTATGCTAAAATTATATTTTAAGTGTTAAACACTCAACCCGTGTAAGCTTCAACAGCAGCAGTAGTGAGATTGGATTCACAATGGTGACCCAACAAAAACAGCATTATAACCTCATAGAAACGTATCTAACTCCCGCAACACAATCCATTTCTCTACTGATGATCCATATGCATTTCTATGTGTGTTTTTGGCAGAAATTTGGCAAGTGAGCAAAGGAGAAGAAATCTCCTCCTAATACACATCTTTATTGTGAAGCCTCCAATATCCTTTAATTTATGTGTATCTATCAAATCACTACAGCCAGCGATGTTATTAGGACTGTGATATCACTGTTTTCTAATCAAATTATATTCACTTAAATTGTTCTGTTAATTTTAAAGCACTTTGTAACAGTTTTCAAAAGTGCTACAAAATTAAGAAGAATATTATTTTGATAACAGGTACATAAACGAGACATCATTGAAAGTGGATATATGTTCAGTGTATTAAGTAAGATTAAGTCTAGATGATAACAGTAACTATGCCTTTACTGTCCAACCCAGTCTCCTGAAAATTACGTTGTCATACAGCTAAACTGCATTCTCAATTACATTTCAAGGGAAATGTATTTTCTCCCGGATAACGGTCACAGTTTTAAACACGTGGTTAACGTAAATTGAAACAAAACAAAAATCGCAACAAAACTACTTGGTTAGGTTTAGTAAATCTAATGATGATCTAATCATCATGGTTTGGCTTAAAATATATACGTTTGTTATGTTTTTTTTTTAAAGTTACGGCCGGCTTGGTTTCTCACGGGACACAGACATCAAACGTCTCCTGGGTGAAAGTCCTGTTTTTGTTTGACCCACCCTTCCACCTCCTCCCTACGACTAGAAACGTATTTGTGATACGTCAAAAATAATGTAATCCGGGAGAAAATAAATTATGTTTCCCCTTGACATGCAATGTACAATGTAGTTTTGTTGTGTTAGATCAGAAATACAGGCTTTACTGTCTGATGATTTAGGGCTTATAAGAAAATACCTGTGTCCTAGCAGACACTTGACATGCCGTATAAAAGCATTACCATGGCCACTGATCTGTCCTGCTGGTGTACAATGGCATACTACGAGTTTTTATCTTTCAAAAGCATTTCTGTCGTGTCCATTTTCCATTCACTCCTCAGAGTGAATCAGTTAGCACTATGCAGCACATGTTGCTGAGCATTTGTTCTGGTAAACACAGGTATGATAAATTCCGAGCCACCGGTGCTTCTGGGACTCTATTGAAGGTCACTATTGAATGCTAACAATGAAAAAAAGTGTTTGAAATTCCAATTCAAATCTAAAACCTTATAACGGAGTGGAAAATCATAGTGTGCACTGTAACATTGCAAACATTCTGAGGTAAAAAAAATAATAATTCATATCCTTTGAAGCTGTGACAGAAAAAAAAGATTAACGTGCTGCCACATTCATCAGTCTTTTAAATAACCTTTATGTGATTTTCATTGTTTCCCTTCTCAATTACAAACAAGCTTAAGCATTACAGAGCCTCAATCATTTTGAGTAGGCTATGGTTCAAAACTACCTCCTCATGCAAACTCCTGCACATGCAGCCTAACAAGCAAATTCAAACATGCATCCATGGATCATCAGTAAATCATTTCCACTGTGATATATGACGACCCCCCCATCGCCTCCACCCTCTTCCACTTTGTCTGTGTCCTCCTAATCCCGTTTGTAAGGATCCATTACCTCCTCTCTTGCAACATCCCACATTCCTCTCAAGGCCCCCGACACTGACGACTGATGATGAATCAACGACACGTTTCACTGTAACCTTCCAAAATACAAGCAGCTTGTCTTCAATACTTGTTTCCTTACCCCCCCCCACCCCACCCCACCCCACCCCACCCCACACCCTTCTCTGTGAACATGAGTGCAGGACAGGGTAGCCATTCCGTACGCATTGACAGCTCAAGCGTCCAATTTAAAGGGGAGGTCTGGGAGTTGAGTCTGCAGCAAAGGGCCCATAATTGGCATCCTTCTTGTCTTATTAAAGGGGAAAGCACTGAGATGGATCTCCTAAGCCAGATCTCGGCCTTTATTAGAATCGTCTGTAAACAGAGCCACACACAGAGACGGCTAAAGGCATTACTCATCGCAGTGTTTTAGTTCTCAAGCAGCGAATTAAAGTAATTAACCGTTGTAAATGAAACTTACAGTGACTGCGGCATTACTCAGGTGAAAACGATTTAGTTAAAATTGATAGTCAAGAGTTCTTATGTGTAATTGTGAGGAGTAAATGGCACGTACGAGTGTAATGCACTGTTTTTGTGATGGTAAATAACATTTGATGCAAATCACTAAAAAATGTCCACCACCTTGGGCGTAATTGTTCCGTATTCAAGAAACAATTATCTCAAAGATTTGATTATTTTCTGTTTCATGCCCTTTTGTGTCTCCGTCAAATTTGCAAGAACTTGTGCTTTTCATTCGTTCTCAGCCTTGAAAGCTCTTAATGCAGTGGTGTTTTGTGGTGCCCCTGGACAAAGACAGGGTTGATAGATTCACAGCTCCTCTCCACCGCCTCTTCTGGTTCAGTAAAGCACGTTGGTTTAACAAGTCTGTGCCATTCGATGCTCAAGGTCTTAATCCCCCAGGGGAGGAAACAAAGACACGTAAAAAAAAAAAAAAGAAAGAAAAAAAAAAGTGTTCTCACTTCTTCTGACTGCTCAGTGATTCTATTGACTTCCCTGAATTGTTCAGAGCCATGCTAGTGATGAAGAGAACTATTCAAGATCTAGCCGCCCCCACTAAGCTCGCAGCTAACAGCAGTCCCACGGCCACTGCAGCCCACCTCTATACTACCGCTCTCGGCTGTGCTAGCAGCTTTTCTTCCCTTCATGAGCCCTATTTAGAATACGCTGACAGGTGAACAAATTTGACAATTAGCAGTTTGCTGTTTTAGTAAGTGTGTTGCAGTATCGGTGAGTTAATATATCCTTTGCCAGCTGAGTAAGAGGGTGGAGAACCTGAAAAAAGGCTCTAGAGAAGGTTTGATGGAGATGGCACATGCACAATTATCATGTTACCCCTGTGGTTTTCCTTAACAGCTTGTTTTTCAAATGGTAGCTAAATTAGCTCTATGAGCAAACTGTTGGGCTCTTAATGCTTATGCACTGTATACATCGCCCACTCTGCAGCATAGACAAGCTTTCTGCATCGCCAGTAGTTTCACTTTTACTTGTATAAAAGTACAGTGACTGTGTTAACATGCCTTTATTCTTCTGTCCCTTACCATTGGGGGATATTGTCAGAAGCCTCTTCTGTATTGTCTGAAAACCAGTGTTTGCATTTCTGGCAGTCAGGCCTGCAAAAGAACTGCCGGAAAAGGCATTCAATTATCTGGCAGAGTGACTGTATGTGTTCATTGAGAGCCAGAAGAATGGGCCATGTTCTTTGGAGGAGAAATCCATCATAAGTAGGCATCTAATAGCTGAGTGTGTTTCCTGTGTGTCTGGACGCTTGTTCTCTTCAGAGAAACACAGTTTCTGCCACTGTGAAAAAAAAATTGAAACTGCTCTTCAGTGCAGTTTTTTTGCAGTATTGTGCTCATGAAAAATTCATATACAATATAATCATGATATTTATAAATTGGTCTAACTCATGGCAATCCATTGCCAGGTATGATATCAAAGGCCACTGATGAGATTTTGACATGAATGCAGTCCAAGGCTGCTTTTTCATTGGGTACACAGGGATTTTATAGGCAAGTATGGCCTTTTTTTACCAACATGTTTTAAAACTGAAATCCAACTTTCACATGTAGTTGGTGAGTGGTAATTGAAGTGTTGCCATGTTCTGATGGCCCATTATTCCGAAACCCTAATAGTCAAAAAAATGTTCCATTGGACCGAAAGCCTGTTTTGTCCGACGGCCCGTTAACCCTGAAAACTCCTTTTTCTGAAGGCCCATTGCTCCGAAAATATCACTTTCTGCAACAGAAGCACATGGCTAATTATTATTATATTGTGAAGGCATGACCCGCCATTCTCTGCCTCTGATTGGCTTACGCTTCGTCCACACTGGGAACATCAGGAGCTTGTGGCGGCCGCGTTGCATGGCGGCTGCGTGATTCACACATCGGATGTTCACACCAGCTTTGTTTCAGCTGAGTATCTGCTGCACTTCTGCTGCTGCTGCTGTCAGCCTTTTTTTCTACATAGAGTTTGCCTTTCATAATGGCCATTTAATTGAATTATAAATGTAATTTATATTTATTTTAGACAGAAAGGTTAAGAAACGTGTGGTAATTCGTAAATAATAGTAATAATCCACAATTAAAACCCCGTACTATATTCATTCATGGAGCTCTCCAAGTCACTGCATGTTCTACAAAACTGTCCGGCACATATTTCAGAATAAAAGCCTTGTGTTAACAAATGAAGGAATTCAGTCCATAGAAAAAAATGCTTGAGGGCTTTTATTTTGAAATGAAAGCAGGAAGTGGTTATTTAAAAATAAGTCTTTACTGTCTGTGACATATTCTCCAGATGTCTAGACATTGAAACTGTAGTAGTGTTGCTGGTATGATGTGAATATACAGTCAATAGATCACTTTCACTGCCTGTCGCTGCTGTGAACCGCGTGCGGCTCGCGTCAAAATAGGTGAGACCTCGAATCTCTAGAAGAGGCTGCTCTAACCTGTTAACATGGACGCCGAAATAAAAAAACAACAGGTAACGCAGCCGTCACTTGACGTTCCCAGTGTGGACGAGGCTTTACCCTGATATTCTTACCCTAACCCTAACCAATCTCACCCCTCATGCCTAAACTTAACCAGCCCAACCAACCAATGAGTTCTAGGCAATCAGAGGCAGAGTGGTGCATCATGCCTTCAGCCATATTGGGAAAAAAAATCTGGAGGGTCCGATGACCTCATTCTGCATAATAATTAGCCATGTGCTCCACTTTGTTGCAAGGAGTGTGCGTTTTAAAAACAATGGGCCGGGGTAATGGGCTGTCAGACAAATGGGCTTTTGGTCCAATGGGACATTTTTGGACTATTAGGATTTCGGAATAGTGGGCCATCGGAACAATGGGCAGTCCCCATTGAAGCAATGTTTAATCTACAACGATGGCAGAGCATCCTGTAACAATGCCAAAACCAAACCAAATTTGACCGAATTTCTTATCCACTAAAGTAAGAAAATCGCACACTAAAGTAGAATGGGACAAAGCAGATTTTGGTATATTATATTGTCACTTTGTGCGCAATAGTTGTGGTTTGAACAGACGTTTGTCACATGTTTTTTAGTGACGTTTGTCACGTGTTTTCCGTACTTATGTTACGTTGTTTCTATACGGATTTTACTTAATTTACGTACTTATTTTTAGCCCAACCTTGACATTTTTCCTAAACCTAACTAAGTGTTTTTTTGTATGTGGTTTTGTTGCCTCAACCTAACTCAAAATGTTACCATAGTTTTGCTGCATGGTGTACAAATAACACATAGAAAACAGCGTACAAATGACACACGAAAAGGCTAAAATGTGTCCTCATGACACGCAGAATGTCTGTGTAATGTTGTGTTATTTATACGCCTTACAGTGAGACTGGGTTGCATTATTATACCACATAACTTTCAATACTTTCTTGTTCATTATACTCGTTATTATACCATGTAACTTTCACTAACGGTTGCTTGATATACTACATCACGTATTCTGTGCATTCAGCCAGTGTTTCACCTTTTCATTAAACCTTTTCAGATTTTCTGTGAATAGTAATACACAGTTGTATTAATATAAAATATGTTGTCATAGGAGAAGTTACAACTCACAAAACACTTTCCCAGCCTGGAGACGAAATCTGTTTGGACATAGTCAGTCTCATCCTCAATAGCTTTTAATTCAACCTCATTAAACACTGTGTGAGTGCTAAAATTGGCTGAGCCCTTGGACAGCATTCTTTACCGCATTATATTTAACAAAGACACACTGGTGAATACAGCACTGATGATCATGGCATGAGGTCTTTAAAACCAGTAAAGCTACTAACAGAAACAAATGTAGAGCTATTGAAAAAATATCTAATACAATTAAAATCCTCAAAATCCATTTTTTTTTTGTCATTCATTCGACTGAATGTTTAATTACGGAAATCCTCGCTGTTAATCATGGAAGTGGTTTGTCAAAGAACCAGCATGTGCCAAATGTTGTAGTACACATTTGGGATTTGAAGTTTGTCCACCAGCTGTTTTCCATGTTGGCAAGCGCCATCAGCGCCGCATATCACTTTTGGACATTAAAATTGTTATTATCCAAGACACTTAATCTCCATGCATTTTTATAAACTAGTGGAGAGATAAAAAAATGGAGAGAGAGTGGCAGACTAGATAGACAGGCACGGGAGAGAGGAAGTGCGAGACAAACAGAGATGACTGTTGGAGGAAGTGGAGATGCAACACCTTGGCCCCAGATTTTGATCTTGAGGATGCATGTCAGAAGCAGTGACATAAATGATGTATCTCTGCAGACCCATCAATAACACCCAAAGAGGGCCTAATGGAGGTATAAAACTGGACAGATAAGAAGTTTCGCTTGGAGCTTTCATAAATCAGCCACTCAAAATGACCTATATAAATGTGAACAGTACTGACAGGCTGCATAAATTTCAAATGGATGCTGTAGGAAGTATTACTGTTATTGTAATTATCATGAAGCTCGTGGACACCTTAAGCGCATGTATTAAATATCATGGTAAAATGCATGGGGTTCTACTGCAGAGGGATATATCATTCATAAATGATTTATTGTCTCACTGATGCATCTTAATAATCCAGTAACACAGACCTTACAGGCAGTCAGTTCTTAGTATGAAGAGCTCAGTCTCCTATCACCAATTGTTTTCACTCAAATTAATTCTGCGAGAGCCGATCAAACAGTCAGTCATATCAGATGTTAAATCATATGCATACTGTATGCTGTAGTTGTAACACACACAGGCTCCGCCCTCTACTGGACTCTATTGGGAATACTCTCCTCCAATCACACGTCCACTTTCGCCCCACTGAGATTTGCATAAAGCAAGCTGACCAATCAGGATGTGCCTTCCGAATATGTGCGTAACCACAGTATATATGGCGGCATCCAGCGCTGCCTGCTATCCTTTTCTCTTCAGTGATTGGCGTTTGCCCACTGACTGTTAGATCTCCACGGATGGAGTCGCTGCTACAAGAACCTTGCCAGTGCCCATTGTGCCCTGGCCTCATCGCCGGGGTGGATCTTCACGATGCTTGCTTCCTATGCCTCGAAGTGGACCACCGGTCAATATCCAAGATTCAACGCCAGCAGAGATGGGATCATTTTGATGGCAGTTTGAGTTTGACGCCTGCTTCATCTGCTGATGAAGACGATGATACTTGTTGCTTGATGCTTCGTGGTGACCACAGCAGGGCTATTCTCAAACCAAACCTAGGAGCTTAAGGAGTTCATTCGGTTCGAGGGTCATACAAGTGCTTTTTGCACTCCACCCCATGCGGGAAACAGGGAGGCAAGGTTGCATCTGCTATGCCCTGTTCGTACGTTAGCATGTTATGTTGAATGCACGGCCCCCCTCAGACGCACTGAACAGCTGTTTGTGTTCTTTGGTGATGGTGTAGCCGGAAAAGCCCTTTCCAAGAAACGCCTTCGTAGCTGGCATTATGAGTACATCTCCCAAGCCTATAGGCCGGCAGGAAGAGACCCTCCCACTGTGGTACGTGCACACTCTTCATGCAACGTTGCAGTGTCAGCGGCATTGTTCGGTGGGGTGAGTGTCAAGGACATACTGTATGTAGGGCGGCATCATGGTCAATGCCTTTATTTCTTGGACATGCTGGATTTATTTTCAGGGTTTGTGCTCGCTGGAACGACACAGGACGGGTGAAAAAGGTGATACACCTACATGTTCCCATGATTCTTGATGACCTGGGGAATGTGGTGTGCAGGATGTCTACTGTTTGTTTTTGGTCCCTGCAGGGTTAGACCACAGCTTTACCCAGATCAGCTAGGGTAGGGCCCCGCTACGGCGGTCTAGGTTATAAAGAAATAGGTGGGCTGTGGTGTCTAGTCCTTAGCTGGCCTAGATCACTGTGGTTAGATTGATGTGGTGGCGCGGCAGGGCGTACATCCATCGGGCTCCATCCACTCTACCCATAGAGTCCAGTAGAGGGCGGAGCCTGTGTGAGTTATGATAAAGTTTACGATATTGTAACCCTACTTCTAAACACATGCGGAGCCCTCTGTCAAGGAGGCCCTGCCGCTCCTGCTCCGCTTGCTGCCGAGGGCGTTGGATATCAGACAGTGCTGGACGCCGCCTTATATACTGCGGTAATGCACATATTCGGTATGCCAGCCTGATTGGCTGGCTATGTTCATGCGAATCTCAGTGGGCGAACGTGTGCGTGTTATCGGAGGAAAGTATTACCCATAGAATCCAGGAGAGGGCTCCGCCTGTGCTCATAGAACTAGGGTTACAATATCCAAAACCTTCGTTATTTTCCACCTGAGCCAACACTGTGTGTGTACATCTGGGAGTGTGTGTTGGGGTGTTTGAGCCTGACCTTGACCTGGTAATGACTCTGCATCTGAGCTAAATATCAGCAGAGTCCATTCCATTTCGAAACCCGCTGCCATTTAACACGGAGAGCAATATTAGCAGCAACCTCCTCAATCTAACTGGAAAATGACCTTTCAAAGCCCCACACATTTCCACAAGAAACAAAGAGGCTGATGATGAATTGCACAAGTGTGGACCATGCCTTTATACTGTGTACCTTATGTTGCCTATTGCCTCTAGTCACCACTTATGGAGCACTCAAGCCATGTTGGCAGAAGGGGAAGGACGGGGAAACCTCCAGGCATTCTGACTTTCGAGCATTCATGCAATATTCCAATGAGGAAACAGCTATGTAGTCACACAAGAGAACTGGAAACTAAGCCTTTTTATTTCATATTTTAGGGGTTGTTAACAAGTAAAACCAAATACATATGGCTTAACTAGTTTTAATAATCTTTATGTTGGAATTACAGTGTCTTTGTTAGCCTTAAAAACTTCCTTTCCTACTGCAACACGAAAGAGCAGCTGACTGAAGTTGCCTTCCAGCTACGAGTATTAACTGTAATAAAGCTATTACTTCACAGCTGTGCTGTTGCCCGGGAACAATGTGTACATGTATAACCTCCAGCCAGTCGTCACCATGTACTCTCCATGGAAATGTTCATAATTAAATACTATTAAGCCCCATCTTCACAGGCTTGGGATAGCATGGTTCAGCCATGGTGTGCATAGCCAAGCCGTGCCGAGTCATGTTCATCTGCATTACATCCTGAAGCTCCCTTCCATGAGGGGATAAACTGTGCTGACCCGTGATATGCATCACCTCTTATCAATGCTCTCAATGACTCGGGCGGCTATAAGAAGGCCTACTAGTTTTTTACAAGTTCTTACGAAACATAATGATTAGGGGTGGCATGTACACAATATTTAGGAAAGGGAAAACAAAGAAAATGCATAAATTAACTTTTATTTTCATTTCTTTTTAAAAGGTTTACAGTTGCTCATTGGCCATAATTCTTACTTTAACAGCTAAGGCACTGAAATACTGACATATTGTCAATAAACAACATAAATGAATAACAGCTGTTGATAATTCCTGAACTGAACTGCAGCTTGTGCTCATTCATACAGGGGCAGGCACTATATGGACTGAAATACACACGTGAAGGCGCATTGTAGCGGGGCTCAAAACACTTTGACCATATGCTTTCATTCGGTGTTGTCTACGATCGATTTGCTCTGACGTCATGCACACGTGGGCGACGATAACCTCACGAGATTGAGGCGGCCGCAGTTTTTAGAGCCAGGCGCCGCAGTTGCTCTCCACCGACTGCAAGACCCAGGGCATGATGGGAAACGCCTGGCTGTCGCACTGATCAAAGAGCTGATTGACTCTTAGTTTTGGCAGCAAACATGTGTTGTAGATAGTCTGAACTTTCTGTGTAATTGTAATATTTAACACTACATTGTAGGATATTAGTCTCATGTTGTGCAATGAAGGTTTCATCTGTTAACAAACACATCTTATATAATAATATATAATAATAATAATGATTATAATAATGATAATTCCTGTGACTTCCTGTGACTTCCTTTAAATTCTTTTTGTCAGCACCCCCTGCTGCCGCCGCCTGATCTCATCTACTTTCCAGACAAGGCGCAGTTCATCTCGGACAAGCCTGATCACACAGGCGTTAAACACACAAGGGCAGTAAGTGAAGTATCTGAAATGAGAGGAGAGGTGAGTAACACAAAATAAAACAGGAAATAATAACTGAATACTGAAGTAAATAAAACACATAACCTAAGGAGCAGGACGAGACATGACATCAAGAAACGACTGCAGCACTTTCTTTCATTCACAACCTTTCTGTCTCTCTCTCTCTCTCTGTCTCGCTGGCTCCTATTCTATCAGCTGACTGTGGGTGGTTCACTCTTAGGTAACCAAACAGATTCTACCATGCTCTCCCTGAGCCAATCATATCGTTGCAATCAAATTTTTAAAACTGTTCTCCTCTCTGCTGCTGTCAGTTGTCATTTCAGTGTGACCTGATGTCACCTCCGGTCTTCATCATATTCAGTGCCCATTCCTGCTTTACATCCCTTCATCGGATCTTCAGCTACTCCCTTCACCACCACCACCAGTGTCTAGACTCCAGGGGGGGAATATATCCTAATCTCATCACGACATCACTACCCACTTTGATATACTACATCACGATGGAATCTAATCTCCAAAGACTTTGCACTATTCTTCTTATCACGCACCATGTAATAAATTATTGTTCAATCTATACGGGGTCTCTCCTGATTGAAATTAATTAAAAAGATATTTCAAAATATATTATGTTCCCATTTTAATTGCCCTGTGGATATGAGGTTTTTCAGACAGCGCTCATGAAACAACTGAATACAAGTGAGCGAACCAAGTGCTACGCTATAGCGTCAAAATCTATAGAGGGAAGGTTGGACGAGACCTTCCATTGGCATTGTCTCCGTGGTGCCGGCACGCAATTTTAACTGTTACCCGGTCATGGTCATTTCACATGTTTCTGTGAGATCAGGCTAAAAAAATATGTACGAGGGATTTATCTTCTTACATGTGGTAAGTACAGTGTTTGTGTATGTGTGCATAGTGTACATGAATATGTAGCATAAGAGCATTCTCCACAGAGGTTCGACTTCTATTGATTTGTAGTCACAATACCGCAATTAAATGAATCAAGCACACAAAACTTTAAGAAACAAATCTGAAAGCTTTTGCAAATGACTTTTTTTCCGTAGCCACCTCGTGTCTCCTCTTTGTCCTATAACTTGAAGTGAACTGTTTTGCCCCAAACTTCTAAGAGGAGAGAGTGGAAGAGTTGTGCACTCATGACGGCCTGACTAAGAAGTAGTTTGTCCAGCTCCGTAACAAGATCTGTCCATGCCTGAGCAATTGGAGAGGCAGCTGTTCTCGGCCAGCCAGAATGCAGACCATGGCTTTTTACACAGAGGAATTAGGAGTGATGGAGGAAGGAGAGGGAAGAGAAGGGGAGTGGAAAGATATGTAATTAGGGAGCAAGACAGGGAGGATGAGGTAAGGGAAGAAGGGAGAGATGGAGGGGGGGGAAAGCCACTAAGGGAGAAAGACAGAAACACAAAAAGGGGGGAAATAGAGGAGGAAGAGAGGCCAACGGAGACAGAGAGACAGTTCGAGCTGAAAATCATTTAGCGCTAAGCTAAATGCCAACTAAGAATAGACTTTGAATCAATCAAGCCCAGCTATCTGGCTGGAGAATTAATATGTCCCCTAGAAAGCATTGCCTTTCCCTTAAAGGCTGAAGGAGGGTGTCTGTTTTCTGAAACACCGTCAAAACCAGAAGAGACCATGCTTATTCATATTAGGCTAAGTTCACACTGCACGACTTTCAAAGTCAGATTGTTGTACTGTTCACACTGCACAACTTGCTGTCCTCGAATCAGGAGTCTTTAAAGCTGCAGTGGGTAGAAATGGTGCAAATATTATTTTAAAGAGTTATTTTTATAAAATTAGTACATGAGACAGATAACCTGAAAAAAAATCAGGTGTCTCTGTGTCCTCTGGTGCTCCTAACAGCATCTGCAAGATTTCACAGACGAGAGAAAAACAAGCAGTCAGAGATGATCTGGAGTCTGCCATCCAGCTGCAGTCTATGAGCCGGCTGTCAATCACTCGCAAACTCCTAGGAAACTAGGCAGCGCTGATAAAATATGAATCAATATTGTGTTACTATAATGTCTATTTCTCTCCTGAAATGTTTTCAGAAACATCTTGTAGTGTACTGTTTAGCTGTAAAACTAGCAAGTTTGTGACCCGGCAGCCATGTTGAGATCTGTCGAGGAAATACCAAGCACCGCCCACCTGCCGGAGCACAGCCAATAGGAATGCTCTCTCTCTTAAATGACCTGTGATTGGTCAAAGTCTACCGTAACGGGCTAGATTTTTTTAAAGCCTGAAAACAGAGCCATGAGGAGGAGCAGAAGTCTAGTTTTCTCTCAGAACACTTGAATTACAATATGCTGAAAGGTTATTATGGGATTTTTATCCAATGATGCCAATAATATAGTGCTTACTTAAGCTTTAACACAATCGATCTTCCGGATGTTATAGCGGGCTTAGTTTTCAAAGCTAGAGTGAAGCCACTTTAAGTCGTTGTGGTTTTTACACTACATGTCTGACCGGTGACAGGATGTCACACTACAAGATCTTTCACCAGGAGGAATCCTCGATGAGTTCTCCAAAAAGTCACAAAAACACAAACAAGAAAGACACAGTAAATGACATGTTACTATACGCGAGACACATTGCTAATGTTGTCGTTGGTACGTGTTAAAATAAATAGTTCCCCCGGTTTCCACACGTCTTTTTTACAATTCCTCTAGGTGCAACAATAGCTTTGCTCCGTGTTGCAAATGCAACACATACAGTAAGTTCCTGTTGTTACAGGCGAAATCAGGGCTAAAGTTGTGTAGTGTGAACTAGCTATTATACGTGCTACAAAGATCATTGTATTTACAACAACATCTGATACGAGAGCGGCAATCAGATACACTTTAATAATCTCAAGCACACTAAAAAGCCAGCTCGTATCTTCATAAGCGGAGCGCTTGCTTTGATGCGCTTCCTCCGCTACAGGTACCGTGCTTCCTCTGGAGGTTTGACAGCTTGGTTTGGTCCCCCTACATCTCATCAGAGTTAGTCTGATCTCTTGTAAGGGAACACAGCAACTATGTGACAAACGCGGCCCCTATAGGCTCCAGTCGTGAGTATCAAAGAATCCATTTGAACAACAGAAGGGAATGCAGGGTCTGTCTGTTTCCCGTCATGCGTAGCTGCATTTAGAGTTGGCCCCTTGTTTCTTAGTGCCTGATTATGTGCAAAGAAATGCCAGCAGAGCTTAAAAAGACAGTCTAGCAGACACTCATGCTGTCAACTGCCCCATGCATTTTGCATTACACTTCTGCGATAACTAGTTCGCTTGCTTCAATTGTCAGGGTCTAGGTGAAAAAACATTTGCGCTTAGCATTTTTATGCTTTTAAGAATGTGACAAATTGTTGCCTAATTAGCTAAGAGATTTTCTCACTCAATGAAACATTCATCATAGAGCTCTTATTATTGTCAGCGAGGGGTTTTTAAAGATAATGGCTTCAGAGACAATATTCTCTTCTTGCCTGCTTCAAAGGCACGTGCAGGAATGTGCAAGAGTTTACACAGATTGCTTAAGCTGTTGCCATCATGCGCTTTGAAAAGCCCAATTTTGCCATTGATTTTATAATGGATGTCACATGAAAGTCGGTCCAGCAAAAAATCCCGCGTCCCCATTTATCACCCTTAATCATTTCCTGCAGATTTCTCAAGACCACATTTAGTGAATGCATCTATCTTTCTCTTGTTGAGGCTGCGGACAGAGACGGATAGCCTCACCTACAAGATTTAAGGACTTCCCAAGCCAGACAGAGCACGGCTGACACTCCTTAATTCTTCGTCTCAAGCACACGCTCTTCTAAACCTGCGGACTCTGTATTCATTGCGTGTCAGTTGGTTTGTGGTAATTTGATTATTTGCACATTTGTGTCAGAATATACGCCAGTAAATCAGCTCAAATTATAAAAAAAAGGAAAAGCTCGACATTTCGGGAAATACGCTTATTCACTTTCTTGCTAAGAGTTTGATTAGAGGATCTAACTTACACTCACTCACTTATTAACATCTTTAACAATTTTTGGGGGTTTCACACGGGACATAAAATGCCAACCCCCTGAGACAAAGTCCTGTGTTTGTTGAGGACTTCTTGCTCTTTATACTCCGTCACATGCTCCACGTCTAATAATGACATGGATGGGTTTACATACAGATGTTACAGGGTGCGTTGTGCATCAGCATCAAGATGCCCGGGGCCACTGCCCAAGCGTTGGTATATAAGCCAACGTTTGGACCATACTTGACAACCTTGAGAAAAAGCTCGGGGGTCTGTGGGTCCTCTCGGTCCTCTGTGGGTCCTCCCCCAGAAATATGAGTTTCAGAGACTTTGTTTCCTGCATTCTGGGGACTTTTAAAGAATGAAAATAACAAAATAATAAGGACACTGCAACTGCCTTTTTGTTAAATAGGCCTATTCTTAATTTCACTTTTAATTGTCAGGAAAGAAAACTGAATAATTCACCCCTCTGGCGTGAACTTGTGTGAATCTCTCGTATCAACTAGGCTAATATTCATCAGTTTTCATTCATTCATTTATTCATTTTTTTGTAACTGCTTAAGTATTTTGTAGACAATGGCACCTGTGGTCATATTACCTCCGCCAAGGCCGAAGGCCTAGGAAGAAGGTAAAGTTTTTACCGGCATTGGTTTGTTGGTTTGTCCGTTTGGATAATTACTCCAAAGGTCTGTAATGGATTTGAATGACATTTTGGGGTGGGGTGTGGCGCGATGAACAATCCTTTAAATTTTTGTGACGATCCGACAAGACATGCGCAGTGTCACTGATGACCCGTTCATGACGCGTCACCCTGCCTCTTTCCTTCTGCCTGCAGAGAGAGGGACAGAGAGAGAGCAGGGGTGGAGGGAGGACACCTGTAGATTCAGTGTTTTTTCACATTCAATTCTGTGAAATTACAGTTGAGTCCGACCAAAGCTAAAGCAAACTTGGTGATTGTTGGAAAGAGTAACGACAACGGTTTAGGTGAGTTTTACTTTGTTTCTGTCCAGTTTGAATGACGTGTTTTACGATGCTCCGCTACGTACAGTTGATCTCAACATAAACAAAAATACATGTGGATGATGGCGCAAGCTGAACGGAGCGGGGGGTGGGAGCAATCGTACTCAAGCAGCTTGGCGGAGGTCTGCGCTCTCCGAGCGCCATTCTAGTTTCCAATTGCTTGTGTCTTGCCACGATGACTTTGCTGTGATGTGCGGTGAGCGCAGCTCAAACCACGCCGCAGTGTCGCAAGCAGCTCTCCTCCGCTGGGAAAAGACATAGATGGTAGCTCTATTGCCCTCCGGGTGGAAACAGTAGGGTTTATACAGGCTGTACAGTGCCAGAAACAGGTTGAGATAATGAAAAGGAAAAAAAAAAAAAGGATGTGAAAAATTGCCAAAAATCAGGAGAAATGTGGGAGAATTGTGACCCCGGGAGGAAACCAGGAGAGGGCAATGAAAATCGTGAGGGTTGGCAAGTATGGTTAGGACCCTACCGGGTCTTCATCAAGCAAGGAAAGATCATGGTTATGTTACTAAAAGGGAAAATGTTAATTGCAGTTCTGTGATGGGACGTGATGCCAATTTTATATTTCATATTTTTTTCTCCCGATCACACAGTACCATAGGTCTCGTTCCCTATCAACCATATTAAGACAAGGTTCCGCTTCCACAATTGAAGTTACTGACCAAACCATGAAACTAAAGACCCTCTGTGCACCGTTTAAAATGACTTAAACTGCAAATCTCCATTATTCATGCATCGCTCCCACGCTCCCCGTACACAGAAATCTTTTCCTGCTGCATGTGCCCAGCCAGAGGTCACAACCCTCATTAGAAGATGCAACAGAAGGTTTGCGGGGAAGACATTTTCAGATGCCTTGATCTGAATTAGAATATCTTTCTTTTAGCATGTTGGGGAAGGTCCTTTGCTGCCTTTTGCCACAGTGCTGCTAATGCTGTGAAGAAATACTTTCCTGTTTTGCCTGCAGTACCATTTCAGTATGTAATCACCTAGCTCATGAAAATTGCAACGGTGGTGAATAATTTAAAGCGGCTGCGTTAAAAAAGTATGTGTTGTACGGTGTCATAACGATGGTGGTCCAGACACAGGGAGGAAGATGGTGAAGTAGATAAAAAGAAATCCAGGGGAAGCATTTTTCTTTGTCGCTCATTTATAGCGTTCACATTACATATTCCTCTGTTTCCAATATTTCTTTATTGTTACTCGAGGGCATGCTTAAATTGAGACGAGGACCGACCGACTGTTTATCCATTTTAATCTCCAATGTATTTGAGCACATGTTCTGCGTCACAAATGGAATGCAAAATGTTGCATGACTGACTGAAAGTACAGCAGTTTGAAGTTGGACCATTTGTCCTGGCAAGCTGTACAAAATTGAGGAAGGAGTGAGTGAAGGAATGAAGATTTTTAGCCACATGGGACACCTGCAGTGATGTTATTTGATTAACAGCAATGATGAAATCACAACTCACCAAGGTGTGCTCCAGACCATCAAAACCAGTAAGGCTTTCCAAAATAAAGGGCTGATTAAAGATATGCAGATGCTATTAGCACCCAGGTGTCAGTAGCCAACGATGCTATTTGCACCTGACCCGGGCACACATTAGATACTGGAATTGTACATGTACTATATGAATTTATCTCCTAGACCTAACCATGTAGTTTTTGGTGCCTAAACCTAACCAAACTGCTCCTGAAAACTGAGAATAATCATTTAAAAAACAGAAAATACCTGGCTTGACAGACTGCACTAGTTGTATTTACACTGATCAGCCAAAAACAATTATGACTACTGACAGGTGAAGTGAATAACATGGATTATCTTGTTACAATGGCACCTGGCAGTGGGTGGGAGATATTAGACAGCAAGTGAACATTTTGTCCTTGAAGTTGATGTGTTGGAAGCAGAAAAAATGGGCCAGGGTAAGGATGTGAGCAACTTTGACAAGGACCAAATAGTGATGTCTAGACGACTGGGTCAGATGGATCTCCAGAACTGCAGCTCTTGTGGGATGTTCCCGGTCAACAGTGGTCAGGACCTACTAAAAGTGGTCCAAGGAAAGAAAAACGGTGAACCGGCGACAGGGTCAGACCCGAGGCTCATTGATGCACGTGGGGGGCGAAGGCTGGCCCGTGTTGTCTGATCCAATAGAAGAGCTACTGGAGCACAAACAGCTGAAAAAGTTAATGCTGGTTCTGATAGAAAGGTGTCAGAACACACAGTGAGGAGCAGTTTGTTGCGTATGGGGCTGCGTAGCCGAAGACCGGTCAGGGTGCCTTTGCTTACCCGTGTCCACCGCCAAAAGCGCCTACAATGGGCATGTGAACATCAGAACTGGACCACGGAACAATGGAAGAAGGTGGCCTGGTCTGATGAATCACGGTTTCTTTACATCATGTGGAGGGCAACGAGTTGGAGGTGTCGACTCGGCTTCCAAATTCTCCAGATCTCAATCCAATGGAGCATCTGTGGGATGTGCTGGACAAACAAGTCCGATCCACGGAGGCCCCACCTCGCAACTTCCAGGACTTAAAGGATCTGCTACTGACGGCTTGGTGCCAGATACCACAGCAGACCTTCAGAGGTCTAGTGGAGTCCATGCCTCGACGGGTCAGGGCTGTTTTGGCGGCAAAAAGGGGACCTACTCAATATTAGGCTGGTGGTCATAATGTTATGGCGGATCGGTGTATGTTCTATGTTCTAATATCATGTGTCACCTTGCCTTCTCTCGCTGCCTCTTAGACAGGTCGTCATTGTAAATGAGAATTGGTTCTCAATTGATTTATCTGGTTAAATAAAGGTAAAAAAAACATGAGTTTATGAATTGTGCTTTGCCCGTGCCCACATAACACCCCAAGAAATGAAATATGTCATACATGAAATATTCAGAAATGTTGCAGTTGCTGTTGTCGATATTACATGGAAATGAATTAAATCTGGGTTTCTCAGCAAACTTCTTGCTCCAGTGAAACTGCTCTGTGGCCAGTAGTCAGAGACACTTGGCACTTGGCAGACAGGTGTAAAAGTGTGTAACTATGCAGAACAAGAGAGCACACAGTCAGCAAAGCTCTTTCCAGAGTTTTAAAAAAATATACTTGAAGCCGTTAAAAGTCTCCTCGCAACATATTAAACCTATACAGGGGTAACTTTCTCAACGGCACGTCATTTATAGCTACACCAGTTTAGTCAGCATAACAAGTGGTTAATAACAATTCTGAGTTGCATAATTAGACGATGACCTTTCAGTGTTTCTCGCAATGTTCACATCGCTATGTCATTGAGAGGTTTAGGGAGGAAACTTAGCAGACACCGCACTTCTTGCTCTGATCCAGTCACTGAGCCAGGAGCTGTAAATGGCATCACATTAACGACGCCTCCAGGGTATAGACAGTCCCCTGCATCTCTATGCAGCATGTTTGTTAAGCACTGGGCGGTCACATCGCTGCTGTCGTGTGGTTCCGACTGCCCTGGTGTCATATCCAGGCTGTTTAATAGCATGATAGCCACAGTAATGGCTTAATTATCCTGCTGTAGTGAACTCAAAAGATGAGCCCTCTTTATCATTTCAACACCAAATCAAATTTGCTTAGACGGGGGGATTTTTCCCTCTCAGTTCAGCGGCTCATCACATCTGCGTGCGTTGATTAAGTCGGCTTTTATGGCCACGAGATACTTGATATATTGTGTGAGCTTATTCAATTTAAACAATGGCTCTTTTGTGATGTATGTCTCAATTAAACAAATGTTACTGGACTATTTCCCATTAAATATGAAGTGTGTTTTATACAGTATTTATGTCATTATCAGTTTCTACCTCAGACTCACACAGTACTATATATATATACATATTAGCTACTGTATGATGATGAATATGTGTGTGCTGGAGGGCAAATGGGGAAGAAAGATTAAACAGAACAGTTTTTATTTTGAAACTTCAGGGAAAATAATGACCTATGGATATTAAAAAAAAAAAACTTTATTTGAATTCCCATGAAAAGAAGATTGCTGCCAGACCTATATATAGGTCTGGCAGCAATCTTTGTCAAGTTCTTCAGGGATAACGGGTTTGGATCCAAATGCAGAAAAGGACGAGGAGGTAGCAGACAGAGTTCAAATGGCAAAGTGGAGCTGGAGTCGGCCGTACCGCCGACAGGACACGTGGAGCAGGTGTTGGCAAGGACCCTCAACACCGAAACTGCCGCAATGTCGACTGGACCGCCCAGATCGCCCAGATAGCTGTCTTCGAGACCCACGCCTTGCTCCAGGGGCTCTTGCCTCCAGACAGAAATCTGGCTGGAAGCCAGTAGGCTGGAGGCTAGCATGGCGAGGAGCAGAACCGGAAACTTCGAGGACCTCCCAAGGAACGAGTCTGGTGCTGAAGCTGGCTCAGGACTGGCTGCCAGCCGACCAACAGAGCCAAGCCTAATAAACTGGGAGCCAGACTGCCGGGGCATGGGCTGAGGCTGCTGGGGCATATGCTGAGGTTCTTCAGGGATGACGGGTTTGGACACAAATGCAGAAAAGGACGAGAAGGTAGCAGACTGAGTTCAAATGATTTTATGAGGAGAAAGTTAAGAGAAAACAAAAATGCAGCCGATCCTGGCAGGTTCAAAAGCCAATCCACATGGTCAGGTACAAAAGCAATTTGCAGACACAGGACAACAGAAAACCTACTTTCAAGGGTGAAGAACCGCACACAAGGAGCAACGACGAACTGACAAAGAAACAAGGGAAACCCAGAGACTAAATATACCAGGGAATCAGGGTGATTGGACACAGGTGGAACAAATCAGGGTGGGGCAGACAATCACAAAAAGGCGGGAAACAAACAAAGGCAGGAAGTAAAATCAGACAAGACACAGGAGGAATGAATTTCAAAATAAAACAGGAAACACTTAGAATGAATGAATATAAAAGAAAACCCAAATCCAAGAAACCCAAATCACAAATAACAGAACTAATAAATATACCATTAAAAGGATGACCACAAAATCGTAACTAAAAGAAAAAACGTCCAGTGTCCTCTGGGCATTGCGCCAGACCGTAACAATCTTCTTTTCATCTACCAACAATGTTAATGAAGAGTTTACGTCCCATAAGTGGTCAAAATCTTTACCTTTTTTTCCTATTGGCCCAGCCAGGCTCCCAACATGGCAGTGGGTGGATGCATCCAGGACGCCAAAATGTTTTTCTGGCCATGCTGGTACAGCAATATATAAATTAAAGGAAAACAGCAGCTTCAGGCACCAGCAACATGGTGGGAAGCCAATCATTGTTCATTTGCACCTGACCTTGCATGGCAGCTGGAATCTCGTAATATCACAAGATCACACAAAAATCCATCTTGAGAGGCAACTGTTTGTTCTGAACAACAATGGCAGCTCCTAAAGAGGTTAGCACAGATGCTGCAATAGCATATAATATCAGAACTTATTTTCTTGGAGAGTATTTTCTTCATTGAAAGAAGAGCAAAGAATGGCACTGAAGGCTGAAAAGATGTTTTCGCTCTTCTCTGGTCTGGCTTCGGCAAGAGTTTGATCGACAGATGGTTCATCCAATCACCTGCCAAGTATTTTTTTTTTTTTTTAAAGTGCCTGCCCTTTTCCAAATAGTTTCCAATGACGGCTTTTCAGATGGTTCTGTGTAACAAACCATCTGGTGCATAAGGTTACACACCACCCACACTGCAAAAATACACTGTCAGTTGAAAATCAGCAACGTTGCTTACATTTCTGTATTTTGGTGTATTTTATGAAGAACAGATCCCTTATTGATGCTCTATTCTTTCTGTGGTATTTGGCCAATGGTGATCACTTCCTTTTAGAGCCTTTGCCTACAGAAACATGACGTGTTGATCATGCAGCCAGTGTGCTGATAGATCCCATTCTAATAGGAATGACAGATTGACTGTTTTGCCCACTAAAGCCCTTTTATAAAGCGATAGATTTGCAGCAGGGCCTCGCCAAAACCACAACTCTCTCCAATAAATTCAGGGGCCGACAGGGTGTCTATTTAGTCATAAATATGCATGGTGGACTCAATTACTCAGCGTGTTATATGCACGGCCATCCTGGCCATAGTTTACTGTGAAGCGCTTTCAGAAACAAGCACGTTATTTATTCGACTCAGGTGAAGGAATCCGAGGTGCGAGGGTAATTGTCACCAGTTTTGCAGTGATTTGTTTTCGCATGGTCTCAGGGCAGTAATGGCTTGTGCCATTTTGGTGATTGAAAACAATCAATTCTACTGCATAGGACGGCATCGGACAACGTGCACTTTCCCCACCATCAATGTCATGCATTCATGGAATCTTATTTTTTCTGTTGGAAAAGCTTTGGTATTGAAATCCCGAGGAGCAAAAGCCCCTTGATAGAACAGCTGTGTCCTAATATCCTATCCAGCATACTTCCAGTAATTTGAGCCAATATATCAGATACAGCAAAGATGGAAGATGTGGAGGAGTTTTTTTTTCCTAAGTACATGTTTATGATGTTTAACAAGAGCCGGGGACTTGTATTTTAGAGCTGTTTAACCAGAAGCAACCATGCAAAGTAAATCTCATAAACATCCAGCCTTCGTCTTTCTATGTAAAACATGATTTCTGTGTATTTTAAATGGTGGTTTTGAATCTGACTGCCTAGTTTAAAGTGGCAGTAGGCAGTATATTTTTGGCATCCTTGGGCAAAAATGCCATAATAACCTTTCAATATATTGTAATTCAAGTGTTCTGAGAGAAAACTAGACTTCTGCACCTCCTTAAGGCTCTGTTTTGAGGCTTTAGAAAATCTAGCCCGTGACGGGAGACTTTGACCAATCACAGGTCATTTCAGAGAGAGAGAGTGTTCCTATTGGCTGTGCCCCGGTCTTGTGACCGGAACTAGGCGTTCCTTCACCAGATTTCACAATGGCGGCGGCGGCGTCATAAACTTTCTCATTTTACAGCTGAACAGTACACTACAAGATGATTCTGAAAGGCAAGAAATACACAGTAACGTAACAGAATATTGATTCATATATTTGATCAGCGCTGCCTAGTTTGACCGTTTGGTTGGAGTTCGCGAGCTGGCTCTCATAGACGGCAGCTGGACAGCAGATCTCTGATCAGCAGATCTCAGATCAGCTCTTACTGCTTGTTTTCCTCCGGTCTATGAAATCTTGCAGATGCCGTTAGGAGCACCGGAGGACACTAGAGGACATCGGAGGACACAGAGGACATGATTTTTTTCAGGTTACCTGTTTCATGTACTACTGTCACGATATAGCGACCGTTTTATAAAAATATTTTTTTTAATCATATTTGCTCCAATCTCGCCTACTTCAGCTTCAAGGCAATGCAGACAAACATTCCTTCATTATTTTCTCTGAACTCTGAAGACACCAGACATCATACATCATACTAAACACAGTAAGATTTTTTTTTTTTTGCCTATTCTTGTTATTATTCAGCAGCATCTCACATCAGGGAACAGATGCTAATAGCTGGTGAGAAGTGAGACAGGCTGCTTATTAGGCATGCTCAAACTGAACTAAAAGACCACCCACTGCCTTGCAATTATTCCGCGGTCTCTGCCTCAAATTACGGCTTAATTGAACTTTTCACAATCACACCATTGCAAACTATTCCTCGGGTCAAAGTTGACTCGGTGGCGAAGGGCGCTGAAACTTAAAGACATCATTAGCACGGATCCTCTCATAATTATCCTCTTAGGCTGGCGGCTCTGCTCAGATGTGAGGTCAATTACAAATATACTTATTTGCATAGAGGTGCGTGTTAGCAGGTGGTGTGCAATTTCAACCTCGGGGACAAATGAATCTGTCAACTGCAGTATTTACTCCCAACACAATGTTCTAAGAAAAATATATACATCTTGATCATTATTCTGCCAAAGCGGCAGGTCAAAACATTTAAGGTGTTCTAAGCTCCAGTCTTACGTGATGTGGTATGATGGTGGATATATTATTAGCTAATGTTAGCAAACTATAGATAGATGCTGTGTAACTGACATTACTGAGGCAGAATGTAGGTGAGAGGGGTCTTCGGGTATAAATGAGGGTTGGAGTTGATAGATGAGAAGGTTGGCTTGTGGATTGGTTCTTGTTCTTGTGTATATTTCCTGTATGTTAACTCAAAGACCGGTTCACTCAGACATCTTAGCTATGCCACTGTTTAGTGTTCACAATACTGGTGTAAAGTCAATAAAAAAGATTTGAGAAGGAAAGAAAGACTTACTTACTTATTAGCAAGAGGGTAGAGCAGGTCGTGAGTCGTGGAAGGTCGTTGGTTCGATCCCCGGCTCCTCTGGTAACATGTTGATGTGTCCTTGAGCAAACACTTAACCCCAAATTGCTCCCGAAGGCATATATAAATATATATACATTTATATATGTATTGTTTTTTATAAAACAGTCACTATATCCTGACAGTAGTGCATGAGACAGGTAATCTGAAAAAAATCATGTTCCTCTGTGTCCTCCGGTGCTCCTAACGACATCTGCAAGATTTCACAGACCGGAGGAAAACAAGCAGTAAGAGCTGATCTGATCTGGAGTCACAATTCTCCCGTATTTCTTCTGATTTATGACAAATGATCACACCTTTTTTTTAACCTTTTCATTATCTCAACCTGTTTTTCTGGTACTGTACAGCGTGAAAAAAAAGTCCTACAGTTTCCTCCCGGGACAACAATACAGCTACACCCACTGTCGTTTCCTGGGGGGGGGGGGAGAGCTGCGCTCGCCGCTGGATTCGCCACACACGTTGTCAGTGCACGCTCCACCTAAAGTCGGGCTTTACTCGATGCGGCAAAAATAAGTTGTGTCGTGGCGCGGCGCGGCGCAAACCACTGGAGATAACGGGTTTCAGAGCGTAGTGGTGCTGTTGTTGCGTTATGTCGCAAAAAGGACCTTCAGTGAGTGAGAGAAGGAGAGAGCAATGGAGAAGAGGAAGAAATAGGCCTACTCAAGCAGGGGTAGAAAATGAATGAATGAGTGAATGAATGAATGAAATCTGATGATGCCAGAGATTCACACAAGTTCACACCGGACAATTCCTCTGTATTCATTCCTGAGAATTAAAAGTAAAATCAAAAGTATTTAATGTACAACTGATGGAATTTCAATTTTCATTCTTTAAAAGTCACCAGAATACAGGAAACAAAGGGGGAGGACCCCCGGACCCCCCCACTTTGGCTTTGAAATCCTCTCTGTTTTTGAGGTCTCAAGGTTGGCAACTATATGTTCTGATTCCATCTGTAAGGCTTACGGATCGTACAACGTTTATTCTCTTCAAGGACCGCATGCTTACTCTAACAATGTCTCTCTGTGACACAGAAGCGACGCTGGCCGTTTCACACGATGTTGTTGCCTGAAGCATCATCGAGCACAAAAGAGCCTGATCAGTCTATTCAAACAAAAGTGTGACATCTTCTGGAGTGACGCGGTTTCCAGATGTTCATGAATAAGTCATCTAGAGCACAACTGCTGAGATAAACAAATCAGCAAGATGAGCTCAAACCGCAATAAGCAAATTGTAACAGATTGCTCATTTCTAGTCTACTGACTCCTGATAGAAGACGACGCTGTGCTTTGCTTTCCCTCTGAAGGTCGCAGGCACTTTGAACATCCAGCACAGTGGCCTGAAAATGAGATTCATTAATAATTATCGTTGCCTCACTCCAAAAGATACTGGTAATGTCCCTGAGCAGCAAATATTAATATTTCAGCCCCGGTAGGAAAGCTTTTAAAGCAGTCACTCATTTGGATCTTCAAATGGACGAAGACAGATCTCGTTCTCCCTCTTTACCTGGCTTCTTTTTTTTTTTTTCCTTCTTATGGCTCGTGTTGATATGAGAACTCAAGATGTTAGCAGGAAACTGCAGTGACAGCCCCAAACATTGTGCTCTTGACACTCTGCCTGTATTCTTCTTGAGGAAAGGAACAGAAAAAAGCCAGCCTGATGAATAGAAGCTAATGGCTTATCTGATGAAAGCTAGCGAATAAACAGCAGTTGGCTTCAGTTTCTGCTCTAAATATTATAAGCACAATTGATTGTGTGTCCATTCACCAGCACTTTATGGAACAGTCATTTCACCCCAGGAGGATGTTGAAAAGGGGGGGGGGGATTTCTAGGAAGGCAGATCACATCTCAGAAGAATCTGAATGCTGCTTTTGTGTGCAAAATATGCACATTTCCTAAAACGCCATGAATGAAGTCCCTGTGTAGTGAAATGTCCCTTCAATAGACAGAGAAACCCCTCCTTCGTCCTCTGTTGTTAACCGACAATTACAATTTCAACAAGCCACAAGTGTTGCTTCATGGACCCGTTAGCTACACTGCAAGAAAATATCAATTTGTGGCTTTTTACATTTGCATTAAGTGAATTAAGGAGAGTGCAATAAAGATTGGGACTTGGCCCCAAAAGTGCCATTGGAAAACTGGGCAGTGGGGCATAAACTGCTCTAAGATAAAGTCCAATGTGAGGGGAATAAATAAGAGCCACTCTCTGCTAACAAGTAATCTCTCTAGAGAAGAAAGTGGACTTGAAATGTCTGTGTAGAAGAGTGCCGGACAAGGAGGAGTTTCTCTACAAGATATTCACACACCGCAGCAAGATTGATGCGGTCAAGGTTACCGTGCATCTTGTGTTCGAGATGGCAATATTACTCACTATCCACATTCATTTGGGGAGATCCGTTACTGCCATAAGTTTGGGGTTTCATCGGCATCTTTAAATGGATTATCCAATTACAGCTTTTCAAATGCCATGACAATACGGAGCAGAGCTGCGGTCAGGCTCGGCCAATTTGGGACACCGCTTGAAACTCAATTCATGAATTGGAAATGGAATCCTAAGTAACCGCTGGTCTATTTCTGAAGGCGTTTTTTTTTTTTTTTTTCGCCTCGTGAAGGATTGGCTTTGATTTAGGCTGCAGTCTGTATCTCACAAGCTCACATTGTTATGGGTGGATGGTTTTGCAATTAATGGCAGGCTGAGACACAAACATGCCAAAAAGTGTTGGAAATTGAAAGATGCTGAACTCAGATGTTGAACCCCCTCTCCGTGAAACTGATTGCTCCTGACCCCCATATCCGCTCTCTGCTATGAGTGAATACCAATAAAGTATTATTTTACTGCGGAAAACTTATTTATCTTGAGTAACTTTCAATTTGAGAACACAGTCAAAGAGCCATTTAGACCCCTCCACACCCCCCAGCCCCCCAACCCACCAACCCCCTCTCCCTTCTTTCTTGCTTTGGCTTCTTTTTTTTTGACTTCCTTCCTCTTTTCAACTCTTACTTGTTCACCGAGAGCACACTTGAAACACATGGCTTTGCTCCTACATTTATTGGGCTGCTTTTGTGTCCGGCTCTCTTGTTAGAAACGGGAGTGTTTTGGCTCGGGGAAAAAAAGAAAGGACGTCGCAGTTAGTTCCAGTGATTCTTGTTTGTGTTAATGCTCTAAAGCTTTTTACTGGGCCGAGGGTAACCCCGGGAGCTGAGAGAGGGAGGGGGAACAACGTCGTAAAAGATGTGAAAGGACGCTTTATGAGTCGGTGTCATGGTTCGATCGAACGACTGAAATAATATGAAGCAGTGGCTTCGAAAGAAGAAAAAGGTCATACAAGGATTATGAGTTTAGAGGGTATAGTTTTTACATACAGTGTTTATCTGAAAAGCCGGACAAGCGACAGTCTTTAACCCTCTGAGACCCAAAATAGACCTGTTTTTGTCTTTTTAGGGAGGTACAGGGGGTCTTTAGGGGGAGATAGCAGGTCAGCAGTAGATGGCACATAGAAGTGGTGTACATCATCTGAAAGCTGAGAACCTGAAGATTAATTAGAGATGCACTGTGTGTCAAGTTGTTTTAGTCATCAATCAGAAATAAACATGAATTAATTATTTTAAATGAATTGTAAAAGTAAACCTTATGATAGACGTATATGATGGTCATTCCCATGCTCTATTATGTCTCATAAGTTGTTACGATTTTTGGGTCGATACCATTTGGTACACAGATTTGGTGCTAAATTTATGTAAGTTCGAGAATTGATAAAAAATTATCAATAATCCATCTAAAATACCACATTAAGACTCCGAGACCTTTGAGGAACACCATAGGTAAAAAGCCATTCTGGGATTTGGGGTCAAAAACTTTTGACATTTGGAGATTTCTGCAAGAATTGCATGTTTTGGCGATTGGATGGCGAGCACTTCTGTTCTCAATCTAGCTAGGAAAGCCATCCTTCCTCTGAATGCTCTAGGTCTTTAGTTTGTGGCTGTAAAGTTTCATGAGGCTGTGATTATCCTAGAGGTCACCACAGGTCATTTTATACAGTGAGGTCAAGTTTAAAAAAAAATTTCTCACTATAATGAAATGTCTCCTATGGGGACTAACATCATCACAAATGAATACAGTTGGTGTCATTGGATCCACAAGAGTCTCAGCTTTACAGTGATACACAATTTATGTAATTCCAAGACTGTTTAGAGACCCCAGTATGCAGAAATATTCCAATACACCATTTTAGAATAGGAGAAAATAACACATTTATACTGGATGAAATAAACTGCATGTTTTTCGCCCCGATCTGCATGTGATTATCATAAAGTGGGCATGTCTGTAAAGGGGAGACTCTTGGGTACCCATAGAACCCATTTTCATCCACATAGCTTGAGGTCAGAGATCAAGGGACCCCTTTGAAAATGGCCATGCCAGTTTTTCTTTGCTAAGATTTAACCCAACTTTGGAGCATTATGTCGCATGACATGGTTAGTAGCAATGGATTCTTGAGGTTTTCTTTCATATGATATCTGTAGCTTCATTCTAGCCCTAGAACTGAGCCTACTAGAGCCTACTAGAAAGACAAATGTGTTGCAAGCATGCAAGTGTATTTGAGTCACCACCTGCCTCTGGAGGGGATTTCAATCATGATCTCTTTACTATGTTGAGCTTCTGTGATCTAGAGGTCATATTCTCTGCCCCTCACTTTAGCATATAAGAATATTTTCCTCTGATTCGTGAAGCTTCCCACCTTGTTGTGGATTCATAGTCCGAGGGGGTACATACAAATCAGACAGCTCAGGGCCTGCATATTGCCTTCTGCAACATCCTCAAAAATCCATTTCTGCTATTGGCAGGACATTGATTCCCTGTGAATGGATGGTGAGTCCAGGCGGGGACAGGAGAGCACGCGGTGTCAGACGGTTACCGAGGGAGAGAGACACACACACACACACACACACACACACACACACACACACAGAACTGGTTGATAAGTGTCTGCGAGTCATGTGGTCCCTGTCCATTGCAGCACCATTAATCCAATACAATATGTCTGCTTAATGCCGTGTGCCATGAGGAGAGGCAACACTTATCATCTTTAATGTCTCCGATAGGACACGGCTTGGGAGGATCACCCCCCCCCCCCAAAAAAGGGAAGGTATAATCAGACTTCACTTTAAGAGCGTAATTTAAAGGGTCGTTTCACCCACGTTATAAAAAAATAAATAAAACATATTTTCTCTCTTACCTATAGTGGTATCAGGCCATGCAGATACACTCTGAGGTTGCTCCATGTAGCTGTAACGCTGCAGTTAGATGCAGAAGATTGTAGAATAGAGATCTTCACAGGTCTCAGTTCCAGCACTAACCAAACCAAATATTAAAGCTTCAGTAGGCAACATGTTTTTTGGCATCATTGGGCAAAAATTCCATAATAACCTTTCAGCATATAATTCCAGTGCTCTGAAAAATTGACTTCTGCTCCTCCTCATGGCTCTGTTTTCAGGCTTTAAAAAATCTTTGGCCAATCACAGGTCATTTCAGAGAGAGAGAGCGTTCCTATTGGCTGTGCTCCGGCTGGTGGGCGGTGCTTGGAATTTCCTCGACAGATCTCGGGTGGCTGCCGGGTCACAAACTTTCTCATTTTACAGCTAAACAGTACACTACAAGATGATTCTGAAAACATTTTAGGAGGGATATGGTCTTTACAATAACAGAATATTGATTCATATTTGATCAGCGCTGCCTAGTTTGACCATTTGATAGGAGTTTGCAAGTAATTGACTGCTGGCTCTCATAGACGGCAGCTGGACAGCAGACTCCAGATCAGCTCTGACTGGTTGTTTTCCTCCGGTCTGTGAAGTCTTGCAGATACAATTAGGAGCACCGGAGAACACTGGAGGACACAGAGGCACATCATTTATTTCAGATTACCTGTCTCATGCACTACCGTCAGGATATATTGACCGTTTTATAGAAATAACTTTTTTTAATCATATTTGCTCCATTTCTACCCACTGCTGCTTTAAGTTCAATGCAAGTTTTTTTTTTTTTTTAGGTTCAATGGCAATGTTTTTAAAATTCTCACTTTCTACAATATCTGCACATGGCCACTAGGGTATGGTTAAAGTTAGGTAAATATTGCAGTCATGACAAATTAACTAAGTCGAGGAATAGATAGGGTTAGGAAACTAAAACACTTGGTTAAAGTGACTATGACTTTAGTGGCTAAAATCAATATTTTTTATCTTAAAAATGGTGTCAAACCCTTACTACTTACTACTTCCTGCATTGGCACTGAACATTTGCACTGGACATAAAAGTCAATAATTTGACATGGTAAGTCATTAGCTGGCAGTATAACCTCCCCACTGATGTGGATAGGTGTAGCACCAAGGATAGCTCCCTAGCCTTTATAAACCACAGGATCAGGACCCTGGAAATTTCGGCCCAAATCCAATCCGGTCCCTACACCCTCCCACTCCGTGACGGAGTGAACTCCATTTGTAGTCACACTCACAGCTCAATGAAGCACACTTCTTTAAGGTAGAGGGTGTAAATACAGCGGCCACTTTGGGACCAACTTCCCTCTCTCCGGCAAAGGAAATTTAAAATAAATATCGTATATATATAAAACAGGGAAATCATAAAGAAATCATAAGAAAATATTAATAAGAAATATGTATAACATGTCCAAAGACATGCAGGTTAGGTTAATTGTGGACTCTAAATTGCCCGTAGGTGTGAGTGTGAGCGTGAATGGTTGTCTGTCTCTATGTGTCAGCCCTGCGATGGACTGGCGACCTGTCCAGGGTGTACCCTGCCTTCACCCAATGTCGGCTGGGATCGGCTCCAGCCCCCCCGCGACCCCTAACGGGATAAGCGGTTGCAGATGGATGGATGGATGTATAACAACAGTGCAAATAATAATGCTGAAAAATATGATCTATTATTAAGTGTGTAAAAATGCAGAAATAGCATAAATAAATATGAATACTAGTTTAAATGTACTGTATAAATGAATGCAATGGTAATGCCCGAGTAAACAAGATTATTGCACAGCTGAATTAATGCAAAAAAAAAAAAATAGTGTACTTTTAAGTCAGTATTAAAAAGTAAAAAAAAAAATATATATATGTTGCTTATGTATGTAACACTTTTCAAGTGAGCGTTAACATTTTCTTGACTAGACGAGAGTATGTTTGATCCTAAAAACAATATATTTACTTTAAGTTGATAACATCTGTATGACAATGAAGTAGAATAAATTAAATGTCTATCTTAGTTTGAGCAGTTTACGAGTCAATGTTTGTACCGGTAGTCGCACGGAACTGACATCGGAGCGTGTTCCATGAGGAACACAAAACGGCGTTGCACGTCGTCAGTAAGGGCAGCTGGTTAAGTCGGCATTAATGCAGGCTCACTGTTGAAGGGTTTTATAACCCACTTCCACTCCCCAGTGATTGGTTTGGAATGGCACTTAAAGGTCCCATATTGTAAAAAGTGAGATTTTCATATCTTTTGTATTATAAAGCAGGTTTAAGTGCTATATAAATACTGTTAAACTATCAATATACAGAGAAATACACACAGCCTGTATTCAGAAATTGTGCGTTTGAAACAAGCCGTTAGGATTTCTGTCCATTTGTGATGTCACAAATATACAATATTTAAACCATTACACGGTTTTAAACGTAAACATTCTAAATGTGTCCCAGTTTATTTCCTGTTGCAGCGTATGTAAATAACATCAGCTGACAGGAAGTAAACATGGACCCAAGCTGTTGCCTAGCAACGCAATTCCGTTGAAATGCACTAAAACGGAATGTTTCAGACAGAGGGTAAATACAGGTATATTCAAGCAGACAGTATGAGGAAAAATAAGTTTTTTTTTAACATTACAGCATGTAAACATGTTCTAGTAGAAACAATACTACAAAATAATTGTGAAATACAATTGTGAACCTAAAAATAAGAAGGATATGGGACCTTTAATATGGTGGAGCCTCCACGCGAACCGAGAGGAAGTGGGCATAGGGAGAGGGTGTAAGGGGGCGGTTTGGAATCGGGCCTTCTTCTGCCAGTGCTCACCTCGGGTTTGATTTGGGTGAACTGACCCTTCAAACAGGGAAGCAAAGATATTTCTGCTGACTTAATGCTCATAATAATAAAACACCAATAACAAAAAAAAGGAATTAATGAACATTTTCAAAGCTACAGAATTACTTTTTTTCCCATTAATAACATAATGTCCATGCAATGCATATAGTCTCCCACTCAGGTTATAATTAAAAAAAACAACACATACATACAATGAAATCACCTCATTATGATTCATAAGGAGATAAAAAGGTATGATTATAGAGTCACCCTCAGGATATCGTTCCACGCTTTATAACAACAGAGGGAGAATGAAAGTGTGCAGAACGAGCAGTGTTGAGCTGTAATCACCACAGATGGGTCATTATGAACATATGACCAATTAAAAGCAATGTGTTTATATCACAGCACACTTCAGAATGCAACATGTGTTAGGTGGAAACATTTTGTCTGAGCGGGGTTTTAACAGGATGTGTGACACTCTAATCATATAATCCTTTACTCTTTAATCTTAATTTGTAGTAGCCTATAGATCCTTGTGGTAAAAAATTAATCGGCTCCCGAGGCACAATCTGCCCATTTTATTCCCTCTGGAGCTAGCATCCCTGAAAGCAGCCAGCTGGTGTAGAAGTCTGTGGCCATTTGTATATCCCTTTGTGCTCATCAGCAATCACCATAACCTCCAGTCATTAGACACAGAGAGCTGCAGGGCTGATATCAAAGAGATGAACTTCCATCCAGCCCCTCCACCAGTTCCACTCATCCCATGCCGCCTGAGACATCCTGGCTGCTTGTTTGGGGGCAAAATGATACACTTAAACATGATGTCTCTTTGTTTACAACCTATTTAAATATTCATTCCAGACTGCATGTCTTCACCTTACAGGTGGTTTCTCCAGCTTTGCCCCTCAGCTGGTCTGCAAAAGCCTGCATCACATCATCCTTGAGGGGATGGAAGATCAGTTTGCGAAATGCATGCAGAGAGAGAGGTGTAAAAAATGTTCCTTCGTGGGCTGTTGAATTCATTATTGCTGTTTAATAAGTCATAGGAGCTCCCATCCCTGACACTGCACTTAATTGGAAACACATTAATATGTTCCAATTACTGGAAAAAAAGTCCCTGTTCAGAACCTAAAAGGATTGAATATAAACAAGATCGTCATAAGGTGAAATTATCCAGTTTTCATTTGCCAAATTAAGCGATTTACTTTCCCTGAAGGGAGGCTTGGTGATAAAAATCTGCATCAGGAGAAAAAAAAGAAAACAGGAGAATAGCAGGAAAATGTGGCTGTGAGGAGAAAATAAAAGAGCAGCAGAACAAAAATGACTATATTACTGACTTTAATTATAGCCAACCATATGGTGGGAAATAACAAATATGGAGAAAGTCAGTCCAACATTCTCCTCCATCTCTCAGTCTGGATCAGCTCCTCCCCCCACCACCCCCCCACCGTGCGTGCGGAGCTTCATTTGATCAAATCCTTCAACTTGGACCACTTTTTTTTTGCAACACTGCATTTGAGCAACGCCACAACTTGCGCAGCACTTCCTCTTCCACACACAGCGGCAATTTTACACCCCGAAAAAAGGCAGAGAGAAGAAGAAGAAGAGTGGAGGAGAGAGGGGTGGCACAAAAAAAGAGGGACTTCTTCTTTGCATCCTCAGCATCCTACATACTCTGCCAGCCAGCGATGGAGCGGGAGGTCAGATTCTGCCCAAAGTGGCACAATGCGTTTTTGATTTTCATGATGATGATGATGCTCTGTTTCTTTCAAGCCGCCAAAGCTGAGATAACTTGCAGGTCGTGCCAGCCTGGGAATAATAATAATAAGTGGCGTGCACGGGAATTACTGCTGAAATTCGACACGAGTGAGTCCGCAACAGGATTATTAAAGGGAGAAGTTTTTGGACACAGTGCCGGGGCAGCAGGGAGATCCATGCAGGCTGAGAGTGCCCAAAGTCGGCTCCGTTGCGCAGCAGGTTCCGCTGAATGCGCTCCAGAGAGTCGGGCGGAATACGCGCAGCCAATGAGGCTGACACGGAATACAGACGTACAAATTGATGAAATTGGTGAGAGCGAATTTGCAAAGACCAAAGTTTCCAATGTCAAAATGAGTGGTGAGAAGGAGAGCAAGGCAGGCGTAGGTTTGGCTTCTGCCACCCGGTACATAAAGCGCGCCAGAAGGAACAGTGATGATGATGATGATGGTGGTGATGGTGGTGATGATGATAAAATCCGATCCCCCGGTTCAGCCCAAAGTGGAGACCCGGGAGAGGTTATGCGCTCGGCGGCTGGACGGAGCAGAGTGACGCGCTCTGAGTTGCGCTGGAGCGGCGGAGAGGAGCGCAGAGCCGGCGGTCCGAGGCAGGACGAGCTCAAACTCAACAGTTCAACGTTCGCCTTGACCGGGGACTCATCTCACAACCAGGCGATGGTGCACTGGTCCGGGCACAACAGCAGCGTGAGTCACAAGTTCTCATTTAGTCCAGTTTTTTAAGCATCACATATGCGCGAATCCACACATCCCTACATGTACTGTATATGTGCGCTTATGTGTTGGCCGTCAGGTGGGCGCACACACCACCTCAAGAGAGAGGAACCACATCTGAGTGATTGTGTGTTTGTGTGTGTGTGTGCGTGTGTGTGTGTGTGTGTGTGTGTGTGTGTGTGAGGGTCCAAAAGAGAGACACACTTGATGATATTGTCCCCCGCTGCCAGACATCTGTCTTTCACTCAACATTTTCTCACATTTCAACAAAGGTTAAATACTTGGCTTTCAGAATAATAATAATGTATTTTAGTATAAAATAGCATGGAGATAGCCCAATGGTCTTAATCTATCATTTAGAATAAAATGATTTAAAGGGGACATATCGTGGAAAAAGTCACTTTATCTGGAGTGCCTACCAACCCATAAACTGGGAAATAAGACAACCCAGTCAGTTTTTTTTTTGGGTGGGGGGAGAGGGGGGGGGGGGGGGGGGGGGGGCCTGTCTAGATCAGAAAACATGTGATTCAACAAGCCATTCAGATGTGGCTCCCCTTCCTATGTGGCATGCAGGACTCATTAGAATAAATCGCCCACAGTTTGAGAACTACCTTCTCTCAAGCCAATCAGAGCAGACTGGACTTTTTCGGGAGGGAGGTGGGGAGGGGTTACGGGCGATAAAACGGATGATGAACATTCAGACAGATATTACACTAAAGCATGTAGAAACTTGTTCTAGTAGAAACTATGGGATGGACTCGGGCCGATACTGACTCAAATAGCTGGATTGGGTATCGGCTGAAAATGGAACCGATATGTTCAATTCAATTATTCCATATACTTTTTATAGATAGTTTTATAGGTTATATACTATATACAGTACATTATATACTGGAATTTTAATTCCTGTTTGACCAAATTGTTGTTTATTAAAAAGGTTTACACTTGAATTGTAATTCCTGTTAATCATGAAGTTTTTTTTACCCAGTTGCTGGGCTACGATTTATTATTCTAATAATAAATAACAATTCAGTAAATGTATATCTATGTATTTATTTGTTAGGAAAGCAACATTCAAGTCAAGCCTGATGTTGCCTTACACATAACAGAATGATCCCAGTCACTTCCACACAGTGAGACATACAGCTTATTAATTGAACACCGGTATCGGATCTGTACTCGGTATCGGCCGATACTCAAAGCCCAGGTGTCGCTATTGAACTGAAAAAGTTGGATCTGTGCATCCCTAGTAGATATCCGAAATACAAGTATGAAAATGTGCACGATATGTCCCCTTTAAACACCTTTTTTTATTACAAATTAAAATTCGACCTAAAATGCACCTCCGGTGTGGTCTGGGCTTTTATTTGAGTTGTAGAGGGAGAGTGACCTCCAGCAGAGAAGAGAGAAAGAGAGAGAGAGAGAGAGAGAGAGAGAGGGGCTTTATCTCGGGAGCTTCTTCAGTATGAGCAGCTGAACTGATGTCGGGCTAAAGCTGTTCACGTTGAGCACGGAGCATCTCTGACCAGAGGGCAGGATTTTCAAGTAGCGCCGTAGGTTGTGGGAGAGGTTAAGCAATTTCAGCCCTCCTTCCTTCCTTTCCTGAAGCCAGGTTTCCGGAGCCACAGGCCCCGAAAGCACCTGCACACTTTGGAGCTGAGGAGCAGGCCGCCTCTCTTCTTTAGCCTCTTTGCTTGTTGGGCCTGAGATTCTTTTCATTTAGTGGCAGGAATGAGAAGATCAGGGTTTTTGTCAGCATGGCAGGACGTATACAGGGCGCTCCAGACTCTAGAGCTGGTAGTAAATTCATTTCAGTTGAGGGTGGAGGAACGCAAACCAGATGACCAACAGCTGCAGCAAACCTCTGTATGCATCTTGTACAAAATCATATCCATGTACAAAGAGCTGAGCCAAATCTGTCACTTTAATTTAGTTTTTTTTCCTTCCAACAGTCTAAAATCCAAAGATATTCATTTTACAATGAACAAATCCTCACATTAGAGTTTCTAGAATGGTAATGATGAGTCCTGAGTTCCCCTCTGTCGCACATCTACAGAGGGTTCACAACTCTTGGATTTTATTATGATGTCCTCCAAAATTCCATGTAAATAAAAACATAAAATGGGAGAAAAGGAGGCAGTGATGCCATGTTATCGTAATGCCCGATTATTTGAACTTTAATTCCCTGACGAGCCCGTCTCCTTGGAGCATTGATGTGTAGCGTGCCTCCCTCTACCTTGTAGCTGGCAGTGCTGTTGAATGTGTCATTCTGCACAGTGTCATCATGGTCCAACACATTTTAGTACTTGTTTTACCAGCTGCCTTTAAAGCAGCATTTTGTACATTCTTCACAGACAACAACTTGCTGGATGCAGGAGGAGAGAAAAAGAGCTTCTGTCGAATCTGAGCATGAATCAGAATCTATACAAACATGCTTTATGTTGTATTCCCAGCGATAATCTAAGCCTAAATGCAATTTAGATTATTGCTTTAAACTTTAATTAACATTGGGAAGAAGAAAGTCTTTGGGCAGACGAGCGCTGGAGCACGGTTCAAATGTATTCATTTGCTGCGAGCACTGATATATTTCAACACGACCGCTTCTTCTTCTTCAGAGTCAAAATAAAATAAGCATGGACTGAGATTCCAAGGCAATAAAACGGATGAAAATGTCTTTCTCAGCCTGCAAAACCTGCTGTCTTTAAAAAAAAAAAAAAAGAAAGAAAGTGAACGTTTGTCCTCAAACTGCTTTCCGTGAGTCAATGTCCTGACTGTTCCACAACTGCACAGCTCTGTGTTACACCCACACCACTTAGCCCTGTCTGTAACAAAGCCAATTACAGTCAAACGCGTATCACCAACTCCCATGCCCTCCACTTCGCTACTGACTGAAATTCCATCCTGTGCCCCAGGTGTTTTCTGTGGGCTTGACAAACTACTGTAGCTCACGACAAAAAAAGTGACCTTACAGTGGAGGCGAGGGAAAAAAAAAATTCTTGAGAAAGTGTCAAAAACATTTACAGTTCTGAAAATATATTGCCATGCTTATATTTTTTGCTTCTGCCAATCTGTGCAAAACAAAACAGTCATTACTATTGAGCAGCCCTGTTTGACTTTGTGAAGTGACTCGATGCTATACTTGAGTAACTGTGAAACAATTTGCCCCTATTCTTTCAGTTGACGCAAACGACTTACTCGAGGCGTGCGATAATAGAGGATCTCGCATTAAATATGTAGAGATGCTGCTATAAGCAGGAACAGACGTCCTCGGTCTTTACAATCTGAGCCGCTGTATAAATAAACAGATGAGTCAACAACATGCCACGGAGCCAAAGTGAAAAGGATACAGATAAGGGCTTGGCTGCTCTTAATATTTAACCTTTAAGGCATTTACAAAGCTCGTCTTTTAACCGTCCCACATCACTGCGAGCCAGTGTGTCAGATTGGATTGGAGGTTATAATTATGACTCATGAAACATTGGCCACAGGAGTCATTTTTAAGCCTTGTACAGCAAATACAGGGAGACATTTTTACTATGAGTAAAAAAATGCATCTACATACACACACACACAGCAGCTGAATGGACTGAACTGAATTTAGTAAATCGTTATAAAATGTCCCAATAAGACAGGAGTGCAGACTGTAGATGTGTAGACATGGCTCAGGCTTAAGTCAATGCCCCTTATTTTCGCTTGCATATACATTTTTATTGAAATATGAGCAGAAAAAAGTGTGGTGTTTACATACAGCTGCCTTCAGCCCTGAACGAGTACAAACTTCACTCCGGGCAAAGTTTTAACTAAAAGTTCATTATCTGATTATGACCCAAGTTTTAACCCACATCAGGCAATGTCTCAAAGTGGAGATGAAACGGTATGAAAATTTCATATCTCGATTATAATGACCAAAATTATCACGGTTATCAGTATTATCACTGTATTGTTAAGATGTGCTGAAAATGTTCTAGTATTATAGTACGCATGTACACAGTTACATTATTTAATAAAGTCTATCGTATCGTATTGTATCGTATCGTATCGTATTACCTCCCTCAAGCGGCGTTGGTTTGTCTGTATGTCTGTCTGTTAGCAGGATTACTCAAAAAGTTAGAGATGGATTTGAATGAAGTTTTTTGGATGGGTGGGGTGTAGCACAATGAACAATCCATAACATTTTGGTGGTGATCCGGATCATGATCCGGGTTCAGGAATCTTTTTAAGAATTCCGATCAGCCTGAGCATTAAGACCATAGGGTATAACACATGCGCAGTGTAGCTGATGACGCGTTGGTGATGCGTTGGTGACGCGTTGGTGATGCATGACCCCGCCTCCTTCTGAGAGCAGAGAGATATGTGTGTGGATGTGTGGCGAGACTCTGAGGTGCGGCGGGAGCTGCTGTCTGTCCTCGGTGAGAAAAAAAAAAGCGGTAGATGAAGGGATGAGAGACAACGTAGTGTAACGTTATACAGACATTACACGTTACACGGAAACACACCGTGTTCATAATAAGCCGACCACCTTACGGTACTGCCAGCTGTGAGCTGTGATCTGTTTTTCAAAGTCACGCACCTTGGCAGAGGTCTGCGCTCTCCGAGTGCCATTCTAGTTATTATTATTCACTTGCTTGTTGCTTGCACACACACACACACACACACACACACACACACACACACACACACATTCTATCATCTGTGTTGCATTTTCACCTTAAGACTAAGTTGTTGCTAGCACTTTAATCAGCAGGTGACACGAGAACTTGGCTTGAGTCTTGAGGAGTTGTAGCATTTATTCACTGATATATAGCCAAAACTGTACACACACTGCACTGCTACATTCACAGCTATAAAGGTAACTTCATACCGCCACTTACACACACGCTCTCTCTCTCTCTCTCCTGACCGCACACTTGCTAACGTTACGCACACAACCTACCCATATTATTTGTTAATAACTCTGTGCATAGCCCGCTGTTCATATCCCTCCACTGGCTCCCAGTTGCTGCTCGCATCAAATTCAAAACCCAGTGGCTGGCTTAAAAAACAGCATCAAAAACAAAAAGCAAAAGCGTCTGCTACATTATAGTGTGCAATTGTAGAATTGTAGCCCGTCCGGCCTCAGTTGACGCTGGCAGGATCTCTGGTGGTAATCAAACACGGTTTTAATGATATAATTAAAATTAGTACTAAATAACTAAGTACTAACCGTCTGGAATTTTACCATTGTTTTTTTGTGAAACCGGTAACTGTCACATCCCTAGTCCGTAGTCCTGTAAAGTAAAGTAACGTAATGTTAAAAAAAATAACATCCAATACAACAAAACTGCATTGTGAATTACGTTTCGAGGAATTTCTCCTGGATTACGTTTGTTTTTGACGTATCACAAATAAATCTCTAATTATAGTCAAACAAACAGGACTTTCACCCATGAGACCGCTGTACGTGTGAAACCAAAAGTCAACGTTGGCTTATTTTAATTTACGTCCATCACTTAAAATTACGTAACAATCGTACTTATTTGAAACCAAACCATGATGTTGAACCTAACCAAGTAGTTTTGTTGCCGAAACATAACCAAGTCATTTTGTTGGATCTTTGTTTTGTTTTGTTTCAATTTACAACGACATAACCACATGTTTAAAACTGCCACCGTAATCCGGGAGAAAATATGTTTCCCTCGAAACGTAATTGAGAAAGCAGTTTAGTTATATGGGTATGCAATTTTGTAGGAGACGGGGTTGAACTGACCCACCCTTGAAGACAATGCGACCTGTGGCTGTAGTAGTTTTATCAAACTGTGTTTTCATTCCAGGATTTACTTTGTAATTTGGTGAGAATGTATTTTTTCGGTGTATCCACATTCTCTCAACTGTTCCTTTGTGTCTGTCCGCCTCAGCTGCTGACTCCCCTACAGCCCTACATTTGACAGCTCTTGGAGAACTGGTGTGAGCGTGTTGCACTCAGCTGTGTAGGTGGACAGCACTGTAGTAATGTCAAGGAAAGATCTAAAGAAGGAGTTCTGCTGCAGTTGAGACAAAATCAAGAGTCCTACATCTCATTCAAAACCAGGACTATCAAACAGTTAATTCACACGCAATTTATCACCAAATCACCATTTGTTTCAAGTAACTAAATATTTTATCACCAATTAAAATTAATTTGATAATAAAAAAAAACAATACTAACTGTATATTACCAAATGGCAGACTAAATTAATTCCCAACATAAAAAAAAATAAAGATTCAACAGATTCAACGCAATAATAAAGCATTAACGCAATTTTGTTTTAACGCCAATAATTTCTTTAACGCATTAACGCAACTTGTGATTTAGCCTGGCCGTTATTCGATCTTTGGAGGTTGTAGTGTTGCAGCTCAGTTTTAAAGTTACAGTGAAGATACTGGTATCATATGAAACTAGAAAAACCTAATGAATCCATTGGTACCAACCATGTCATACTAGCTGGTTGGCGAGGAAAAACTGGTAAGGCCATTTTCAAAGGGCTCCCCTGACCTCTGACCTCAAGATATGTGAATGTAAATGGGTTCTATGGGTACCCACGAGTCTCCCCTTTACAGCCATGCTCACTTTATGATAATCACATGCAGTTTGGGGCAAGTCATAGTCAAGTCAGCACACTGACACACTGACAGCTGTTGTTGCCTGTTGGGCTGCAGTTTGCCATGTTATGATTTGAGCATATTTGTATTATGCTAAATGCAGTACCTGTGATGTTTGTCATTGTTTTGTGTTAATGATTTTGAATAATAAATATATACATATATTTGCGAAAGCAAGCATATTTGCCCTCTCCCATATTGATAAGAGTATTAAATACTTGACAAATCTCCCTTTAAGGTACATTTTCAACAGACAGAATCTGTGCAAATGATTTGCAATTAAATGTTTTAATCAATTGACAGCCCTGATTATGATATTAATAATGTATTGGCACAGTTACCGGGTCCATATAACTTTAGTGCTGACTGAGCCCGGCTAGTCATTGTCAGTTCATGATCAAGGGATATAAATGTAAAATGTTCGGTCCAACTGTGTTTAAATTTTAATGTGCATTTAGATCTTTTTAGGCGGAACGCCGTCCTGCCCTGCCATTTTGACGACAGCTAGGCTAACAGCTATGTTAAGTTAGCTGGCTCATCTGCCTGCGCACAGAGCAGCTGCGCACACGGCCCTTGAATCAGGTTGTGGGTTGCCAGGTTGCGGTGACAGATGGGTAGAAATCGTATGTAGTGTGTGGTTTGTGTTTCATTGACAATTTGGCAACTTGAGTGACGTCACACAAACAAACAAAACGTACGCTGGGAGATGGCCTTGAAATTAAGGGTGTAAGAAAATATTAAAACAATTGAATATTGCGATATTATGTATTGTGACACTGTATCGATTCTCAAAAACACTGTTTCAATTTTTAATGAATAGTTTACAGTTCATTCAACACTTTATTTCATTTGCAAAGAGATGTGTCCTCTCAAAGTCGTGCTATGATGTCGGCTGTTACAGGGAGTGTGATAAATGCAAATGCAGATCCCACTGTCCTGATTGCATAAACTTTTTTTTTTACTCAGATTTTATGCATATGGTGGTGTGTTCTTTAAACTATGACTATATAAAAAAAATCACAATATATCGCCTTACTCACAGTATTCTACAATACAATATCTTGCCAATACACAGCCCTACTTGAAATATTGGAGACAGTAACATGCAGCTGCTAGAGGACTACACAGATTGTTCGCCAGGCTAGCAGTGTGGCTCAAGGGATGGCATGTACTACGATAGCCAAAAAGGACTGAGTGGAGACTAGTGTGATACAACGAATGTCAAATTAATACAATTACATTTTTAAGCCACTATTTGTAAATTGTATGATACCCTCTTTCATTGTATTCTGATGGCATAAATTTGAGGATTACGAGGCAATTCTTGCAAAAATTGGCGCAGTTTATGTATTTTTTTGAGCCCTTCATACTCAGTGTCTCTAGTTGGGATCCATGGGGGGTATCGGTGTGTGTTGCTGCCTGCCACACTCTCTTTTTGATACAACCATTGAGTAGTGTCGAAGTTGAACATTACATATATGTATGTGGCTTTAGTTAAGGTTCCTGTATTGTAAAAAGTGAGATATTCATATCTTTTATATTATAAAGCAGGTTTAAGTGATATATAAATACTGGTAAGCTATTAAAATGCTTAATATACGGAGAAATACACATAGCCTGTATTCAGAAATTGTGCATTTGAAACAAGCCGTTAGGATTTCTGTCCATGTGTGATGTCACAAATATACAATATTTAGACCATTACACAGTTTTAAATGTAAACATTCTAATTGTGTCCCAGTTTATTTCCTGTTGCAGTGGATGTAAATAACATCAGCTGACAGGAAGTAAACATGGACCCAAACGGTTGCCTAGCAACGGAATTCTGTTGCAATTCCGTTGAAATGCACTAAAACGGAGCGTTTCAGATAGAGGGTAAATACAGGTATATTCAGGCAGACAGTATGAGGAAAATAAAGTTTTTTTTTTAAACATTACAGCATGTAAACATGTTCTAGTAGAAACACAAAATACAAGTATGAACCTGAAAATGAGCAAGATATTAGATATGAGATATGAGCAATTCTGAAAACACCCACTACTCAAATCCCAAACTCCCAGGATGTCATTGTAGTCCTGAAAAAATGTTGCTGAACTCAGTAATTCCATCTGTAATCACTGGACAGGTCTAGAAAATTAAAGGCACACCTGAGCCTCCATAAGAACCACAGAAACATTTGAATACTGCCATTTCATCATTTTACGTCACCATGTCAGAATTATACACAACAACTCCCAATTATGTAAACAGGAAGAGGAAGAGAGAGAAAGACAACTGATCAAACAAATACCCGCTGAGTGCTTGGTCGGCTACTTGGAGAGCAGTATTGAGATTCTGAGAAAAAAAGGTTACAGGCAAAGAGCAGTCTCACCGTGGGGCCTGTGGCATATTGCTCGGATGGATGTACAACATGCACTGGGACAGTTTTATTTGCATTATGAAATGTCAGGCATTTAGTACTTTACTCTGTCACTCAGATGGATTCAGGCTGACATATTGTCTATCAGTCTAAGAAGATTACTTTTGAGCTTTGATGCCTCCGGAGATGTAGGACATATCCTGCTGGAACAGAAGCATATAAATTATACAACGATACCCTACAGAGACAACGGTAGTGCCTCAGTGTTTCTCGACACACGAGTAACGTCAAAAGATTGTGTCACCAATTAGCAAAGAGTTGATCACGCGGCGCTCTTTGAAGCGTGGTGAGGAACTCACTCAACATGTGGCATCTCAGTTCACAGTCTCACACTACCACTTTTAGGCATTGACGGAATCTATTTCTGGTGTTGTATGCATTCTGATAGCCATGGCAACGCCCAATTTACCGGCGACGCCAGGTTTGTTTCACCAAAGTCACATCTCTGCTTTGCAGCGGCATTCTCTCTCTACACCATCAAGCCTTCATAATCTGCTCATTTTCAGACATTTGAGGGCCATCAGCGCCACACGGAGTTGTAGAACGAGCTCTAAATCGGACACATTTACAACCTGCTCATCCGAGATGGCAGAAATCAAACATGCCATTTAGAACAGGCATATGCTACATTGACAAGATCTGTGCAGCAGGGGAAAGTGGTTAGGTTCGAAAACAGTACAACTCACACTCTGATATACAGTGCAGTATTATCTGGTAGTTTGTCGAGTTTGAAACATATTTGTCTCGTTGAAAAAAGGACAATTGATTGAAGGTTGTGTTAAAAATGTGATGCTTTTTCAGTAGCATCCATTGCTAACCAACTACAGGTACATACAGACTTTCAGCCATGCTAGTGGCGAGTACAGCTGGCATTGGCGGTCTGTCTGTCGGTACACAGTCCTTCTCTATGATCTATTTTATATTGCTGTGGAAACATCTCTTTCAAACAACTGGATTTATTTATTTCTGACCAAAAAAACTACATTTTACAAGATTACATTTGAACATTTGAATGATAAAGTTTATAATTTAGCTTTGCCCAATATTCATTTTACTGAATAGAGCCTGAACGCATCATACTGTAAATCCATTGCACCTCCCGTTAACGTTAGCTGTTAGCTCCGTGCTTGACTGTGCTGCTTACCGGCAGCTAACAGCTAACGTTAACTAGCGCTCGTCCTACCGATTTCAACACAGATTTGTAGCATTATCAACAAATTGTCATGTTCTGGCTGTGCCAGTCTTTGTTATTAGTTATGTTTATGTGATTTTGGTTTGTGTTTGGTTTCTTTTATATTCTCATTCCAGTTTCCTGTTTTATTTTGTAATTCACTCCTCCTGTGTCTTGTCTGGTTTTACTTCCCTCCTTTGTTTGTTTTCCCGCCTTTTGTTGATTGTCTGCCCCGCCCTGATTTGTTTCACCTGTGTGTAGTCATGTCTTGTATTTAAGCCTGTGTGTTCCCCTCTGTCCTGGTCGGTTCGTTTGTCTCTCCAGCCCCGTCTACCTTGTCCTCCGTGTTACCCGTTACCTCCTGCTCTGATCCTCGTGTTTCCCTGGTTTGTGATTTTTGGTTTTGTTCTTTTGTACTTTGTTCCCCTTCCTGCTTTTTGTTGTTTGGATTTTTCAGCTCCCTGCCTTTGGTTGTTTTTGGATTGTTTCAGCTTGTAATTATTAAAGCTCGCTTTTATTTCAAACTACCTGTTCTGTCTGTAACTCTGCGTTTGGGTCCCCTTGTAAACTCCACATACGACAGAACAAACCGACCAGGACAGAGGTGAACACACAGGCTTAAATACAAGACAGGATTACACACAGGTGAAACAAATCAGGGCGGGGCAGACAATCAACAAAAGGCGGGAAAACAAACAAAGGAGGGAAGTAAAACCAGACAAGACACAGGAGGAGTGAATTACAAAATAAAACAGGAAACTGGAATGAGAATATAAAAGAAACCCAACACAAACCAAAATCACATAAACATAACTAATAACAAAGACTGGCACAGCCAGAACATGACACAAATAGGGTGCGCCCCCTGGACGCATTGATAGTAAGTTTACTGCATCCCAAACACATTTTCTATCGTCCCTGGGACGATAAGATGCCATTAGTCTCGAGCCCTGACTGTCCTATATGGTACCTGCAGTACTGGTACTGTGGAAAAACGAGCACCGTCATGTTTTTTTTTTTTTAAATTATTGTTTTGGGGGCATTTTTTAAGCGTTTTATTGATAGGACAGTGGATAGAGTCTTGGAAAGGGGGGGAGAGAGAGAGATGACATGCGGAAAGGTCCACAGGCCGGATTCGAACCCGGGTCCACCGCTGCCAGGACTGAGCCTTGGCCACACATGGGCGCCCGCTCTACCGACTGAGCTAGCCAGGCGCCCGAGCACCGTCATGTTTACAGAATTTTGGCATCAACTTGGTACCGAAGTATCGATTCTCGTGACATCTTTAGCGCCATCATCAGGTCAAAATTCCAATTTGTCCAACAATTTGGTTTATAGCCAAATACCAGCAAAACCAATAACATTCCCATCAACCTCAGCTGTACTTTGTGTTTTGTGCTAATTAAAAAAGTTATTATTACTATTAAAAAGTGAAGTGAAGACTGTAAACTTTTAGTCTTGTTTTAAACTAAACTCATTTTAAGCAGAATGAATAGAGATAAATGGAGCGTGATTCATTAAAAATGACACATTTTAACCCTTTAATGTTCTGCTCGACTGTTTGGTATAGAGCACATTTTGAGTCACTATAAGTAGGGCAGCTGGGCTGAAATATTCATACCAATTGTGCATTTTGCGAACACATTTGGCACAGACATAGGTTTATATCTTATGAAAAGATATAGATATTGGGGTGCTGCAAATTTTTCACAATGGCTGCCAAATAGGCGCTAACATTCAAAAATGTTGCAGAAAACTTATTTTATGAGTCTTGATGATTTCCAAAATGTGTTCAAGCTGCTTAGATCAGATGTCAGAAGATCACAGTCATGTTTTTTCCCTTTTTTGTTTGTTTGTTTGTATTTTTCTTTTACTGTGAATTGACTGTTTGGTAGAGGTCTGTAATTACAAAAAAAGACATTGATTGTTGTTATAATTGTCCCAAAGACATAAAAAATGCAAAGAGAAAATGTTTCTATTGCTTTTTTTTCTTAGTGAGGACATTAAAGGGTTAAAATGACTTACAAATTCATAGCAATTTGTTTTCTTGGCCTTTAAATTACCCCAAAGAAATCCTAAAACATAACCTTGATGATAAGAACTACCACTGGTCAATATTAAAATTATTAAGAACCACCTGTGCTTCAATTTAATTAGACCTGAAAATAATGTCTATATTGCCTGTTTTGGCGAGAAACTTTCAATGTTTCTTAGTGACTTAATCTCATGTATACATATCTTCAGATGACTAAGTTTCTTATATAATGTGGTTTAAAAAAAACAACACATTCTTAAACACATTCTGATTGAGGCAGCTGGACTATTTCACAGGTGTTGTTGCAGCTCCTCCACAGAAATACGCAAAATATTTCCTGTAAAAAAAGAAAAGGTCTGGAGTGCTCGGGAAGTTCACACACGTGTAATGAAGGGAACACAAAAGTTCAAAAAAGAAAAAAAGGTCCAAGGCACTATTCTGGCAAAAAGTTAAACAGCCTTTTAATCAGATGGCTATTTCATGGTGAAATTCTAAAACAGACAAAGCTTGTACATGTTGAGATAGAGCTGGGTTACAGCCCATGCATAGCGGCACAAACTGCCTTCTTCCGATGAAAGGCTTTTTAACTTCCTGCCAGAAGAGTGCTTTATACTATGTAATAGTTGAGAGAAGGTTTCCAGAGTAATTGACCTGCAAATTCCTTTGGCATTCTACTTCTATTTGTTGTTGAGAGGACAGGCTAGTAGGGCCTGTCACTTTCAGATTTTACTTTTCAAATAGAAAAACCCCCCACGAGCAATTTAGGCGTGTATATTTAGAAGTTGAAAATTGGATTTCAAAAATGCTATTTGTACCTCAAACACTCTCTAGATAATTTTTTTTCTCCTCACTTTCTACAACTACTACTTGTCTGAGCTCTTTCTTGTTGCAAGAGATCTACTGCAAACCACAGTCACAGCAAACACAACACATTTTGGATGCGATTGATTAGATGATTTCTGTACACGATGCAGGTGATAATCTGCTTTAACTTCTAGCTCCTCCCTTTTAAAGGGGACATATCGTGCTCATTTTCAGGTTAATGCTTGTATTTTGGGTTTCTACGAGAACATCTTTACATGCTTTAATGTTCAAAAAACACATTTTGTTTTCTCATACTGTCTGTCTTCATTTGCCGGTTCTCGATCTCTTGTGCTTTTATTTTCTTAAATCTGTGTCCATGTTCCTCTCTGCCTTTTTTCTCCCCTCTCTCTTTCTCTCTCCCTCCACTTTGCTCGCATGCACCGTGTGTCTTGGCCACACTCATCCTGTGTAACGCAGCAATTACAATGTAAGCTTCCAAATCGGGTTGTGAACATCCCATTGCAACGTGAGCGGAGTCTAATCTGTGTGCTTTCAGACCTGGTACTTAACACATCCTGCTGAGAGGAGAGAATTAAAAAAAAAACACAGGAAAGACACATTGAAACAACAAACAGAACCAAAGCCACTGTGTGGGCTAAGCGATCCTTCGGGTACGTGCCTGGGAGTGATCAGGCAGGCGGACGCTGTCACGCTCCAATGAGCAGCGTTTACTTGCCATCAGGCTGCATATGCCCATAAACAAACTAGGTTCCCAGTCCCTCTCTCTTTTCTAGAAACAAAAATCTCTTGTGAAATGCTCACAAATAAGTCATTATTTCCTTTAGTCTGAAGTTATATATTGTAAAAATTCTCTCTAGCTGCCTAGAGGAAGACTCTGACTCCTGGCGAAATATATACACTTTGTGGGTAA